>NW_024543828.1:4367343-4991250 GCF_018167655.1 Microtus oregoni | reverse complement strand
CAAACAGCTCATTCCCTCTCCCTATGGGTTGCAGGCTTCCCCTGGACTCCCTTCTCATGCTACTACCACACTAGGTAGACTGCTTGATACTTTCTTGGGCTTCTACTATTGTTGCAGCTACCACACACACACAACTCACTGCAGCTGTTATCAATCAGGCTGTGCCCTTCTCTGTTTTCTGCCAAACTGTGCTACACAGTGACAACCACCCTAACTCATCACTGTCATTGTCAGTGTATTTTATAAGGCAATTGGAAATTCTTAAAAGAGGAAATTAGTTTGAAAACAAGAAAGAAATGGGAAGCACTATTACAAGGGAGGGAGTTAGGTCTTCTTATGATTCCACAATGAATGGTTAAAAAATGGAGCAATTATCTTAGGGGATAATTAACTTAGCTGGTATTTACATAAAGTCAAATATAATCATTATCAGTTTGTACATGACAATATAGATACCTGTGTATCCATCTTTATTTTGAAACTAGTCATTGTAACAAAGATAGAAAAAAAGGTGAAATTAAGAAAAGAGGTAGAGTGTCTTTTGGCAATTTGAACTTCTTCTGTTGAGAATTCTCTGTTCAGTTCAGTGCCCCATTTTTTAATTGGGTTAATTAGCATTTTAAAGTCTAGTTTCTTGAGTTCTTTATATATTTTGGAGATCACACCTTTGTCTGTTGCAGGGTTGGTGAAGATATTCTCCCATTCAGTAGGTTGCCTTTTTGTCTTAGTGACAGTGTCCTTTGCTTTACAGAAGCTTCTCAGTTTCAGGAGGTCCCATTTATTCAATGTTGCCTTTAATGTCTGTGCTGCTGGGGTTATACATAGGAAGTGATCTCCTGTGCCCATATTTTGTAGCCAAAAGAACACTTAAGTTCATGCTCAACCTCCTTAGTGATCAGGGAAATGCAAATCAAAACAACTTTGAGATACTGTCTTAAACCTGTCAGAATGGCTAAAAACAAAAACACCAAAGATAACCTTTGCTGGAGAGGTTGTGGAGGAAGGGGTACACCCATCCATTGCTGGTGGGAATGCAAACTTGTGCAACCACTTTGGAAATTAGTGTGGCGATTTCTCAGGAAATTTGGGATCAACCTACCCCAAGACCTAGCAATACCTCTCTTGGGAATATACCCAAGAGATGCCCTATCATATTACAAAGGCATTTGTTCAACTATGTTCATAGCAGCATTATATGTAATAGCCAGAACCTGGAAACAACCTAGATGCCCTTCCACAGAAGAATGGATGAAGGAAGTGTGGAATATATACATATTAGAGTACTACTCAGCGGTAAAAAAACAATGACATCTTGAATTTTGCATGCAAATGGATGGAAATAGAAACCACTATCCTGAGTGTGGTAACCTGGACCCAAAAAGATGAACATGGGATGTACTCACTCATAATTGGTTTCTAGCCATCAATAAAGGACATTGAGCCTATAATTTGTGATCCTAGAGAAGCTAAATAAGAAGGTGAACCCAAAGGAAAACATATTTTCATCCTCCTGGATATGGGAAGTAGACAAGTTTGCAGGGCAAAAATTGGGAACTTGAGGGTGGGTTGGGATAGGGGTAAGGGGAAATGGGGAGAAAATATTGAGTAGGGGAGGATGGGGGGAGCTTGGGGAATGGGAAGGTTGGGATAAAGAAAGGGTGGATGTGGGTGCAGGGAAGCATATATCCTAATTAAGGGAGCCATCTTAGGGTTGGCAAGAGACTTAACTCTAGAGGGGCTCACAGCTGTCCAAGGAGATGTCCCCAGTTAGTTCCTTGGGCAAGTGAGGAGAGGGAATCTGAAATGGCCCTATCCTATAGACATACTAATGAATATCTTGCATATCACCATAGAATCTTCATCTGGCGATGGGTGGAGATAGAGACAGAGACCGACATTGGAGCACCGGATTGAGCTCCCAAGGTCCCAATGAGGAGCAGAAGGTGGGAGAACATGAGCAAGGAAGTCAGGACCACGAGGGGTGCACCCACCCACTGTGACAGTGGGGCTGATCTATTGAGAGCTCACCAAGGCCAGCTGGGCTGGGTCTGAAAAAGCATGGGATAAAATCAGACTCTGAACATGGTGGAAAATGAGGGCTGATGAGAAGCCAAGGACAATGGCACTGGGTTTTGATCTTACTGCATGAACTGGCTTTGTGGGAGCCTAGCCTGTTTGGATGCTCACCTTCCTGCACCTGGATGGAGGGGGGAGGACCTTGGACTTCCCACAGGGCAGGGAATCAGGACTGGTCTTCAGACTGGAGAGGGAGGGGGAATGGATTGGGGGAGGGGGTGAGCAGTGGGGATAGTGGGAGAGGAGTGGGGGGAGGGGGAGTGAAATGGGAGGCCTGGAGGAGGCAGAATTTTTTTTCAATAAAAAATAAAAAATAATTAAATTAAATTAAAAAAGTGAATAAAATATTGATTTTTGTCTAATAAAAAAGAAAATAGGTATAAAGGAGTATTGTCATATTTCTTGAAATAACCCCACACTTTGTTTCCCATGAATCTAAAACAATGGCTGAGAAGGGCATGCAATTATAGAAGACGAACAGGATCAAACAGAGAAAAAATGTGTGATGAGAGATTATAAGGGTCTAAGCAAGAGCTACAGCTCAGTTTAGTGCCCTTGTACTTTTGATACCCTAGATTCAGTCCCCAGAACTTAAAATAGACAATTTAAGAGATTTATTATGACTAAATGATGCTAAATGTACAAATTATATTTTTAAAGAAAACCCTGTTTATTCTATAAACATACATTAATGCAAAATACAAATAAACCAAGTCATTTAAAAGAAAACTTTATGCATAACTGTTGCAAATATAGGTGTGAAGTTTTCATTGATATTTCACATTTTGCCTGTGTCCAGGCATAGTGTATGAGAAAAAAAAATTCTGAATTCTACTCAAACTTGAAAACAGATTGATTAAATGTAAATGACTCAAGAGCCAACCTGAAAACAATTAAAATTATCACATTTTAGTTTTAAAGTTTATTTTTCAATAAGAAATTACAAAGAAATTGTCAAACTTTTAAACTCCATGGTTCCAAATGGGAAAAAAATTGAAAAGAAAAAGAAGAGATTTATTATGTACAACAGATCCTGTTTAAAACTAATTGCAAGATTTTCTGCAATGCAAAGAATAAAAATTATCAAGAAGGCATGAAAATAATATATGTAAAACTTTCAGTAATCATACATTTCTAACAAAAAATTCTTTGTCATCCAAATTTCCCTTCAAAAATTTTGAGATTAAGATATTACAAGGTAATAAAAACCTAGCATTTATTAACAGTAAAACTACTTCAAAATAGTTTTATAAGTTTAGAATTAAAATACTCATCTTAAAGCTACATAGGGAAACTGGCAAAAGAAACTCCATAGATAATACATAAAAGTCAAATATCATTATATGTCTAGCTTGTTACTCCTCATTTTGTTGTCTACATAATTTTGAATTAAGAGTACCAAATAATGATAAAAATATTATAAGGCATAGTTTTCAAAAATATAAATTTTAGTATTAAGTACCACTATCTTCAAAACTTGAGTACTGGAACTCTGGCTAGGAGTGGGGAGATAATGAAGAAATATCAGACATACAACCATATATAAAATTAAACTAGGCTCAGGTGTGGTACTTTAACCACCAGAACACTGAACCAGAGTGTATATTATATACAGCACAAGGGAAGAAGTGATTAACTAGTTTTCATAAGATCCTGGCATTCAATACCTGAGAATAGTGATCAGTAGATTTTATTCTACTCAATTTTTTTATTATTTATTTATTTATTAAAGATTTCTGTCTCTTCCGCACCACCACCTCCCATATCCCTCCCCCTCCTCCAATCAACTCCCCCTCGCTCATCAGCCAGAAAAGCAGACCTGGTTCCCTGCCCTGTGGGGAGTCCAAGGACCTCCCACCTCCTTCCAGTCTAGTAAGGTGAACATCCAAACTGCCTAGGCTCCCACAAAGCCAGTATGTGCAATACGATCAAAACCCAGTGCCATTGTTCTTGACTTCTCAGCAGTCCTCATTGTCCGCTATGTTCAGCAAGTCCAGTTTTATCCCATGCTTTTTCAGACCCAGTCCAGCTGGCCTTGGTGAGTTCCATGTGTGGGTGCACCCCTCGTGGTCCTGAGTTCCTTGCTCGTGCTCTCTCTCCTTCTATTCCTGGTTTGGACCTTGGGGTTGTAGTCTGGTACTCCAACAGTAGGTAGTTTTTATGCCATAGTGCCTAATTTTATTTTTTTAACATAACCTTCATTTCTTAGTCATCCTTTTTGTCAACAGAAATGTTTAGAGAAATTGAGTCAACATTCCTTCCCACAATCAATAAGGTCTAAATGGCAAGGAGGAATTCAGTAATGGTTTCTGAAAATGAGGTCTTTAGAATTTTTAATATACTCTTAATTCATTTCACTAGTTTGAATGTAATTGGAATGATTGGGGTTGTGGATTTGCTGAAGCAGGTGTGGCCTTTTTGGAGGAAGTCTGCGACTATGGGGGTGGACTTTGAGATTTCTTATGCTCAGGGTACTGCCTAGTGTCTCAGTCAACTTCCTGTAGCATGCAAGATGTAGTACTCTCAGCTACCTCTACAGTACCATAACACCATGCACCCTACCATAATGATAATTGACTCAGTCTATGAAACTGTAGGCAAGCCCCAATTAAATGTGTTTTTTTAAGAGTTACTGTGGTCATGTTGTCTTTTCACAGCAATAAAACCTCTAAAAAAGACAGTCTACTACTGCATTTGTGAAAACAAGGGAACATTTATGTAATGATGATTGTCTGAAAATGAATTTTAGCCATTTAAGATCAATTTTATTTTTACAAACAACTGACTATAGGTCAATTGCCCAGCCTGAACTTGTGTCTTAGTTTCTGTTACATCTCAATACAATTTTACTAACTTCTTTGAAAGCTTTCTGGGGTTATAGAATTTATCAACATGAAAAAAAATCTAATTAGAATGCTGTAAAACCTTTTGCCAGACTGCATTTTTCTTATCTCATGCAAAATTTCAAACATACTGTGAATAAGCACAAAACAGTCTGTATTATGAGAAAACACATTTTCTGTGGTGATTACTTTTTTAAAAGACAGTTTCTGGCAGCTGCAGGCACTCGCACTTTTGAAATGTTCTCATAGAAATTTTACTCTAATCAGAAATATAAAACATTCCTGCAAACAAATTTGGTTTGTTATTTAAAATCCTACCAAATATATGACTGTGAAGTAATGCTTACATTTATGTAGTGGGTTTTAATTGTAAAGGTACTTTTATATTTAATATTGTTATTTACATTAAAACTATAAAAAGTAGCTGTAATATTGTCTGACATAGATATTCTGATTCCCTACCATATATCAAACACTATGTTTAACACTGAACTTTTCATAAAATAAATCACAATCAATATTTGTTTTCACAAGGCTTATTTCATAAACTATTAGAGAGAGTCACATGGATAAATAGTATGTAACTCAAACAGATCAATGATTCTTTGTATGAAAGGAAATGAAGTGCAGAGGAGAGAAGTAAATCATATTTCAGGAACCTGAGCAGTACTGCACAAAAGGAACAGATTTTTCTGAGAGCTGAAATATAAACTACTCAAAGTGAAATAATTGTAGTCTAGTTTTAGAAATAGAATACCACAAGCTTGGTGTAGAATAACAAAATACCTACCACTTTACAGAAGAGACATTGATCTAATAAGTAAAAAACATTAAAACTTCAAAATGCCAAGATTTAAATCTTGTATATCTCTTTATAGTACATTAAACTGCATTCTGTTTCTTTTTACTTTGTTTTCTTGGTTTAATTTAAATTTTCTTGATTTATGAATCTATACAAGAAGGAGAAAAAGACAAGATCTCCTGAGTAAATTGGGAGCATGAGAGCATGAGAAAGGATAGAAGGGGATGAGGAGAAAGGGAGCACAGAGAAATATGCATAGCTCAATAAAAACAGTAAAAAAAAACTCGATATCTTCTCAGACCCATTAATTATTTTTTTAAATGTTAATTTCCATGAGTTTGCACACTAGCTTTTTTTACTATCAATTTTGAGTTTTATTGCATAATTTTGAGATAATATGGATGGGATTATTTCAATTCTTTTACATTTGTTAAAGTTTACTTTCTCTTGCAGCCTGCAATCTATTCTAGGACAGTTTCCACATGCTTCTAACTAGAATGCATATTCCTTGGTGTTTGTATGGAATAGTATATAGATATCTGTTTTGTACAATTGATACAAAATGTCATTTAATTCTGAGGTTTTTCTCCCTTTATGCTGGATAATTCATTTTTTCTCCAGATGACCTATCTATTAGAGTCATACCTTTTACAAATTCTTTGATAGATTTTTTTTTTAATTTTATGTCCTAGGGTTTCTTTGGGTAGTTATTACTAGAGAATACCTTCATAGGCTACTAGGTTTGTTGAGGGGCATTATGTTTTGTCAACTCATGATTTTTGTTCCTATGATTTAATTGTAAATATGGACTTTTTTATTGTTGTATATATGTTGTGATATCATTAAATTGGGGCAGTAAGTGTGTGCTTGTTCAGGTAAAGTTGGTAGATGAGATATGAGATATTTAATTCAATCATGGAAAAGTGTTGCTCAAACCATAGAGCTGGAGCTCATCCAGGCAATGGGGGCTTTAGAATGAAGAAGATTCCTAGCCAGAGACCTGGAAACAAGATTTTGTGTTTTACAGATTCTGAAATGTTGGGTGAAAGGTGATGCCCAAAAATTTGGCGAGAATTTCCACATAAAGTCAAAGAAAACTTTAAAAACAAGAATATTAGACAGACAAGAACAGAGTCAAGAACAGCTTCTTCATAACCATCTTTATTCCAATAGACTCTGTTTGCTGAAGGTAAGCAGAGGTGCAGCTCCTTTAAGAAAGGCTTTCTGAGTGAGCCTTTGCAGCAAAAACAACATGGCAGCCTTTTTAAGAAGCCCATCCACAAAACACTTAATTGGTGTTTGTTAGTAGCCAGTGCCAGGGTTCTTCACGGTGGATGGGCCTAAAAACTCCACAGAGTTGTGGCAATAAGTATGGATCTCGCCAATACTTCCGACATGAAGCTAGACACTCAGGAAGCCAGGGAATGAGTGGAACCAGTCACCAAAGCTATATCTTTAATGCCAGCCACGCCATTTAGCAGATTATAGAATCATGTTGCTCAGAAAAAGATAGAGATATACAGTAAAGACAGATTCAGAAGAAAAGAAACAATAATTATTTTATAGTGTGTTTAAAAATACAGGTAGGCATGGGAAAGAAAAGAAAAAGGATAAAGAAAGCCCATAAGAAAGATATAGAGTAGACAGGTGGTGCTGGTGCAAACTATTAATCCCAGCAATCCAGATGCAGAGTCAGGTGTATCTATGTCCCAGCTTGGTCTATGGAGTGAGTTTCAGGACAAAGATACACAGAGAAACTCTGACCCAAAAATCAAAAAATTAAAAACTAAAAATAAAAGAAATAAAGTAAAAAATGCCACATAAAAATGGAAAATACAAAGTTGTTTTGATTTGCATTTCCGTGATCACTAAGGAAGTTGAGCATGACCTTAAGTGTCTTTTGGCCATTTGAACTTCCTCTGCTGAGAATTCTCTGTTCAGTTCAGTGCCCCATTATTTAATTGGGTTAATTAGCATTTTAAAGTCTAGTTTCCTGAGTTCTCTATATATTTTGGAGATCAGACCTTTGTCTGTTGCGGGGTTGGTGAAGATCTTCTCCCAGTCAGTAGGTTGCCTTTTTGTCTTGGTGACAGTGTCCTTTGCTTTACAGAAGCTTCTCAGTTTTAGTAGGTCCCATTTATTCAATGTTGCCCTTAATGTCTGTGCTGTTGGGGTTACACATAGGAAGCGATCTCCTGTGCCCATCTGCTGTAGGGTACTTGCCACTTTCTCTTCTATCAGGTTCATTGTGTTCTGACTGATAGTAAGGTCTTTAATCCATTTGGACTTGAGTTTTGTGCATGGTGATAGATATGGGTCTATTACACCTGTCAGAATGGCTAAAATAAAAAACTCCAATGATAGCCTTTGCTGGAGAGGCTGTGGAGGAAGGGGTACCCTCATCCATTGCTGGTGGGAATGCAGTCTTTTTTTTTCCATTTTTTTTATTGAGAAAAGGAGAGAAAAAAAAAAACAAGTTTCCACCTCCTCCCAGACTCCCATTTCCCTCCCCCTCCTCCCACCCTTCTCCCCCTCCTCCCACCCTTCTCCCCCTCCCCCCACTCCTCTCCCCATCCCTCTCCAGTCCAAAGAGCCGTCAGGGTTCTCTGCCCTGTGGTAAGTCCTAGGTCCTCCCCTCTCCATCCATTTCTAGGAAGGTGAACATCCAAACTGGCTAGGCTCCCACAAAGCCAGCACATTATGTAGGTTCAAAACCCCGTGCCATTGTCCTTGGCTTCTCATCAGCCCTCATTGTTCGCCATGCTCAGAGAGTCCAGTTTTATCCCATGCTTTTTCAGTCACAGTCCAGCTGGCCTTGGTGAGCTCCCAATAGATCATGACAAATATCTTGCATATCATCATAGAACCTTCATCTGGTGATGGATGGAGATAGAGACAGAGACCCACACTGGAGCACTGGACTGAGCTCCCAAGGTCCCAATGAGGAGCAGAAGGAGGGAGAACATGAGCAAAGAAGTCGGGACCACGAGGGGTGCACCCACCCACTGAGACAGGGAATGCAATCTTGTGCTACCACTTTGGAAATCGGTGTTTCGGTTTCTCAGGAAATTCGGGATCAACCTACCCCTGGACCCAGCAATACCACTCCTGGGAATATACCCAAGAGATGCCCTATCATATGACAAGAGCATTTGTTCAACTATGTTCATAGCAGTATTATTTGTAATAGCCAGAACCTGGAAACAACCTAGATGCCCTTCAATGGAAGAATGGATGAAGAAAGTGTGGAATATATACACATTAGAGTACTACACTGCGGTAAAAAACAATGACTTCTCAAATTTTGCATGCAAATGGATGGAAATAGAAAACACTATCCTGAGTGAGGTAACCCAGACCCAAAAATATGAATATGGGATGTACTCACTCATAATTGGTTTCTAGCCATAAACAAGGGTCAAAGAGTCTACAATTGGTGATCCCAAAGAATCTAAGTAAGAAGGTGAACCAAAGGAAAAACATATAGTTGTCCTCTTGGCTATGGGAAGTAGACAAAATGGCCGGGGAGAAAATTGAGATCTTGGGAGTGGGGTGGGATGGGGGTAAGGGGAGATGGGGAGAGAAAAGGGAGAAGGGGAGAATGGGGGGAACTTGGGTAAAAAGGAGGATTGGGATAAAGGAAGGTTGGATAGGGGAGCACGGAAGCACAATTCTTAGTTAAGGGAGCCACCTTAGAGTTGGCAAGAGACTTGAACCTAGAGTGGCTCCCAGATGCCCAAGCCAAGGTCCCCAGTAAGTTCCTTGGGCAGCTGAGGATAGGGAACCTGAAATGACCCTATCCTAGAGCAATACTGACGAATATCTTGCATATCATCATAGAACCCTCATCTGGTGTTGGATGGAGGTAGAGACAGAGACCCACACTGGAGCACTGGACTGAGCTCCCAAGGTCCCAATAAGGAGCAGAAGGAGGGAGAACATGAGCAAAGAAGTCGGACCACAATGGGTGCACCCACCCACTGAGACAGTGGAGCTGATCTATTGGGAGCTCACCAAGGCCAGCTGGACTGTGACTGAAAAAGCATGGGATAAAACTGGACTCTCTGAGCATGGCGAACAATGAGGGCTGATGAGAAGCCAAGGACAATGGCACGGGGTTTTGAACCTACATAATGTGCTGGCTTTTTGGGAGCCTAGCCAGTTTGGATGTTCACCTTCCTAGAAATGGACGGAGAGGGGAGGACCTAGGACTTACCACAGGGCAGGGAACCTTGACTGCTCTTTGGACTGGAGAGGGAGGGGGAGAGGAGTTGGGGGAGGGGGAGAAGGGTGGGAGGAGGGGGAGAAGGGTGGGAGGAGGGGGAGGGAAATGGGAGTCTGGGAGGGGGTGGAAACTTGTATTTTCTCCTTTTCTCAATAAAAAAATGGAAAAAAAAACAAAACAAAAAAATGGAAAAGACACAGAGAGTCTGGATACAGAATGCTATTGTTCTGTGTTTGAATTCTTTGTTGAGGAAGGAACAACAGCTGCTAAAAGACATTTGATTTAAAATGCTAGTGGATTAAACCAATGTATGTATTTTAAAAATATGTTGACTTCAATTTATTTATTTATTTATTTTTTTATTTTACGAGACAGGGTTTCTCCTTAGCTTTTTGGTTTTTGTCCTGGAACTAGCTCTTGTAGACCAGGCTGGCCTCAAACTCACAGAGATCAAATTTTAAGTCAAAAGATATGTTATTTTGTAACATATGTTGTAGCCCAAAGACACTTAAGGTCATGCTCAACCTCCTTAGCGATCAGGGAAATGCAAATCAAAACAACTTTTAGATACCATCTTATACCTGTCAGAATAGCTAAAATCAAAAACACCAATGATAGCCTATGCTGGAGAGGATGTGGAGTATGGGAAACACTCATCCATTGTTGGTGGGAATGAAAATTTGTGCAACCATTTTGGAAATCAGTGTGGTGGTTTCTCAGGAAACTGGGAGTCAACCTACCTCAGGATGCAGCAGTTCCACTCTTGGGAATATACCCAAGAGATGCCCAATCATATACTACAAAAGCATTTGTTCAACTATGTTCATAGCAGCATTATTTGTAATAGCCAGAACCTGGAAACAACCTAGGTGCCCCTCAATAGAAGAATGGATAAAGAAGGTGTGGTACATATACACTTTAGAGTTCTACTCACTGGTAAAAAATAATTGCATCTTGAATTTTGCATGAAAATGGATGGAAATAGAAAACACTTATGTTTCTATCATTATGTTCTCTTGTAATAAATGAATAAACTTTCCTCTTAAAAATATTAAAGAAACTACTGTATATATGTATAGATGTACATATGTATGTACATGTGTGTTCTCATACACACACACACACACACACATATTTACCTTTCTTTAGGGTATGATTTTTTTGTGTCAACTCTGCTAAGACATGTTATATAAAGAAGGATACATATCACTTAAAACTTTACAAAAATCTTACAAATTGGCACTTCAATGTGTGCTTGCTATATCCACAAAATACATGAGAAAGCTTGAAAAGAAATTCTAGAAACAAAAAAAAAGAGAGCTTAAAGCAGGTTCTTGTTCTGTTTGCTGGCAACTCCTTTAAGAGAGTACTTCCTGATTCAGTGGTATGAGCAAAAACAAAACAAAACAAACAAACAGACAAACAAACAAGAGACCCTGCATAGTTTCAAAGCTTTAGCTTCCTGGTTCACCAAGGAAATTGCATCTGACTTTTTTGGGAGTTTTGGCTACAAAGCACTTGAAAGTTATTTGTGGGGCGAGGTGCTTATATGCCTGCTTGGTGTTAGGAGGAAAGTGACTGAGATCATGCTGTGGCTCAGCACCTCCTGCCTGGGCAGGGCATGTAATCAGGACTACTAGGAGTACACAGGCAGGAGAACATGGCAGATTCCTGCCACCGTATACAGAGATATTTCCAGGCTGTACAATGTTCTGCATGGCATATATAGCTATTACTCAGATAAAAAGATTTTGTGTGCTGCACACTCCTTCTCAGTGTTAAAGTGGTGAACTCAGTTTCTACTTAGCAGTTTCAGAGCTGGCAGTCATGGTACCTCTGCAATTTTGAAAGGAAGAGAGAGGAGGAACCAGCACCCAGGGTTTCTGTGACCAAGCTGCTAACCATTTTAAAAGCTCTCCAGGACAGAAAATGATTATAGATACACAATAGAACAGATTCAGAAATAAAAGAACTCTCACCGAGAAACAGTGTGTTTAAAAAATGTATGTAGGCTGGTGAAAGAGAATAAAAAGAGTAAAAAGACAGTAAATGTAATATAAAATAATACAGACAGTCATAGATTAAAGAAATAAAGATAATAATATAAATACTAAACTTGTAGAGAAAGTAATAGAGTAAGAAAAATAAGTCATGTAAATATAAAATATACACAGAGAATCAAGTTTATGTATTTTACTGTGTTTTCTTTGATTTTTTGATTGTGAAGGAGTTAAATACAGAGAGACATTTTATTGTATGGGCTGCTAAACTAATCTATGTATTTTAAAGGTATCTTTTTTTTATTTTTTTAAAGGTATCTTGATTCCCAAATTTGGAATAGCGAGAACCAGGAAACAACTTAGGTGCCCCTCCATAAAAGAATGGATAAAGAAGGTGTGGCACATATACACTTACAAAATTTGTTGCTTTGGAAAAGAGGTTTTGTTTGTTTCCACAGAAAATGAGAACCTGTGGAATCCTTCCAGACTAATGTGGATTGCTAGACCAAGATGCCCCAAAAGGTCACCATGAACACCCCCAAAATTACTTTGCCCATCAAAAAGCAGGAAGCAGTTTGGAGAGAACTATGCCCACATTCCCAAATATTGTTTATAATTGTTTGTTTACGTTTAAAGTGGGATAGGCTATAGAGATTTGCCTTGGTATGGATCTTGGTTTATTGATACAAATTTAAAGTCAATTTTGTTATATGTATATTTCTGCTTTTGATTAAGGTATTGTGTTTGTGCATCTCATTTACAAATGTAATGTATAATGAAAAAATATAAGCTAATAGATAGTTATCTATAATAGTCAAGCTTGTAGTCATGTTAATTCATTTTTCTAGATATATGGAGATATATATCAGTTATATAGGTATTCTTCAAATCTTTCAGAGACGTTCAGAATATGGCATTTAAAATGTTTTAATAACTTAGGACTTTTCATGACTTGAGACACATCTGCTTCTGTCAGCACCAATTAGTTCAAGAGTAAGATGAGCATCAAAGAGTCCTTGTGGAGTTTGTTAGCCATTTGGGCAAGGAACTGGTTTTGCCTTGACTGCTTGATGGTATGCTAGATGTAGTGGACATGTAGTACTAATAAAAAAAAAGACTGCTGGAGAGATGGCTCAGAGGTTAAGAGCACTGGCTGCTCTTCCAGAGGTCATGAGTTCAATTCCCAGCAACTACATGGTGGCTCACAACCATCTGTACTGAGATCTTCCACTCTCCTCTGGCGTGCTTGGCATACATCAAGGCAGAATGTTGTATACATAATAAATAAATAAATCTAAAAAAAAAGATTGCTGAAGTTGCCTAAAGAAGGTAAGACAGTCCTTTGGAGTTCCTGCTTTATGAAAGAATCTGCCAGACACTCTGAAGGACACAGAAGAAACTGATGGACTTTGCTATTACAAGTCAAAACAGGTCTTCAAATTTTCTGCTTCATGGAAAAGTCTACTGGATGTGAAAGGCCTGTGGGCTGTAGATTGGATGCCCAGATATTACAGAATAACTTTAGGTGACTATCCAGGCAGCAAGATGTCTCTGTCAATTCTAGAACTTTAGAAGTTAACTGAGGTAATATTATATCCTTCTGAAAAATAGATACAGTTTTCCTTAGTTATGATAGGAGATAAATTAGATATACCTATTATGTTATATGCTATTTTACTATGTTAAAGTTAAATACATTCCTTTTTATTTTAACAGATAAGGGGAAATGGTGTGGGAAGTCCTTCAGTATATGTGTTGCTTTTATTGGTGGATTAATAAAAAAAAATTGTGGATTAATAAAAAATCTGTGATAATGTAGAGTAGAACTAAGCAGGGAAAACTAAACTGAATCCTGGTAGAAAGAAGGTGGAGTGAGGCAAGTCAAGAGGAGAAAGACACAAGCTACCAGCCAGAACCTTGCCAGCAGGCCATGAGTCTTCTGTTAAACTATAAAATAATGGAAATGGGTTAATTCTAGATGTATGGGCTATCTAGCAATATGCTTAAGCTATGAGTCAAACAGTATGGTAAATGATATAGCTTCTGTGGGGTTATTTTGAGTCTGGGCATCTGGAAATGAACAAGCAGCCTTATCCTACACTTACAGTTTTTTTTTGTTTATGATGTGAACTACAATGAGGCAGTTCAAGTAATCTTACTTTTTCTTGTCTTTTTCTACTGTATTTGTGCATTATTACAGAATGCTGTTCTGGTTTTCCTTTTAGTAGGCCAAACACTGCTGCATTATCAGTCATATAATCCAAAATGGTCTATTTTATCTTGAAATTTAAAGTATTTTTGCTTTGAAGTTAGAGTTCATAATAAAATGACCCTGGTGATGAAATTAGAAATCAGCAAGTAAGTGGGTATTCCCTATGATTTAGTATGGTTTCTCTGTCTTGACCTGTCCATTAACTTTTTCCAAATAAGCATTCAGAGGTTTATATGTTCAATCAACATCTCAGGCTTGTTACAAACTAACTCTTACATTTGAACTAAAACATATTTCTATCTGTGTTTTGTCATGTGACTCAAGACTTTTACCTCATTTTCCACACTTCTTACTTGTTTGGCAGCTGGCTGGCATCTCTTTGACTCTACTCCTCTTTCTCTGAGTCCTCAGTTTTATTAGTTTACCTAATTTTTATCCCACCCTGCCATAGGCCAAAACAGCTTTATTATCAACCAATGGGAGCCACACACATTCACATCACACAGAAGGACCATTCCATAGCACTTAATACTCAGAATTTTAAGATTGAGCACCGAGATTTAAAGGCCTTAATCACCAACACATTACTAGGTATCTATGGTATGAGAATCAGTGTTGTTACCTCCTGAACTAAAACACTCTGATATTTTTCAAGACGGAATCTCCCCATCCCTCCATTTATTAGCCATTTAACATATCTGCTACTTCTAAATATCAAAATCACTATTGAAAATCACTATGGTGTTTTATAAATTTGTTTCAGAAAAGAGTCATTTATGCTGGTATTATTTTCTGTCTAAACTACTTCAAGATCAATAATTTTAGTATATCTAGTTCTAACTTCTTGCCTTCACAATTATCATCTTACTTGAAAATCTAGTTGTCAGTTAGATAAAACTTTCAAAGAATGATTAACTATTTTTTTATTTAAGAAAGTCTAAATCTTACTTATGGTACAATAACATTCTTCAGACAAACCCTTCAAACAATATCTCTTTCATCTATTTTCCCTTATAATGTTGTCTTTTCTTGTCTCTGTCTTCATTAGACTGCTAACCTAAATTTCATTACTTTCTTCAGTAATGAATTGATGATTTTCACCAAATTAAAATAACATGATGTACCTTGTTTCCTCATTGTTTTAAAAAAAGTTTATTTATTTATTATGCATACAATGCTCTGCTTGCATGCATGCCTAGAGATCAGAAAAAGATACTAGATCTCATTACAGATGGTTTTGAGGCATCATGTGTTTTCTGGGAATTGAATTCAGGACCTTTGGAAAATTTGGAAGAGTAGCCAGTTCTTCTAAACTCTGAGCCATTGTTCCAGCCCCATTTCCTCATTCTTTAGCTATTCCACTTACAATATTTATTTATAAAACATCAATGCTCTCTATTAAGAGATACTTTGTGTGTGATTAAACTATTTCCACCTTTGAAAATACAAGATAGGTGGTACTCAAATGTTCAGGAAATAGATTAAGAATTATACTAATCATATATAGATTAAAAAATATTTTTGGAGTATTATTAATATGTGGAGAAGATAGAAGTATTTATATATAAACACATGACTAGATATGTAATGTAAAACATATAGGGTCATAATAGAGTGCCATAAGACTAAGTATATATTTATGAATTTATTGAAAACTTAGTGTGATAAACAGAACATACAGGCCACAATGCCCCTATAATTTCTTTTCTGCATCTTCTTCTATTTAGAAAAAGGAATAGCTATAATGGAAAGGTTATTAGCTTAACATAATAACAATCAAGAAGTGATATTTAGAAATTTGAGGGTTGTTATTCATTTAGTACAAATATTTTTAATGAAATTATGCCATCGTATCCCAAAATAATGTTCTCACAATTACAGCCCTGCACTTGAATTAAGGAAATTCAAATCACACTCTCAAACATTTCAGTGGTATATTTAATGCATCATTACCTTACTGCTACCCCAAATGTACTACACTGTAAATGACTTTGGATGCATATACTTAAGCATGCTGAGAGGAAGCATAATATAAAATGTAAATATTGTGATGTTCAAATTTATGGAGTCTTAAATCACAGTGCAAAAAAAAAAAAAAAAAAAAAACCACTGGTCATGTCTTTAACAGCGTTTACAAATTGGATTGATTCAGTACCTAAAAGTCTAGGCGACTAAACTGAAGAAGTAGAAAGAAGAGAGGTGAACTCTAGCCTTCTATCTCTTTCTGACTTCACGGGCAATGTGAGTAACTGTTTCAGTTTCCTGCTGTAAAAGCTCCTGTAAGGTGGTGGACAATACCATTGAAGTATGATCCAAAATAAAACTTTCTTTCTTTGTTGCTTTTTTCAGGTATTTATGTGTCATAAATGAGTAAACTATCTAATATATTCAAATATATAACTAGGGTATTGAATAGAGAATGGAAAGGGAAAATAACATAGATTTCATATAAAGTTCTGAATAAGAAAAAGAAACACTTGATTTCAATATTTAATTTAGTATTAAATATTGATGACAATCTTATTTTGTGTTATTTATTCTGTGTTTTCTAGAGATAAAGATAAGTATATACTGTACATTAAAATTTGTCATATAAGGTAAATGCTGCATGATTTTATATTGCCTAAGTGTGATGAAATTACACATGTACTGATACAAATGCATTTATTTAGACATTGTGTGATGTTATAACAAGACATCAGAGCTTAAGTGATTTCTACATAAAGGAAATTTTTTGCATTATTGGAGGCTGAAAATTTCAAGGTTGGAGGATCTATATCTAAAAAGGATACACTTTCACTTTACTCTCATGGCACTAGAGTAAGAGAATTGGAGAGCAGAACTTCAAGAATGCTATGACTATATGCCTCAGAATCTGAAATTAGGCAAATATAATCATGAGTAGGAGTGCTGGAAAATTTTTACATGATTATTTTGTGTGGGGAATGCTATAACTAATATATGAATAAGTCCCACAATTTATGATTCCTATCTGATCTTTATACACTCTAGGCCATAATTTTGGAAAGGACTCTAAAGAATTGGGTAGGTGAAATCCACAGTTCCATTCTCTAACAAAGCTTAGTAAGAACTGAAAATTTAGGGAGAGAAACAAGGTATGTAACTAAATTACAGTAATGTAAGCTATTGCCCTTGTCAGAAGAGTATTTTGAACAGATGAATTATTTTTGAAGCACTTAAATTTTTCAAGGCAGCCAAATTTTAATGTCATTTGATTTAATGGGCAAGAGTTTATTATTCCCCTGTATCTGTCCATGGAATGAAACTGTCACTCACTAAACTGTCACAAGAGTGAAAGAGCAGGCAATATCTCAGGACTGCTCAATCATGTAGACTTTTCAAGATTTATGAAGTTTCAAGAAATCTTTCTTCTACTTATAAATCTTTACCATTTTAAAATTCTTATGCAGTACACTACAATAATCATTCTATTTATTTATTTTTTTAAATATTTTGATTAAGTACAGCATTTTTTCTTATTCTAACATATGCACTCCCTACTCTCTATAAAATTCATGACTATTCTATCTATTCTATCAGTAATTGTTATTGTATTCATGTTTATATGTACATATGCACACACACACACATATATATATATATATATATATATATATATATATTCCTAAAATAATCTATTTAGTCCATATAATGTAATTTGTCTTTATGTTTCAGAGCTTACCACTTAGCACTGAACAAGAAATCAGTGTGTTATTCCCTACAGAAGATAACCTCTACCCTCCACATTTTCATCATTTGCCTATAGTTCTTTGGGTTGGGTTGAGGATTTGTGTATTTGTTCTAGCCAACATTAGTGTCTCCATATGTATGATCCTTACTCGAGTCATATTTGGGCAGTCGTATTGGTTAGACTTCATGAGTGTAACGTCTGACATAACTACGAGACACAGTCTCAAAACAGGCTCTCTGAAATAATCTTATTCACCAAAAATGTGAGATTTTTTGTGTACTACGGGAACTTGTAAAGCTACTAGATAAAAAATGCTCTCTGTCTACTGGGTATCATCTTATTTCTAAAGAATATTAGCTATGTTATAAGCCAGAATATAAAATGCTGTACATTTATTTCATATTCAAAAATTTACAAACACATACATGTATGTAAGTAAATGTTTGAAAGTGTTAAAGCTTTATATATATATATATATATATATATATATATATATATATATATGTGTGTGTGTGTGTGTGTGTGTGTGTGTGTGTGTGTATTTGTTCAAATATAAATTTAAAGATTGAGAATACATATAGTCCAATAATTGAATATACCCACTTTCTCTAGTCAAGGACTCTGAATCAGAATTTCTGACTTGTGCAAACACAGGAAAATATATTATTTTAGCCCTAGATTTTTATATGAAAATAATTACAGATTTCATATTGGAATCATACAAATAGGTTTAACTGTATGTGTATGTGTGTGTGTGTGTGTGTGTGTGTGTGAGAGAGAGAGAGAGAGAGAGAGAGAGAGAGAGAGAGGGAGAGAGAGGGAGAGAGAGAAAGAGAGACTTCAGATTCTTTCAGAATAAGGTATTTGTGGGTTATCTGAAATGACTGAGATTTTTTACCAATATTTATAAAATGCCATAAAAAGGTTTTTCCACATTTGAACAATCCTTTGCTGCATTCAAATTCCTACATAATGCACACCACAGTCTCGCTCAACTGAAGATGATTTGTCAAAAAACACTATACTTTTCCATTAAATGTTGCTGAATTTTATGCTTCTTTAGGATATAATCTTTAGAATTTTTAACATAAAATTCATTTCAGTTGTTTGAAGGAGCTGATTTTCTAACAGCAGTTTTCATTGAAATTTTTGCTGATCAATACAAATTAACACAAACAAGAGATAGCACATTCTGTCTGATGCTGTGTGCTTGTCAATTGATGGTTCTCTGGGTAGAAAGACATTACTTCACTATTCAGGAAAGGAATTAAGAGTGGAATGGGCTTGTTACCCTTTGAAAATAAAAAGTCAATTTTTCAACCTGATTTCAATGTGTCTATTTATTTTTGAAGTGCATTTTCATGGACTTCAACTAGAAAAGAATTGAAGTAATAGAAAACCTTTTTAGCTTCAAGAATTCATTAAAAACAAAAAGTATTGGTAATCTGGAAAAGACAGACATTGGGGTTCAGCCTGAAGGTCAGAAGAGCAAAACAGCAAGCTTTTACCCCTACTGGCTCTTACCTCTACTTTAGTCCAAAATGTCAATTCTGCCTTCAGGAATTTCAGAATGAGACTGTGAGTAAAAGTTGTCTTCTCCCATCTTATATTCCCCTCTAGTGCTGGGATTAAAGGTATATGCCACTACCACCCAATTTCTACGGCAAACTAATGTAGCTACTGGAATTAAAAGTGTGTTTCACTGCTGCTTGGTCTGTAAGACTGGTCAGTATGACTGTTTTACTCTCTGAACCTCAGACAAGCTTTCTTCTTTAAAATACAAATTAAATATCACTACACTCTTGTGGATGTCCAAAAATGTAAACTTTTCCAATACATTCTTCTCTGAGTCCCAGTGTTCAGTATCAAAAAAAAAGTTTTTGTCATATTATTAGAGAAATCATTTAAAGCAGTGGTTCTCCACCTGGGGTTCAAACGCCCTTTGGATTTCACAAAGAAAATATCACAAACTTAATTACATAATTCAAAGTGTTTTAAGACATAAAGGAGCAGTTCAATAAACTTATAAAGAAATAATATACAGTGAATAACAACAAGAGTAATGCACAAAGAAATGCATATGTTACGTGTCTTGGGGTTTTATTTGCTATGAAGAAACAGACACCATGACCATGGATACTTTTATAGAGAAAAGTTTTAATTAGGGCTAAATCACAGTTTCAGAAGCTGTGTTAGTTTGAAATAAAATGTCACTCAAAGATAATGGAAGTATTGGGAGGTCTGGCTTTGATGGAGTATTTGGAGAAAGTGTTTAACTATGGAAGTGGACTTTAAGATTTTTAATGCTCAGGATGCCATAAAATGTCTCAGTTGATTTTTGTAGATTATTACAATAAATTAGTCCCACACTAGCTCAGAATGGAGTATAATAAAGGGTTCTTTATTTAGGGATAGACTCACAAATCAATAGTTCTCTTTTAGAGTGGGTAACAGGAACTGAATTCAGTAGCTAATAGAGGCTGCATAAACTTTACATCTGTATTCATAGTACAAGAAACCACATCCAAGTGGGTTGCTATCTTAAAGGCTATTGACTGAAGGAGTTCCCACATCACCTCCCCCTTTTGTCCAAATAAGAGAGTTCCTAACCCAATACAAAAGTATATACAATAAAAAATATCAAGTATAAAAATTAAAATTACAAACAGTATAAGCAATATCAAGCAATAAACATGCTAAATGTTTCAATAATTATGCTTTACTAAAGAGTCTAAGGCTTATAATAGAAATGGCTTGGCTAAGTCATAAAGAGAAAGTAACTACAACAATCTAGTCTTCAAACCCATTGAAGACCTGCTAAGGGAAACAATATTACTTGAGTAAACAGAAAGTGTAATCAAGGAACTTCAAAAATGTGCAATAAATGACAGACACAACTAACTACCTGGGCAATCACCCAAAGTCTCATTTGCAACATTGGAGCAACCAACTTTGGCTAAGGCCTAGAATACCTGACAGACCATTTACAAAGTCAGAAAAATTTTCAGAACTGTTTTAACCTGTCTTGGCAAGGTTTGGTAGTCTTTTTCCTTGTGTCCTGCTTGTTCAGTCAGGACACCATACATTTTGTCAGTGGTTGAGGCATGGACATTCCCTTAAACAAAGGCCAGTTTTACCAAGAAAATAAAATAAGATCCAAGTAGAATGTATTCAGTGCCCAACATTTCTTGGGAACAGATTGGTACTGCCAGGAGCAATAGTGGCTCATGTCAACAGAACTCTAAGTTGTTTAAAATGCCACTCTCTACAGTTCCTTGAAGTGTTTGGAGATTGCCTATCTATGTGGAATACAATCTCTATGTATCGAAAGAACCTGATTAATCTAACTAAAAGTATGACAAATATAGATGACTATTGACTTATAATTCTCAATACCTATATAGCTTAAAGAAAATATCTATATAGCTTAATGCGTATATAGCCTCACATTAGAATATCAAGCAATCTTTAAACAACTGTACAGCAAATGAGGACAATGACCTCAAAATGCAAACAATGAATAAGTATTTTCATCAAAAGTAGAAATATATAGTGCAATATAACAAATTATATTCTAAAATTGTATTAATATACAAAATATCTTAAGCAGAGGTAGAAACATGCATGCATACAATATGACAAAATAACTTTGCCTAGGTGTACGAATATTATAAGAAGACATAGGAGCATATTTAATATGAATTTATATCAATATACAAGAATCTACACCAAAATAATTGCATATAAATAATGGGTCACAAGAATTCATTCTATTACTCACTATTATTATTAGAGTGAGTAAGCTCACACTGATCTACCTATTATCCCATCCAATTTCTCTTTTGTTTTCAAAGTGATTCCTGAGCCTACATAATTTCCACCCAACGCCTAGCCCTATACAAGTTGTAATCATCCATATTTGATGTCCCTAAGCCTGATGACAAACTGTGTTGGGAGAGATGATGTCATCTTCTAGAATTACTTCCATCACTCAAGGGGATTAGGTTCTTTCTATGGGATCCTGCAAAACTAAAATGATTGTTAAATTTCAAGATTTTTGTCTGGTATAATTGTAAATATTCTCTGAGTAGTCAGTAGGATTT
This sequence comes from Microtus oregoni, assembly GCF_018167655.1. Taxonomy (NCBI): domain Eukaryota; kingdom Metazoa; phylum Chordata; class Mammalia; order Rodentia; family Cricetidae; genus Microtus; species Microtus oregoni. Next base: position 4,969,277 of record NW_024543828.1, on the reverse strand, counting down.
TTCTTAAGCTCTCATTTGTAGTTCTGGATAGAATGTTGTAAGAAGGTGCACCATTTCAGCTAACTAAGTGGAAACCGTCATGAGCAGCTGGTAACTAAAACCAATTATTTTTATTGATTTTATTGAATGTCTTCAGACATTCTTTATAAAGTTTCTGCATTAGAATCAAATAGCAAAATATCATCCATGTAATAGTAAATGGATTTAGGAAGTTGTTTGCATATAATTTCCAATGGCTGCTTTATAGAATATTGGCACAAGGTGCTATTGAGGGCTATGGAGCATTACCTGTGGGAGGAAAGTTCATTGATATTACCTAGTAGGTTTAGAATTATTATAAATAGGCACTGTGAAGGGACACTTTTCTCTGTCCTTTTCTTGTAAGGGTATATTGAAGAAAAGAATCTTTTGATGGAGGTGGGTTTTGTATCTTATCTGTTGCTTTCATTGGTTAACTAATAAAGAAAATTGCTTGGCCTGATAGGACAGAAAATTAGGTAGGCAGAGTAAACAGAACAGAATGCTGGGAGAAAGAAGCTGAGTCAGTCAGTCGCCATGATTCTCTTACTCCAGACAGCCACAGGTTAAGATCTTCCCTGGTAAGCCACCCCGTGGGCTACACAGATTATTAAAAAATGGGTTAGATCAATATGTAAGAGCTAGCCAATAAGAGGCTGGAACTAATGGACCAGACAGTGTTCAAAAGAATATGGTTTCCATGTAATTATTTCAGGTAAAGCTAGCCGTACAGGGGCAGGAGCCGGGCGGCAGGAAGTGGCTCGCTGCTCCTTCAACAATCTTTTAAATCAGTAACTATAAGAAAACATGCTTTAGGCCATAGGGAATGCAAAGGAATTTTAGATTGTAGAGGGCCCATAGGTTTAATTACCTTGTTGACAGATCTTATATCGTTCACTATTCTTTATTTTCCAGATTTCTTTTTAACAACAAGTACAGGAGAATTTCAAGGGCTTGATGTTGAACATCTAGTTGTTCCTGTACCAGCTGTTCTAAAGCCTGCAGTTTTTTTTTTTAAAGCTTACTCGGTTATGCTTATTTTAAATTATTAGTTAGAAATCTCTGAATAAACCTCATATTTTTTATCCCTGGATTTTTCTTTGATTCAGTTTCTTTTTTTTTTATTTTATTTTTTTAAATTTATTTATTTATTAAAGATTTCTGTCTCTTCCCAGCCACCGCCTCCCATTTCCCTCCCCTCCCCCAATTAAGCCCCCCCCCCCAGCCCGAAAAGCAATCAGGGTTCCCTGTCCTGTGGGAAGTCCAAGGAATCCACCACCTCCATCCAGGTCTAGTAAGTTGAGCATCCAAACTGCCTAGGCTCCCACAAAGCCAGTACGTGCAGTAGGATCAGAAACCCATTGCCATTGTTCTTGAGTTCTCAGTAGTCCTCATTGTCTGCTATGTTCAGAGAGTCCGGTTTTATCCCAATGAAAGGAGACAGAGACAGAGACCTACATTGGAGCACAGGACTGAATTCTCAAGGTCCAAATCAGGAGCAGAAGGAGAGAGAGCACGAGCAAGGAACTCAGGACCGTGAGGGGTGCACCCACACACTTAGACAATGGGGATGTTCTGCTGGGAACTCACCAAGACCAGCTGGCCTGGGTCTGGTAAAGCCTGCAGTTTGTCTTCTGTTAAAGGCTATTGTTTAACCCATGTTGGTCTCTCAGTTAACCATTTTAAAGGTAGGGCTGTTGGTACCTCTGAAGGTTTGTTAGTTGTTTTGTCTTTTTGTACAACCTGAATGACTGCTGACAATTTTTGATAATATGTTATAATATCCTTCCCAGAAACATGAGTTTCTAGGAATATAAGAATGTAATTCTGAATATTCCATTGCAGTTGCAGGTCACAAGGAAGTTGAGCATGACCTTAAGTGTCCTTTGGCCATTTGAACTTCTTCTGTTGAGAATTCTCTGTTCAGCTCAGTGCTCCATTTTTTAATTGGGTTAATTAGCATTTTAAGTCTAGTTTCTTGAGTTCTCTATATATTTTGGAGATCAGACCTTTGTCTGCTGCAGGGTTGGTGAAGATCTTCTCCCAGTCAGTGGGTTGCCTTTTTGTCTTAGTGACAGTGTCCTTTGCTTTACAGAAGCTTCTCAGTTTCAAGAGGTCCCATTTATTCAATGTTGCCCTTAATGTCTGTGCTGCTGCGGTTATATGTAGGAAGTGGTCTCCTGTGCCCATATGTTGTATAGTACTTCCCACTTTCTCTTCTATCAGGTTCAGTGTGTTAAGACTGATATTGAGGTCTTTAATCCATTTGGACTTGAGTTTTGTACATGGTGATAGATATGGATCTATTTTCACTCTTCTACAGGTTGACAACTAGTTCTGCCAGCACCATTTGTTGAAGATGCTCTCCTTCTTCCATTGTATACTTTTAGTTCCTTAATCAAAAATGAGGTGTTCATAAGTTTGTGGGTTAAAATCTGGGTCTTCTGCTCGATTCCATTGTTCTACTTCTCCATTTTTATGCCAGTACCAAGCTGTTTTCAATACTGAAGCTCTAATAGAGTTTGAAGTCAGGGATGGTAATGCCTCCAGATGTTCCTTTATTGTATAAGATTGTTTTGGCTAACCTGGGTTTTTTGTTTTTCCATGTAAAGTTAATTATTGTCCTCTCAAGGTCTGTGAAGAATTTTGATGGGATTTTGATGAGGATTGCATTGAATCTATAGATTGCTTTTGAGAGAATTTCCATTTTTACTATGTTGATCCTCCCAATCCAAGACCAAGGGAGATCCTTCCATTTTCTGGTATCCTCTTCAATTTCTTTCTTCAAAGAATTAAAGTTCTTGTCAAATAGATCTTTCACTTCCTTGGTCAGTTATCCCAAGATATTTTATGCTATTTGTGGCTATCGGGAAAGGCGATGCTTCTCTGAATTCCCTCTCTGCATCCTTATCTTTAGTGTATAGGAGTGCAACTGATTTTTTGGAGTTGATCTTGTATCCTGCCACATCATTAAAGGAGTTTATTAGCTGTAGGAGTTCTTTGGTAGAGTTTTTGGGGTCGCTTATGTATACTATCATATCATCTGCAAATAATGACAGTTTAACTTCTTCCTTTCCAATTCGAATCTCCTTGATCCCCTTATGTTGTCTTATTGCTATTGCTAGAACTTCAAGCAATATATTGAAGAGGTATGGAGAGAGTGGACAGCCTTGTCGTGTTCCTTATTTTAGTGGGATGGCTTTGTGTATCTCCCCATTTAATTTGACGTTAGCTGTCGGCTTGCTGTAAATAGCTTTTATTATATTTAGATATGACCCTTGTATCCCTAATCTCTCCAAGACCTTTATCATAAAGGGATGTTGAATTTTGTGAAATGCTTTTTCAGCATCTAATGAAATGATCATATGTTTTTTTTCTTTCAGTTTATTTATATGATGGATTACATTGATAGATTTGTGTATTTTGAACCAGCCCTGCATCTCTGGGATGAAGCCTACTTGATCATATCTTCTTATTATTTTAATGTACTGAACCTCTGAAAATGTAAACAAGCCACACCAAGTAAATATTTTTTTATAAGAATTGATGTGGTCATGGTATCTGTCTCTTGACAACAATAAAAACCCTAAGACAGAGGTTTAGTCCATTATCATAATAGTCAGAATTATGGAAGCAATCAGACAAATATAGTGCTGGAGAAGAAGCTTTGAATTTTCCATCTTGATTCACACATAACAGGAAATGAACTATTACTGTGTCATGGCTTGAACATATATAAGACTTCAAATCATACCCCACAGTTCTATACTTCCTCCCACAAGCCTCCTCTTATTCCAACAAGGACATACCTCCTAAGAGCGCTACTCTCTATGGACCAAGCATTTAAACACATGTGTCTATGGGTACCATACCTTTTCAAATAACCACACTGAGCAAACGGAAATGATGAAGCTATTCAAAATTTGAAAATTCAAATTCAATAAATAAATAGAAACAGAGATAAGTACTTAAGCTCAAATGAAGAATGAAGGAAAACCCTGTAGCCTAACTAGTAAACTATCGAAAAGGAAAGATCAAATTTATAAGTAGAATAAATCAACCCAAAGATAGACTATTATGTTTCAAAGATAAAGCAACTACAGTAAACAAATGAATAATATTATGGATAATACTTTTACATCCAACAGGATCAATATCCAGACATATAAGAAACTCAAAAAATAAAGAACGAAAAGGGGAAAAGATTCATTAAAAACAGGGCCTGGGTCCTGTATGAAGAGGTATCAAAATTTTGTTAAGACATATTTTAAAAACTATTAAATATCTCTAGAAACCAGGGAAAGCCATTGCAGCCACTGTAGAACTTAGTGTGGAAAATCTACAAAATCTAAGAAAACACATGACCTAGCTTTACTACTTCTTGACATATGTCCCAAGTACTCAGCTTCTTATTCCACAGGTTCTTACCCACATTGATTGCTTCTCCACTCACAATAGCTGTGAAATTGAAACAAACTAATGTATTGTGCCTGATGGATGGATAATAAATATGTCATAAACACCATGGAGTATTATTCAGTTGTATATGAAAAATGAAATCATGAAATTTAAAAGCACAAGGTTGGTCCTAAAACATATCAGGCAGAGTGAGGTGAAAGCACTAGGAAGACAAATTTGGCATTTTCTCTTTGATCTGAAGTTCCTAACTTCACATCTTCACATGAATGTGTAACCTGGAATAACTGCAGCAACAAGGAAATTAAAAAAAAAAGAATTATTTTGGGTTTTGAGAGTAGTGGAACAATAGAGAAGTAAGTAAGAGAGTATAAGTGATCTGATCAGGGAGATAAGAAGGAAGTTACAGGCTCTAATTAGAGAAGAAGGAGTGATGTATATATATATATATATATATATATATATATATATATATATATATATATGGAGGGAGGTGTAAAATAATACTAGGGGTATCTAAAAACTACATCAAAAGTCATATTGTTATCCATCTTCCTAAAGATATCTGTAATATATACAAACTATTGTATAAATGTAAAAAAAATCCATCTGGACTGACAATGCTTCTCCCAAGAACTATTGATCATCTATCAAAAACCCTGACACCATACACAAAAAGACCATCTTTTGAGTTCATTGTTAGGGTTTTCTAAAAAGCTCTTAAAATGTTATACATCTGTACTCATTGTTCTTTGCTCCTTTCTCAAGATTGAAGATAGAATACTATTGTTGACACAGTGCTTGATACAAAGCACCCAGGGATCATTGAGCTGGAACTAATATGAAAGACTCCTCTTTGAGGACTAGCTTTCATAGTACCAGGTGTTATGCAAATTTCAAAAGGAGGAAAGCAACTAACAGTCTTACCTAGTTATAACACCTATGAATCAAAACAACAAACAGCATGGCAAAACAATCCTAAGGGTGCAGTAAGCCCAAATATACTTTGGTGGTAATCAACAGCTTTCTAATTGGACTGAAGCCATATTCAAGAAGAGGAAAATCATTCTTGATATAGAAAACTTAGCCAACTACCATGGGTCTTGGAAGAAAACCTATAACCACCACTTTGCTAAGCCAAAACAACTCCTATGTTCTACTTGTCCTTAGAAAAACAGGTAAGTGTATTTCTTATTTTTTATTAAGAAAACCTTGTGTATCTGAAGGAGAACACTACAGAAATTGACAAGCAGAGTTCCAGAGACCAGTCCCAACAGATAAATATGCAAAAAGAATTCCTCCACCTAAGGCTCAGGGAACACTGAGGAAGAGGATTCAGAAAGAATGTGAGAGTGAGAGGAACAGGAACTTTGCAATGAGTGTATGTCTAGGAATGTCATAAACAACACACATAAAATGTCACCAACGTGGCTGCCTAAAACTTATGAGGTGGACTAGGATGTCACCAAAAGACATGCTGATTTAGAAGGGGAAATGCTCATGAGTAAACGACTTTATACAAAAACTACAGGCAACTAAGCAGTACTGATAGTGGAAGAAATAGTCTTTATGAGGGAAAAACTCATCAATTGGTTATTCTGTAATAAATAATCAATCTTGGAAACATGTATATAAGAAACATTTTACAGACAAACCACATTTTACTTAAGTATTTTAAATATAAATATGTGTATGTATGTATAAGCAGTTAACAAGTAAAAAGGCCATGTATTTAAAAGAGAGAGAATGGTATATAAGAGGATTTGGAGGGAAGACATTTAAAAAGGGGAAAATGTAGTGATTATATTATAATCTGCAAAAAATATCAAAAACTAAAAAGCAAAACTGCAGTAGGGTTATTGTTATAACATAGGCTACATGTGTAAAAAGTTGCAAATTGTAAAAAGTATGCTACATGTGATAAAAGTTGCAAATTTTGATGTCATATTAGCAGAGACTATTTGCGTTTTTCATTATCTTAAACACTTACATGAGGGCCGGGCGGTGGTGGCACACGCCTTTAATCCCAGTACTCGGGGAGGCAGAGGTAGGCAGATCTCTGGGAGTTCGAGGCCAGCCTGGTCTACAAGAGCTAGTTCCAGGACAGGCACCAAAGCTACAGAGAAACCCTGTCTCGAAACCCTGATTGATCTTCGGGCTGAGGAGGGAGGGGAACTTGATTGGGAAAGGGGGAGGGAAATGGGAGGCGGTGGCGGGGAAGAGACAGAAATCTTTAATAAATAAATAAATTAATAAAAAAAAACCAAAGAAACAAAAAAAAACTTACATGAGGAAAGAATACTTAACACTGGAATTTTTCCATTAAGAGATATACTTTTAAAAGCATCCAGTAAAATAAACACAAATGTTTACAATTAAAATATATACATATGCCAATATTTAATATGTGTAAATTCATATAACACAGAATTTACAATTTTAACAATCTAGTAACATTTAGTACATTTCCGTTTTTGAGAATTAATACTACTGTCTTTGTCCAAAACATAATAATTAAATTAAAATCAAATTGTAAATGCATTAGTCATTCCCTCATTCTATGGCTACTCACCAACATAAACCACAGAAATCAAAATCCTTATTTTTCAACGGGCTTATCTATTCTACTTATGTCACATAAACCTATTAATAAAATACTCAGAATTTAGTGCTTAAAGTTAATTCACATTTTAATCAAATGTTATTAATTATCTGTGAATGAGTAATATTTTATTTAAAGTATATATCACAATTTGTTTATATACTTTTTATGCACTGGAACATTTTATAATTTGGGTGCTAAAATTAATAAATTAAATGAGATACTTTGTCTTTAAATTTTGAAAGCATTCCATTTTCATAGATGATAAATGATTGCTATATTTCTATGACTGTACAAAAGCATTCCAGTATACATAGCAATAGTCACAAGTGGCTGCTTTATGTACTTTTCTCTTATAATAAAAATTAAGTACTGCATTACATAATTCTTCTTCACAGGTCAAAGTGTAAATTAAGCTGTGGTATCAGGATTTAAATTACTTTGTTGTGTCCTCAGAGCTTACATTCTTGAGTACTCTCCTTTTCTGCTATCACTATAGAATTACAGTTACCAATTTAGAAAAAAAAATAGTTAAAAATTTATCACCGAACTGTTTCCTTGGGGGGGAGGGGTTAAATTTCTTTGTCATATATTTATCCTAAATACTCTCATCATTATTCACAAAGAAGTTTGTTCTGGAAATGTCTTTCTTGTCAGGCTTCATATCCTATTTAGAATGGTTTAATTGTGTTTGTTTTGTTTTCCATAAACACTTTACAAATAAACATAAGGCTACTACTGAGTTTTACTTACTTGAAATTGTTCTGATAAGTTACCATCTGGTGGTCAATAACTTGTTTATTTAAATAGCCTTTTGAAATCAATTTTTTTTCTTAACTGTCAAATAATTCTAGGTTGTGCCATTTCTGAGTATTGATTTAAATTCATTCTCTTGTTACTTCTGGAAGAACTATTACAAAATTAAATAATAATTCTCTAAATTAAAGTAAATTTGGTGGACTTCTATTCTCATATGTAAGGGTAGATTTTAAATCTCTCTGACAGCTGCTGAAGTAGACCCTTCAACTCAGCTATATTAATGTCAGGAGTCTGGAGAAGAACATTAAAACAGCAAAGTGGAAGATAAAATAATACAACAAATGTCACAAGAATGGAAGAGTATTTATGGATTTAGAAAGTTTGATACTGTAACTACAATATAAGAAAATTATAACATTCTACTTGAATTGCAAGTTTCTAAGACATAACCAACTCATACTTAGCCCTTGAATGAATTGAAGGTGGAAGAAAATCAAGTAGAAGAAATAGCAATCATAAACTATATTTCTTCTTCCTGAATCATACAACTGCTGTGGTTTCTCCTGAGAAGTAATTAGCAATGAACAGTCTGAACATGCGAAAAAATATTTTGCAATGTAATCCTTAATTGGATAGACCTGATACATTGTTTCTATATTGCAATTAGCAAGAAAACAGCTCATAATTCTGTGGGGGGAATGTAATGTAATGTAATTGCTTAATTACTTAATTGACAAAGTAAACATGGCAAATATTCTAAAAAACATAGCATTACACTGAAAAAGTATAAGCCTATGAAAAGTCTAAACCCTTTGCTTTAAGACTCTGTGTTCCTGGGTCCAACGTAAAATAAGATTTATATATATATATATATATATATATATATATATATATATGGCAATATTATTTTTATTGTTGGATTTGCCATTACTCATAATCATATTTCTCTGAAATCGTCATCCTAAGACGCAGACATGGGACTGTGAAACAAAGGGGGTACAATGTGCACATACACTGATGTTAACTTTTGCCTCCAATAAGTTTGTTTATAAAATTGAGTCACTCATTACTAAAATATATGAAATAATTGAATATTGATCAAAGAAAAATCATTTATATTACTTTTATATAGACACTGGCTGCTCATTTATATCCTGACTGCTCAGACTTGAATAATCACCCAGAAACTATATTAATTACAACACTGTTTGGCCAATGACTCAGACATATTTCTAGTTAACTCTTATATCTTGAATTAACCCATTTCTATTAATCTATGTGTTGGTACAAGGCTTGGCTCACTGGTAAGGATCCGGTGTGTCTCCTTCAGCAGCTACATGGTGTCTCTCTCACTCTAACTATTCTCTCTATATATCTATGCTTGGAATTCCTACCTGGCTTTACTCTGCTAAGTCATTGGCTGAAACAGGTTCTTTTTTAACCAATAAGAATAAAACATATTCACAGCATACACAGGGGGATTCCATGTCCTCTCCCCTTTTTTAAATTTAACATAGCAAAATTATATATAAAAAAAGGTTCAAGCAAGAATTACAGTTAAAATATTGTTTATTAGTATATGGCAAAATTAAAGAAAATTATCACCTATATAATCTTTATGAGTCTAAAGTTTTATATCTTATTTATCTTTTGTCATAACTAAGGAAAACTGTAATTATCTGTCTTCATCTCTTCAAAGACCCCAGAAGGATATAATATTACCCAAGTAAACAGGAAGTGCATTGTAAGCAACTTTCAAAGTACTAGGATTGAGAAAGACATCTCACTGCCTGGATAGTCACACAAAATTCTTGTATAATCTTGGGTCATCCATCTTCAGCCTATAGGCTCATATTATCTGGAAGACTTTTCTGTGATGATCAAAATTTTAAGCTCTGTTATGCCTTATAATGGAAAAGTTCATTAGTTGCTTTCTTCTGTGTCCTGCATAATGTCTGGCAGATTTTTCTGTGAACTAGGAACCCTGAAGGAATTTCTAATATTATTTAGGTAAGTTCAGCAATCATTTCTGTGGGTCATACAGTTCCTACAGCATACCACTAAGCAGTCTAGATAAGAGCAGTTTCTTGTCCAATGGCTAGCAATCCCCATAAGGAGACTCTTCAATGCCTATCTTCCTCTTGAAGTAATTGATGCTACCAGGAGAAGACATGCTTCACTGTTGAGAAAAGTCTAAGCTATTAAAATATTTTAAATGCCATATTTTGTAAGTCTTTGACGTGTTGAAGATTATCTCTCTAACTGAAATATATATCTGTATATCTAGAAAAATATAACTAGCATGATTAAAAGATGATTATTATAGACGAATATTAACCTATATTTAAATTATGTATTTCTGATCAGGAATGCTTCTTAAAATGCTAAGCAGACACAGCTAGGACCAACTCTGTGGCCCCACCTGTTTGGTCTGCCCAGACCAACATGTCAGAGGAATATTCACCATCTCTGTGAGCCATGCACACCACTGCAGCTCCAGCGATACAGTGGGTTGATGTTGCCATTAAGCAATTTGTAACATGCCATTCCCAGACACCATTTAAGTGCAGGACCTCCTGAAAGAACCATAGTTCATTCTGAAAGCATGAATCAGGAAGCTGGATCTTAAGGAAGCCTTGAAAGTTTTTATTTTTTTCTACTAATATTGAGTCAGGAAAACTTCTCTTAATGAAGCTATGCCTCTGGTTACCACCAGCAAATAAAGCCTATCTGAAAAACATGCAGCTACCAAGAAATTGTGCTTAACTCTGTTCTTTTTTGTCTAGAATTCCTTTCCAAGCTCTTCCAGCTTTTATATGGATGTAGTTACCCCAGGAAGGCATCAATTACAAGTGAATGTTGATCCAGGTTTGGCATAATTATAGTTAGTCTAATCAAGTTCTTTAGATGCATAGAGATTGTATTCTAAATAAATAAACAATCTTCAAACACTTCAAAAAACTGTAGAATATAGCATTTAAGTAGTTCAAGAAACTGTTGACATGAGTCACAAGGGCTCCTAGCAGCATCAATATAGTCCTGAGAAAATGTTGCTTAAGAAAGACATTCTACTTGGAGCTTCTTTAATTCTTGGCAAAATTGACCCTTGGGCAAAGAACTGCCCATGCCTTGATCACTGACAAAATGCACAATGTTCAGACTGGAAAAGCAGGACAAAAGCAAAAAGACTGCCAAAACTTGCCACAACAGAGTAGATGGTTTTTCAAATTTTCTGGCTCAGAAAATGGTCTGACACTTACTCTAAGGCCTTAGCCACAGCTGGTGGCCCCAATATTGCAAATGAGACTTTGGGTGATTGAACAGGTATCCAGTTGTCTATGTCATTTTTTTTTTACCTTCTGGAAGTTGCTTGATTACACTTCCTTTTAACTCAAGTAGTATTATTTATATTCTCAGATTTTTGATGAGGTTGAAGAATAGATACTCATAGTTACTTTCCTTTAATGACTTTGCCAAACCATTTTTAATATAAATCTTAGACTCCTTAGGATAGGATAACTATTGAAACATTTAGCATATTTCTTGTTTGATGTTGTTCATGACTGTTGTAACTCCAATTTTTATGTATGATTTTTTTCTTTTCTTTTCCTGGAAAATATTTGATATCTGTTCTTATTGTTTATAGTTTTTTATTAGGCTTAAAACTCTCTTATTTAGACAAAAGGGAGAGGTTCTGTGGGAACTCCTTCAGGCAATAGCCTTTAAGATAACAGCCCATTTTGGGTGAGGTCTAATATTCTATAAATGCAGATGAAAAGCATGTAAGAGCCTCTTGGCTACTGGATTTGGTTCCTAATCCCAGTGCACACAGAGTACTGTTGATTGTTACTATTCCTGTTTGTTTATCCCCTAATAAATAAACATTTGTTATACTCCATTCAGGGCTATTTTGAAACTCTTTTGTATGTCAACATTTTATTGGCAAATCAATTGAATTTTATTTAGATGTTTAAAATAAGGATCATGTGATTAGTCAAAGTGAGTGTATTTGAAGGGAACTTCACAATATACAGGGCTTGAATCTAGTAATATACTTATAATTTTTTTGTTTAAAAATTGTCATACTGTCAATGACTTTTAGCTTAGAAGCAGGCAGCACTTCAAACCATTAGATTGGGTGTCCTAATGCTCTCTGCAGAGGAGGTTGTTTTTATACACAAAAAGTGCTTCCTATTTAACTCAAAGCAAAAGGCCTTGATTTTTCATCTATCATACATTTCTGCCATAATAATATTCAGTATTGATCCTTTTAATCAAATGACAGGTGATGAATACTCTCAATATGCATTTCACTCTAGAGTCCTAATATCAAAGGAATACTGACAAACCATGAGACAAGATGGTTAAACAGTTAATACAGCTTTACAACTGTTCATTCTGTGAAGGCCAAGTTATTCGCTAAGAACATTTGGATGTCTTATATTAAACTTAAAACTAGGAATGAAAGCTAACAAAACCAATCTTTAGAGCATTTGGTATTTTAGAAATTGTTTTACATTTATCATTGGTAACCATGAGCTAATTTTCTTTCTGCTCTTACATTAGCTCTATCATGGATTTGGAGCCCCAGTAAGAATCCTTAAGGCTACTCATGCTAGTGTGGATGATGATCCTTTTTATAAAACTCGAGTGCTTAAAGCAAAGCAATTGTGTGAATGGTGGATAATCAGGGTACCTCTTTCTGGATGAAGCCAAACACTAGATCAAACATTTAGCTGTTTCCCTATGTGTATATTTTCCTATTTGTCACAAGCTCTGACCTGGCTAGACCTATAGCTCCCTGTGACTTTTATGAATACATTTTCCAATATTATTTTCTATATACAATAAGAATTTCTGGAAAGTTGTATCTGTACTAACTTATTGATTGATTATAGCTTCAATGATGTCAAGAGGTTAGAATGTCGCATGTCCAAAAACAAATTATCTTTGGACATTTTTAGTAGTAGCTGTTGAATATGATTTTCTGTATGTGACCTAACATCTCTGGTGACCAATAAGTAAATCATTTGAAATGTAGAACTAGACCCCTAGTTACTCCTATCCAAAGACAAAGCATATTGTCATGTATCACCTAAGAGGTATAGCATAGCTTTCTCTGTTTGTTTGCTACCTCCCTACCTAATATACCCACCACTGTATAGGGAATATGTGTTATTTTGTGACTTTTTATTGTTGTTATAAAATGTTTGTGATGGGGGCCAGAGACTAGGGATATTGTTTAAGAATTAATAGAGGATCCAAGTTCAATTCCTAAAACCCACATTGGACAACTCATAAGCACCTATAACTCTAACTCCAGTAAAATCCTATATTTCCTAGGCAACAGCACTCATGTGTACATACCTACACAGAGACACACCTTTACACTAACACATATATAATCAAAACCAATAAATCTTTCAAAAGAAGTTTATGAAATGACTACTTTCCTGGAACACAGTATTTAGGTAAAACTAAATTTGTGCTTTTGGACCATGGTTACTCACATATGACTCCAGAATAATATATCTCTTTTATTACTTTGAAATGAGAGCTGTTTCTTTCATAAACCACTCAAAATGCTATGTATTGTTGCCTTGGGATCTTATTTAACAATGACTTCTTCATAGAATTCTCCTTTCCCAGAGAACTAATTGATTATTTCTTCATGTCTTTTCTGTCATTGATCAAATGTGTAATGCTTAAAATGGTCCCAAAAATCCTACATAAAATTATAGTTCATGTCTTCCTGATCATACCTCCAACTTTTGAATTCCATTATCTTTCTATAATTGATATTATACATCCCCCAAATTCATCCATTATATTTAGTATTGGTCATTTTACATTGCATAGTGTAAGATTTTGACATTAATGCTTATTGCTACACACATATTATATAGAGCCATGCATACTCAACACACAGTAGATAATCAATTATGTGTTAAACTAAGATAAATAACAGTAATATTTTTCAAGAAATAATAAAATGAACATATATACATACATATAGCTGTTTCCCTATGTGTACATTTGTATATATATACAATGAATATAATTAAAGACTTTTATATGACACAAAATAATTTGTTTACAAATGAATCTCAAACACAATTTAAATACTATTAAATTAATGACATTCTGTTGTCCTCTCTGAGGTCAAGAATAAATGTTCATGGTTACACTAAGAGTTAGCCAGAAGTTTTATGTTGAATATGAAAACATCTCCTGATGTAGTATATACTTTTTTTTTCTGTTTTCAGTTTCCATAAATATGTCCTGCTACTTTAAGTGTCTTTCCCAATGAGAGAAAACATTATGGCAAAAGTTCTAAGATGCAGCAATAAATTTACCAAAAAAAATTCTTGAAAGCTGTTTTCTTCATATGACTACTAGTCACAAAGATTTAATCAAAAGTCTTTTACAATCACTTTTTTTGTTCCACAAGTACACTTCCTTTGGTTTTTTTTTTTTTTTTGAGGCAGTTATTTCTTACAGCAAGTTGTCAGTTAATATGGTTGACTTCAGTAGAAAGCAAACTGTGAAGGAGAAGAGCCTTACAACTGGGGAGTTAATGACATGAATACTCTTACTTTGTTTTCTCTATCTTGTACAGAAGACTGATTATATTTGCAAAAAGTAGTAAACAACTGCTGGAAGGAAAAAGGGAAAAATCAATTCTGACTCTCTCTAAAGAGGAAAGTAAATCTGAAAAACAAATGTTTATTCTGAGTTCCTAACCCAAAGAGGACATATGAGGGGAGTCCCTGCTTCCAGAGCTATCAAGCCCACATAGTGAGAAATTCAAGCAGACAAGATTGAAAAGTATCTATCTAAGTAAATTTCAGAGTGAACAATGAAAAGAATGTTTGCTTTGAACTGCACATTTGAAAGGAGACTTGTAAGTACTAATTGTATAAATCCAAGAATGATCAAATGAACGGTTAAAGGCTAGAAGGACAAGAAATTGTTTGCATCTCTATTGCCTTATAGAGACTATAATGTATTCCCCCTTCCTACTTTCCAAAGCCTTAATCTGAAAATTATCAGATAACATTATCATTAGTACAGAATCATTCAATGTGATATGCAAGAAATGAGACTTGGTTAGAAGAAGTCAAGCTACACAGAAAACTGGTTATATTTCCACAATGGATATTAGCAGTTTGTATGATTGTGAAAAGAAAGTGGAGAACTGTTTTTGTTTGTTTTGCTTTGATTTGCATTTTTTAAGGAGAAAAAGACTTAAGGGTACAAAGAGGAGGTAAGAAGATAGGCAGCCTGGCTTTTATGTGTCAGTTTGCCCTCAAATATTCCGATTGAATGATTGTGTAGGTAATCTCTCTTCCTTAAAACCAACTTGAGCCTTTTGGGGGTGAAATTGTAATGAAAATGAATGTGCCAGCAGTCATTATTTAACTGAGTTACTTCTGTTCCACACCAGTAGTCTGGCGTTTTATTACACCTATTTAGAGCCAGTATTTTCTGTGAAATCTTGCTCCTCTCTCTTTCACTGCATTATTTCAAAACATAGTTATTATGGAATATTGATATGTTTAGAGACTAAGAAGATAGAGACACGTATCTACAGACTAGTTTCTTCCACAAGGGAGTTTAAAATGAAAAGGAGATAAAGAAAATAAACGAAACTAGTGAACATACCAACTAGCAAAATAAAGAGTGTAAGGGGTATACCCATGTTGTGTATTTGTAGATTTGGTATAAAATTCAAAAAGCATCTTTGAGGAATTCATCTTAGGAGTAGAGGTGGAGACCTTAATGGTAAACAGGAAGTAGTCTTCTAAAGATAAAAAAGAATGAGGGGAAACAGCATGTTCAAGGACCAGTAGTTGACTTGTATATAGTCTGCAATCCTAAACTTTGTTTTTCCCATTAATGTATGCTTATGTAGTCTAAAAACAAAGTACTGATGACAAGAATATAAAGCATGACGTTTACTCTAAATGGTATTCAATCAACTCAAACCAAAACTCATACTGGCTGTTAAGAATTTATTTTATATCAAGTCAAACATTCACAAGGATTTGTTAATCGTTTCAGGTCACATTTCTCAGGCAGAAAACACTGGGCATAGGCATGATGATTCATTTTTCCTTTCTGATTTGACCAGGGAATGATAATTGAATGTAATATGAGACATTTTACTTAGAGGTTAAGAGTCAGTACACTGGCATTTGACTGACTATATTTGAATCTTGATGATACCACTTATCATATCTGTGACTCTGAAAAATTTAAACCTCTCTGATTATTAATGTTCTCATCTTTAATCTATGAATTATACCAGTTTCACTTCAGAGAGCCCTTGAAATGATTAAACTTTTTAGATTTACAAAGCAAACAGAGTAACACATAACAGACACAACATGTTAAGTGAATTTGTTAAAAAAAGTAAAATAAACTTGATGGTTATTATAGATAACTAAACTAAATGTAAATATGACTAAAAATATATTCACCATGCTTGCTTTGCTTCTGGAGACTTTGTATATCACTGATTATGTCTTTGTTATTGCAAATCTATAACACCTTTTAGTGATTATATCTTTGTTATTGCAAATCTAAAACATCTTTGTATAGACTGAACAACATTTTTGGTATTTCCCATGAAGGATATGCTAATTATTAGCATAAAAATTGATTGTATATATTAAAATTTTATAAGCATATTATGTTTTTTTCCAAGTGGTTATAAAAGTTTGTAGATGCCTTGTGATATATTAACAATTAGTTTTATTAATGCATATAATCTATTGAAATCATTCTATCAAATTTTATTTTATAGTAATACATAAAGACATTATGCAAGCATAAGATACATTTGTATGTATGTATGCATCTATGTATACATATACTATATACATGCATTCCAATATAACTTTGTTCCTTTTTCTATGTATTCTATTCTCATCATATCTTCATCTTCTATATAAAAAAATCAGACAAATATCCCACATTATATAATTTCTATGTATTTTCAAAATAATATCCAGAATTTTTCAATCTATCTTTGTTCTTCTATTTTAGTCCCATACCGAAAAAAGAAGACATATATTTGTCACCAATGTAAGAAGCTAATTTATTATCTCCATATCTCACTTTCACACCCTGGTGTCACTGTCAGTTATCAGAGGACATGTGAGCATCTCATACTGCACTATATCCTGCATGAAGAATGGGAAATAAAAAAAAATAAGGTGTTATTTAACAAAAACACTAAGTTAAATTACCTTGAGTATCTCCCTGTTTTTATGATATCATCTCATGCAACAATCATCATCATTATTGACCTTTCTTTCAGTAGTACTTTATATTCTTGAAACACGATACTGAGAAGATTAAGAAGGCATATAATAACTCTTTCTTCCTATTATAGAGAAGGGATAGTATGATATCTTCAGAGTAATTTAGCCATACTTGTTTCTGTTATATCAGACATTCAAAGGAAGAGACAAAAATAAATAATAACTACAAGCTAATAAATATTTGTAATTCAATATAAAGGATATTGTTTGAAAACCAAAAGAAAAACCTATCAGATATTATATTGGAGTAGTAAAAACGAGGAAAGTGGAGTTCATAAATCTGCATAACTGCTAAAAAGAAGCAGACTTAATATCCTCCTACACATTGTCAAAGCACTCTTACCAGCTTGTTTCTAAAATACAGCCCATGATACTTTAAATAAACCAAGGGACTTTTATTTCCAGGTCTCCAAATTATTGACAGGGCCCTTCACCCACATTCACACTTACAGTTTAATTCCAAAAATTCTCATATCTTCTAGGTTTTAACTGCATTGTAATTTTTCCTTTTCTTATTCCTCAACTAGAATACAGGTAAGTCTTCATTAAGCATTCTTAACACTCCCCTATGTTTCTTTCATGAAATATTGTTGCTATAATTTCATTTCATTTTGTATTTTATATATTTTTTCTCAATTAGAAACTCAATGAATCCAGAAGTCATTATATAGCCATGACATATCAAAAAAGACTTAAATTTTGGGGATTCATTTAATCTAATTATATTAATAATTGACTCAAATTAATTTAAATTGTTAGGTCATAATTTTATAAGCCTTCTTAGTGCTTGATAAACAGTTGACAGTTTGATTTTGGAATCTGCTGTATGATTAAAAATATCTGACAGGCACAGATATTTTATCAATTGCTTTTAGAATTATTGCATTTTTCAATGGATTATATTATTTATTTTATTTGACTTAATATATTTAAAATATCTTTGAAGGCAGATACACTGGTTTTTAATTTGGGTTAAATATATCATGTATTTTGTGTATTCATAATTTTAAATAATATTAAGATTGGCTAAATTCAACTATCATCAATAGCTGCCATTGGTGGTCTCCTTTAGTGGCAAAGGTATCAGTCTTTCTAAATAGTGGTATGTATATTCAGTGTATCTGAAATTACTTTATTTAACATGACATACTATGACTCATTGAACTGTTTCATATGAGCTAAACTGAGAACTAATTTTGTCTTACCCCCTTTACCGGTTCCAAAATATATGACAAATACATTTAAAATCTCTACCTTAGACTTTAAATAAACATTAGTTTTGAATTGTTAAACTTAAAAAACAAGGACAGAGAAATATATAAGCTAAAGATGATTTTATAACACCTATTTGATAGTTAATAACTGCAATTCCATAACTTGGGGATGGCTGGGAAAAGGCATGGGGATCAGAAATTCAAGGTCATCCTACAATGCAGAGTGAGGAAAAGGTCAGTTTGGGCTAGTTGAGACTCGGATAAAAAAGGAAAGATGGTCTTTTAAGTAGATGCATGCTTCTGTAATATATCCATTGAACACTGACTAACATAGACTATTGAAAACATTGTGGAAATATCTCCCAAAACTTCATAGACACCTACATAATCCAACTACACCATTCTTTGACATATACCCAAAGGACTCAATAATGTATAAAGACTTTTTTCTCTCCTATTTTTATTGCCAGGAAAAGAAAATAGCCGAGTTGTTCATCATCTGATTAAGGGGCAATGAAAATATAGTGTGTTAATGCAGGATAATATTAAAGAGCTTTTAAGAATTTTTAAAATATAAAATGCACAATTATATGGGTGGAATTGGAAACAATCATTATGAGATAACCCACACCCAGAATGACACAGGTTGTATGTTTTTTCTCATCTGTATATGCTATCTTTGAATATTTAGCTATATATGTTTCATTTGGAATGCCCATAGGTGATGGTGAATTAGTAAGAGACCATGTTCATAGCATGGACTATTCAAAGGAAGGGAACTAGAAAGCAGTGGTATCAAAGCATAAAGGGGATTAATGGAACAGGAAGGATTAAATGAGCTCAGAAATGGAGGGTAAAGAAGGGTAGAAGGAATATGAGGAGGAATAACTAACACTAAAAATATTAAAAGATATTATGAAGAAAATTGCTACTATAGGTACTTACTAAGTAAAACTTGCACACTCACATCTATAATGAGAGTTTAAATGGAGTCACCCAAAAATTGGTGAACAATGTCCCTGCTAGATACCACAGATTCATAAATAAAATGTCCAGTATACGAATTAATTCCTTATTTTGGAATTCTTTTCCATTGAAGTCTTATTGACCCCCAAACATGATATGTTATTGGCAACACTACTGGTTGTCTTCCAAAACTTGATGATATCATCCTATTGATGAAGATACCATAGGTTTTCATCATCAAACAAAGATATATTAAGTTTTTATGAACCTAAAAACATCTCTTCTGGCTAGCTTTTATAGTTCTGCAAGTTACTATTTATGCTACTGGATGAGGAAAGGAATCAGAAATTTTATCCAATTGGAAGTCAAGAAAATTATAATAATGTCTTGATTGGCAAGATATACCCATTGGGGTGATAGAAACACATACATTACCAGAGTAACTGAGCACTTTCTTATTGGAGTTTTGTCAAGCTCCACAATATAAAACTCATATTTGACACCATTATGATACCAAGAATCTGTGAAGAAACAGGCCATCATTCCTAGGTAAGAACCTGCTAACTATTATTCTGCTAAATATTCAAGGCATTAAACCAACTCTTAATTATTTACTGTTACACAAATATGTTAATGCGTCTCCCAGTTTTCATCAAATAATTTTTTTTTAAGTAATGAAGAAATCATCGCCTGGTGAAGGTGTAAAGAATAGGAGAGTAGGGAGTACTCATTCTTAAAATGGATATCTTTATCATACTCCTCCTAACAAAGAATCATTCTGTAAGGGAGAAAAAAAATGGTGTAAGAGCAGGAGGTTGTAGGTATTTACTACAATTAAACAGGTTTTTTTCCAGGCATATAAAGGCAGTTTGCTCATACAACAAAACAATAATTGTGGCACCATGCATATGACCTGTGTAATGGAAAAAATCTCCACATGCATAAGGGAGGTAAGCATGGAGTTTAACCTCTGGCTGAGGAACTATTCACATCTGACAGTTGCTTGGAGAGGTTGAATAAGGTTTCTTTGAGTATGATCACTGATAAGTTAATCATGTTTAGTGGATGGACATATAACCAAAAGTATATAGGAAGAACAATTTGGACAAAATAGATTACTTAAAAAAGAGTAAAAAAAAAAAAAACCTGTATGTAAGAAAGGTGGAATGGAGCTGGCAGGAATGTGGGAGTGAATGAAAAATATCAAAATTCAATATGAAATTCTCAACGAACTAATAAAAAAATTGTAAAATGTTTATAAAATATCGAAAACACTATTCTCTCTGAAGATACAAAACTGATTATAAGTTTATTAAAAATAATTAAATTTCTGATGTTTGATACAAATGATTCAAAAATTAATAAAACCAAGTAAAGGAAAATCAAAAAAGACATGGGAATATTTTTACTAAGTAAATGAATTCTTTTAAAATGACATTGTTGGTGATGTCTGTTTTTTCTATCTTTGGGATTTGTTGCTGTGAGATCATTAATTGTCTGTGTCATTGTTGATGTAGCCAATTTTTGGGGGGTGGAGCTTTTCTTCTAGTACTTTGTGTAGGGCTGGGTTTATGACTATGTATTGGTTAAATCTGGTTTTGTCATGGAATATCTTGTTTTGTCCTTCTATGGTGATTGGAAGATTTGCTGGTTATAGTAGTCTAGGCTGGTATTTGTAGTCTCTTAATGTTTGTATAACACTTGACTAGGACCTTCTATCTTTCATTGTTTCCACTGAAAAATCAGGTGTAATTCTGATAGGTCTGCCTTTATATGCTACTTGGTATTTTTCCTTTGCATATCTTAATATTCTGTATGTTTAGTGTTTTAAATATAATGTGGCATGAGGACTTTTTTCCTTTGATTACAGGTGTTCTGTAAGCTTCTTGTATATTCATAGGCATATCTTTCTTTAAGTTGGAAAAGTTTTCTTCTATGATTTTATCAAATATATTTTCTGTGATTTTGACTTAAACTTTTTTTTATTCTTCTGTACCTATTATTTGGTCTTTTCATGGCATCCCACATTTCCTGGATATTTTGTGTTAAGCTTTTGTTAGATTTAATGTTTTCTTTTACTGATGAGTCTATTTCCTCTATTGTATTTTCAGCACTTGAGGTTCTCTCTTCCATTTCTTATGTGTGTAATACATTACTATTCAAATGAATAAAAATTTCAAAAATTGAGTAGTTCTGTGCCTGTGAAACTATGAATACATAATTTATAAATATAAATCAATGTTCAACAGTTATACAAAAGAGGAAAAGTTCTGTCACATATTAATGGTGAGTCATTGTTCAGTTCAAGTAGGTTTTACTCTTTTATGAAAATTGTATACTATATATCAAAAATTCCTAAACTAAAATTAATCGTTAAACACTATTAATGATTAAACAAATATACTATACTTTAGAAAACATTCTGGAAGTACCTCAAAAATGTTAAATATATTCCTACCATATTATCCATCAATCCTATATATAGGCATAAACCTAAGATGAAAGCACATAAGATAGATATATAATCCTTTGTATGAAACTATTCACAAAAACATTCTGCATCATAGTTGTAATTATTCAAATGTTCACAAAATGGTGCACTGACATATAAAACACAGCACATCTATATAAAAATATTTTATTTGACAATGAAACATGTAAAATAGGAGTATGAATGATTTTTGAAAACATTATGCTAAGAAAGGATCCTCTGTATAAGAACACACAGTGTTACTATGTTTGGTGTAGGAGGAATTCTAGACACACACACACACACACACACACACACACACACACTAACAGAGTTTAACACAGCTTTTTGCTGTTTGCTAGGGTGTGCTGCAGAGAGATTTCCTGACTCAGCAGCCATACCAAAAAGAAGCTGCCATTTTAAAACGCGGCTTCCTGGGTCCTGCCATGGGTGCAAACTCCGGCTATGGAGCATTTCTGGGCCCAGATGTTTTTGTGCCCACTTTGGGTCAGGAACAAAGTAGCTGAGACCATGCCCTTGGCTCAGCTCTTCCTGCCTGGGCAGATAGTGGAATCAGGCTTGGGCAGGCAGGAGAGCATGGCAGATTCCTGTCGCCATACAGAGAGATGTTTCCAGGCTGTGAAATGCTTTGCAATACAGATTTGGATGTAACTTAGATAAAAAGTTCATTCTCAGAGTTAAAGTGCTAAGTGTGGCTCCTACCTGAAGGTGGGGAGAGGGCAAGCCATGCAGTTTTAAAATGCCATTTTTCCGGGCTATGCTCCTACGGCAACCTCTGTCTCTTGCAGGAGACAGAGAATTTGGATGGGGTTTTGTGAGTAAAGTGCTATGCTTGCTTGATGGCAATGTGGACTACTTTATGCCTGGAACTGTGCATGGCTCAGGGACACCAAAAGCATGGCAGGAACGCTCAGCTCTGCCATGCTGAACTGTGCTGATCTCAGGCAGAAACCATCATAATTATCATAATAACAGTGCAGTTAAGGTTTAGACTGAGCAGGAAACAAGCAGTACTGTATTATCTCTACATGGTGAAACTTTAGTTTTTAAGAAGTGCTTTAGCATTTTAAGAAGTACTCCTGAATAGTATAGGATTACAGATTCACAATAGGACAGACTCAAACATAAAAGACCTCTAAATGGGTCATAGTGTTAGATAGACATACATAGCCTTGGGAGAGAGAAGAAAAGGAGTATTAAAAAGTAAATAATGCTTTTAAAAAGGGGTAAAGTCTTTAAAGAGAGAAAATAAAGTGATAGAGTAAAAATAAGCCATGTAAAAAAGGAAAATTCACAGAGAATCTGGATTCTTTGTATTATTATGTTTTCTTTGAATGTTTTTTACTGTAAAGGAGCTAAGTACAGAGAGAAATTTCATTATATGGGCTGCCAAGCTAAACCAGAATGGATATCATAAGGGTATTATGACTTCAGAATTTGGGTCTAAGGATATGATACTTTGGAAAAGATGTTCTTTTTTTGTTTTCACAGAGGATAAGACCCTGTGGATTTCTTCTATCCCAATACGGTATGATAGACCACGCCCTCCTGAAAGGTTGCTGTGAACACCCTCAAAAAAATTACTTTACTCAACTGCCGACTGAGAGGAACCTAGCACACAGGTTATACCATGAAAGGCCTAAATAACAGCATCCCCATACAGCATGAAGCAGTTTGGAAAGAAATAAATGTGCCCATATTCCCAGATATGTTTCATAATTTTTTTTTACATTTAAAGGGGGATATGATATAGATATTAATAATTTACATTGGTATAAATTTTGCTTTATTGATATAAAGTTAGTCAATTTTGATATATATATATATATGTATTTCTGATATTGGTTAAGATATTGTCATTGCATAGTTCATTTAAAATTTTAATTAAGAAATATAGGTTGTTAATGGATAATCATCAATAATAGTCAAGCTTGTAGTCATGTTAGTTAGATTTTCTAGATATATAGATATATTTCAGTTAAATAGGCATTCTTCATATCTTTCAAAGACTACAGAATATGATATTTTAAATGTTTTAATAACTTAGAGGTTTTCATGACAATGAGACATGTCTGCTCCTGGCAGCACCAAGCTACTTCAAGAGGAAGCTGAGCATCGAAGAGGCTACTCATGGAGTTTATTAGCCATTTTGGCAAGAAACTGCTCTTGCCTGGACTGTTGCATAAACTGGACACAAAGAACCCATAGATAGAGGACTGCTGAACTTGCCTAAAGGTGAGATATTCCTTTGAGGTTCCTGATTCATGAAAGAGTCTGTGAGACATTCTGCAGGACACAGAAAAAAAGTGACTGAACTGCCTTTGATGTTTCCTGCTTCATGGAAATGTCTGCTGGATACTATGGACCTAAAGGCCGAAGATGGATGCCCCAACAGTACAGAAAAACTTAGGGTGACTGTCCAGGCAGGAAGATGTCTCTGTCATTTCTAGAGTTTGGAAGTTGCTTATTTCTCATTTCTTAGGTAATATTATATCCTTATGGAGTCTTTGATGGAGTTAAAGAATGGGTAGTTATAGTTTTCCTTATTTATGATAAAAGATAAATAGATATAAATATTGTAACTGTAATTCTTGCTTGATAACTGTTTTGTTATATATAATTTTACTATGTTAAAGTTAAAGTCTTTCTTTTTTGTTTAAACAGAAAAAGGGGAAATGGTGTAGGAGGATCTTCTGTCTATGTGTTATTTTCTTGGGTCAAATAAAGAAACTGTCTTGGCTTTTTGATAGGGCAGAATTTAAATAGGTGGAGTAGACTGAACAGAATTCTGGGAGAAAGAAAGCAGAATCAGGCAGACGCCATGGCTTTCCTCTCTAAGATGGATGCCAGTTAGACTCATCCCATTAAGCCACAGTCAAGTGGCGATACATATTATTAGAAATGGGTTGAATCAATATGTAAGAGCTAGCCAATAAGAGGTTAGAACTAATGGACCAAACAGTTTTTAAATGAATACAGTTTCTGTGTGATTATTTCCAAGGCTAAACTAGCCATGCGGGAACCAGGAGGGACAAAAAGCAGGCCTGCTTGCTTCATCACTACACTATGTTCATTTTCTCTTTGACTGATTTATCTAGCAGCATTGTTTGTCATAACAACCTAAATGTCCTTTGACTGAAGAATGGATACAGAAAATGTGGTACATTTACACAATGAAGTACTACAGAGCAGAAAAAAAATGACATCTTGAATTTTGCAGTAAAATTGATAGAGATAGAAAACATTTTGAGTTGATGTATCTCAGAACCAGAAAGACAATTATAACATGTATTCACTCATAAGTGGTTTTTTAACATAAAGCAAAGAAAACCAGCCCACAAATCACAATCCCGGAGTACCTAGACAACATTGAGAACCCTAAGATAGATATACAAAGACCAAATCTACATGGGTCAAAGAAAAAGACTAGATCTCCTGAGTAAATTGGGAGCATGGCGACCTTGAGAGAGGGAAGAAGAGGGTGGGAGAGGAAGGGAGGCAAGCAGAGAAAAACGTAGAGCTCAACAAAAATTAATTTAAAAAAGTAAAACAAAATAACACATAGTTTATTATCTTATTTTTCATAAATGTCAAAAATATTTAATATATAATTGACTGGTTGAGGAAATTCAGGCCAAAATATTATGAGATCCCTGTGGAAATTAATGAAATCCTGATAGTGATGGTATTTTATTAGTATTATAGCAACTTAGGTGGAGGACAGACAAACCATTATTTATATCTTCAAAGAGTAGGTTAAAGGACTTTCTGAAGTTATAATACTGGAGATTCTCAAATTCTTTGGGAGCAAAAGGATAACATTTTATTTGCATTTAATACATGTTTTGTCATAAACTTTAAATTATCTTGATTACTTTCTATATCCAATACAGTCTAAATGTTATATAGATAGTAATTATATATTCTTTTTTTTTCAAGATTTTATTATTTTATTCAAATTTCTGTATTGATCACACTATAATATTCAAATACGAATAAATGACGTTTCATGATTCTGGGATACCCCAAAGCTTTCAAATATTTCAAACACAACCTTTTTCTAATGTATCCTCCTACTCTTAACCTCCCTTTCACATTTTTTTCTTTCCAATATTTTTTTTAATTTATTTATTTATTAAGGATTTCTGCCTCGTCCCCACAACCGCTTCCCATTTCCCTCCCCCTCCCCCCGATCAAGTCCCCCTCCCTCATCTGCTCGAAGAGCAATCAGGGTTCCCTGACCTGTGGGAAGCCTAAGGACTGCCCACCTCTATCCAGGTCTCCTAAGGTGAGCATTCAAACTGCCTAGGCTCCCACAAAGCCAGTACGTGCAGTAGGATCAAAAACCCACTGCAATTGTTCTTGAATTCTCAGTATTCCTCATTGTCCGCTATGTTCAGCTAGTCCGGATTTATCCCATGCTTTTTCAGACCTAGGCCAGCTGGCCTTGGTGAGATCCCAATAGAACATCCCCATTGTCTTAGTGTGTGGGTGCACCCCTTGTGGTCCTGAGTTCCTTGCTCGTGCTCCGTCTCCTTCTGCTCCTGATTTGGACCTTGAGATTTCTGTCCGGTGCTCCCGTGTGGGTCTCTGTCTCTGTCTCCTTTCATCGCCTGATGAAGGTTAATATTCCTGAGGATGCCTATGTGTTTGTATTTGGATTCGCCTTATTTAGCTTCTCTAGGAATATGAATTATAAGCTCAATGTCCTTTATTTATGGCTAGAAACCAAATATGAGTGAGTACATCCCATGTTCCTCTTTTTGGGTCTGGCTTACCTCACTCAGGATAGTGTTTTCTATTTCCATCCATTTGTATGCAAAATTCAAGAAGTCCTTGTTTTTTACTGCTGAGTAATACTCTAATATGTATATATTCCATACTTTCTTCATCCATTCTTCCGTTGAAGGGCATCTAGGTTGTTTCCAGGTTCTGGCTATTACAAACAATGCTGCCATGAACATAGTTGAGCATATACTTTTGTTGTATGATAGGGCCTCTCTTGGGTATATTCCCAAGAGTGGTATTGCTGGATCCAGGGGTAGGTTGATCCCGAATTTCCTGAGAAACCGAAACACTGCTTTCCAGAGTGGTTGCACAAGTTTGCATTCCCACCAGCAATGGGTGATTGTACCCCTTTCTCCACAACCTCTCCAGCAAAGGCTATCATTGGTGTTTTTTATTTTAGCCATTCTGACAGGTGTAAGGTGGTATCTTAAAGTTGTCTTGATTTGCATTTCCCTGATCGCTAAGGAAGTTGAGCATGACCTTCAGTATCTTTTGGCCATTTGAACTTCTTCTGTTGAGAATTCTCTATAAATTATGGCAAGAGAAAATCTGAATGTTCAGGAACAAAGCCATGTTTTCATTGTTTTCTATTTCAAACCTATAAATATTGGTGAAAAAAATAGAATAAATTTTGTCTAGGCAGTGGTGGTGTACAACTTTAAAACCAACACTAAGGAGGCTGTGGAAGACTGATCTTTGTAAGTTCAAGGTCTACCTGGTCTAAAGAGCAAGTTCCAGAACAGGTTTCAAAGCTATTCTTTGAAATCCTGTATCAAACCCTCCCTTCCAAAAGGATCTGAAGTTAAAAGTATATATATATATATATATATATATATATATATATATATATATATATGTGTGTGTGTGTGTGTGTGTGTGTGTGTGTGTGTGTGTGTGTGTGTGTTTTCAATAAGTTTTGCTGAAAAGATAAAAACTTAGGTACAGGCATACTAATTTTTAACTCATTATCAAAATTTATTCTTCTCTCATTTATTATGTCCTGAATATTATTTCCTATTCCTTCTCTTTCTAAGTCCCCTACCACCACCACCAGATCCACTTCTCCTTCTTTTCTTTTGGAAAAGGGTAGGCCTCCCAGGGATATCAACCAAACATGGTATATAAAATTATATTAAAACTAGGCACACTCCCTCATATTAAGACTGAAAGGAGACAAGGGTACAAGTGATTGAAATGAGCTTTAGTGAAAGATGCTAATGTGCTTAGGTTTCAAAGTATGAAAACATAAGACCTGAGCAGATGTATAACTACAATGTCACTTAGACTTTTACTTGGATTTGAAGTGCTAGGTACTGCCCAATATTTGGAAAGGGATATAAGGTTAAATTCTCAGTTAAAATCAGATTATTAATACTAAAAATGCCAAGATGAAGAGGCTTTCATCATTTTCCAAGTGCTCCAGAAACACTCAAGGTACTTTCAGAGCTATTTATTCTATAGTGTCAGAATTTCAAGAAGAAGAAAGTGAACGCTAAAACTGCTCACAGTAACAATAGCAATTAAAGGAAAAAAAAATAAAAGCATTCATAAAGAAAACAGTCTGTCTTTGGGAGAGATGTGTCAATTATTATCTATAATTATTCACATTTATTTTTTATCTTATATATTTTTAAGGCTTCAGTGTAAATAGGGAAATTTCTTCTTTCCTTGTGTTACTTGTTCCAACATGTATTTTGCTTTTTTATTATCTCACACTTGATTCTTGACTGGACAATACTCATAAGCATCTATAAAACTTATAAATATTGGACAGAGGATTAAGCTTTAAATTGTTCATACATGTAATTGTTCATATATGTGCAGTTGGAATAGGTATATACCTCAAATTATAATATAATAGGTAAGTAAGTTTTAAGTAGAACTAGTGCTGCTAATTCATGGTGTTTGTTGCCTTGGATTATTATGTTGTGTTAAGTGCATTCATGAACCTCAATAAATGCAGAAGCAAAAATAAGAATATTGAGAAAATATGAATAAAAATATTTTCAAAGTGGAGATGTAATGTGGCTCTAAAATGTGAGCATAAGAACTATATTCATTGTAGCATTATTCATAATATGCAGACTCTGGAAACAACTTTGAGGTCCCTCAATCAAAAGTGGATAAAGCATGTGGAACAATTACAGAATGGACTATTACTTAGCTGTTAAAAATGATATAATGAAATTTACAGGCAAATAAATGGAATTAGAAAAAATAATTCTGAGTTAAGTAACCCAGTCCCAGAAAGATAAACATGGTATTTACTCAATTAAAAGTGTTCATTAGCTATTAGGAAAAGAATAATCATGTTATAATCCACATACACAGGGAGACTAAATAACAAAGAGGGCTCAAGGGCTCACACAATTTTCCATGAGAAGGGGCAATAGAATAGATTTTGTGAGTGGACTGGGGATGAGTTGGAATAGGAAGAGGGAGGGATCAATTAGAGGTATTAAGAAAGGTACTGTGACAGACAACTGGAATTGGGGGCATTTGACGAGCAATGTGATAACCTAGTAGAATGGAAACTCACTGGAATATTCAAGAGTGACACTAGCAAAGAGTCTTACTAATGGGGATATGGAATCTGAACGAACCACTTTCTATAACCAGAAAAGACTTTCCATAGGGAGACTGGGACACCGACATAGCCACAATATCTTTTTGATCTACAATCTCTCTGGTTGTGTGAAAGGTCCTTTTGTCTATGTGTTGCATTTATTGGTTAATGAATAAATAAACTGGTTTGGCCTGATAGGGTAGAACAGAATTAGGCAGGGAGAACTAAAATGAATGCTGGGAAGAAGAAGGCAGAATCAGAGAGAAGCCATGTATCCCTGCCAGAGACAGACAACAGAAAATTAGCTGGTAAGTCACAGCCATTTGGCAATACACAGATTAATATGAATGGGTTAAATTAATATGTAATAGTTAGCCAATGAAAAGCAAGAGCTAATGAACCAAGAAATGATTTAATTAATACAGTTTCTGTGTGATTATTTTGGGATCTGGGTGGCCAGGAAACGAGCACGCAGTCAAGAGACCTCCTTCAACACTCGGGTCTCTAAGGTGTGCTGGGGTCATGTGCTGTAGGAAGTCCTACAGCCAGGAGCTACCCACTTACTGGGGCATGGCCTTTTATGCTGTTAATGCCAATGTGGATCATGAGTCTAGTCTCTTTTCCAGCTGCGGGATTCGGTTTCTGATCTCCGTTCCAGCAGAGTATTCCGATTTGTGAGTTTACCCCTAAATAAATAATAATAAACAAATAAATGAGCTAGTGTGGAATTTCTTTTGAGCCTCTTTCTTCAGTGTTCAGAACTTATGGGAGTAGCCAATAAATGACTGGCCAAACTTGAAGCCAATGTCATAAGAAGGGGAAGGGTAAAGCCAAACACAACTAGGAAAAAAGATCAAGGCAATGTTTGCTAATGGTATTCTGCTATACCTATAGATTGGTAGCTAGCCAAATTATCATGTGGGGCATCATCCAGCAGCTGATGTGAGTAGATGCAGAGAACCACAGCCAAGCATTAGGTTGAGCTCAGGGAATCCTGCGAAAAAGGGCAAAGAAAGATTGTAGGAGTCATAAGGTTCAAGACTCCACATGAAAATGTCCCACATAATCAACTAAATTTTAATTTGTTACTAAACTTCTAAGAAGTATATCAGGAATTTGTGAGGTGCATAATTCATAAGGATAGTGGAAGTCCAAGCCCAAACAATTTATACAAATGTAAGTATCTCAGTGTATATGTAAACAAATTTAGAGTTTATGCAATACAAAGAGTTTACTAAAAAATACAAAAATGTTGATGGCTTTGATTAATAAGTGAAAATAAAAATAAAGGTTACTAAGTTAAATGAGGAAAAGTTCAAAGACACTTTCAGTTACTTTGAATGTTAGCCTAAGAGTTTAGAAAATCTCTTATTTAGTACAATGCATATTAAAAACTTCTCAAAATATTTTAAGTCCCAGAAAATGAAAGACACCATAAAAACAAGTTAAACATAGGAATGTAGCTCACTAGAAGTGCACTTGCCTAGCATGCTTATGCCCCTAAGTAAAACTTCCAAGACCAGAAAGCAAGCTATGGACTACCTCATCTGTGAGATGAGGAAGTATTCAGATGACAACCACACAGCAGAGTTTGACATCTCTATTCCTTATACACTGACATTTCCCTGCAGAGAAAATGAAAACTATGCATTTTCCCATACCACATACATTATGAATATAAGATTTTGCAATGATATGCAATTGGTGCACAAAACTCTTCTGATATTCCAGTGTCTTATACATATCATTTAACTATGATTTAAAGAGATACATGAGGTCACATCCCTACTTATCCACATCAGAGAACATATATTATCTGACAAACATAGAATAGGTTATGAAATGAAAATTCATAAGTCGTTGCTGATATTATAGTTCAAATCACACTCCTTATTCCCCAGAAAAGGATCATAGACTCAATCTAGAGATGAAGACACAGCATTTTAATTTGGTTTGTTCCGGTTCCATGAGTTATACATGAAATGCCTCTAGGTATTTTCTATTATTTTTTACTTTAAATGCCCTCAATGAGAATGACAAGGAACTTCATTTGAAGTATCTTTTGAAGATACTTGTATGAAACCTTAGCAAAGAACACATTCAGTGTGCCAGCAGATAAACATATATAGAAGTATAGAACTGGTTAAAAAGTTATTCATTTGAAACAAAAAGAAACTAATCTGTATATTAAAATAAGACAGAAATATTGTTTTTTTCCCAATTTGTGTACCTTTAATGATTTTTTTAAATAAGACTTTCAGATTCTCCTTTTATTTCTGCAACTTGAAATCCATAATCTTGGTCAATGTGAGCACAATATGAGGCAACTGTAGCATAAATGTGCTAATTACATCTGCAGAATAACATTGATATCTAAATACTTTGGGTTGAGGATGATTACTTAATCCAAAGATTCTGCAGGATTATGTCATTTACTTGACTTCACTTGTAGCCTGTAATACATTACATTGAGAACAAGTGGTCTTAATAATATTAGTTCAGCAAAGATCAAGAATTACTCAAGTAAATGGGGGAAAACAAATATTCATGCTATATCTGAATGGGGAAATTTAAAAAGGAAGTAGGATGATTTGTATAAGAAAACATTGATAACTGTCACTCTGGGCTACTTAAGGAATTGGCATATATCCCAGGACAATCACAAGCCATTATGCATTGGAAACCACAGAAGCCTAGAGCATTACTAATAGTGTTCTTAAAGTCAATATATCTCAAAAGAAGAAAATTAATCCAAAGTAGCAGAAAACTGATCAGTTTCATGCACTTCGAAAGATGTCATCCATGTTGATCTCAGCTTTGTTTGGGATTTTTGATAAAAAAGATTCATAATTAGAAATTATTTTAAAATACTTTGAATTTAAAAATGAGGTTATTAAGGGACTCGGTATCCATTTGAGAATTATGCAGTATAATGACCAATGGAATATAGGTCAGATAACATTAAATATTCTTGTCCATAGTTATGATGAATTTGTAATTGTGGCAAACATATTGTAAGACATATAAATCTCCAGTACTCTGAAGGGCATAATTTCAATTTTAAATATTAAGAGTTATCTGAAAAAAAAAATGGACTGAAGGAGGTTGATGTTTTGTCAGCATATGTACAAAATTTTATGAAATTAAGGCAGAAATAGTTTACTGAACACCCATCAACATTTCTTCTGTGAATCATAAGTCAGGATGACCTTGAATTAAATGAGAACCATATATAGCAACGGAAAATAAACCAATGTCCTACTTTACTCTGAGAAACACAAACACATAATGATTGTATGTATATAGAAGGTGGAAATTCTAGAAGAGGTCCAGAAAACATCTTGCCAATGGATGAAACTAGAAAAAAATACATCATGAGTGAGATAATGCATACCCATAAAGACAAGTACAGTATGTACTCACTCATAAGCGAATATTAGATATAAAACAAAGAATTAAGAGCTCATAGTCCAACACCCCAGAGACTCTAGGTAACAAGGAGAGCCCTGCGAAAAGCATACATGAATACCCCTAGGAAGGGGAAATAGACAAGATCTCCTAAAAAAATTGGGAGCTTGGGGGTGGGAGCAGAAGGAGAGGAGGAGGGAAGGAGTGTAAGGGGAAATAGAGCTTGAGGGAACTGGATTGTAGGGGTGGGGGAAGGACATAGAGGGAGAGAAGTGAAAGAGATATCTTGATTGAGGGAGAGCTATTACTGGGCTAGGAATGCTGTAAAGGCAGATCAGGAAGGGAAATCCTCAGAGTCAGAGGATAATGTGTCTTATGGAGATGGTCTTCAGCTCAAACTGTGTGCTTCATAGTTTACTTTTTAAGTCAAAAGTTATAGTGATAAACTCACTGCCACTATTGCCACCTGCAACTTTTGATGTGGGTGTAAAAAGCACAACAGAGCGCTG
This sequence comes from Microtus oregoni, assembly GCF_018167655.1. Lineage (NCBI taxonomy): Eukaryota > Metazoa > Chordata > Mammalia > Rodentia > Cricetidae > Microtus > Microtus oregoni. The sequence continues at coordinate 4,936,211 of NW_024543828.1, read as the reverse complement.
CCACCTTCCCAGTAGGTAGAGCCACTTTTGTATCTGGAGCATTTTTGAAAAATTGCATTTTCTCCTAAAGGCAAAATGCTTATAGGTTTTGTCCCTTACTTTGTATTTATTTTTGAAGTTGCACTTATTCACCTAGCAGTGTTTATGGAATCCTGAACATGGGATGCTTTTTCTTTTTTTTTTCTTTTTTATTGAGAAAAGGAGAAAAAAAAAACAAGTTTCCACCTCCTCCCAGCCTCCCATTTCCCTCCCCCTCCTCCCCCCCCACGCCCCCTCCTCCCACCCTTCTCCCCCTCCCCCCACTCCTTTCCCCCTCCCTCTCCAGTCCAAAGAGCAGTCACGGTTTTCTGCCCTGTGGTAAGACCTAGAACCTTCCACCTCTGTCCATATCTAGGAAGGTGAACATCCAAACTGGCTGGGCTCCCACAAAGCCATCACATTATGTAGGATCAAACCCCCATGCCATTGTCCTTTGCGTCTCATCAGCCCTCATAGTTCGCCATGTTCAGAGAGTCCAGTTTTATCCCATGCTTTTTCAGTCACAGTCCAGCTGGTCTTGGTGAGCTCTCAATAGATCAGCTCCACTGTCTCAGTGGGTGGGTGCATCCCTCGTGGTCCTGAATTCTTTGCTCATGTTCTCCCTCCTTCTGCTCCTCATTGGGACTTTTTCTATAGTAAAATATTTTCATTTGTGAAAAGAAAGAATCCTGGCACTAGAAAAATCCCCAGGAATGCACAAGGATGACCTATGCTAAGATCCTAAGCATTTGTGGAAATTGTGCCTAAACTCAGTTGCCTTGTTGTCAGATGGATGACTATCATAAATTTCATCATAGAAACTTCATCCAGCAACTGATGGAAGCTGATGCAGATATCCACAGTAGATCACAGGGCTGAGCTCGCAAAATCCAGGTGAAGAGAGGGAGCATTGGTAATAAGAACAAAGGGGTTAAGACCATGATAGGGATACCCACTGAAACAGCTTACCTGAGATAATGGAAGCCTACCAACCTGACAGTAGGGAAAACCACATAAGAGCAAACTAGGCCCTCTATATATGGATGACAGTTGTAGGACTGGGGCAGATATTGGGGCCACTGGCAGTGAGACCAGGATTTATCCCTACAGCTTGTACTGAATTTTTGGAACCCATTCTCTATGGAGGGATACTTTTCTCAGTCTAAGTTTAGTGTGGGGGGATCATTCTGCTTCAAAGCAATGGGTTGGACTTTGCTGACTTCTTATGGGAACCATTATGCTTTCTGAGAAGTAGATGGGGGTGGGGTTGTGGGGTGTGAGAAATGGGATTGGTATGTAAATTGAGAAAAGATGTCTTTTAAGAAATAGATTTTAAGAAGAATAATATTAATTTAAAAAGGAAAGGTCTAATGATGAGAGATAAATGATGTGTTATATTTAAGATGGCACTGTTATAAAAGGAGGAGGTTCATGTTTTTCAAAAAGATTCAAAACTTTTCTATAGAATTAATATGATTGGTTATATCTATGTTCTCTAATATATCCAAAGCTTTTCTATACCTTAGATTGGCAATTAATGTTCAATAATGATAATATTCTACAGTTTCATTGTAAATAAGTCAGAAAAAATGTATCTTTTTTATACAAAATAAATGCCCCCAAGTTCTTTCATTTTCTTGTTTGGCCCCTTACCATATTTTGTCAATGCTATTTGTAAAAATATAATTTTAAGACTTTATTTATGGATTTATTTGTGTGTGTGAGAAAGGGGGGTGTCTGGACAAGTATGTATAGATGGTGTCAGATGCACTAAAACTGGAGTTGGAGTTAGAGGTGGGTGTATTAGGATCTGAACTCAGTTACTGTCCAGCAGAAGTCAGAATGAGTGAGTGACACCTTTCCAGTGGATCCCTATCCCTCCCTAGATTTTGTTCCATGTGAGCCTTCCTTAGGTCAATGGCATCCCAAATCTGTCATGACCCTGCTGCTGCTGGGCCCTGCCCTCAACCCAAGCAGACTTCTGCCCCAGAGGTACTGACCACACCAGTCACAACCATGAGTGAACCTCATGTACTGTGGCCTGTGAAACCCGATGTCAGCACCAGCATCCCTGGAGAGTTCTATATCCAGCTCCAGGAGAATCCCACTGTTCTTCTTCAGCCCTCACCAATAGACATGCTGGTGAGCTTCAACCAGTCAGCTAGATTATAGCCACCCCTGAATTCTGCTCCCCAAAGGTCCACATAGCTAAATACCCTCCACTTTATCATCCTCCCTTTGGCCAACCCTTCCCCAAAATTCCACCAGACTCTGTAAACCCAGAAACAGTTCACACCAGTTGAAAGAACAGACAACATAGATCCATGTACAGTCAATTCCATATGTCCACTTCCCGTCCTCACTATTTGTAAGAATAGCCCCAGCAACTCTACTGGAACCCATGCTGGTCTTAGGTACCCCAGAAGAAGACTCAGACTTTACTGGAGTCCAGGCTGAATCTTGTAATACAAGAAGACTTTGGCTTTACCAGAAGCCATACTAGATGAAGGAACTCAAGGTCTCCTAAACTCCAGCATAGACATTCTACTGGATCTTAAGATTCACCATTCACCAGAACCCTTTGCCACTTAGGACAGAAGATCAGAAAGGAAGCAGAAATCAAGGAACAAAACACCAATCCAACAAAGACAAACAAAGGAAAAAGCACCTGAACTATAATCATTCCAAATCCAGATGTTTGATTACCAATGTAAGAAAACAATTAAGAAAATAAAGGGCAATATGTTACTACCAGAAACCAGCTATTCTACAACAGCAAGAAATGAAAAATCAAACACAGCTGAAGCAAAAGAAAATGTCCTTTAAAACTGCTTTATGAAGATTATAGAGATCCGTAAAGAGGAAATGAAAAAAAAAACCTTAAATAAATGAAGGAAAAACAACAAAAATTTGAAAAAAAAATTAATAAGTATCATAAAGAATTTCAAGAAAAAATCAGTTAACAGAAACAAATAAAACTGTTCAAATTTAAAAATGGAAATAGAAACAATAAAGAAAACAGATACTGAGGAAATTCTGTAAGTGGAAAACCTGGGTAAGCAAACAGGAACTAAGATCCAAGCATCACCAACAGAATTCACGAGATGGAAGAAAGAATCACAGATATTAAAGATATGATAGAGAAAATTGATTTACCAGTTTAAGAAAAGGTTAAATCTAAAAAATTCCTTATACAAAGCATCCAGAAAATTGGGAACACTTTGAAAATATCAAATCAAAGAATAATAGTAATAGAAGAATCACTGCTCAAAGGTCCAGAAAATATATTCAACAAATCATAGAAAAAAAATTTCCCAACTTAAAGAAGGGTGTAAAGGTACAGAAACATCACATAACACCAAATAGACTAGACCATGTTAATAATAATCAAACCACAAACACACAGAATGAATAAAGAATATTAAAAGGTACAAAGGTAAAAAGCCAAGTAACATATAAAGGAAGACCATTCAGAATTATACCTGAATTATCAATGGATTCTCTCAAAATCAGAAAATCCTGGACAGACCTGTTTTAGACTCTAAGATATCGTAGATGACAGCCTACACTACTATATCCAGCAAAACTTTCATCACTATGGATAAAAAATGACAAAATATTTCATGACAAAATCAAATTTAATCAATATCTACTCACAAGCTCAACACTGCAGAAGGGAGAAAAACAAAACTCTGTCCTAAGGAAACCTACAAAAACACAGGAAATAGTGAGTTCTACACCAGAATAAAACAAAAAAGGAAACACATGTGTGCATATGTGCAGACACAGCACTATGACCACCACTACCAACAACATATAATAAGAATTAATAATCATCAGTAATTAATATCCATTAATATCAATGGGATCAATGTGCCAATAAAAAGACCCACACAAACAGAATGGCTAAAAGAACAAAGCCATAATTCTGCTTCATACAAGAAGTATACCTCAACATCAAAGACAGATATTACCTCAGAATAAAAGAGTGAGGAAGATATTCTAATCAAATAGACCTAAGAAGAAAGTTGGTGTGGCTGTCTTAATATCTAACAAAATTATTTCAAATCAAAATTAATCAAAAGAGATAGAGAAGGATAGTTCATATTCATCAAAGGACAAATGTGCCAAGGTGATATCTCAATTCTGAACATTTATGCCCTTGAGGTACCTACATTTGTAAAAGAAACATTACTAAAGATTGAATCACATTTTCAACAACACACATTAATCATTGAGAACATAAATATCTCACTCTAATCTGTGGACAGGTCATCCAGAAAGAAAATATACAGAGAAATAATAGAACTAACAGATGTTTTGCCTCATATATATATATATATATATATATATATATATATATATATATATATTACCCAAACACCAAAGACTATATCTTCTTCTTCTTAGCACCTTATGGAACATTCTTCAAAACTGACCACAAACTCAGTCACAAATCAAGTCTCAACATATAGAAAAAAATTGGAATAACTTCCTGTATCCTATCAGATCACTATGGATTAAAGTTCCAAAACAATACAAACTACAGAAAGTCAGCAAACTCAAGAAAATTGTACAACTTTCAAATGAATTACCACTTTGTAGCAGGAGGGCAGACTTGTTCATCCTGGCTGCCTGGCTAGCTTAGCCCTGAAATAACCACACAGAAACTGTATTAAGTCACTGTTTGTCATTTTAGCTCTAACTTCTTATTGGCTAACTCTTACATCTTAACATAACTCATTTCTTTTAATCTCTATATTGCCATGTGGCAGTGGCTTACTAGCTAAAGTTCCAGCATGTCTCTCTGGCAGCAGATCCATAGCATATCTCAGACTCAGCCTTTTTTTCTCCTAGCATTCAGTTCTGTCTTTCCCCTCTACCAAAGTTCTGCCCTACCCACAGGCCAAGGCCATTTCTATATTTATTAACCAATAAAAGCAACACATAAAGAGAAGGACCTCCCACACTACCACTTGGTCAAGGAAGATATAAAGAAAGAAATTACAGACTTCTTGGAATTCAATGAAAATGAATACACAACATATTCAAAATTAAGGGACATAACAAAAGCAGTGCTGAGCAGAAAATTCAAAGCACTAATTGACTTCATAAAGAATTTGGAGAAATTTCATACTAATGACTTAACAGCATATCTGAAAACTCTAGAACAAAAAGAAGCAGACTCTTCCAAAATAAGTAGATGGTAGATAATAATCAAACTGAGGACTGAACTCAATAAAATAGAAATGAAGAAAACAATACATAAAAAAATCAATGAAAGAAATGGTTCCTTGAGAAAATGAACAAGAGAATATCCAATTTGACAAAATCAACAACAAAAAGGGGGACACAGAAACAGACATGGAGGAAATTTAGAAAATTATTAGGTCATACTACAAAAACCTGTACTTCACAAAATTGGAAAATCAGAAAGAAGGTCTCTGAAACCTGTTATCCTTACCTTTCAAATATCTCTGAATGAGGACATTTACTCAGCATTCATGATCAACCTAAAGAATCAAATGTGAATAGTATGCAACAAGAACAGAATATAAATTAAAGTTGGTAACATGGGTGACTTGATGACATGATTTTATCCCCACAACACAAATATTAGAAGAAGTAAACTATGTCCCACAAGCTATATTCTGACACCTACTTATGGGTCTCATCATTCAAGAGACCACCCTCATACAAGATAAATAAATAAATGTTAAAATATTATTTATGAGCATGACTGCCTAATATTTCATTATATTCATTAGCATCCTTACATATATTTGTATATTTTTTTTTTAGTTTTTGAAACAGGTATTCTTTGTGAACATTTGAAGACTGTATCAGAACTTGCTCTCTTGAACAGGTGGGCCTCAAACTCATAGAGATCCACCTGCCTCAGCTTCATGAGTGCTGGGATTAAAGGACTTTGCCACCATCATCCAGTAACACATATTTAATCTTTTATTCATGTGTTGTTATTTTTCCATTGGTATAATAAAATCCCCTGACAAAGAAACCTGAAGCATGAAACAGTTTATTTGGCACACACAGTTTAATGCTATATACTGTCTTTGTGGGAATGTCAAGTCAACAAGAACTTGATTCAATTAGTCACATTGCATCTATAGTCAGGAACCGAGAGAAAAGCACCAATGGTTGTATACTAATGCTAAACTTTCTTTCTCGAATCCAAGGTCTTTTACCAAGAAAATAATGTTACTCATAGTGGCACATAATTAAGAAAACACCCATAGGCATTCTTACAGACTAACTAATCTAGACAATTCCTCATTGAAAATTCTTTCTCCAGTTTCTCTAGATTAAGTTAATTAGTCAGTTAAAACTAACCCTCACAGCTCTAGTTCATTTTCACCTTCAGGTGTACACATAGGAAATTCTCTTTAGATTTTTAAAACTTTGGCTGTGGAGTTTTAGGATCAATGTACTCAAGCAAAAATTAAGACTGGTTAATATAATGTACAGAGTTCAAATATAATTATTTTTCTTTCTAAATATTGAGATAAACCTGTTGTCTTCCCTAACATGGAAAAATACATGAAAATTTCTCTATTATTTTTATTGTCTTTCTTAAAAGACAAAACCAACAACTCAGAAACAGAGGATATGTAAAAAGGACATGTGTATAATTATTAACTCATCTTTTTATTCATAAGCATATCTGTTCATGGACTCAGTCACTGCTATTTCACTGTTCCATACATATCAGGCAAAATGGTATATCGATAGTATGGACTACTAGATATAATATAGTCTTAATTACACATTGCAAAAACGGCATTGGGTGATTGCTCACGTAACTAATTGTCTCTGTCATATATTACTCACTTTGGAAACTACTTGATTGTACTTCCTGCCTGCTCAAGTAATATTATCGCTTTTCTCAAGCCTTCAATGGGGTTGAAGATTAGATAGTCATAATTACTGTACTCTTTGAATCTAGCAAAGTCATTTTCGATATAAGACTTAGACTCAGTAGGATAGAATGTCTATTAAAACTGTTGGCATATTTCCCTTTCTTAATATTGTTTATGTTGGTAGTAATTCTAATTATACTTGATATCTGTTCCTAGAGTATATAGTTTTGTATTGGGTTTGGAACTCGCTTATTTAAACAAAAAAGGGAGGTGCTGTGGGAGCAAATTCTTCTCCTCCAGCCAATAGCCTTTAAGATACCAGCCCACTTGGGCATGGTCTCTTATTATTTAAAAAAAGCGGGTCTTTGAGGTCCCTGGCCAGCAAGTGGCCAGGATCCTGTACCAGAAGATCTGTCCTTCTAGAGAGGATCTCCCAACTCAGCCTGCTTCAGGGCTGAGGGTCTGGGAACAAAGTGGTGAGGGCAATTGCTGCAGGAGTTTCTTTGTCCCACTGAGCCTGCAACCATCAAGGGTGCCCTATAGTCTGCAAATTCCCTGGCCAGCAAATGGCCCAGATCCTGTACCAGAAGATCCATCCTTCCAGAGGGATGAGTGAGTGCCTGACCAGCGGTTTGCCTGATGCCTCAGAAATGGCAGCTCAGGCACCACCCCCCTCCATTTCCATAAACTTTCTGGCAATTCAGTGGGGGCTTCCCCCCTGCTGCTGCCTTATCTTCTTATCCCATCCCAGCTTCACCTCCCAAGCAGCCCTCTCCACCTGTGGGGTCATAGGATTCCCCAACTCAGACTGTTTCGGGGCTTGGGGTCTGGAGTCAAAGTGGTGAGGGCAAGTGCTGCAGGACATTCTTTGTCTCACTGAGTCTGCAACCAACAAGCGTACCCTTTTGTCTGTGAGGTCCCAGGCTAGCAAGTGGCCAGGATCCTGTACCAGAAGATCTGTCCTTCCACAGGGGTGAGTGTGTGCCCTACTAGTGGCCAGCCTGAAGCCTGGGAAAGGGAGCTCAGCTTGCCCCCCAAGAACCCCTTTCCACCTGTGGAGTCAGAGGATCTCCCAACTCAGTCTGCTTCAGGGCTGAGGGTCTGGGGACAAAGTGGTGAGGGCAACTGCTCCAAAAGTTTCTTTTTCCTGCTGAGCCTGCACCCAGCAAGTCTTCCCTTCTGCCTGTGAGGTCTCTGACCAGCAAGTGGCCTAGATCCTGTACCAGAAATTCCTTCCTTCCAGAGGGCATTTGAAGGAAGAGATGGGCAGGTGCCAATACAAGTATTTCTCCAACAATCTGAAAAACAACATGATGATACCAGAATCCAGCGAACATAAAACAGGAACACTTGAAATCCCTAATACAGAAGACGTAGAAGAAAGACTTTAAATGTAACATTATGAAAGGGATAGAGTCCCTTAAACAGGAAGTGAAAAACTCCCTTAAAGAAATGGAGGAGAGCCGGGCGGTGGTGGTGCACGCCTGTAATCCCAGCACTCGGGAGGCAGAGGCAGGCGGATCTCTGTGAGTTCGAGACCAGCCTGGTATACAGAGCTAGTTCCAGGACAGGCTCCAAAACCACAGAGAAACCTTGTCTCGAAAAAACCAAAAAAAAAAAAAAACCAAAAAAAAAGAAGAAATGGAGGAGAAGAATAAGAAAGAATATGAAGAAATGAATAAGTCCCTCAATGATAGCCTAGGAAACCAAGAAAAAGCAATCAAACAGGTAATTGAAATAGTTTAAGACTTGAAAACTAAAATGGAGGTAATGAAGAAAACACAAACAGAGGAACAGCTGGATATGGAAAATCTGGGTAAATGAACAGGGACTACAGAGACAAGTATAACCAACAGAATAAAAGAGATAGAAGAAAGAATCTCAGAAACCGAAGATACTATAGAGGAAATAAAGTCATTGATCAAAGAAAACAGCAAATCCAACAAATTTTTAACACAAAACAAACATCCAGGAAATCTGGGACACCATGACAAACCCAAACCTAAGAATAATAGGGGTAGAAGAAGGATAAGAATTACAGCTCCAAGGCCCAGAAAATATATTCAACAAAATTATAAAGAAAATTTTCCCAACCTAAAGAAGGATATTCCCATGAAGGTACAAGACGCATACAGAACACTAAATAGACTAGATCAAAAAATAATCCCCTTGCCATATAATAATCAAAACACAAAACATACTGAATAAAGAAAGAATATTAAGAGTGGCAATGGAAAAAGGTCAAGAAACATATAAAAGTAAACCTATCAGAATTATACCTGACTTCTCTATGGAAACCATGAAAGCCAGAAGTCTTGGATAGATGTGCTGCAAAAACTAAGAAACCATATGCAATCCAAGACAACTATACCCAGCCAAGCTTTCATTCACCATCAATGGAGAAAGCAAGATATGCCAGGATAACAACAAATTTAAACAATACGTTGCCATAAACCCAGCCTTACAGAAAATAATAGAAGGAAAATCTCAACCCAAAGAACCCAACAACACCCACAATAACTTAGACATCTAACAAACCTCCACAAGCACAACCCAAAGAAGAGAAACACACAAACTCTACCACCAAAAAAATAACCAGAGTTAACAATCACTGGTCATTAATATCACTTAACATCAATGGTCTCAATTCACCTATAACAAAGCACAGGTTAAGAGAATGTTTGCAAAAGCAGGAGCCAACATTCTGCTACTTACAAGAAACATACCTCCACCACAAAGATGTCATTTACTAAGAGTAAAGGGTTAGGAAAAGGTTTTTCAGTCAAATGGACCCAAGAAACAATCGGGTGTGGCTATACTAATATCTAACAAAATTGACTTCAAACTAAAATCAATCAGAAGAGATAATGATGACACTTTATACTCATAACAGGAACAATTCATCAGGATGAAGTCTCAATCCTGAATATCTATGCCCCTAATATAAAAGCACCCACTTATGTAAAAGAAACATTACTTGAACACAAAGAACATATAAAACCCACAAACTAATAGTAGGAGACTTCAACATTTTTCTCTCACCAATGGACAGGTCAACCAGACAGAAACCTAACAGAGAAATAAGAGAACTAAGGAAGGTAATGAATCAAATGGATTTAACAGACATCTATAGAATATTAAGCCCAAATAGGAAAGAATATTCCTTCTTCTCAGCATCTCATGGAACCTTCTTGAAAATTGATCACATACTGGGTAACAAAGCAAATTTCCACGATTCAAAAATAATTTAATAACCACCTGTGTCTTATTGAATCACCATGGAATAAAGTTAGAATTTAACAATAATTCTACCCCCAGAAAACCTGTAAACTCATGGAAGCTGAACAGTCAACTACTGAATCACCCCTGGGTCAGGGAAGAAATAAATTAAAGTCTTCCTTTAATTCAAAGAAAATAAAGATACAACATACCCAAACCTAATGGACATTATGAAAGCAATGCTAAGAGGAAAGTTCATAGCACTAAGCACCCACATCAAAAAATGGAGAAAGCTCACACTAGAGACTTAACAACACAGCTGACAGCTCTAGACAAAAGAGAAGCAGACTCACCCAGAAAAAGTAGAAGACTGGAAATAATCAAACTGAGGGCTGAAATCAACAAAATAGAAACACAGAAAACAATCCCAAAGAATCAATGAAACAAAGAGTTGGTTCTTTGAGAAAGTCAACAAGATTGACAAACCTTTATCCAAACTAATCAAAAGGCAGAGGGAGAACATGCAAATTAACAAGATCAGAAATGAAAAGGGGGATATAACAACAGACACTGAGGAAATTCAAAGAATCATTAGGTCTTACTAAAAAGGCCTATATGTTACAAAGTTGGAAAATGTAAAAGAAATGGACTTGTTTTTTGTTAAATACAATATACCAAAAGTAAATCAAGACCACGTGAACAATTGAAATAGACATATAAGTCATGAGAAAATAGAAGCTGTCATAAAAACCTCCCAACCAAAAAAGCCCAGGACCAGATGGTTATAATGCAGAATTTTACCAGAAATTCCAAGAAGAGCTGATACCTATACCCCTTAAAGTGTTTCACATAATGGAAACAGAAGAGTCATTGCCAAATTCTTTTTATGAAGCTACAGTTACCCTGATACTAAAACCTCACAAAGACTCGACCAAGATAGAGAATTACAGACCAATCTTGCTCATGAACATCAATGCAAAAATTCTTAATAACATACTGGCAAACCGAGTCCAAGAACACATCAAAAAATAATTGATAATGATCAAGTAGACTTCATCCCAGTGAGACAGGGCTGGTTCAACATACGAAAATCTAACAATGTAATCCATCATTTAAATAAACTGAAAGAAAAAAAACATATGATCGTTTCATTAGATTCTGAAAAAGCATTTCACAAAATTCAATACCACTTTATGATAAAGGTCTTGGAGAAATTAGGGATACTAGGATCATATCTAAATATAATAAAAGCAATATACAGCAAACCAACATCTAATATCAAATTAAATGGGGAGAAACTCAAAGCCATTCCACTAAAATCAGGAAGAAGACAAGGCTGTCCACACTCACCATATTGCTTCAGCATAGCTTTTGAAGTTCTTGCAATAGCAATAACACAACATAAGATCAAGGGGATTTGAATCGGGAAAGAAGCAGTCAAATTTTTGTTATTTGCAGATGTATACATCAGTGACCCCAAAAACTCTTGCAAAGAACTCCTACAGCTGATAAACACCTTCATTGATGTGGCAGGATACAAGATCAACTCAAAAAAATCAGTTAGCCCTTCTATACACAAAGGATAGAGAAGCAGAGAGGAAAATCAGAGAAATTTCACCTTTCACAATAGCCACAAATAGCATAAAGTATCTTGGAGTTACACTAACTAAGGAAGTGAAAGATCTATTCAACAAGAACTTTAAGGCTTTTAAGAAAGAAAGTGAAGAGGACTCCAGAAAATGGAAGGATCTCCCATGCTCTTGGATTGGGAGGATCAACATAGTAAAAATGTCAATTCTCCCAAAATCAATCTATATTTTCAATGCAATCCCCATGAAAATCCAAACAAAATTATTCACAGACCTTGAGAGAACAATAATCCACTTTATATGGGAAAACAAAAAGCCCAGGATAGCCAAAACAATCCTATAAAATAAAAGAACGTCTGGAAGCATGACCATCCCTGACTTCAAACTCTATTACAGAGCTACAGGAATGAAAACAGATTGGTATTGGCATAAAAACAGAGATGCTGACCAATGGAATCAAATCAAAAACATGGGTATTAACCCACAAATCCATGAACACCTAAAAGTATACAATGGAAGAAAGAAAGCATCTTAAACAAATGGTGCTGGTAAAATTGGATGTCAACATGTAGAAGAATGAAAATACATCCCTATCTATCTCCATGCACAAAACTCAAGTTCAAATGGATTAAAGACCTCAATGTAAATCTAACCACACTGAACCTGATAGAAGAGTAAGTGGGAAGTAGATTGCAATACTTGAGCACAGGAGACCACCTCCTAAATATAAGCACAGTAGCACAGACAACAAGAGGAACGGTGAATAAATGGGACCTCCTGAAACTGAGAAGCTTCTGTAAAGCAAAGGACACTGTCATTAAGAAAAAAAGGCATCCTACTGAATGGGAGAAGATCTTCACCAAACCCGCTTAAGACAAAGGTCTGATCTCCAAAATATATAAAGAACTCAAGAAACTGGTCATGAAAATTCTAATTAACCCAATTAAAAAAATGGGGTGCTGAACTGAAAAGAGAATTTTCAGCAGACGAAATTCAAATGGCCAAAAAACACTTAAGGTCATGTTCAACCTCCTTAACCATCAGGGGAATGCAAATCAAAACAACTTTGAGATACCATCTTACACCTTACAGAATGGCTAAAATCAAAAACATCAATGATAGCCTATGCTGGAGAGGATGTGGAGTAACTGGAACACTCATCCATTGCTGGTAGGAATGCAAACTTGTGCAACCATTTTGGAAATCAGTGTGGCAGTTTCTCAGGAAATTGGGAATCAATCTACCTCAGGATCCAGCAATACCACTCTTGGGAATATACCCAAGAGATGCCCAATCATACTATAAAAGCATTTCTTCAGCTATGTTCATAGCAGCCTTATTTGTAATCGCCAGATCCTGGAAACAACCTAGAGGCCCCTCAATGGAAGAATGGATAAAGTAAGTGTGGAGTATACACACATTAGAGTAGTACTCAGCGGTAAAAATATAATGACATTTTGAATTTTGCATGCAAATAGATAGAAATAGAAAACACTGTATTGAGTGAGATAACCAAACCGAAAAAGTTGAATAGGGTATGAACTCACTCATTAGTGGACTCTAGCCATAAACAAAGGACATTAAGCCTAGAGAAGCCAAATAACAAGGTGAACCCAAAGAAAAACATATATAGATCCCCTTGGAAATTGGAAGCAAACAAGATTGCCAGGCAAAAATTGGGAGCATGTGGTGGGAGTAGGGGTAGGAGGGGGCTTGGGGGAAGGGGAGAGGGGAAGAGAGAAGGGAGAAGGGAAGCACTGGGAGAGCTTGGGGGAGTGGGAGGGTGGAGATGGTAGAAGGGCTGATATAGGAACAGGGAAGAATGACATTAAGGGAGTCATTTTAGGGTATGCAAGAGACTTGGCTCTAGAAGGGATCCCAGGTGTCTACGGGGATGTTCCCAGCTAGGTCCTTGGGCAGCAGAGTAGAGGGTGCCTGAGTTGGCCTTGCCCCACTACCACACTGATGATTATCTTGAATATCACCATAGAATCTTCATCTGACAATGGATGAAGATAGAAACAAAGTCCCTCATCAGAGCAATGGATTGAGCCCCCAAGGTCCAGTTGAAGAGCAGAAAGAGGGAGAAGATGAACAAGAAAGTCTGGACCATGAACGGTTGGCCCACCCATTGAGACAGTGTGTCTTTTGTAATGGGAGCTCACCAAATCCTGCTGGACTGGGACTGAATGAGCATGCGACCAAACCAGATTCTCTGAATGTGGCTGAAATGGGGGGCTGATTGAGAAACCATTGATAAAGAACCTTCATCTGGCGATGGAGGGAGATATAGACAGAGACCCACATTGGAGCACTGGACTGAGCTCCCAAGACCCAGATGAGGAACAGAAGGAGAGAGAGCATGAGCAAGGAAGTCAGGACTGAGAGGGCTGCGTCCATCCACAGAGACGGTCTGACTGATTACCAATTCCAGCTGGACTGGGACTGAATGAGCATATGATCAAACCGGACTCTGTGAATGTGGCTGACAATGAATGTGGAAGCCATAGATAATGACACCGTGTTTTGATTCTACTGCATGTACTGGCTTTTTGGGAGCCTAGTCTGTTTGGATACACACCTTCCTAGACCTGGAGATGGAGCAGGGAGGGCGTTGGACTTCCCACAGGGCAGGGCACCCTGACTTCTCTTAGGACTGGAGAGGGAGGGAGAGGGGGGGTTGGGAGAGAAATGGGGGGATGGGAGGAGGTGGAAATTTTTAATAAATAAATAAATAAATGCAGCGGGAACAGTGTGCTTCCAGCTCCCTTTTAGGCTGCTAGACTCTGTTCCTGTTTGCGCTCAAAGGACTATTATTTAGGACAGTGATCAGTAAGTTTTCCTTTTAAATAAATAACCATTGTATTATACCAATTCTGAACTGGTGTGGGATTGTTTTATGGCAATCTTGAAGAACTTGAAAAAATTCCATTTCTTCAAGTGTCAAAATGCACAATGGTTTCTATGAAATACCTTTTTGTACCCTACTCATTTCAACAATAATTTATTGTAAATCATGGAAACTTTTCACAGTAGATTTTAGTACAATGTTCTGATATTCTTTGAGAAGTTGTTATTTTTCCAAACTAATTAAAATAAAATAAGGTTGTGTTTATCAATTATTGTTAGAATGAAAACAATTTCAATTGCCTTATGCACTTGATTTAGTGAAAACATATATTTATATTTTCTTCAGATATTAATTAGAGTAGAATAAATCCCCATTCACATTTTACAACTGGAGAAAAAGGTAGGAATTAATTCTGAGACATACATAACATTAAAGATGGATATAGTCCAATTAGAAGATTATCTATTCTAAGCTAAAATTCTCTAAAAATGCATGTTTTAAACATTTATGTAATGAGATACATACTCATTTTTGTCCATTAATAATTTTGCCTCTGTTTTTAGATTTGATTCAGAGATGAGACTATAGTTGAAATTTCTTTGAAGAAGAAAAAAATGGGGGAATACTATGATTAAGCAAATATAATTCCTAAAGAGAAGAAAATTTATTTCAAAATGAAAGCATAAAAATGATGTAAATCAAGTCAGAATGTAAATCTCAGAATATTTACAGAGAATCCATATAGTAAACCTGAATGTATACCAGATTTATATTGTACAAATCTATATTTTTTCTTTACTTTTTAAATCATTTTTTTATTTTACATATCTATCCCAGTTCCCACTCCCTTCACGACTCCTGCTCCCACACCCCCCCCCCCACAAATCTATAATTAAAGCTATAGGCAATTGTCTTGAGTTATCATTGTCTTATACCATATTCTCTAAAGTTACACAACATATATCTTGGTATTCTTATATAGAGTAAATTATATTCCAAAAAACATTCATTTGTATACATGGAATTATACTGTATAATTGTCAAAAACCTAAATTGCATTTAAATTGTCGACAAAAGCAGCTATAGAGTACATAAGCAGAATTCCAACTTTGTTCATAACATTAACCTCTCTAAGTTATTCAGTGATCATTTTGTCTATACCTGAGGACTTACAGCACAAACATCAGATGGTAAGGAAGTTTAGACACCCTGAAGGGGCAACTTCCAAAAAATACATAATACAAATATTGTGACTTTGTCTTCAATTCTCACATAATGTGTTACCTACCCCAAATAATATGAATAATCTTTGATGTGGTTATTCTGCTGGATATTCAACTAAGAGTCTATTGGGGGTGACATGCGCAGTGCAGTATGTAAAACAGATGGTCCAATAGATCTTTCTTGTAATAATGACAAACAGATTTAACACATAGTTTACTTGGATTGTTTTTAATCAACACATTAGTAATATTTATCTCGTAAAATAAATTTAACTTGCTTTGTAAATTATTTTAAGATAATATTTCTGAACTAAACTGTGACATGTTATTATCCTTTCAAGAATGTCAAAGACAGTTGATGCGACTGTATCTGTAGTTGCTTCTGGGGTTGGCATAGTTGTGAGAATGAGACACTTTACAGGATGATAGAATCAATCCTCATCTTATGTTGTTTTGATCTGTTTAGTATTATAAGGAATACCACATTCTATGTGCGGACCAGGAGCAGAGGTTTGCAGAGCTCCATTCTGTTATGGCATATTTAAAGAAACTTAACTACTACCCTGAAACCTTTTACTGTGTCTGATATTCCTATTTCTCCTTTCTTAGGGAATCTTTGTCACTTGCTTGCCTTCATCCCCAAGATAACACCCATGCTCATGACTATGAGTTTAAGTCAGATCATAGCAATGACTGGAGTTTAGTATTGACAGTTGTCAATATAGCTGTTAATAAACAGCATAAAGGTTTACACAAAAGATAGTAGGATAGAATATATGCAAAAATACTGGCATTCATTTTAAATAAAAAATATATAAGGCCAGCTGGACTGTGACTGAAAAAGCTTGGGATAGGGCCGGGCTCTCTGAACATGGTGAACAATGAGGGCTGATGAGAAGCCAAGGACAATGGCACAGGGTTTTGATCCTACTTAATGTGCTGGCTTTGTGGGAGCCTAGCCAGTTTGGATGTTCACCTTCCTAGATATGGACGGAGGGGGGAATACATAGGACTTACCACAGGGCAGGGAACCCTGACTGCTCTTTGGACTGGAGAGGGAGGGGGAGAGGAGTGGGGAGAGGGGGAGAAGGGTGGGAGGAGGGGGAGAAGGGTGGGAGGAGGGGGAGGGAAATGGGAGGCTGGGAGGAGGTGGAAATTTGTTTTTTTTTCTTTTCTCAATTAAAAAAAAGAAAAAAAAATATGCTTCTAAATAGCAGTTTGCTCATTTACACATAAGCAAATTTTTTGATAGAAGATTTTTTTCAAAACTGTCTTACACTGTCTTGGCAAGGTTCCACAGTCCTTTTTTTTTTTTTTTTTTTTTTTTTTTTGTATCTTGCTTGCCTAGCCAAGTCACTATGCATTTTGGCAGTGTTTTGAGGCATGGGCAGTTATTTGCCCAAAGACCAGTTTTGCCAAAAAGAAAAGAAACTCCAAATGGAGTGTCCTTGGTACTCAAAATTCTCTTGGGAATAAATTGATTCTGCCAGGAGCAATGTGTCTCATGTCAACAGAAACATAAGTTATTTAAATGCCACGTTCTACAGTGTTTTGAAATGGTGGAAGATTACCTATCTATGCAAAATACAATCAGTATGTATATAAAGAACCTGATTAGTCTAACTATAAGTATGACAAACATGAATGACTATTGACATACAATACTTAATATCTGTATAACTTAAAGACTAAGACTTCATATTAGAATATTAAACAAACTTTAAAAATCTGTGCAGGAAATGAGGAAAATGACTTCAAAATATAAACAATGTACATGTATCTTGATCAGAGGTAGAAATGTATAATGAAATATAATAAATATATCCCGAAATTGTATCAATATCCAAAATATCTTAAACAGAGTTAGAAACATGTATGTATACAATGTGACAAAATAACTTTACATAGGTGTACAAATATTAGAAAGAAATAGGAGCATATTTAATATAACAATGAATTTATATCAATATATAAAAGAATCCATCTCAATGTAAATTGTCTATAAATAACAAGTCACAAGATTTACTTTATTAAACACTATTATTATTATTATTATTATTATTATTATTATTAGCAGTAGTAGTAGTAGTAGTACTAAGCTCACACTGATCTACCTATTATTTGATTCAATTTCTTCTTTTATTAAGAGATCTCTGAGCCTACATAATTTTCACCCTAACTCTCAACCCTGTACCAGTAACAATCAACCATTAAATGATGTTCTTAACCCGGAGGACAAACTTTATTGGTAGAGGGGTCAACGACTACTAGAAGTACTTTCATCTATGATGGGGATGACATTCTTTCTGTGGGATCCAGTAAAACTAAAATGATAGTTAAGTTTCAATATTACTGTGTGTTAAAATTGAAAATAGTCTTTGCATAGTCGATAGGGTTTTTCTGAGATTCTTATTCAGAGTTCTGACCAGAACATTGTATGAAGGTGCCCATTTTAGCTAACCAATTTGGAACCATCTTGAGCAACTGGTACCCAAAATTGGTCTTGAAGTAGCAATATCCACATCATGACATCATATCAACAGGGTAAAATTATTGTTGTGGGCCCCCAACTTCTTTCTGGAACCTTCAAAGATTACTGGAGAAAAATCTACTGTTCATTGTGGAACACTTAAACATTATTCATCTAGATATATATTCAACAAACGATACTATATAGATGAAATAGGTATGGAGAAAAGTAAAGTTTTTCCTAAAGTGTTTCTTCTTTCTGTCAAATACCAGATGACTACTGACATGAGACAGAGACTCTGAATTTTTCTTTTAATAAAATGCTGGGATTTAGAGATTACCCACTGTCCAACTACAAAGCCAGTTACACACATACACAAATATATGTGTGTATACATACATACATACATATATACAAATATATAATATGAACTTTAACCCTCAGATAACCTGCCCTTATAAGTTATATTCCTCTTTGCTTGTTCATTCTTCCTGAATAGTCATTTTTTTTCTCTTTAGGTATTCAAATGTCCAGGGTCTCTTGACTTTTTGAAGATGTATATTTTTCTGCAGAGATAACAACACAACCTTGCCCAAAACCTTATGAGGTTTACTTACCACCTGTATCATTGTCACCTCTGTGGATGAGAAATCATTTCTCTGTCTCAAGAGGTTTTTCTTTTTCAAAACAATTCTTTGTAAATTTTGGTGGTATCCTTAGCTTTCCTTCTCCTGTGGAAAAAAGAGCAAACCACCTTCTCCAATGTAGCACGTCTCCTGGTTTCAATTCGATGGTCAACACATCCTTGAAAAACATTGGCTGATTTAATTCAGAAGACTTTTCTTTTATTCAATGTCTCTCTTTTGCCATTGTTCTATTCTCATTAGCATTAAGAAAATTCAAGGTTAATAAGGAATTATGAAATCTATTTCTAGGGGTATTTTTTCATCCCTTTCTTCTTGCTTAACATGTCCATTTTAGTTCATTTTGATCTTTCTATAACTGCCTGACTTGAAGGATTGTTTGGTATATCTGTAATATGCTTTAAATTATAATAAGCAAAAAAATGCTTCATTTTCTTAGACACATATACTGGACCATTGTTTGTCTTTATTTGTGCAGTTATACCCAAGATGAACATAACTTCTAATAAATGCATGATCACTGAATAAGCCTTTTCTGAACTCAAGGCAGTTGCCCATTGAAAAGATGAATAAATGTCAGTGGTATGGTGTATATATTATAATTTTCCAAATTCTGTAAAGTGGAACACATCCATTTGCCAGATTTCATCCCCTTGGGTTACTCGCCACAGGTAATGGTATTTGGTTATACAAAGAGCCTGTAGGACATCTCTTTATAATTGCCTTAGCTTGTTGCAATGTAATAAAAAACTCTTTCTTTAAACCTTTGCTATTGACATGATGTTTCTTATAAAATTCAGAGGCCTTCAGCAAACTTCCGATCAATAATGGGTCAATTTCTGCATTACCTTGTGCTAGAAGACCTTGCAGACATGTATGGGATGGTATGTATGCTATGTATGTGGTAAAAAGGCTATTACTGATTATATCTTGAACAGAAGTTAATAATAAAGTTAATTCTTTATGATTTGGTATAAATACAGCAGTTTCAATATGCAAGACAACTCTTTCTGCATGGTGCGGATCAGTAACTATCATGAGAAGTTCTTTAAAATCTCTTGGTACTGTGATAATAGCATATAGTTTGGCTATTTGAACAGAGTTATAAGGGCTTTGTTTTACATTACTTAAATTGTTTCTATTGTAATCTGTTGTTCTAAATTTTTTGTCTTTTCTTGCCAATAGCATTTTTATAGCAGTGGAAATCTATTTTCTAAGACAGAAGAGATTTATTGAAGCCAATCATGTAGGGTAGCCTTATTGTTTGAAGCCCAAATTTTCACCATCTCCCTAAAAAAAATGGTGAATGCATATCATAAGAAACTATTGCTTTCTTAGTTTCATTTAGATTGTTCATACCTAGAGGTTGCCATGTATATTCAGGGTATTCTGTGCCAGATACCTTCCCAAAGGATATTATCAGTAAGGCAGCTAAAACTCTGGGTAAGTCATCCCATACTCTGGCACATACTGGCAAGGAAAAATCATGTCCTTGTACCTTCTCTCCCTGATCATAAGTTTTGATAATTTCATCAATTATTTTTTAAAATCTATTTATTATTGCCTTTTGTGAAGTCTGAATCTACTGTCCAGTGTTCCATTCTAACTTCCTCATTGATGATACCAAGACATGAAATTTGCCCAGTAAAAGTAACGTCTCATCTTTGGACATAATTTTGATGGCATATATATTGCCATCATAGTGAGATAGATACCTTATCCATTAACCTATCATAACATTTCAACAGATTCTGATTGTTAATTTTAACAGCACGAATTCTTTCTCTTAATTTGTCAGCACCATTTGACATTGATTATATTTTGTCTGTCAAATTAATATCCTTTTTAATAGTATCAATATTTTTCAACTAGCTGTTCAATATTAGTCTATAACAACTGTCTAATTTCTAAAAGTTCCTCATTCTTGGCCCTGTTATCAAGCCATTTTCTTTTTTTTAATTTTTTTTTATTGAGAAAAGAAAAAAAAAGTTTCCGCCTCCTCCCAGCCTCCCATTTCCCCGCCCACTCCTCTCCCACTCCCTCTCCAGTCCAAAGAGCAGTCTGGGTTCCCTGCCCTGTGGAAAGTCCAAGGTCCGCCCCCCTCCATCCATGTCTAGGAAGGTGAATATCCAAACTGGGTAGGATCCCACAAAGCTAGAACATGAAGTAGGATCATAGCCCCATGCCATTGTCCTTGGCTTCTCATCATCCCTCATTGTTCGCCATGTTCAGAGAGTCCAGTTTTATCCCATGCTTTTTCAGTCACAGTCCAGCTGGCCTTGGTGAGCTCCCAATAGATCAGCCCCATTGTCTCATTGGGTGGGTGCACCCCTCGTGGTCCTGACTTCTGTGTTCATCTTCTCCCTCCTTCTGCTCCTCAGTGGGAACTTGGGAGCTCAGTCCAGTGCTCCAGTGTGGGTCTCTGTCTCTATCTCCAGATGGTGATATGCAAGATATTCATCAGTATTGATATACGATAGGGTCATTTCAGGTTCCCTATCCTCAGCTGCCCAAGGAGCTAACTGGGGATACCACCATGGGCTCCTGGGAGCCACTCTAGGTTCAAGTCTCTTGCCAACCCTAAGGTGGCTCCCTTAACTAAGAATTGTGCTTCCGTACTCCCCTATCCAACCTTCCTTTATCCCAATCCTCCTGTTTCCCCGAGTTCCCCCATCCTCCCCTTCTCACTTTTCTCTCCCCATCTCGACCCTTACCCCCAACCCACCCCACCCCCAAGATCCCAATTTTCAACCCGGCAATTTTGTCTACTTCCCATAGCCAAGAGGATAACTATGTTTTTCCTTGAGTTCACCTTCTTATTTAGCTTCTTTAGTTTCATCAATTGTAGTCGCCGTGACCCTTATTTATGGCTAGAAACCAATTATGAGTGAGTACATCCCATGTTCATCTTTTTGGGTCTGGCTTACCTCACTCAGGATAGTGTTTTCTATTTCCATCCATTTACATGCAAAATTCGAGAGGTCATTGTTTTTTACCGCAGCGTAGTACTCTAATGTGTATATATTCCACACTTTCTTCATCCATTCTTCCATTGAAGGGCATCTAGGTTGTTTCCAGATTCTGGCTATTACAAATAATACTGCTATGAACATAGTTGAACAAATGCTTTTGTCATATGATAGGGCATCTCGTGGGTATATTCCCAGGAGTGGTATTGCTGGGTCCAGGGGTAGATTGATCCCGAATTTCCTGAGAAACCGAAACACTGATTTCCAGAGTGGTTGCACAAGATTGCATTCCCACCAGCAATGGATGAGGGAACCCCTTCCTCCACAACCTCTCCAGCAAAGGCTATCCTTGGTGTTTTTGACTTTAGCCATTCTGACAGGAGTAAGATGATATCTCAAAGTTGTTTTGGTTTGCATTTCCCTGATTGCTAAGGAGGTTGAGCATGACCTTAAGTGTCTTTTGGCCATTTGAACTTCTTCTGTTGAGAATTCTCTGTTCAATTCAGTGCCCCATTTTTCAATTGGGTTAATTAGCATTTTAAAGTCTAGTTTCTTGAGTGTTCTATATATGTCCAGATTGGATCTCAGTGCTGCTTGGGTAGCTCATAAACAAAGGGCCTACCTTGCTTGCCACAGGCAGGCTATGGAGACAAAGGATCTACCGCCCTCCCATTTGTCCTCCCGATTTGGGGTCATCAGAGGAGGTATTGGGCAGTATAGCCCCTGCAGGATGACCAGGAAGTGTAGTAGGGATGAGGAACATCTGAGTTCCCTGTTCCCGGCTGCTGCTGCACTCACTCACCCCAATGATGACTCTCCTGGTGCCCAAATCGGAACTCTGTGCTGCTTGGGTAGCTTGTAAACAAAGGGCCTACCTTTCTTGCAGCAGTCAGGCTATGGAAACAAAGGAACTACCGCCCTCCAGTTTGCCCTCCCAGTTAGGTTTCCTCCTAGCACCGGAGCAGGCTGAGCTGGGGGATGTTATGCAGACAAAGAGGGGAGGGAGGGAGGGAGGGAGACAGGGCAGGGGAGTCCTGGATGTAAGCTGGGTGGGATAAGAATAGAGAGGAGGTATTGGGCAATATAGCTCCTGCAGGATGACCATGAAGTGTAGGAGCTCAAACCATTTTCTTAACAATATAATATAAAAAACAAAACTAATTCCAAAAATCAAATAAATGGATGCATAAAGAAAATCACATAAGCCTTGCAGAATGTCATCCATAGTGTAAGCAAAATGGTTATTTAATTTCTGAATGGTAATATTGCCAGTAACCATGTAATTTTTAAATCTTATCTTTCATAGACAATTACGGTCAATTGGCATAGGTGTAATAATCTTTATTTCCCAGCAGGTTTTCATGGTTACAACAGTGTGGTGGAGGGACATGTAGGAGAAGCTCCACCAGCTTCTCTGAGATTGTTGGTTCTGCTTCAGCATGCCATATCTTCCTTACATACTGATAAATATGTTTTGTTTAGAAAGTTAAGAGCAGTTATTAAGAACAATCAAATCAATTCAGAGAGTTGGTAGTCAGAATAAGAAGGAAGCTCAAAGCTTTCTGTGAGTCATGGGCCATGAACTGTGTGCATCTCACAGGCAGAAAAAATGCTGCAGGTATCACAAGCACAAGAAACAGCCAGTATGGAATGTCAGGTTCCAAAGCAGTGGCAGATGGTCAGTGAGTGGGTGAGAAAGCGTGCCTAGGCTGGTAAACTGGGATGTTCCTGGTAATCCTGGACTCAGCCCCATGTTGGGTGTCAGATGATGCAAAACATGTCTAATGGGGGGAACAAGAGTCAAATAATCCCAAGCTAACTATGAATAGAGGAAACTAAGGTTTGTTGTTGATGATTTGTTTTGATTTTTAAAGGAAATTTATGGAACAGGAATGAGGATCCAACATCCAGGTGTGGAGCCTGGGAAGAGAGGGAAGATCAGGTCCTACCTAGGACCGTGGCTTTGTGGTACCCAAAGTCACACCTCAGCCTGATCCATCCTCTCAAAGGCCATTGCCTGAATGAAGTTCCCCATCAGAAAAGTACTGGATTAAAAAAACAACAACAACAACAACAAAACAGGAATGAGGGCTCTCGAAGCTGAAGGAATGTCACATGTAAGACAAGAATCTGTAATCATGCCATAGAAATAGTTGATAGTTTTTTTTTTCCCCAATATAGAATAGTATGTGGCAGGCTAATGTTATCATGGGGAAATTATGTGAAAGACACATAAGGATAAGATTTTACTTTGTCATTCAAACAAAAAGATCTCACATACTATTTATAAGCATGGACTAAGATGAGAATATAAGGATTTGGAAACACTATCTGCCATGAGTTGTGAATATCGACAGAATATGGAAAAGAAGAAAGCTGCAGAACTGGTTATATATTTCAGTTTACCATCTGTAGATATCTTCATGTGTTCACAGCTCAGATTGCTGTAGAGACGAGGACCCTCTGATCCTTAATCCTAAGAATGCTTACCACAATGTGAACCTGTATGTGTGTTCTGTACCTGAAGCTAGCCTCAAGTAGGTGGAGCTTTTGTCACTTTGAGCTGGGAATAATTGGCCCCTATGGGGCCTTTGGGGCATTCACTTGAGGGTAGCCATTTAAAGGTGGAAATGAACATAAAAACATAAAAGGTGGGATGAACATAAAACTTGGGGAGATGTCTGAATACTTTTATAAATATTTATTCTTCATTATAGTATAAGCCCTTCTCAGAAAGTAATACAGTAGACACTTAGAGTACAGGTCCAGATACCTTTTTTTTTCCTTCAGTGAAAACGTTCAAATTATATGTCAGAACTCATAAATGTTCATGATCCACATAGTGAGTCACTGGTAATCTAACCCTCAGAATTAGTCGATGTTTTTCTGCTGCCGGCACAACTGAGTCAAGTGAAATTTTCTCTCTGCATTCTTAAGAGATATTCTGGAAGTATGATCAATGAAAGTTTTTAGTCCAACTTTTGGTAGATTCTGCATTCAATCATTTGTGAATCTCTGTTTATTTAGCTGAGAATAAGAATGCCCAGAGTTCAATGCAATAATGAAAGTCTAATTCCTCTCTAAACGGAGACTGTTTGTTTGTTTCCTGACTGCTTAGATCCAAATAATCAAGCAAAATCATATTAATTTCAACACTGTTTGGCTTATTAGCTCAGGCTTCTTATTTAGTAACTCTAACATCTTAAATTAACCCATTTTTTCCCATGAGGCTGTGGCTTACTGGTAAGGGTCTGGGAGATGTCTTTCTCCTTGGGTGGCTAAATGGCATCTCCCTGACTCTGCCTATTCGCTCTACATATCTCTTCCAGCCTGGCTATATTCTGCCCTCCTATAGACCAAGATCCATACCAATATAAAATATTTATCTCTAAATCATATCTCTCTTATTTTTCGAAAAGAGATTGACTGTGACCATTAACAATTTATGCCCAACCCCATTTAAATGAAAACAAACATTATAGAAAATGATTTTGGAAATTTAGGCATAGATTTTTTTTTTCCCAAAATGCTTCCTACTTTTTGTTGGATGAAGTATTTTTAGGGTTTATGCAGTAGTTTCAGGTCGTCATGTTCTATCAAACTATATTAGCCCAAAATGCTAATGGTAAGATCTCATCTTCTATTAAAAAAAACAACTTTTAGACCCAAATTTTAAAGTCAAGATACCTGTATATTCATTTAACTTAGTCGACCCCAGAAACAAATGATTATTGCCATCAAAAAATTCAAAGAAAATACAACAATATGCATAATCCATACTCTCTATGTATTTTTATCTTTTGTGACTTATTTTTTACTTCTTTAATCTATGACTATTTGTACTCTTTTATATTACTTTTACTGTCTCTTTAAAGATTTTACTTTTTTTGACTGTGTATACTCTTTTTCTTCTTTCTCCCAAGCCTGATATGGGACTCCCCTCTGTGTGTTGCTTTTCTTGGTTAATGAATAAAGAAACTGCCTTGGCCTGTTAATAGGGCAGAACTTAGGTAGGCGGAGAAGACAGAACTGAATGGTGGGAGAAGCAAAGAGTCAGAGAGAAACCATGAATCTGCCATAGACAGATGCTGGGAATTTTACCTGGTAAGCTACTGGCATGTGGCGATATATAGATTAATAGAAATGGGTTAAATTAATATAATAGCCAATAAGAAGTGTTTTAATTAATACAGTTTCTATGTCATTATTTCAGGGATCAGCTAGCTGGGTGGCAGGGAGGAACAAGTGGGCCCTCTTTGATACACAAGCCTACATATATTTTTAAACACACTGTGTCTCGTTAAGAGGTCTTTCATTTCTGAGTCTGAGTCTGTCCTATTGTGTATCTACAATTCTGTTCTGAAAAGCAGCATTTTAAAATCATAAGCAGTGTGGTCATAGCAGCCCTGGATACTGGCTCCACCTCTCTCAGCCTTTTAAACTGGAAGAAGTACGTTCACTGCCAGCTCTGTTACTGCTGGGTTGGCACCATGTTCATCATTTCATCTCTGGGAAGCAATTGGCCCATGTTGCCACCCAGTAACATGTAACATGCTGCCCACAAATCCCATTAAAGTATAGTGCCTCTCAAAAATCTAGAGTTCATTCTTTCAGCATGAAAGAGGAAGCCTTCCCTTAGAGAAGTTATGCAATTTTGCCACTACTGCTGAGTTGGGAAACCTCTGAAGGAGCTGTACCTCTTCTTGGCTCCAGCAAACAGAGCCCACATGATAAAATGCTGCTACTAAGAAGACATGCTTAACTCTGTTCTTCTGTGTGTAGAATTTTGTTCCAAGTTCTCTCAGATTTTATGTGGATGTAGTTGCCCCACATTGGGCACAACTTATAAATGGAGGCTGTTCTTTTTCCTACTGTTTAGATTAGATCCAAATAATCACACAAAAATCATATTCGTTATAACACTGTTTGGCCTGTTAGCTCGGGCTTCTTATTAACTAATGCTTAAATCTTAAATTAACTCATTTTTTTTTAATCTGTGTATTGACAAGGCTATGGCTTAATGGTGAGGGTCTTGCACCTGTCTTACTCCTTTGGTGGCTATGTCGTGCATCCATGATTCCTCCTACTCTCTCTTTATTTCTCTTCCAGCCTGATTCTATTCTGCCTTGCAATAAACCAAAGAAGCTTTACTCCTCAACCAATAAAACAACACTTATACAAAAGTATATCCCACATCATTCCACAATAATGATCATATTTTAATGAGGGCTACAAAGTATAACATTGTTAAATAATGTAATCTTTAAAAGACATGCAATTACTATTAAGTGGTTACCTGTTTGTAGAAATTGTGTTAGCTACTTTAAAAATCTTGACTCAGTTAATATTTTTATTTTAAGATAAATGACTGGTTTGGGTAAGTTAATATTTCTGAGAATCTAATTCCTATTCATCTCTCATAGCTGAGGCTTTATTTGAGGACCATGTGTCACAAGACACTATCTTATTAATCCCTTTATATTTTCAGAATAAAAGCAGAGGTAGGCTTTATTGATGTCTGTTTTTTAGTTTTATCATGTAACTAATGGAAATACTGCACTTAAGTAGACAGAAATGTGTTTATTTTTTATTTTGCAGTTTCTTTTATGACTATTATTTAGACTTTGCTGAAAAGGTTTATTTGTATGTATGTCACTTTAAAAATGAATTTATAAATAATATTTAAGATTGATTATCTTGAAAAATAGATTAAACTTGCAGTCTGTAACAGAAATGAGAAGTTGTAGGTTTTTAAATTTTCTGTTGCTTTCACAAGCAGTTGCTAAAGCCTCATCATATTCCTTTATTACTGGAGAAGGAGAAAGATCATGTCACTTTGTTACAGGTTGGAAATAAGGAATTTGGATTCTAATAGCATAGTTATTGTGTTATAGAAATGAAGTGGTATGATCTTTATTCTTATGATCTGCTGTCAGTCTTCTACGACATTTTGATCAATGCTGGCCTAAGACATCTCTCTTAGAACTTTAGAACAGGGAAACAATCTTAGTTTCCTTTGGATATAGATTTTCGAGCATCCACTGAAGAAAATAGCACTTTGCTATTTTATCCCAATGTCATTTGTTTCAGGTACTATCAGCTCAGCTAGTCAGCTAGTCTATGCACTTGCTTAGAGAAAATCTTTCTGTGGAGACATAACTTACAGATTGAGAGGTATAATGAAAATTGTATTCAGTTTTCTTTTACTAAGCATAGGAATATAAATTCAAATACAAAGGATTTTATAATTCTTTGATATACTCTTACAACTAAGACAGGGAACACATTTCAATTCTTGCTAACATTCCTATATACAATCAATACCTATCACAGGTTTCTGCTTCTCTTTAAACCATACTAATAATCTTGTGGACTGGAAATAGTTATGGTGTCAAGAAATAAACTTTTATTCTAGAGTAGGGTTCAGTTAGGTACATTCATGTTTATAAAATTTTCCGAGAAATTCTTATATATCCTCCAGTGGTTGTGCTATTTTCAGTATTACACTTCATTGAATAAATCAACAATTTTAGTAGAATATCTAGTGGATGTTGTAGAAAGAAAAACAAAAGATTTTTTTTCAATTAAACTGGTATCAGTATTTCTCTTACAAATATGAAAAAAAAGTTATATAAAATTTGATGAAAATGGTGACCAGTCATGTTTTGGTCATTTATCACATGCCATTTTTGTTGAGCTCATTAGTAAGCCCTTGTATTTGTCTGTCCAAAACATACATATCTTTCTCTGTACGGTTCTTTCAGATGACTGGACAGGTGCATTAATGGAGGGTAAGAGAATGATAAGCTGGAACAATGTTACATAGCTAGTAGGCCTTGAAACTGGGATTAACAACAAAACCTTCATTTCCTGTCCATGTCATCTTTTGAAAAAATAATTCATGCCCTGGATGACTCAAGATCATAATCCAGAAACCATTCTCCACACTTCACTTTAAGTTTACTCATGTCCTAAACTTTTCTCGGGTGTTTATATTCCCCTACTCCATTTTTAAGACTATCATGAATTTATGGAGAAACCTTATTTGGTCTCAGGATCTGCTCTTTCTTTCTAAAACCGTAAATCAGACCATTCACTCACTTGCCAAAAATTCTGAATTGGATTTACAGCTCTCCAGCCTCAAACCAATTTCCCCTACAGCTTCCTTTCATTTTTGCCATCTGCCTTTACAATTCATCACCATTTTATACCGACAGAAAAACTAACAAAGATTGTCTACTGTTTCCATACTGCTTCGTCTAATATTTTCTTTCTGGAAATTCTTTTTATTTCCTTACTCTTCCTTCTTTTTGTCTTCTTCACATCAATTCATTTTTGTTCTCTAAATATATTGCCTCCTTATGAAGATTTTTATGATGACCCAAAAACATGAAAGGGATATTTTTCTTGTGTAATAGTACTCTTTGGTCTTTATTTCATCAGTTATAACAATTCTGTATAATTATCACATTTTTTGTTTTGTTTTGTTTTGTTTTGTTTTGTTTTGTTTTGTTTTTCGAGACAGAGTTTCTCTGTGGCTTTGGAGCCTGTCCTGGAACTAGCTCTGTAGACCAGGCTGGCCTCGAACTCACAGAGATCCGCCTGCCTCTGCCTCCTGGGTGCTGGAATTAAAGGCGTGTGCCACCACTGCCCAGCTAATTATCACATTTTTTCTCTCTTCATTTGTAGGTATATTCAGGTGATCAAGATCATAATAAACATTTATGTCATGTTTGTAAAACACATTAATGAATCTCTGCTGTTAGAGTAGATGGGAGAACCTGAGTTACTTCCCAAAGGGCAATTAATGCTATAAAATATTTTCTAAGATGAACTAGATTGTACTTGACATATATCTATAAAATTTGAATAGTTTGAGTACCAATTGATAAATTACAGATAGATTAACATTAATTGAGTCTATTCTTGTGTTTAACTCTAAATATGAAAAAAGAATAGAAATGTTATTTAATGAAAATGCTGTATTGTGCCTCAGACAAAACCTTTGTAAAATACTGATCTATACATAAGAAATGATGTTTACTTTAAGACAATCTAAAGTTAATAATATTAAAATTCATTGTCATTGTAATAAAATATATATGCAGTGCACATAAAAGCATTTGTATCAAATAAGTTTACATTGGATACTGTGTGATACTTGTGGATAGAAGCCATGATTTATGCTTCTAATTTAATGACATTTCTTCTAAATTATTCTATGAAATCTGTACTTCCATGATTCCTTAGAGAAGAACAGAAAGAAACACCAGGATTATTAGACATTAAATGAGTGCTTGGATAGAGAAAATAGTGAACATTTTTTTAAATTAGTAAATATTTATTTAATGTATTTTAAATACTGAGAACAAGAAATAAAGCTGTATATAGTGCCTTTATTTCTTATAGAAATTAGATTATAGTAACAGAATGAAAAAGTATATTAAATATCAAGCAGAAATTTTGATAAGTAAGTAAAATAGGTATGCTAGTTAATTTTACATCACTTTTATAAAAGCTAGAGTCATTTTGGAAGAAGAATCTCCAGTTGAGGAAATGCCTCCTAGATTGTTGAAGCACAATTAACAACAACAAAAGAAAAACAGAGACAGAAACTGGGGTTCACCTGGAGGTCAGGAAAACAAAACAGCCAGCTGCTGGCCCTTCCCTCTACTTCAGTCTGCCACCATGAATCGCATAATGAGATTGTGTGTGAGAGCTATCTTCTACTGTCTTATATTCCTTTTTGGTGCAGGGATTAAAGATGTGCAACTCTACTGCCCAGATTCTATGGCAAACTAGTGTGGCTATTGGGATTAAAGGTGTATGTCACCACTGCCTGATCTTTGTGGCTGATCAGTGGGTCTGTTTTACTCTCTGAACTTCAGGAAAGTTTTATTTATTAAAATACAAATGATGCAGGTTATTTTCCTAATTTTCTGAGAAATGCAAAGTGGCTGTACCAGATTGTACTCCCACCAACCACGGAGAAGTGTTCCCTTTACCTCATATCCTCTCCAGCATAAGATGTTATCAGTGTTTTTGATCTTGACCATTCTTATATGGGTAAAATGGAATCTCAGAGTTACTTTGATTTGCAATTCTCTGATGGCTAAGGATATTGAGCATTTCATTAAGTGTCTTCCCGCCATTTCAGATTCTTCTGCTGAGAGTTCTCCCTTTAGAGCTATACTCTATTTTTATTGGATTACTGGTTCTTTTATGACCAATTTCTTGAGTTCTTTGTATATTTTTGAGATCAAACATCTGTCTGATGTGAAGTTGGTGACGATCTTTTCCCATTCTCTAAACTGTTGTTTTGCCTTATTGACCATGTTCTTTGTTTTACAGAAGCTTCTCAGGATCAGGAGGTCACATTTATTATTGTTTTTCTCAGTGTCTGTGCTACCTCAGCCAAGCTCAAGAACCAGCAATACCACTTTTAGTTATAACCCAAAAGATGCTCAATCATACCACAAGGACATGCGCTCAGCCACATTCATAGGGCATTATTTGCCATTAACAGAAGCTGGAAACAACCCAAATGCCCATCTACTGAAGAATGTATAAGGAAAATGTCTATGTCAGTAAGTGATGCCCCATTTCAGTAATAATGTCTATTTTACATTGTTCCTTGTCTCAAACATATGAAAAATGTTTATTTTTAACTGAAAGTGACAACAAAGCAATAACATGGTAGCTTTATTTTCAATAAATGTATTTAATTCTAAATAATGCTAGGACCTAAGCATTCTGCTGATTCTTTACAAAATCAAATTTTCTATCTATCAATAGAGCTAATCAATTAATCTAGAACACCAAAAATAAAATTTCAAAGTAAGAAATACATGATTGCTAAAAAAATGAAAAACAGATACCAAAACAAGTAACTCAATTTTCCATAGGCTTTTTTTGTATGTGACTGAAAAATACATGTTCATTTCTGTTCCTGAAGTAATCAGTCTTTTAAAGTAGGCTTAACTCCTATAGTACCCGCCAATTTTCATGACACAGAAAGCCAGTAAAATAGAACTAGTGTGGGACAATAGTCTGTATTCTGTCAATTATATTTTAAATTAATGCTGATTGACCAGTAGCCAGGCAGGAAGTATAGGCAGGACAAACAGACAGGAAGGAGAGGTGGGTCAATGAGAACAGGAGAAATCTGGGAATAAGAAAGCAGACTGTACAGTCCTAGCCCAGCCACACAACAAACAAGATGAAAAAGGTAATGAGCCATGTGGCTAACACAGATAAGAATAATGAGCTAATATAAGTTGTTTATAAGAACCCTGAGATACTGGGCCAATCAGTTTATAGTTAATGTAGACCTCTGTGTTTTTTTGGGGGGTGGACTTAATAATTGTGGGAACTGGACAGGAAAGAAACCCCCGACAACAAACGGTGTGCTGACAACATAGAACAATCTTGGAATAAACATTTACACTCTGGAGTTAAAGCAATTATGAAACCCAGTAGTGCTCTTATCTCTTCCTCATTTACTTTAGCAATTAATTTGCTTAGAAAACCATTGTCTAGGTATGAAATATCACAATGCAGTGGACTTTCAGTCTGTTATCCTATGTGTCTCTTACTGGTTTATGTCCATCAGTAATAATAATACTTATTATTTATAAGTATTGATGAAATTACCTTAGGTAGTAAAAAACAGAAATATCTTTTTGGGTCTGGGTTATCTCAGTAAAGTGTTTTTTTTTTATTTCCATTCATTTGCATGCAAAATTCAAGATGTCATTGTTTTTTTTACTGCGGAGTAGAACACTAAAGTGTCTATGTGCCATACCTTCTTTATCCATTCTTCTATCGAGGGGCACCTAGGTTGTTTCCAGGTTCTGGTTATTACAAATAAAGCTGCTGTGAACATAGCTGAACAGATGCTTTTGTAGTACGATTGAGCATCTCTTGGGTATATTCCTAAGAGTAGAATTGCTGGATCCTGAGGTAGGTTGACTCCCAGTTTCCTGAGAAACTGCCACACCGATTTCCAAAGTGGTTGCCCAAGTTTGCATTCCCACCAGCAATGGATGAGTGTTCCCATTACTCCACATTGTCTCCAGAATAGATTATCATTGGTGTTTTTTTTTTCTGATTCAAATAAAGATACTTTATTTTTTTCTTTTTTAATTTATTTATTTATTTATTAAGGATTTCTGCCTCGTCCCCGCAACCGCTTCCCATTTCCCTCCCCCTCCCCCGATCAAGTCCCCCTCCCTCATCTGCTCGAAGAGCAATCAGGGTTCCCTGACCTGTGGAAGCCCAAGGACTGCCCACCTCTATCCAGGTCTCATAAGGTGAGCATCCAAACTGCCTAGGCTCCCACAAAGCCAGTACGTGCAGTAGGATCAAAAACCCACTGCAATTGTTCTTGAATTCTCAGTATTCCTCATTGTCCGCTATGTTCAGCTAGTCCGGATTTATCTCATGCTTTTTCATACCTAGGCCAGCTGGCCTTGGTGAGTTCCCAATAGAACATCCCCATTGTCTTAGTGTGTGGGTGCCCCCCTCGCGGTCCTGAGTTCCTATATGCTCAACTATGTTCATGGCAGCATTGTTTGTAATAGCCAGAACCTGGAAGCCACCTAGATGCCCTTCAACGGAAGAATGGATGAAGAAAGTATGGAATATATACATATTAGATTACTACTCAGCAGTAAAAAACAAGGACTTCTTGAATTTTGCATACAAATGGATGGAAATAGAAAACACTATCCTGAGTGAGGTAAGCCAGACCCAAAAAGAGGAACATGGGATGTACTCACTCATATTTGGTTTCTAGCCATAAATAAAGGACATTGAGCTTATAATTCATGTTCCTAGAGAAGCTAAATAAGAAGGTGAATCCAAAGACAAACACACAGGCATCCTCATGAATATTAACCTTCATCAGGCGATGAAAGGAGACAGAGACAGAGACCCACATGGGAGCACCGGACAGAAATCTCAAGGTCCAAATCAGGAGCAGAAGGGGACGGAGCACGAGCAAGGAACTCAGGAACTCATTGGTGTTTTTGATTTTAGCCAATTTGACAGTTATAAGATGGTATCTCAAAGTTGTTTTGATTTGCAGTTCCCTGATCGCTGAGGAAGTTGAAAATGACCTTAAGTATCGTTTGGCCATTTGAACTTTGTCTGCTAAGAATTTTCTGTTCAGTTCAGTACCCCATTTTTAATTGGGATATTCAGAATTTTAATGTCTAGTGTCTTGAGTTCTTTATATATTTTGGAGATCAGACCTTTGTCTGATGCGGGTTTGGTGAAGATTTTCTCCCCTTCAGTAGGTTGCACGTTTTAATGAGAGTGTCCTTTGCTTTACAGAAGCTTCTCAGTTTCAGGAGGTCCCATTTATTCATTGTTGCTCTTATTGTCTGTGCTATTGGGCTTATATGTAGGAAGTGGTCTCCTGTGTCCATATGCTGCAGACTACTTCCCAATTTCTCTTCTATTAGATCAAAGATGAATATGAACCTTCATCCGGCGATGGATGGAAATAGAGAAAGAGACCCACATTGGAGCACTTGACTGAGCTCCCAAGGTCCAGATGAAGAGCAGAAGGAGGGAGAACATGAGCGAGGAAGCCAGGACCGCGAGGGCTGAGTCCACCCACTGAGACATTGTGACTGATCTAATGGGAGCTCACCAAGGCCAGCTGGACTTGGACTGAATGAGCATGTGATTAGATCAGACTCTCTGAATGTGGCTGACAATGAGGGCTTACTGAGAAGCCAATGATAATGGTACTGGGTTTTGATTCTACTGCATGCACTGGCTTTTTGTGAGCCTAGTCTGTTTGGATGCACACCTTCCTAGACCTGGATGGAGAGGGGAGACCCTTAGACTTCCCACAGGGCAGGGCACCCTGACTTCTCTTAGGACTGGATAGGGAGGGGGGGTAAGTGGCGGGAGTGGGAGGGAAATGGGAGGAGGTGGAAATTTTTAATAAATAAAAATATAGAAATATCATAATATCATTTTAAGTGAAATTTTAACAATCTCTGAATGAAAATGTCCACATTTATCCTCCAATATTCTAGGAAAATCAGAAGATATAACTTTTGTCCAACATGTCTTCAGCTTTCTATGTTTGAAATGGGAGTTAAGTTGGGAGAACTACATACTGCTTTTTGATATTATTAGATAAACCTGACATAATTTTTGGTGAACCAATTTCTACTAAATATAACCTTCTTATATCAAGGCCTCATCTACCACAGCCCGGTAGGTTGAAATGAAATAACATATGTACATATATCCAACTGCCATTTGAAAAAAAAAATTAGTTGAATAACATTCCCCTTAGGCTTTCTTAAGAGTCAGGGTCTTTATCTATGACAAAGTAAGAGCTATTTGAGGAATCAGCCAGCCTTAAAGAAGTTAATTCTTGCTAGGGATAAGAAAAATAAAACCTATTGGAATTGTTTGGCTTTCTGTCAGTTTATCTTAATTAAAATTATTTCCATTAAACTGTTAAAAATCTTGTTATAAATTATAATTTTGTATACTGACAAGCATTTAAAAAGTATAAAACTTTGTCATTATACTAAAAGGAAGAAATTAAATGAATGACAATATAGGATATAACATGGAATGCCTTGTGTACATTAAATGACAGAATTATGAAAATAGCTAAGTTATCTGAAGCTAACTACATATTCAATCCAATAACTATCATAATTCTGATGATAGTCTTCCCAGAAATAGAAACATATACCAAAATTCATGCAGAATCAATACTAACAAATAGCCAAAGAAATCACACACAAAAAGAGAAATGCTGAAGATCCCACAACACCTTACCTAAAACTATATCTGATTCTATTTATACTAAATAAAAATAGTAACAAAAAAGTGTGCTACTGGCAGAAGAAGTTATGTATACCAGTAAAATAAAGTGAAACACTGGAAATGTATTCACAAAACTACAGCCATCTGTTTTTTTTTTGAAAAAAGTGCCAAAATACATGTTGGAGCATAGACAGTCTACTTAACAAATGGTCCTGGTAAGAGTAGACATCCACATGTACTATATGTAAAGTGGATAATTCTATACCATGCTTTACCAAATACAGTTAAAAATTATTCAAATATTAATGCTTGACCTAAACTTTTGAAACTGTTAGAAGAAAACATAAATATTTAATAGTATTTAAGCAGGATTCCAGTAGTTCATAAAATGGCAAGAATTGACAAATGGGATTTTATCACAGTAAAAGGTTCCTTCTCAGTGAGGAAACAATTGTTCAAATGAGTAATTACACTGAAACAGCAACAGAGGCATACAGAAGAGAAAAGACCATAAGTAGATGGATTTACTGTAGGCAGGGACCATGTTTTCATTTCCTGGCTGCTCATACAAAAATAATTACCAAAACTATATTAATTACAACACTGCTTGGCCAATTCTTAGGCTTATTGCTATCTTGCTTTTATAGCTTAAATTAACCCATTTCTATTATTTTATACTTTTCTACAAGGTTCATGGTTTATTACCTCTTGCTTCATGGGCAGCTACATGGCATCCAACTTTCTTTTTTGGCAGCTACATGGTGTCTACTCTCTCTATCTCTTCGAGCCTGGTTCTATTTTTCCCTGCCATAGACTGAAAGAACTTCTTTATAAACCAATGGTAATACAACATATTCACTTCATACAGAGAGGAATCCCACATCAATTTACTGCTGCTCTCCACTCAGATATTAAGAACTAAATCTTACAGAATCTGGCTGCCCCATTTTATAGTTCTGCTTACTGTACCACATAATCTGTGACAGAAATAAAATAGACAGGAAGCACGCGCGTGCACACACACACACACACACACACACACACACACACACACACACAAATAAATCCCAGAAAAAGTTTTCATGCCTGGAAACTAGGTATTCTCATTACTCCTATAGGTTCTTATGTTTACTCCTGAGACGGTTTTCCCCAACATCTTCAGTTGGTTGACCTTAACAGAATTATACAGGTCAGAGTCTTCATCTACATAAACTGGCAGAGAAAGCAGACAGAAGAGCCAGTGCCAGGAGGTGGTTTCTGCTTGCTTCCCATGCAGCAGTAACCCAAAGATTACAACAACTTTGGGCATTCAGTGTTGGTTTCTATGAAAGTATCCTCTGTCGGCAGTGAAAGGTCTCCTCTGTCCTTCATTTAATCCCTTGCTTTTCAGTATTGTAGGACCTTGGCCTCTTTATTCTCTCACCACTAATATGCAGTCTTGTTTCTGAAGTCTTCCACAGTTTAACATGAAATTAATTCTTAAATAAGTAATGATATCCTAAAGTCACAAACAGCCTTGGCTCAGGATATTTCCTCTTGCAAACTGAACCTTAACTTGATCATGTATCTTAGTAGACATCTGTGTTTTTGATTCAAAAGCTATATAGTCTCTACCTGTCTGGGCAGGGCTATGCATCACTGATTTTCCTACCCCCAATACATGCTTTGTGATAATTTTTTTCTACATGTATGTCTGTGTATTATTCATGTGCCTTTTCCCTGAAAAAGTCATAAGAAGGCACCAGATGGCCTGTAACTGAAGTTACAGGTGGTTGTGAGAGACGGAATAGGTGCTGGGTATTGAACACAGGTTCTTTACAAGAGCTATCAGTGCTCTTAACTGTTGAGCCATATCTCTAGTTTGAATATGCATTTTCATAGAATAATATTTATAGAAATAAGATGTTGATATATCATTTGTTTCACTGTAGAAATTCAAATTGGACACTTTAGAATTAGATAATAAATAAATTGACCAACTACTGTTTGATAAAAAAGAAGAAAGAAAAGAAAGTAACTAAAATCAGTGGTTTACCAAAACAAACCATCTGATTAAATTGCTTTACTTCTTTTTCTCTTCGATACAGTGCTGAACAACATTCAAAGACATAGAATAGTCAAAATTAAACAATCATTTAACACAGTCTGTCTCTCTTGGCAGACATTTTACAGCAAATCATTCAATTCACATCAGTAAATTAATATATTTTAAATGTGTTATGCACTTTATATTGTATACAATAGAGTATACAAATATTGATTATAAAATTCATTAAACTATTAAGAGCAGATGAAAATATCATTATCTTATGAACCATCATTTCTTGAAAAGAGAAATAATTTAAAGTAGATGCAATCTGAATTTCTGTATTTACAGAGTGTGAAAATAAATTGTCACTAGAGTGAGTAGGCTTTGCGGAGCTTGCATAGATAAGAAATGTGACAGAACTTACCAAAAGTCAATGAGTGCTTTTTACATTCTTTAAGGAATTGCTAATAGCAAATAGATATAAACAGAAAAACTTTTTTTGAACTGTCAATATATTCTTACTATTTGTCATCTTTAAAAAACTTCCTAATACTTGTATTTTCTTTTCTTTCTATACATATTCATGTATTTATAATTTCTTATTCATAAATTTGCTTCAGACCTAATAATTATTAAAATTTCAGGCATCATAAAACTTATACTTATCCCTTCATGCAAAAATTTATGTTTTGATATATTTTCAGTCAAATTATGGCATGGGTAACTCCTTGTAAACACTGAAAACATTAAATATGTGAAGGATTGATATCCATCAATGCTAAATATTACAATATTATTAGATATCACTTGTATTGAATATTTTCATTATTAAAAGTAATATAACACTTATAAATACTTCTGATGTACGTATATTTGTTCCTGCATGTTGCTTTGTTTATGAAAAAGAGAACTGCTGAATAACACTTCAAAGTTTCCTATGCCACTTTCTCCTTCTCTATTTTCCTGTCTTGTCTTTCTTCTTTCATAGTTTTTTTCCTAATTCATGTTCATAATGGGCATGGAAATTTGCAACATCACCAATATACTGTCTATTCAATATTGCACAATATTGTTAAAAATTCCACCTGCTAATTAGGAAAGTAAAACATGTCATTTAATTTTTATTTTACATTTTGATTTACGTTGTAGATTTTGTGTGTGTCCAAAGACTCATGTGCATACCTTGGAGAACAAATACACCTTGTAGAAGTTGATTCTCTTTTTCCATGCTGTGATTTCTGGAATTGATCTCAGGTTATTAGTGCCTTTAACAGTTACAATTCAATATGTATATGATACAAGAATGTAGAGGAAACTGAAGAAATAGTGATTAGTACTGACATTGTTAAGAAACAACAACAACAACTAAAAATTTTAAATGCCAAAATAAAAGCTAATAATAATGACTATAATAATTAATAACATCATCATCGTCATAATAATAATAATAATAACTAGGATACACAGAATGATATCTATATTATGTACCTATTACCTAAATATGGATATATGTATATATATATATGTGTGTGTGTATGAAAATTAATTGATCATAATATCTTTAAAGAAAAAGTAAATATTAATTAGTATATTTTCTACTTTTGAAATAATTGATTGCACACATATTTGGTGATGAACAAAGTTCTTTAGTCATCTATTCAATCCTACTAGAACAGATGGTACCTGATAATTTACTAACAAACTTAAAATTTTGTTTCATGATTTTTCTTTGTTAGATTTCTTTTTGTTTCTTCTTGATTAGTAAAATTCTTAGTAAATCATTTTACTATTTTCTTTTTAACAATCTATATTTTTTTAAAATACTTTCTGCTCTTATAAATACATCCAGACCACAGTTCCCTTACTACACTTCTCCTGGGTCCCCTCCCACCCCCCACTCAACACACACACCCCTTTTCTGCCCCACTTCCTTTTCATTTCTGTTTTCCTTCAGTAAGAAGCAGAACAGGACTCCAAGAGACAGTAACCAAATTGGACAAAACAAGACATGGTAAAGCCCTCAAATTAAGGGTGGACTAATAGGAATTATCCCAAAAGCAGGCAAAGGATTCAGAGACCCACCCATTCCTGATGTTATACATCCCATGGAACAGCAAGATTGCAGCCATAGCATATATGTGGGGGACCTGATGCAGACCCATTCGTGCTGTGAACTTGTCTCAAGACTCTGTGATTCCGTACGAGCCCTGTTTAGTTGATTCAGTAGGCCATGATCTTCTGGTGTCCTCTACTCTCTCTGATTCTTATAATCTTTTCTCCCACTTGTCCTCGGGCACTGAAGGAAGAAACTTTTATTTAAACTTTCCCCACATAATGTCTGGCTGTTGTTCTCTGCTGTTTTACCATTACCTCAGGTTCTGTACTACAAATTTTGTATCCCAGTATATCATGAAAAATGATAAATTGTAAATTGAGGGTTTGGGGTCTGGGTGGTTGTCTAGCTTTCTTTTTTCCATAGCCTACAGAGTACTTTCCTGTTGTAGAATAATTCTTGTATATGCTGTGTATAAAAAGCTGATTAGCCAGGAACGAGGCAGGAAGTATAGGCAAGAAAACCAAACTAAAGAGGATGGGGTGAAGAAGAGCAGAGTCAGAGGAGTCTCAAGTAAGATGGGAAAGTAGCAACATGAAGTTCATAGATGAGGTAAATGAGCCTCAGGCCAACACATAGATTATGAAATGGAATAATTAGCAATGATTTAATTTAAGTTGTAAGAGTTAGCTAGTAACAAGATTTAGTGATATGGCCAAGCATTTGTAATTAATATTAAGTCTCGGGGCATTTATTGGGGAGTTATTACTGGAACACAGGAAAACTCCTGCAGTGAATGCACCATGGAGCCAGCATGTTGAACTCTCTATGTTCAATAAAATGCTCTGTTAATGTTGCCCTTAGCAATGGGGCCTCACTGTCAGTGAGTAAATGATGTGGGAGTGATTTATTTCTAATCTGTTGCTTTCATTGGTTAATTAATAAAGAAACTGCCTAGGCCCATTTGATAGGCCAACCCTTAGGTGGGTGGAGTAAACAGAACAGAATGCTGGGAGAAAGAAGCCAAGTCAGAGAGTCACCATGATTCTCCCACTCCAGACAGTCGCAGGTTAAGATCTTTCCTGGTAAGCCAGCTCGTGGTGCTATACAGAATATTAGAAATGGGTTAGATCAATATGTAAGAGCTAGCCAATAACAGGTTGGAACTAATGGGCCAGGCAGTGTTCAAAAGAATACAGTTTCCATGTAATTTTTTCAGGTATAAAGCTAGCAGTGTGGGCGGCCGGGTGCCAGGAACGCAGCCTGCCACTCCTTATTACAAGTAAATCCCTGTCCTAGCATCTGCATGCATTGCTTAGCAATCTTCATTGGACCCTTTCAGTGAACAGATCACCCAATTGCAACCCAGACAACTGGAAGCCTTACTGCCTTTAAAAGGGATCAAATTCAGACACTCATAGTTTCTAGGAGGTTTCCATTACACTAGGTTTCCACTCTACCCAAAAAATATCTACCAATTCCAACTGTCTTTCCCCTCTTTCTCTACCTCCATACCTTCCTCTACCCACCAGATCCTTCAAGTTCTTGTCCTCATCTGTCCACAGTCCACCTGCAAAATCTGTTTTATTTTACATCCCATTGGAGATCTAAGCCCCGCCCCCCATAGAGCCTTCCTTTTATCTAAATTCTTTGGGACAGTGGATTGTAGCTTGATTATCATTTACTCAACAAATATTATGTGAATACGTACAGTGTTTCTCTTTCTGGGCTTGGGTTATCTCACCCAAGATAACTTTTTCTAGTGTCATCCATTTGTATACAATCTTCATGATGTAATTTTTAACAACTGAGTAATTCTCCATTGTGTAGATTTACCTCATTTTG
Organism: Microtus oregoni; assembly: GCF_018167655.1. Taxonomy (NCBI): domain Eukaryota; kingdom Metazoa; phylum Chordata; class Mammalia; order Rodentia; family Cricetidae; genus Microtus; species Microtus oregoni. The sequence goes on along the minus strand of NW_024543828.1, from coordinate 4,894,620 downwards.
TTTACCAATTATTCAGTTGAGGGACATCTATGTTGTTTCCAATTTCTGATTTTTATGAATAAAAGTCACAATGAACATAGTTGAGCAAGTGTCTTTGTGGTAGAATGAAGCGTCCTTTGCATATATTCCTAAGACAGGTACAGCTGGATCTTGATGTAGGCCATTTCCCCACTTTCTGAGCAATTGTCATATTCATTTTCATAGTATCTGTACAACTTTGCCTTCCTAGCAGCCATAGAGAAGTCTTCCTCTTATTCCACATCCTTGCCAACATGAGCTATTATTTGTGGTTTTGTTCTAATCTATTTGAAGAGATGTAAGAGAGAGTCATTTTGATTTGCATTTCCCTGATTGCTAAGGATGATGAACATTTCTTTAAATATTTCTTTGTCATTTGAAATTTTTCTGTTGAGAAATGTCCATTTATACCTGCACCTCATTTTAAAATTAGATTTTTTTGGGTTCTAATGTCTAGTTTCTTGAGTTATTTATATATTTTGGAGAACAGCCATCTGTCAGATATGGGGCTTTTGAGGATCTTTTCCCATTCTGTAGGCTTCCTTTCAGTTTGGGCAGTGTCTTTTTCTTTTCAGAAGCCTTACAGTTTCATGATGTCACATTTATTAATTGTCAATCTCAGTGGCTCTGACACTGGTGTTATATTCAAGAGGTTGTTTTCAGAGCCAATGTGTTCAAGGCTATTACCCACTTTCTCTTTTATCAGGTTCAGTGTAACAGGATTTATTTTGAGGTCTTTGATCCACTTGGACTTGAGTTAGGTTTAAGGTTATAGCTATGGATCTATCTGCATTCTTCTATGGGAAAATATCCAGTTATATGAGCATCATTTATTGAAGAAACTTCATTTATTCTATTGTATAGTTCTTATTTCTTTGTCAAAATTCAGGTGTCTATAGATATGTGGATTTAAGTTTGGGTTTTCAGTTCAATTACATTGATCCACCTGAATGTTACTATGCCAATACCATGTGTTTTTCCTCATGACAGTGATGTACTACAGTATAAAATTGGAGATGGTGAAACCTCAGAAAATTGTTTTATTCTACACAATTGTTTTAGCTTTTCTGATTGCTTTCTTTTTTCCATATGAAGCTCAGTATTTTTCTTTGAAGGTCTGTAAAGAATTGTGCTGGCATTTCATATGGATTTCACTGAATCTATAGATTGCTTTTGGCAAAATAGCCACCTTTACTAAGTTAATCTTACTGGTCCATGAGCATGGGAGATCTTTTCATATTCTTATCTTCTCCAATTTCATTCTTCAAATATACAGGTAGTTCACTTGCTAGCTTACAGTTTCCCCAAGGTATTTTATTTTATTCATGGCTATTGTGAAGAGTGTTGTTTCCCTGATTTCTTTCTCAGTTCTTTAATGTTATGTATATAAGAGGTCTGTTGAATTTTTTGAGTCAATCTTGTATACAACCAGGGATCCTGGAGCATGATTGCTGCTCATAGCACCTATTGATTCCAGAGAGAATGTTGACCACCGAAGACACACCACTCTCTGATTTTGTTTTCTTCTTGGCACAATTGGCCTTTGTGCAAGGAATTGCCCATGCCTGAACCACTGACAAAATACATGGTATCTGGAAATAAATACACAGGACACACACACACACAAACAAAAAAAAACTGTCAAATCTTCCCAAAACAGGGTAAGACAGTTCTAAAAATTCCATGCCTCTGAAAATGGTCTGTCAGTTATGCTAGGCTTTAGCCAAAGTTGATTGCTTCAACATTGCAAATGAGATTGGGGTGACTGCTCAGGTGCTCAGGTAGCTAATGTATTTCATAAGATACAATTGCTTGTTTAATTTTTTTAGATCAGTCATATGTATGGGCTCCAATGTATATTTCTTAACTACCTTAGAGTATTTTGTTTTGCAAGCTCTTTCTGATGATATCACCGAAAAGGCAGGTAGAACTCTGGGTAATCTATCCCGGAATTTGGCATGTACTGATGAGGCTAAATTTTGTCTTTGTACCCTTTGTCTCTCTGGTCATGGTCATCAAATTTGATAAATTTCTCAATCTTTTTTAATCTATTTACCACAGCCTTTTGTAGAGACTGGATCTTCTGTCTAGTGTTCTGTTTTAATGCCCTCATTTAGAATTGCAAAGTGTGAAGTGTGTCTAGTAGAGATAACATCTCATTCATAGACATAATCTTCAAAGCATGTATATTATCTTTATGGAGAGACATTATATAAGTCAATCTATCATAACCTTTCAACAGTCTTATTAATACATTTAATAGTACAAATTTTCTTAGACAATGTCTCAGCATTCTCTGTCATAGACTGAGTTTTGTTTGACAAATTGGCTGTATCCTTTTTAAGTGTGTCAAATTTTTCTTTTAATAAATTACTATCAGATTGCACCATTTTAAAAAGTACCTCATTTGACTGGGTCTTGTTAGTCAAATCATTCATATTCTTCTCCAGAGTGTTAAATTTTCCATTGAATTCAGCAGTGTCAGTCTGTAAAGACTGTATTATTTCTAAAAGTGTCTCATTATTGGTCCTATTATTAAACTATGGTTTCAAGGAGAAAATATGGAGGCCTAACTATTTCCCAGACTGAAATATAATGAATTAGGAGGGAAATCATATAAATCTTGTATGACCTCATATGTGGTGTAAGTAAAAAAGTTACTGGAACCCTGGACAGTTAGGTTGTCTAAAATATTGCCCTTTTAAATCATAAATGTATACTTAATATTTTCAATATTAAATCTTACCTTTGGTTTATTAAGCTGGAATAGGTGCAATAACTGTTCTCTGCCAGTAGGTGTCTCGGTGCAGTTGGAGCCTCATGGCTAGACTGAATCTGATTTTAGAGTTAAACGCTAAAAGATATACTCAGATTAAAAACAGTTATTTAGTATAAATCACAGACTGTGTGTTCCACAGTGGTCCCTGTTTGGTCAAGCAGTCACCTGAGCAGTAGAATAGCAAATGCAGACAAATTGTTAGAAGCCTCAGAACAGCTGGCTCAGACTGGGGAAGCCTGTGTCTTGCCTGAGTTTCCATGGCACAGCATGGAAAATCTGGACCTAGAGCGGCTCCAAGTCCTCAGGCACCCTGGCCCCTCATGACTGCATGGCTCTGAGGCATTTAATGAGGAAATATAAAGAACCATCATTCCTTAGGGCTGTTGTGCAAGAAATCTATGCCCAAATAAATTACTGGCTGTGTGCACAAGCCATGGCTAAGGCGAGCTGAGGGAGGCAGTGAGGGTTGAAAGCATGCCATGCCCTGTGGAAAAACTGTGGGCATTCAAGGCTGGGAATTCCATATCCAATCGTTGGGTGCCAATTATTTAAATAACCAGGCTCACAAAAAATAAAACAATTATATCTTATTTATTATAAGGGAAAAACTCACAAAACAGTAAATGAAAAATCCAAGCACAGCAATGTCCCAAGAGAAAAGGTACAGAAAGCGTGCACCTGGAGGTGCACACATTTTACCCTGAGTCTCAGTGAAGCCATGCCTTAACTAAGACCCACCTCTTAGAGAAGATTGCTTCCCCAACACATAGCTATTTTTGTTTATGAGCACAGTTAAAAAACTTGGTAACTTTTCTCCTAGAAAATTCCAAGTATGTTAGGCAGTATTCATGATTAGGTTTAGTTGATGTTATGAAATTGATTACTTATAACTGAACATCTATATCCTTTTAAAAAAATCTTCCCATTTTCTTCACTATTCTGGCAACCTCCCTTTTACTCCTTGATCCCATGTAATCAAATATTTTGCTTCACTTGTAAGTGTGATGCAGAGTATTGTACTTTCTACATCTATTGTATAAAACTTAGTACAATTTCTTCAGACTCATTGTTTTTATCACAACTGAATAATATTACATTCTGTGGCCATGTGTATATAAGCTTGAGGATAAAAATGTAGAACTCTCAGCTTATTCTTCAGCACCATGTCGTTTTTTGTGCTCTCATGCACACGAATATAAGAAAGCCCCAACTTAATGCTTTCGTTAATAACACTATGGGCATAGTGTTTCTTCAAAGCAACAGAACCCTAAGACACTTAGCTAGTTTTTTTTTAATTTTTAAAACAATATTATTTTATGTGTTGATCCCAGTTCCCTCTCCTTGCTGTTTTCCCATTCCTCCAAACTTCTCTACACCCTACCCAACATCTACTCCTCAGAGAGAATGAAGCCTCTCATGGGTATTCAACAATGTCTGTCACAGCTCTTGAGGTAGTACCAAGGACCTCTCCCCTGTAACTCAACTAAGCGAGATATCCCTCCTTAGAGAATAGGCTTTAGGGATAAATACTGGTTCTACTGCTAGTGGTCCCATCAACTACTCATGCCACAAATAATCACCCCTTATTCAGAGGGTCCAGTTTAGTCTTATGCTGGTTCTTCAGCTGTCAATTTGGGGTCAGTGAGCTCCCACTAGCTCAAGTCAGCTGTTTCTGTTGGTATCCCCATCATGGTCTTGGCCCCTTTGCTGTTAATGTCACTTCTCCCTCTCTATGGCTGGACTCCGGGAGATTGACCCAGTACTTAGTTGTGGATCTCTGCATCTGCTTCTATTAGTTATTGGATTAAGGTTCTATGATGATAATTAAGGAAGTCATTAATCTGATTACAGGAGAAGGGCAGTTACACATAGCTTTTGCAGATATTACTTCAATGGATATAAGAATATGAGTATCTCGGAAATATTATTACATCTTCTCCAACTAAATAATGTGACTGTTAGATCACATGGTACTTATTTTACTTTTTTTTTTTTTTTTGCTTTTTCGAGACAGGGTTTCTCTGTGGCTTTGAACCTGTCCTGGAACTAGCTCTGTAGACCAGGCTGGTCTCGAACTCACAGAGATCCACCTGCCTCTGCCTCCCGAGTGCTGGGATTAAAGGCATGCGCCACCATCGCCCGGCTCTTATTTTACTTTTTTTAAAAGTAAGTTCTGTAATATTCACATATTGTAAATATTAATTTTCAGACTTTTAAAGCCATGAACTCTATCTGTTAGACTCCATCTGGATTCTCTGTTCTGTTCATTTATCTGCCGATGTTTCCTATTGTTCTTGATTTAGTCATGGTAGATTGCGTATTTCAATACTTTATTTTTTCTTGTTTAGAGATTTAGGTGGTTGAAAGCTAGCCATATATGTGGTCATGGTTGAACCTCAGTCCTCTGAAAGCGTGTCAGTGCTCTTTCCCACAGAGAAATCTTCCTATCCCCAATCACAGAGAAAATGTAATATACTCTTAATAAGAAGAATGTATTCTACTGTTGTTGAGTGCACTGTTCTATATTTATCTCTTCTAAATGTCTTTTAGAACTATTGGTTCTATGATACTATTGAATTTCTTTGTATCCTTATTTGTCTATTTATGTTTAGATGATTTATCAATAATATCATATTGTGACTTATTTCAAATTTAATTTGCATTAATAAAAGATTTAGATATTTGGATATTGTGATGTAGCTATATAAACAAAATGCTACAATTTTTGATTAATTAAAATTATTAGTTTATTACAAATGTTAGTTACCATTTATATGAAGTACATTACCTTCAAGCCTATGTTGCAAAACTAATGTGTATTTGGTAAAACATGGAATAGAATCTTATAGCTTTAAACATCCATCAAACAATTTTATGTTTATTCATAAAGACTACATTTTTATGACTGTACTGAATTCTTCCTTTTGGGCAATATTCCCATTTGATTATTAAATGTCATTTGTGCATTAGATTATTTGTTTTATTTATGTGTATTAAGTATAGACCTTCTTTGTGACTATTAGAACCATGCATTAACTATTGCTAAAATATTTTGTTAAGATGATAAAAATGTTAATTAAATTTTATAACAAATTCTTATATATTTAGCTCCTTGTTAGATTTATGGTTTTCATTTTAGATTTTCTGTATTGATATAGTCTATATCCACTAACACATTTGTCCTTAAAATTATTTGATGTAGTTATATCACAACTATTATTTTAGTTGAATTATATACATTTATTACAATATTTTAAAAAATCTAAGTTTGACTATATGCTCATTTTAAGTACTTAGCATTATTCATTCATGTGTTTAGAATTTTAATAGAAGTCTTATACATTAGAATGAATAATTCTTTCTAACACTATTGTTAAAGAAGACAAGTAGTTCTGTGTTTCATCAGCTTTCATTTATTATGGAAACTTACACCTCTTATTCATGTGGAATAAGGACTTTTCTGTGTATAGCAGGCTTGGTTGGCATGTTTTAGCTTTCAGTGTGTATAATAAATCATCTATGTTCTTCTGATCTTCAAAGTTTCTGTGGAAATATCATCTGATAATTTTATCAGAATTATCTTATACACAGCAAGTCAATTGTCCCCTTTCTTTGAAAATTCTTGTTTTGACTTTTGACAATTTTTATCTTGATATGTTATGATACAAATATCTTCTTTAGATAAACTTTGTTCTGCCTTCTTAATTGGATTTCTGTGGTCCTTCATTTATATGAATTATTTGCCTTGAAGTGGCCTTACAAGGCTTTGTCATACTTTTCATTGACTCTTTCTTTGGTTATTTATTGTTTATGTTCTCCATAGGATATTGTCAAAACCCTCTCATTGTCCACACTGCATGTTATTTTCTGTTTAATTGAATATACTATGCATCCCAGTATTTAAATTTTGTTATTTTATAATTTCATACATGAATAAACTGTTGTTTTGTAAAGACAAAGTTTGATTCTTTTAAAAATTACTTTAATTTTTGATATTATAACATAGTTCAAACACTTTTCTGCCTTTGTCCTTCTAAGCCCTCATCTATGTTTCTTATTGATATCTTTCAAATTTATGATCTTTTTTTCACTAATTGTTGTCATATGCTTATATGACTATATATAAACATGCATGTTCCTAAATATAATTTGCTCACTCTATAAAATATTTCTTGTTTACAACATTAACCCTTTGGTATGGGATGGCTATTTGTTGACATTTTCTCAGGGGAAACCATTTCTTCTTCTCTCAGCATATTTTTGTTGCCTGTAGATTTATGTGGAGGTTTGAGACACCATGAGCTTTTCCCCATGCACTTTAGGATTTACATTGGTATTTTCCTTGTTCAGCTCATATTTAGGAAGTGATGATGTTGAGACTTTATGGATAGAATTTCTAACATTTTTAGAAGGTGTAATCTCATTGCAAGCTTCCTGATACTTCAGCTCTTACAAACTTTCTACCTTATCTTCCTCATTGTTCCTTGAATGGGATATTCATATGTATGTTGTGAATATATTTTATTACTGTTGACTAATAGAGAAGTTGTTTTGGCCTATGGCAGTGTAGAATAGAGATAGGCAGGAAAACTAGACAGACTGCAGTGAGAAAGAAGGAGTTAGGGAGATGCCATGTAGCTGCTGAAGGAGAAAGATACCAGAAACTTACTGGTAAGCTACAGCTTTGTGGTACTACAGAGATCAATAAAAATGTGTTAATTTAATATGTAAGAGCTATCTAGGAATGCACCTGTGCCATTGACCTAACACTGTAGTAATTAATGTAGTTTCTGTGTAGTTGGATCTGAGGTCTGGGAAACAAAGGCACAGCTTCCATTTACAATTCCCTGAGTTTAGGTGTTGTAGTGTTTTATAGATATATCTAATAGGACTGAAATGCACAACCAAATGTTGAATGATTACGCATTTCTGCAATGGTCTCAGTGTGTTGCAAAGAAAATTCTGAAGGGGAAGCTCCAGCCAATCACCTTGTTTGTAGGGCGGGTACCCCTTAGGCCAATATTTATCTACAAATCTGGTGGGTGTGCTCCCTGCCCTCTCTTGGTTCCTGCTCTTGCTCTCGCGACTAGGCTCCTTTCCTGATGGTTGGTGCTTTGTGAGTTTTAACCCCAAAATAAATGCCCCTTTAAATAATAACTGGTGTGGGATTGTTTTGTGCATCATCTGGTTCCCAATGTGGGCTTTTTGGATACCCGCCTCCGCCTCTGAGCCCCCTCTGCTGCACCGCAGATTTGGCTTTGAGCTTTAAATTGAAAGAACGCTTGAATTCAGTGGGTCTCCCCATGCACAATTTTTCCAGGAGCTGCCCGAGCCTCAGCGCCAATACACACACACACACACACACACACACACACACACACACACACACACACACGCACGAACTGCACTCTCTTCCTGAGGGCTGCTGCTGAATGAGCGCAGCCACCAAACTTCCTACCTAGTTACTCCTCTGTGGCGGCTCACTGCCTGGGTCTTATCTTCCCCGTGGTGCTTGTGAGCAAGTCAGCTAAGGGAGCTCAGGAAGCACTACTGGGCTCACCCGTGCCTAGCGCCCCCATCACCTACTGGCAGGCAATGGTCATTACAGGTAAAATTTCTCTTAATCAGTCAATCAATCAATCAATCAATCAATCAATAAGGATAAATAAAAATAAATACAGGATTAATTGAAAATGTCTGAAAACATCATCATTCAAGGTTTCCACAGCTTTTTTAACTACACCATGTGGGAGATTTTACAAGAGGTGTCAGATACCCCTTATCTATGGATATTTCTGGGGTTGGCCGTTTTCCTTGTTTTTGGTACTATATGATATGATAATAGAAGAATGATAAAGTCCTTACAGGATGAATCCAGGATTCTTAGGGCAGAGGTTGAATGCTTAAAAACAATTCAGACTGACAACAACCTCCTCAAGAAAGAGTTTGAAGTTCTCAAAGAAGAGAATAGATATTTGTCTAATATGACTCTGTCAACTGAGCAAAATTTAGAAAGGGTATAGTCTGATATTAAGGAGAGATACACTGCTGTGGAGGAGGGAACAGCTGATCTGGATCGTAAACTTCAATCCCTTTCTGTAGGAACTGAAACATTATCTGAAAGAATTAAAACTGCTGAATGTGACAATTGGATTTTGTCTAAAGGATATGAGAGATTGGCTGACAGATTGTCAATAAGAAGGCACAATTTATGCCATGAAAATTATGTCCAAAGATGAGATATTATCTCTAATGGACAAACTTCATACCTTAGATTCCTCAGTGAAGGCTTTGGAGCATAATTCTGGACAGGAGATTCAGACCTTGCAGAAGACAATGGTAAACAGATTTGAAAAGATTGAAGAAATTCTAAATTATGATGAACAGGAGCAAGTGGTAGAAAGGCAAATTTTAACTCTATCAGTGAGTAAACTCTCCAGGATAATTTTCATAAAGCTCTACCTGCCTTTCCAGTAATAACATCAGAGAAGGTGACTGGTTCCAGAAACCCTAGGGTCATCAAGGAACATATATGGGAGCACATCCGTATGAATGATCTGAAAGAAATTAAACAGGCTGTTATGAATTTTGGGATACATTTCTCCATTGTTAAAGAGATGCTAAAAACCTGGTCTCTTAGCAACAAGGCCACACCCCATGATTGGATACATTGACTTCAGCAGTTCTAGAGAGTGGACCGCAATTGAATTGGAAATGCTTATTCAGGCAAGAGGCTAGACTTTTAGAACAGCAGGAAAGAGCAAAGGGAATTGAGATTTCCCTAGATCAAATTCTAGGTGAAGGACTTTTTTCCGATCCTCTAGAACAAGCTAATTATGATGAACAGACCTTATCCATATGTACCACAGCAGCCTTAAAGTCTTTGGACAGGGTTCAAGACCCAGGACAGAGAATGGAATCATATATCAGAGTTGCACAGGGTCAGAGAGAACCCTTTAGTGAATTTTTACAAAGACTAACTAAAGCTGTACAAATAGGGATATCTCTGCCCTATGGTCCCTATGGCCTCATGGGCCCTATGGCCCCTGTGGCCCCTGTGGCCCCTGTGGCCCCTGTGGCCCCTGTGGCCAGAGCAGGGCAGCAGACCTCATTACAGTTGGTTGTGTGCCATTACGTGGTTGCTAGTAATTGAACTCAGGACCTTTGGAAGAGCAGGCAGTGCTCTTAACCACTGAGCTATCTCTCCAGCCCCTTCTTCCTCTTGCTAGAAGAGGGCCCCAGACCTCGTTAGAGCTGGTTGTGAGCCAATTTGTGGTTGCTGGTAATTGAACTCAGGAGATTTGAAAAAGCAGGCAATGCTCTTAACCACTAGCCATCTTTCCAGCTCATTTTTCCACCTTTTTAACTAAACCAGGTTTCCTCGATGTGGTGTGTGTATGTCACATCTGCATTCCCCTAACATGTGGAGACAGGGGTCTCTATGGGCCTATTGGCCGTTAGTGTACTTCATAGAGGAGGTCTAGATAGTTTCTCTGGCTTTAAATTGGATTAATCTTTTGCTGGTGTTTGTAGTTCCTTGTAGTTTTGATGTGAGTTTTTCATCAGGCACGTGAACGGACCAGTATTTTATTCTTCTAGCCGTCTTGCCTTGCTCTCCTTGGTGGTGTCTCTAGAGCACGCTGGGGTATGGTGATGGAGCTGTTAGGCTTTAATGTACTACTACAGTTTTATCTGATGCAGTCACGATGATGTGTGCCTTTTGTCCTTGTCTTAGAATTTGTGCATATCATTTCATACAATTAATGTTGCATACTGAGTGAATTTTATTGGTGGTGTTTCATAGTCACCAGCACTTGTTTTTTTTTTTTTTTCTTATGTGTGGATATCCAATTGCCCCAGAATCATTTCTTGTTGGAAAAAAATTGTCCTGGAACGAGCTCTTATAGAACAGGCTAGCCTCAAACTCAATGAAATCCGCCTGCCTCTGAGTTCTGGGATTAAAGGCATGCACCACCACAGCTAAAAATATTGTTTTTAAGAATGAGTTTGCAGCATTTTGTTGAGATTCAATTGATCATAAACATGGGAGTTTGCTTTGGGTCCCCCAAGCCAGGACCAAATCAAGTCGATTTCTCAGGGGAGAACTTTGGTGAGAACTTTGGTAAAATCTCTAAACTCTCCCTTCAACGTGTCAGTTACATTTTCAGGTCTAAAACCCTCCATGACTGAACTTCCCCACTGGAGCAGAGTGGAACTCTAAAGGTCACCTCTGGGGAAGAAAGACTTGCCCCACCTAGGAGAGAACACAACCATACCACAAAGCAAGAAGGATCCTTGATCTGCAAATAAAGGAAAAGGTAAAGGAAAGGCCCAGACTTGCAGACTGGACACTCCTCAGCCACCCTCAGCATAGGCCAGCCTCATTGTTGGTGCAGCACGGGTGTGAGCAGACTGGCTTTGAAGACATTGGTCACTAGAGCACCTGGGAGGCCAGATCCAGGCTGTACTGGAGCCCACGAATCTGAGCCCAAATGTCCACGAAAGTCAATGGGGATCACTGTTTTAGAAAACTCACAGAAGAGGAACTGCCATTTGGCTTTTTGCAGGGGTGAGGAAAGAGCCATGCCCTGTTGAGAGGAGCGGAGTGGCGGGCTGTGTTCCTGCTGCCCCGGCTCACAGCTGCCTGGCTAGCTTATGCCCCGAAATAATTACACGGAAACTGTATTCTTTTAAACACTGCTTGGCCTATTAGTTCTAGCCTCTTATTGGCTAATTCTCACATCTTTGATTAACCCATTTCTAATAATGTATGTAGCACCACAAGGTGGATTACCAGGGAAGATCTTAACCTGTATCTGTATCAGGTGGGAGAATCATGGCGACTGCCTGACTTGGCTTCTTTCTCCCAGCATTCTGTTTTGTTTACTCCGCCTACCTAATTTTCTGTCCTATCAAAGGCCAAGCAGTTTCTTTATTAATTAACCAATGAAAGCAACAGATAGACAAATGACCTTAACCAATAGACAGATGACCCTTCTCCATCAGTGGCCTTGCTCTCCTTGATGTTGCTTTACCATTCTGTGCGTGAGGCTGGGCTTCTCATCACTTAACATCAGAGGGAAGCTCTGTGAAAATGGAATTACCCGTCAAGGGGCACAGACTTTGGCCAGTGGAATGGATGCAGCTGGCCCCACATGAAGCAGGTGGTGTGCGGAACTGTGGCATGCTGGGTAGGGTTGCTTTGTTAATTTGAAATACAGTAGGATTATCTGGGAGAGGGAACCTCAACCGAAAAAAAGATTGCCTCCATTAGACTAAGCTGTAGGCAAGTCTGTGGGGGTATTTTAAAAATTATGATTGGTGTGTGTGTGTGGGGGGGTTCAGTCCGGGAAGGGTGGTGCCACCCATAGGTGGGTGGTTCTGAGTTGTATAAGAAAGGAGCAAAGCCATGGGGAAGAAGCCAATAAGCTGCATCCCTCCATGGCCTCCGCTTCAGTTCCTGCTTCCAGGTTCTCGCCTGGAGTCCCTGCCATGGCTTCCCTTCATAATGGACTGTGGTTGGGATGCATAAGCCAAAGAAACCCTGTCCTCCCCAAGTTCTTATCAGTCATGGTGTTTGATCAGAGCAGTAGACTCCAAAGTGAGACCTTTGGTCTGGGGAGGTTAGGCCGGGAGGGACAACCCGAGCAGCCTGGGGGTCTGTGTGTTCGCTGTCAGGGAGCAGATGCTTCATGATCAGAGGCCCATAGGTCTCATACACGAAGAGCAGCCCGGAGGAGAGCATGTTCTCAAGTGTCATTGGATTTAATACTTCATTACCAATGGCATGTCGCTGTGCGTGGCTGTGCAAGCTGCTCCCCAGCATGCCCAGGAAGCAAGTCAATCTTGAAGTATTTGTTAATGAGTACATTTTATTTTTAGCCGAAGCCTTGGCCAGAAGGAGGCCACATGGAGGAGACTAAGGTTTAAGGGGAGTCATCTCAGCACACAGCTGCGGAAAATAATTATGAATGCTGACAGGAACCCCAGGGGAGCTGGGGATGGGGCTTTCCCTGCAAAGCCTTGACTGAGGGCATAGCTCTTTGGTGGCAATGATCTGAAAGGGACAAATGTGTCTTGCTTTCCGACATCCAGCCGGCCCAGCTGCCGTCTCCAGAGACTCGACCGTCTCTGGCCCTCAGAAATCTGTTTTCAGATTTAAGTTTGGACAACTTTTTCCTGCTATGACCAGACACCCATCACATGGGCCTTCCCAAAAGGGACCCAGCAGGAGGGCATGGGCTATCTGCAGGGCAGAATTTGTCTTCAGTGGCCTCTTTCTGCCACTGTCACCTTAGGCTCTTGGGGGTGAGATATTTTTCCAGTAGCTATTGTGGAGAGGGAGCCCACAAACCCTTAAGGTCAGAGGACAGCTAGTGGGAATTGGTGCTCTCTTCTCACCATGGAGTTAAGTGCTCAGTCTGGCAGCTGGCGCCTTTACCCTGGCTCCATCCTGTTGATTGGCAACCACAGGTGCTATTCCAGTCTTTATACTAGTACTAGCCCTCAGTTCACATTTTAGAGTTCCTATACACACACACACACACACACACACACACACACACACACACACCTGTATAAGTACATATATGTGGGTTGCAGCATGACCTTATAGACTTCAGGAGAGTTCTTATAGACTTCGTGAACTTATAGACTCTGAGAGTTTATGAGACTTCAATTAGATTCAGAGGCAGAAAGTTAATAATGATTAGGCATCAGTTTGGATTTGCAGGAAGGATGTTAAGGGTTTGGTCCCAGAGGCTCCAAGACCCAGCCCCAGATAGCAAAGGCATGGGCATTCATTAGAAGTGAAGGGATAGGTTGAAAGATGGATGGATGGGTGGATGGGCAGGAGTCAGTTGGAGTGGGCCAGGTCAAGGGATTCCACTGTCTGAAGCCCTGGGGACAGCTGGGAGTCCACTGACTGGTGGTTCCTTGTCACATGCCAGCTTATCAGATGGCACACTGGCGAGACCATCACCACCACATGGTTAGTGTCCTTTTTACAGGGTTCAGGAAAGGTGTTACATGATCTGCTGGGCTTGTGTATTTGATTTGTTTTCAGCAATGTATTTTTCAAATTTGCCTTGCCCAGGCTTAATACAAGGGGAGGAAATTAGTCGTACTGCAACTTGATATGTAGTGTTTTGTTGATATTCATGGAAGGCCTGCTCTATTGTGAATAGAAATAGAGGAGAAGTATATTGGGATGGAGGAGGCAAAGGAGAGGTGGGGGAGGGAGTAGAAGGACAGGAATAAGAAGCTGCAGTTGGGATGCATAATAAGTAAGTAAATAAATAAATCTCTCACTCGATGCTTATTAGGAAGAGTTCTTCCTGTTCTCAAAAAAAAAAAAAAAAAACAAAACAAAACAAAAAAAAAAAAAACTATTCCTTGGTTTTGAATGTGAAGCCCTCCCCCAACATGATTTTCAACAGTTGTTAACATTTGTTCCCTAGCTTGTGGTACTACTTAAAAATAACAACAAAAGTGCAAAAATTATTTTAGACATAGTGACTAGCTGACATTGGACATGGATATTCAGAGTTATAGACTAACTCCTCTTCTGGCTTGTTCTCTCATCTTTTTGGTTCAGCTGCCATCATGTTTCTGGTATAGAGATGAACCAATCCTATTGACATCTATTTCCCACTATGGTGGACTAATTGCCTTTAAAATATGAGCTAAGAGTACTTAAGAACACTTGCTGTTTGTCCAGAGGACATGAGTTTGACTCCTGATAGCCATGTGAGACAACTTTCAAGTGCCTATAAATGCAGCTCTAAATGTATGTTGTTTTCTTCTGTCCTATACACACCAACACACACACACACACACACACACACACACACCCATTATTTTTAATGAGAAACAATATCTTCTCCTCTCTGAAATTTTGTCTTTATTATATAACAGTCAAGAGAAAGTTACCTAAGATTTCTGTTATTATATGAGAATGCAGTTTCTTCTCCCTATTGATGATGTAACTTATTTGAATCAGATTAACTGATAATAAAAGCTTGGCTCAACAAGTCTGTAAGTTGTATATGTTAGAATAACAGAATGTTCCTGTAGTGGCTGTGTAAATTCCCAGAATCTGTGTTAAATTGAAGTTACAAATTTAGCATATTTTTTTTGTGGTTATACATAATATTTCTTGTGATTGGAATGGCTCACTCTCCCATTTTAATTGTTTGGTGTGCTGTATAGTTCAGTGGAATTGCCAGCTAGATGTTATTGTCATGTCAACCATGGACTAATTCTTGCCATTAGGTGGGGCTCATGATCAGTTCCCATAGTAGAACTGATGACAGGTTGTACTTTGCTGTTCTAAGCATTTCCTTTATCCAAAATGGCTACAAACTATGATGTACAGTTTGGTGAATTGCTTGCTTGTGTGTGTATCCAGATCAAACTAAAGCCAAGATTTCTAGCCAGTCTGAACTGCTGAGCATGGTACTTGACCATAGAGGATCACCAGCTTGGATCTGCAGGAATTTGGAGCCGTTGGCTGGCCTCTCTTATTGGACAAAGCTGCCAGCAGGGATAGAGCACCACTGCCAATACATGCATGTGGCTTTCTGTGAATTCTGATTTCTTTTCATGGTAGTAACTAATTACAAATATTTTGCCTTGTGTATTACTCTAACATTTAGAGTGAGGTGAAATAGAAATGCCACTCTTGAACCGATAATGCTGGAGAATCTGGGAATGAGTTCCAGGTTATTTGTTAATGGCTAGTGAACTCAGGGACTAATGTAGTGTCTAATATGAGGAAGACCAAAGTCAAAGTAAGAGTGATACAATTACCATATAAATTATTGGTGGGGGTAAAAGCCAGTTCTTTTATGACCACAGGGCCAACTCTCCCACCTGCCCCCAGCATTGATGGGTGGCAGGGTGGAAGGGCATCACTCCCCAGGCCATATCACTATATGATAGACAAGGGTTGGGTCTAGGTCTCTTCTGTTCACATTCTGTGCTTTCATCAGTAGGGTCATCTCCATTGTGCTGGGCTAAGAGCAATACTAAGTGCAGGGTTCACTTTCCTGTGCATTGTCACTGGCCAAGGGTTCAGCTCTGTCACCATCTCAGTCTGTTACAAAACTTCTCTCATCTCTAAAGACGTGCCTCTGCCTACATTACCTGAACCATTTTGCCTCTGTCTCAGTCTCTGCCTCTCTCTCCCATA
Organism: Microtus oregoni; assembly: GCF_018167655.1. NCBI lineage: Eukaryota > Metazoa > Chordata > Mammalia > Rodentia > Cricetidae > Microtus > Microtus oregoni. The sequence goes on along the minus strand of NW_024543828.1, from coordinate 4,878,631 downwards.
AGACACCATACCAATACTGTACCTTTGCTCACTCTAATAGTGGCCTTCTGTCTGGTGCTGCAGGATATCAGGTGGGCCTGTGCTTTCTCTTTGGAGCATGAAATGGGCAGCCCCAGGCCCGCAGGTGGGTCACTATGATACTGAGCTATGGTTCCTCATCCACCACAAAGAAATCTTTATAGTGCCCAAACGCCCCACACATAGGTGCCTAACGGGTTCTTGGTTGATGTGTCCTCACCAACATCCATTGTCTAAGATCTGCTAGAGCACGTAAAGGGACCAGACCCACAGACTCAAAGCTGCAGGATCTCTACAACATGATAGCAGCAGGATGTCCAGAAAAAGAGCTAGTGGGCTCCAGCGTCAAACATGTATTAGAGACTAGAGATCTTAAATAAGACCAATGATGTTTTGCAATGAAAACTTACAAGTGGAGATTTATGGACCAAGGAGTATACATGTGACTTATTAGGTCACATTGCATCTTCCATGCCAAGATTTTTTAATTCCTTTCCTTTTCTTTTTTATTTTCCTCATTTTGTTTTCTTAAATTTTTCTCTGGAATTTTGTTTTATTCTGGGGGTGGGGGTGCATGGTTGGAGGGCAGATGTGAAGGTACAATGAAGGAATGAGATCAAGTCACATGACTTGAAAAATGCATGGAATAAATAAATTTTATTTAAAAAGAAATGGCTTATAGATTTGTTTTGTTGGTGTTTTGTTTTTCTTTTGTTTGTTTTTGCATTGTCATACCAAAAAGGTGCTTTAGTACAACTTTCAGTTTCTTAGATTTTCACTAAACATTCTAGACTGTTAGTCGATTCTAATTAGTATTTCTATGAGCATTCAGGAGCCTGAGGCTTCCTTTTTGTTTGCTTGCTGATGTTACTCACTTAAGACAAAAGTTTTCTTATACAATAGAAATTTAGAAATCCCTAGCATGAGTTATAAGATTCAATTTTCTCTGCATGGTATGAGAATTTCTTGAAATTTTCTGAATCTCTATTTTCAGATTTTTTTTTGGAAACTTTAGGAAAATTGCACATGGGTATCTGTTATGTTTAGCAACTTCATATGTGAGTTTTACCTGCGTTTTAAATGCTATTTTTATTTTAATGATATTCTTTGGTTGTTAAATTCATAAAAAGTATTTTTCCATGGTCATAGAATTTATTATCAATCAGTTACATTTTCAGTAGAGTACTATAGTGAATAATTCTTAATGAATATACAGAGAAATCACACATTAACATGAACAGCTCTGTGTTTTTACCATTTATCAAAACTCAACATTAGAAACATATTCAGATATGAGGGAAGACTCTCCTTATTTGTTCATCATGCTTAGCAAGATGATGAATGTAGAATTGCTGAAAATGACTATTCCTTGTATTAAACCTATAAAAAATCATCACTAAAAGATTAATGACTTTCACAATGTAAATGAATAATCCTACAAGTGACAGTTTCTCAAAAAGTGATTTAAAATTTTCATTCTTCTCAAAATGATAGAGAGTTTGATTACTTTTATGTCTTGCATTATCTTTTTGGGGGGAATGACATTTTGTTAGCAGATTCCATCTGATCAAATAAAGTTATAGAACCATTTTGGGACAAAACATATTGAAAAAGGAAAATATATATTCTGGATTAATCTCAAGGTTAGAGACTCTAATAGAGACAAAATGCACCAATAAAAGGGTGAGCAGCTAATGCCCTGATGTATAGCCCTGAATGCTAGAATACAACCACTTTCTAGAATTTTTATCTTAAAATTTTGATTCCTGTCCTTTAATGTTTCCTTTCACTAATCATTCTTTTCTAGAAGTTTTATTATCTGGTAAATTTGAATCTATGTTTAGGTGTTCCTGTAAAATAGTTTTTAAAAAGGGCTATTAAGTGTAATGTCTTTTCAAAGTTAAATCAGTATAAGTATACATTCAAGTCTAAATAAAAGCAGCAAACAGAAAGACCTTAAGGGAGGGGTCTAGTAGAGCATAAACAATATGTAAGGGAGAGAGAAGAACAAAGAAGATTGATATTTAAGTGGGGACAGGTATGGAATGGATGAAAAGAGAAGGAGGTTGAGGGAGAGAAGCTACAACTAAGGACTATTATAAATTCGTATGAAAATCTATTTTATAAGTTGTGTCTCAGATATACAATTTAATTTTAGCTCTCTAGCACAAGTGGTTATTGCTAATGACACTATGTACATTGGTCACAAGACATGGAAAAATAAAGTTGATAAAGATAAGGAAGTTTCCTCTCCACTTGCTAGATCTCATGATTTGGGAACCTTTATGTAGTCTCTTGTAGAAATAAAATGTTTAGCAGTCTTACCCAGCTATGACCCTGTAACCTATAATAATGACCAAATTGACAAAATAAATTCATGATTATAATAGTGACATGAATATTATGAACTGTAAACAGACACTACTCTTTTGTGCCCAGTCACCCAGACCTGAAAAATCACACAGAAACTATATTAATGACAACACTGTTTGGTCTTTTAGCTCAGGCTTCTTATTAACCTATTCTTACATCTTAAATTAACCCATTTCTATTAACCTATGTATCACCATGCTGTTGTGGTCTGCCAGAAAGTTTCCAACATCCTTCTCTTTAGGAAGTTACATAGCATCTTCTTGACTCCTACTCTTTCTATATATCTCTTCCTATCTGACTATATTCTGCCCTGCCATAGGCCAAAGCAGTTTTATTCATTAACATATATATATATGGACATCCCACATCAAAGGATGTAAGAAGCATCATCAGGTTGGACTAAAGGTATAATCTACATGAGGAAAGATGCTTAGTACTATAAATCTGGCCTAGGACCCAAAGTTAGGTAGTCTTTAGGCCTGAAGGTTGAACCTACTATTCTTATTCTGCCAAATCAATGTAGTTTCATACTCCTAATTTCACTCCTCTCTAACTCTCTACTTATATATTAGAGTCAGTCCCAGACCTTTTATGAGAAATCATTGGCAGTGGTTGGTGGTTAATGCAGCAACTCACAGTTGATCATTATGCAGAGAATATATGTCAGTGGACATATATATGTCAGTTACAAGTTGGAAATCTATATCACATTATCTTCCCAAAGCTTGGGAATCATAATAAAAGAGGGAACAGAAAGATGCAGGGGTCAGAGACAGGGAAACACTGAAGTAAAACTGTATGTAACTTGAAAAATCTCTTTACTCATGAAGTCCCAGAAACCATGACTGTCTGAAAAAATAAAGTCAGTTGACATTCTAGCATAGGGTAGGAAAGGGTTCATGAGACATCATTCCTAATAAGCTATATACAGAGTTCTTGACTTCTTGGCAGAGAGTCAACATTTTAATGTTGTAATCCCAGTCATTTGATCATGCTTTACTGAATGGCCTATATACCCATAATATATGAGTAACACAAATTATATTTGATGAATTATTTTTTCAAAAATAAAATAAAGTTGGGTGATTAGTCAGAAGGCTAAATTTAAAGAACAGACTGCCAAAAGTCATGTTTGTTTACATGTTCACATTTATGTTATATGAAAATCTTTTTTATAATAATGAACCAAGAAATTAATTTACTTACTTTGAGAAAATTGGCTTCCTTCTTCTGTAGCAGCTATCAAATCAGTGCTTGAAGACATTCCCTGTGATCTAAGAATATACTCTGACAAAAAAATAAGTCTATGTAAGCACATTTTCTGCCATAAGAAAACCAATTTTTGCCATAAACATGCAATCTTAGAATAAGAAAGTAGCCTCATTCACACCTGCACTATAACATTGTGAAAACTTGAACAACCAAGTATACTAGAAAGCCCAGTTAAATCATGCTTTAATTACTAAAACACATGACATATTTAATATATGTTGTTTTAAAGCATTCTTAGATGATTTGTAATACTGAGTATAAGACTAAAAAATATGGTTAGAGATGTACACATCAACGAATGCCCATATTCACAATCATGTATTACCTATGACTATAACAATATACAAACTTGCAAAGATAACATATGTTATGCCATAATTTTATCTCTTTATATGGAAAATACTATGTCTTTATTCATCTAGAATCCATACATGAGCACAAATACTTTCATATTTGAAACATATACATATTAAAATCTACCAAGTTAAGTTCATTAAATAAGTCTTATTTAAATTTATACGTGGAAAGTTCTACTAATGAATCATCTCTACTCAGGTAGGCTTATATGAAGAATAACAGCATGTGTTACTTACAATAACTAATCAATAGTGTAGAAGGAAACTGTTCATTCATTTCCTGCATTCTCAGATGCAAACAATCACACAGAAACTATTTTATTTACAACACTGTTTGTCCAATGACTCTAGCATATTCCTAGCAAGCTCTTATATCTTAAATTAACCCATTTCTATTAGTCTTCATATCTCCACAAGTCTGTATCCTACCAGCAAGGTTCTAGCATGTTCTTCTCTTTTGGAAGCATCTCCTTGACACCCCCTCCTTCTTTCTATATCTTTGTTTGGACTTCCTGCCTACCTTTTCTCTGTCTGCTAAGTGATTGGCCAAAATGGCTTTATTACTTAACCAATGGTAATAAAATATATTCACAGCATAAGAGGGGATTCCCTCATTACAATAAAACTGCAATGCCCCTTATCCAGGCCTATGTATATAGGTTATATATCCACACACTCATAACACAGGATTTCACAAATTGAAACATCCAACAAAATATGTTTATACCAGCTTAAGTATGATTTTGATATTTTATTCAGGCAGAACTGTGAACATAAGTATTTTATAGGCAGAATACTTGCAGGAAATAACTGTATATTTTTTGAGAAGTTACACGGGCATGCGCATTTCTTGGTCAGATCATCCTAGGTTCTAAATCCTGGAACAGAGGAATGAAAATATGTGTTATATTTTGAGAGATTATGAGTAACAAAATGCTAACATACAATGCAATAAGAGTCAATGCAGATATTGAGTCAATAATTCCATCATTTTGCATAGGATTCAATGGGAAATATCAGAGCTGAAAGAAAGATGATAGTGGTTGTCATAACATTAAGATTGACTATTACATTAATTAAGAGTTTGTGTTGCTCTTTTGTTAGAGGGAGACCCTTTGTTTCCCAGCTGCCAAGATTCCCAAAATAACCACACAGAAACTGTTTTAATTAAATAACTGATTGGCCTATTAGCACTAGATTCTTATTTGGTAACGCTTACATATTAATTTTACCCATTTCTATTAATCTGTGTATCACCACATGGCTGTGGCTTACAAACTAAAGAAAGTCTCAGCATCTGTCTCGGGCAGGGCTACATGGCTTCTCTGACTCCATCCTTCTTTTTCCAGCATTCACTTTAGTTTTCCCTACCTAGCTCTGTTCCCCTATAGCTCTGCTATAGGCCCAAAGCAGTTCCATTACTAAAAATGGTATTCACAGCATACAGAGGAGAATCCCACATCACTTTTTTAGAAGACTCAGATTCAATTGCTAGAAACTATATGGCAGTTTACAATCACCTGCAATTCCAGCTCTAGGAAATGCAATGCCTTTCCATGGTGTCCATGAACACTAGGCACACATGTGGAGTATAGACGTAAATGGTTGTAAAGTGCATAAAGCAAAAATAAATAAACAATGAGACTGGAGTTTGCTTTTGGAGACAAGGAGAAGACCACAAAAGTAAAAGGAATGGCAACTGTGAATAACAAATAATCAGAGCTCTTCTTAAGGTATACAGTGATTAAACTGGTAGAAAGTTGGAACATTTGGAGACCCGAAGCCTAAATTCTTTTAAGCCTTCTGAAATAAAGCAAATAGCTTTTTATTTCTAGTCCTATTAATTTATTAATCTATGTCTGTTTAGCAAGTTTTATGTTATAATCAAATTTCAAGTTTCCTCTTATTACTGGCTAGTTTTAGTAATAATTTACTATAATTGTTTCAATAGTGCTATTTATAATTTTTGAGCTTTGGAAATCATACTGATGATTATTTTAATTTATCATTTTCTCTTATCTCTGCAACCATATTGATAAGATTTTAGTATATTACTGATTTTCAGCAGAGAAAATTGAGGCACTTACTTAACTTACCTGAATAAGATGGAGGAGACATATGTGGTAAAAAATTATCCTTAAAACCATGGCTGTTTTGCTTTGGAATTGAGATTTTATCAAAGTATCTGTAGTTATCAAGCTAATTTTTTTTTTCTTGAGCTCAGGTGTCCTTCACATCTTTATTTTGACCATCTTTGTATTCACAGAACAATCACAATGTATAACACATAGCAAATATCCTAAACATTTTAGAATAATGTGCTACTTTTTATCCATTTTTTTTATTGAGAAAAGGAGAAAAAAAAACAAGCTTCCACCTCCTCCCAGCCTCCCATTTTCCTCCCCCTCCTCCCACCCTTCTCCCCATCCTCCCACCCTTCTCCCCCTCCCCCCACTCCTCTCCCCATCCCTCTCCAGTCCAAAGAGCAGTCAGGGTTCCCTGCCCTGTGGTAAGTCCTAGGTCCTCCTCTCTCCATCCATTTCTAGGAAGGTGAACATCCAAACTGGCTAGGCTCCCACAAAGCCAGCACATTATGTAGGTTCAAAACCCCGTGCCATTGTCCTTGGCTTCTCATCAGCCCTCATTGTTCGCCATGCTCAGAGAGTCCAGTTTTATCCCATGCTTTTTCAGTCACAGTCCAGCTGGCCTTGGTGAGCTCCCAATAGATCAGCTCCACTGTCTCAGTGGGTGGGTGCACCCCTCGTGGTCCCGACTTCTTTGCTCATGTTCTCCCTCCTTCTGCTCCTCATTGGGACCTTGGGAGCTCAGTCCAGTGCTCCAGTGTGGGCCTCTGTCTCTATCTCCATCCATCACCAAATGAAGGTTCTATGATGATATGCAAGATATTCGTCAGTATTGCTCTAGGATAGGGTCATTTCAGGTTCCCTATCCTCAGCTGGCCAAGGAACTGACTGGGGAACTTGGCTTGGGCATCTGGGAGCCACTCTAGGTTCAAGTCTCTTGCCAACTCTAAGGTGGCTCCCTTAACTAAGAATTGTGGTTCCGTGCTCCCCTATCCAACCTTCCTTTATCCCAATCCTCCTTTTTCCCCAAGTTCCCCCATCCTTCCCTTCTACCTTTACTCTCTCAATCTCCCCTTACCACCATCCCACCCCACCCCCAAGATCTCAATTTTCTCCCCGGCAATTTTGTCTACTTCCTATAGCAAAGAGGACAACTATATGTTTTTCCTTTGGTTCAACTTCTTACTTAGCTTCTTTGGGATCAACAATTGTAGACTCCGTTACCCTTGTTTATGGCTAGAAACCGATTATGAGTGAGTACATCCTATATTCATCTTTTTGGGTCGGGGTTACCTAACTCAGGATAGTGTTTTCTATTTCCATCCATTTGCATGCAAAATTTGAGAAGTCATTGTTTTTTACCGCAGCGTAGTACTATAGTGTGTATATATTCCATACTTTCTTCATCCACTCTTCCTTTGAAGGACATCTAGGTTGTTTCCAGGTTCTGGCTATTACAAATAATACTGCTATGAACATAGTTGAATAAATGCTCTTGTCATATGATCGGGCATCTCTTGGGTATATTCCCAGGAGTGGTATTGCTGGGTCCAGGAGTAGGTTGATCCTGAATTTCCTGAGAAACCAAAACACCGATTTCCAAAGTGATTGCACAAGATTGCATTCCCACCAGCAATGAATGAGGGTACCCCTTCCTCCACAGCCTCTTCAGCAAAGGCTATCATTGGAGTTTTTTATTTTAGCCATTCTGACGGGTGTAAGATGATATCTCAAAGTTGTTTTGATTTGCATTTCCCTGATCGCTAAGGAGGTTGAGCATGACTTTAAGTGTCTTTTGGCCATTTGATCTTCCTCTGAAGAGAATTCTCTGTTCAGTTCAGTGCCCCATTTTTTAATTGGGTTAATTAGCATTTTAAAGTCTAGTTTCCTGAGTTCTCTATATATTTTGGAGATCAGACCTTTGTCTGTTGCAGGGTTGGTGAAGATCTTCTCCCAGTCAGTAGGTTGCCTTTTTGTCTTGGTGACAGTGTCCTTTGCTTTACAGAAGCTTCTCAGTTTTAGTACGTCCCATTTATTCAATGTTGCCCTTAAAGTCTGTGCTGTTGGGGTTACACATAGGAAGCGATCTCCTGTGCCCATCTCCTGTAGGGTACTTCCCACTTTCTCTTCTATCAGGTTCAATGTGTTCTGACTGATAGTGAGGTCTTTAATCCATTTGGACTTGAGTTTTGTGCATGGTGATAGATATGGGTCTATTTTCATTCTTCTACAGGTTGACATCCAGTTATGCCAGCACCATTTGTTAAAGACACTTTCTTTCTTCCATTGTATACTTTTGGCTCCTTTATCAAAAATGAGGTGTTCATAGGTTTGTGGGTTAAATTTCGGGTCTTCTATACGATTCCATTGGTCGACTTCTCTGTTTTTATGCCAGTACCACACTGTTTTCATCACTGTAGCTCTGTAATAGAGTTTGAAGTCAGGGATGGTAATGCCTCCAGACAATCCTTTATTGTATAGGATTGTTTTGGCTATCCTGGGTTTTTTGTTTTTCCATATAAAGTTGATTATTGTCCTCTCAAGATCTGTGAAGAATTTTGATGGGACCCTGATGGGGATTGCATTGAATCTATAAATTGCCTTAGGTAGAATTGCCATTTTTACTATGTTGATCCTCCCAATCCAAGAGCAAGGGAGGTCCTTCCATTTTCTGGTATACTCCTCAGTTTCTTTCTTCAATGCCTTAAAGTTCTTGTCAAATAGATCTTTCACTTCCTTGGTTAGAGTTACCCCAAGATATTTAATGCTGTTTGTGGCGATCGTGAAAGGTGAAGCTTCTCTGATTTCCCTCTCTGCTTCCATACCCTTGTGTATAAGAGGGTAACTGATTTTTTGGAGTTGATCTTGTATTCTACCACATTACTAAAGCTGTTTATCAGCTGTAAAAGTTCTTTGGTGGGGTTTTGGGGGTCGCTTATGTACACTATAATATCATCTCCAAATAATGAAATTTTAACTTCTTCCTTTCGTATTTGAATCCCCTTGATCCCCTTATGTTGTCTTATGGCTATTGCTAGAACTTCAAGCACTATATTGAAGAGGTATGGCGAGAGTGGACAGCCTTGTCGTGTTCCTGAGTTTAGTGGGATGGATTTAAGTTTCTCTCCATTTAATTTAATGTTAGCTGTCGGCTTGCTGTATATAGCATTTATTATATTTAGGTATGACCCTTGTATCCCTAATCTCTCCAATACTTTTATCATAAAGGGATGTTGAATTTTGTCAAATGCTTTTTCAGCATCTAATGAAATGATCATATGGTTTTTTTTTTCCTTCAGTTTATTTATATGCTGGATTACATTGATAGATTTTCGTATGTTGAACCAGCCCTGCATCCCTAGGATGAAGCCTACTTGATCATAATGGATAATTTTTCTAATGTGTTCTTGGATACGGTTTGCCAGTATTTTGTTGAGTATTTTTGCATCGATGTTCATGAGTGAGATTGGCCTGTAATTCTCTTTCTTGGTTGAGTCTTTGTGTGGTTTTGGTATCAGAGTGACTGTAGCTTCATAAAAGGAATTTGGCAATGCCTCTTCTGATTCTATATTGTGAAATACATCAAGGAGTATAGGTATTAGTTCTTCTTGGAAGTTCTGGTAGAATTCCACATTGAAACCATCTGGTCCTGGGCTTTTTTTGGTAGGGAGGTTTTTGATAACCTCTTCTAATTCTTCCCGACTAACCGGTCTGTTTAGATTGTTCACCTGGTCCTGGTTTAACTTTGGTAAATGGTATTTATCAAAAGAAGTGTCCATTTCCTTTACATTTTCCAGTCTTTTGGCATATAGGCTTTTGTAGTAAGATCTAATGATTCTCTGAATTTCCTCTGTGTCTGTGGTTATGTCCCCCTTTTCATTTCTGATCTTATTATTTTGCAAATTCTCTCTCTGTCGTTTGATTAGTTTGGATAGGGGTTTGTCAATCTTGTTGATTTTCTCCAGGAACCAGCTTTTTGTTTCATTGATTCTTTGGATTGTTTTCTGTGTTTCTATTTTGTTGATTTCAGCCCTTAGTTTGATTATTTCTAGTCTTCTACTCCTCCTAGGTGAGTCTGCTTCTTTTTTTTTTTTTTCTAGAGCTTTCAGGTGGGCTGTTAAGTCTCCAATGTGAGCTTTCTCTGTTTTCTTTAAGTGGGCACTTAGTGCTATGAACTTTCCTCTTAGGACTGCTTTCATAGTGTCCCATAAGTTTAAGTATGCTGTTTCTTTATTTTCATTGAATTCTAGGAAGACTTTAATTTCTTTCTTAACTTCTTCCTTAATCCAGGTATGGTTCAGTAGTTGACTGTTCAGTTTCCATGAGTTTGTAGGCTTTCTGGGGGTAGCATTTTTGTTGAATTCTAACTTTAATCCATGGTGATCTGATAAGACACAGGTGGTTACTAATATTTTTTTGTAACTGTGGATGTTTGCTTTGTTACCGACTATGCGGTCGATTTTTGAGAAGGTTCCATGAGCACCAGAGAAGAAGGTATATTCTTTCCTATTTGGGTGGAAAGTTCTATAGATGTCTGTTAAGTCCATTTGATTCATTAACTCCATTAATTCTCTTATTTTCTGTTAGGTTCCTGTCTGATTGACCTGTCCATTGGTGAGAGAGGAGTGTTGAAGTCTCCTACTATTAGTGTGTGTGGTTTGATGGCTACCTTGAGTTTTAGCAATGTTTCTTTTATGTACGTGGGTGCTTTTATATTAGGGGCATAGATGTTCAGGATTGAGATTTCATCCTGGTGAACTGTTCCTGTTATGAGTATAAAATGCCCCTCTCCATCTCTTCTGATTGATTTAAGTTTGAAGTCTACTTTATTAGAGATTAGTATGGCCACACCTGCTTGTTTCTTAGGTCCATTTGCTTGACAAGCCTTTTCCCAGCCCTTTACTATGAGTAGGTGCCTGTCTTTGTGGTTGAGGTGTGTTTCTTGTAAACAGCAGAATGTTGGATCCTGTTTTCGTATCCAATCTCTTAGCCTGTGCCTTTTAATAGGTGAGCTAAGTCCATTGACATTAAGTGATATTAATGACCAGTGGTTGTTAACACCAGTCATTTTTTTAGTAGTAGAGTTTGTGTGTTTCCCTTCTTTGATTTGTGTTTCTGAAGGGTCTCTAGATGTCTGAGTTAATGTGGTCATTGTTGGACTCCTTGGTTAGTGATTTTCCTTCTATTACTTTCTGTAAGGCTGGATTTGTGGCTGTGTATTGTTTAAATTTGTTTTTATCCTGGAAAATTTTATTTTCTCCATTTATAGTGAACGAAAGCTTGGCTGGGTACAGTAATCTGGGCTTGCATCCATGGTCTCTTAGTTTCTGCAGTACGTCTATCCAGGACCTTCTGGCTTTCATGGTTTCCATGAAGAAGTCAGGTGTACGTCCTATAGGTTTACCTTTATAAGTAATTTGGCCTTTTTCCTTTGCAGTTCTTAATATTCTTTCCTTATTCTGTATGCTTTGTGTTTTGATAATTATATGGCGAGGGGATGTTTTTCTTTGATCCAGCCTATTCGGTGTTCTGTATGCTTCTTGCATCTTCATAGGTATATCCTTCTTTAGTTTGGGAACTTTTTCTTCTATAATTTTATTAAATATATTTTCTGGACCATTGAGCTGCACTTCTTCTCCTTCTTCTACTCCTATTATTCTTAGGTTTGGTCTTTTTATTGTGTCCCATATTTCCTGAATATTTTGTGATGAGAGTTTGTTGGACTTGCTGTTTTCTTTGATCAGTGTGTTTATTTTCTCTATGGTATCTTCAGAATCTGAGATTCTTTCTTCTAACTCTTGTATTCTGTTGGTTATGCTTGTTTCTGTAGACTGTTTGTTTACTTAAATTTTCCATGTCCAGCCGGCCCTCTGTTTGTGTTTTCTTCTTTGCCTCCAGTTCAGTTTTCAAGTCTTGAACTGTTTCCATTATTTGTTTGATTGTTTTTCCTTGGTTTTCTAGGGTATCATTCACTGATTTATTCAATTCTTCAAACTTTCTGTTATATTTCTCATCCATTTCTATAAGGGCGTTTTTTACATGCTGTTTAAGGGCGTCAATCACTTTCATGAAGTCAATCTTTTCTACTTCTTCTTGATTAAGGTGTTCATGTCCTCCCGTTGTGAGGTCGCTGGTTTCTGGTGGCTTCATGTTGCTTTTCATCTTGTTGGGCGAATTCTTGCCTTGGCGTCTGCCCATCTCTTCTTCCAAATGCTCCCTTATGAATCTTCTTTTATCAGATCAGGTCTCCTTGCCTACCCAACGCTGGCTCTCCCCAACGTTGGCTCTCCTGGCTCCAAGAGATCACGTCTCCGTGCTGGTTGGGCAGCTTGCAAACAAAGTGCCTACCCCCAATGCTGTCTCTCCTGGCGCTGAGAGATCAGGCCTCCGTGCTGGTGGGCAGGTCGCAAACAAAGCGCCTACCCTGCTTGGTGCAGGCAGTTGAGAGAAACAAAGGGAGTCCCGCCCGCTTGAGTGCCCCGAGGATTCGGACCCAGTGCCCAGACAGGCTGGGCTGAGTGATGTTATTTGCAGAAAGAGGACAGTGGGGCCGAAGTGGGGAAGGTTCTGGATGGGAGCTGGGTGGGCTAGGAAGAAAGAGGAGGTAAGCAGGGAGTGGAGGCCCTGCAGAGAGCCCACGAAGGATAGGGGGCCAAGGAACCTCTGTGCTCCCCTTCCGAGGCTGGCGCCCCGGGGCCAGAAACTCACCCCAATGCCCATAATGTGCTACTTTTATTTTTACCTTTAAATTGTGAAATATTTCATACTTTCTATTCTATTATACATTTTAAAAATAATTTACAACTTAGGGTATTAGAGACCCACTAATGCTACACAAATCAAAACAACAGTGATTTGTAGAGCAAAACAACCAAACTCATGCTCAAAAATGAACCCAGTTTTCATTTTACTTGGGTTTGTGTAATCCATCACACTTCCTGTTCTTCCTTTGTATTTTGACTACTAGATTTTAAGTCACTATTTAATTATCTTGTAGAGTGATTAATAATTCATGTTTGTCAAATGGGTTCACATTGTTAGATTCCATGTATTCATTTTACAGGAATATTACAAAACCCTGTTATAATCTTTTCACAAGCAGGGACAGTACAAGTGTATCCTACATTAATGATGACTTTAATTGCATAAGTAATACCTGACCGCAAATACAAATTCAAGAAATACATGTTAAGTATAAAAAATGTATGTTCTTAATCAATTTAAGAATACATTTTAGAATGTAGTATATATTTACCTTCTTAACAATTTTTTCCAATCACCAATCTTCATACTGTATTAGATACTTGAAAGATGTGTTTTATAGTGAGAATTGACAAAGAATGAAACATTTTCAAAATCTTAGTCATCACAAAATTAAAATTGATTTTTTGCTTGTCAAATGAAAATATTCAGAGAATTAAAGTCTTTAGAGTTTTTGGTATATCTATTTTCACACAGAGGTACTTCATTAAGAGTATAAATTTATCAGTGCAGCCCATGTTTACACTGCCTCAATCTCTGTGAGTTCATATGTGCATCAGTCATGTTGATTTAGAGAGCCTTATTTCATTGGTGTTCTCTATCCCCTCTTGAATTTACAATCTTTCTCACTCTTTTTATACTGGATTCCTGGAGATCTGAGGAGAGGAAACTGGGATGATTATAGGGAGGAAATAATTATATTCAGAATATATTATGTAAAAATATTTTTCCAAAAAAAGAAAAATAAGAATGGAAATTTAGATAGGAATAGAAAAGAATGCTAGTGCCGGGCGGTGGTGGCGCACGCCTTTAATCCCAGCACTCGGGAGGTAGAGGCAGGCGGATCTCTGTGAGTTCGAGACCAGCCTGGTCTACAGAGCTAGTTCCAGGACAGGCTCCAAAGCCACAGAGAAATCCTGTGTCGATAAACCAAAAAAAAAAAAAAAAAAAAAAAGAAAAGAATGCTAGTATTTGCAATGAAACTGTATGTGTTTTTTTTATTATTTTATATTTGTCTAAGGAAAGCTTGAAATTCTCCTACTCCACTGAAAAGTTGTATACACAGGCACTGGTTTTGACTTGAAATAGCTCTTGAATTTTATGGTGGTTTGCTACTACATAAAAGATCACCATAAAATCAAGATGCTTTAGTTTCAACAAAAACGGGAATAAACAATTTACGTTTTTAGATTGGAGCCCACATGACTCATTAAAGTTTAAAATAGTTATTTGCAGCACCAATAATGCAATTATTATTTTTCTTATATTTACTTAATAAGGAAATCTAAGAAGGATTTTATTATAAGAAGAGCAGTAGTCTTGAGCACATGCGTGCATGACAGAAATTTTCATATAAGATTGTTGAGTTCACATAGGAAGTTCTGATCCCAAACCTGACATCATAGTATGTTAACTGTGAGTTATATGTGAATGCTTTTCACATCCTCTTTTTATTCATGTGTACAGCATTTTTTCAGGTTTTGAGTGTTCAATGAGTTCGTAGATACAAAGTAGTTATTAAAATCAATAATATTTGTTAATACTTCTGGAAGCATGATAGCCATTCTTGGTTGTCAATGCTACTACATCTAGAATGAGCTGCAATCCAGAAATTTAGGGTACACCTGCAATCTACATCTTGAGAATGCAAGACACAGGCTTTTGATCCAGCACTTGAGGTGAGAATACATACATCTCTGATCCGGATTTTCAGGTTAGATGACACATCATTAATCTGGACCACATCTTCTTCTGGAAGCACATATAAGGACAATGGAAGAGGGAAGGTTTTCTTCTTTATCTCTTTGACATCACATTGCCAGTGCATTCATTCCTTCACCGGAATTCGAGTCAACTTCTTCGGTTCCCAGCCTATACAGAAGACCAACTAAGACACACAGCCTTGCTTGTAGGACTGAAAAACTACTAGAATTTTGGACTCTCTATTCACAGCTATACATTGTTGGACTGCAGTCTGTAAATCATTCCAATAAATTCGCACACAGACACACACACACATATATGGAGAGAGAGAGAAAGAGAGAGAGAGAGAGAGAGAGAGAGGGACAGAGAAGAGAAGGTATTCATTCCATAAGTTCTATGACTCTAGAAAACTCTGACTAATACAGAAGACAAAATTAAAGAAACTCTACGCATATATGTGTGTCTATGTGTGGAAATCAGATGGTTCAACCAAATGAGTAATGATTTAGAAGCATGATGAAATCTTGATAAATATTAAAAATGAGTTATTTTTCAAAGGAGAAGAAAGTATCCTAAACAGAAGCTACTTTGTGTCAACATTAGCCTCTGTGGTTTGACTATAGTGAAGTACAGGTTTTTGTTAAAGACACATTCTGGTAGTGTGGGCATAAGTTTAGATATGTTTGCTTTGATGAACATCTCATGTCCTAGTCTTAGATTATTCCAGTTGCTCGGGCTATTCAAGAATGAAAGGAAAACTTGAAGGGTATTTTAATGGCACTCGTCTTGGAGTTTATATAGTAGGATCCGATATAGGAGATGGCTAAAACAAAATCAATTTTAAGATAAAGATCTACCTATATTTTAGTGCTATACTAATCAAACCTTGGTCATGGGTGAGAAATGTGCTTCAAAAGTCATAACTATGACTGTTGTTGAAGTTTATTCCTGAGCATCTGGGCTTCTTATCTGTGATCATAATAATCCAACCTTAAGTTTTTGGCCTGTCCAGAAATGTGCAAATAAGTAGGTACACACTTCCATGGTAAGGTAGCAAACAATTGAATACAATTTCGAAAGGAATCAGATATTGCTTTTCATTCCAGATTTATGAAGGAATTCTATGCAGATCATTTGGATGGCTGCCTTCCTTACACAGCAGAAAATGCTTTTGGAATTGATGCCAAAGTTTCAAATAGCTATTTGTATAAAAAGAAGCAAAGCAGTCCATTATGTAATTGATGTTCATAAATTATGGTAGATGGGAGAGTCAATGTAAATGTTCATAGTGCTGAACTGTCCTTTGGATGGTACTCAATTCTAGATTTGGATTATACTCTGTAAAAAATAGAGTAAAAAATAGAGTGCCTAGATTCCTTTACTATAATAAGCATTTCCAACCCCCCCCCCTTTGAATGACTTGCACATATACAGTCTCTGAAAGCAAAACTGTGGACCCTCTACTAAGTTCCCTTTATAATCTATTCTTTTCTTTATAGTCTATTTTAAATAAATGAAATACACCATAACATTTTAAGATAAATTAGAGCTTTCTTGGGAATGGTGTCCCATGCTTTTAATTTCAGTGTTCACTTGGGAGGAAGAAGCAGATGGATTTGTGTGTGTTCAAAAACAGCCTGGTCTACAAAGTGAGTTCGCTGACATCCAGGGATATACAAAGAAACCCTGTTTCTAAAAGCAAAGCAATAGTAGTAGTAGTAGTAGTAGTAGTAGTAATAATAATAATAATAATAATAATAATAATAATAATAATGAGTAAATGATAGATGATAGATACATAAATTATGGATGGCACATAATCATATAATTATTCCGTACATATCTCTTAGCACAAACAAACTTTCTCCCTAGTAAGAGATTGTTTTGTTTCCTTGGGTTTAATTAGTCTAGAAAATTGAATAGTCAGTCTTATCTCAGGTTCCTTGTGCCTCAGTATCTTGAATACTTTTGATTGATATCCAGAAAAGATTTAATGTATCCTTGTTATGCCATTAATATGAGTAGACTTGAGGATAGAGACATTTGTAAGAAGAATATGGATTTTTAAAGTATCATTGTTTCTTTCTCTTTTTTTTTTCATTGTTTCTTTTTTAAATATATTGGTTGTTGTTTCCTGGATGCCTGCTCCTTTCTGAAGGGAAACAGAGGGAAAGTTGATTTGGGAGAGAGGAAATGTGCTGGGAGGAGTGGAGGAAAGGAAACTATGGTCAGAATATATTGTATTAGAGAAGAGTCTATTTTCAACAACAACAATGAAAAGAAAGTAAAATCAGGATCATTAGGCAGTAAAAAAATGCAGTGTAAGCAAATAAGTCCCACACAGTTGTCTATATACAGAATGCCCAGATTAGTTTACAAATAACACTCTTCATATTCAGGGTTAGCACCCAATGAAAGGTTTCTTAACACCTAAGCAAAACATTTGGCACTTAGCCAACTAATGACACTAATCATTTTGTCACAATCATATTACATTTTATTAAGTAACATCTATTAAATAAAATCGGAAAACTGCTGTGTTTGGTCAGGAAGGATCACTTCTAAAGGCTTGTGTGTACAAAGCTTGGTTTTCAATGTGGGGCTTTTGGGAAGAGTATGAGATCATGAGTTCTCTGATTTCATCAACGGGTAAGGGAAATGATAGATTTATAATTTGACTATATTACTAAAAGGTCATAGAAATGATAGGAGGTGAGGCCAAATTGGAAGAAACAAAAAACCATGGTGTGTCATGAAGATTATACTTCTACTTGTCCTCTTTATTTCTGTGCCTCCTGTGGCTTCTTACCTGCCATGAAGTGAACTGCTCTGATCTAGAGTGTCTCCCACTGCCAGGGCATAGTTATAAAAGCATTAAATTCACTGGTATGTGGAACTTCTGGGACATGAACCAGGATAAATTTCTATTTCTTTTACTTATTTATTTTTATTTCTTAGAATGTATATGTAGATGTGTTTGTGCAAGTGTTTGCTTGTATATGTTTCTATGTTCAAGTGGTGTATGTGCATGTGTATAGTGTATATACGTGTAAACACTTATTTGTGAATATATCTGTGGAGGCCACAGAACTTCAAGAGGTAAGTAGAAATAAAAATAAATCATATTATTAATATTACTAATTTTTTCTAGTTTTATATGCATTTAAAAGATGTTTTAAACAGATTCCCTATTAAATGTCAAGGGTTATTTGAAGTGTCATTTATGTTTACACACTTACTTATACATACACCTATGGGGACAATAGAATTTTATTAAATAAGTAGACATAAAAACCAATAAATTATTTTATCAAATCTTGAGCTGAAATTTTCCTAATTTTATATTCATGTAAGAGTAGACTTTCAAACCAATGATTCCCTATTAATGTTAGGTATTATTTGAAGTGTCATATTGATTATATTTCAATTGGTTATTAAGGGTATCTAAGAGATGAGAGTAACAGAGAAGCTACAAAGTCACGTAGCTGGTATGACATTTAAAAATGCATCTTTCTGTTTATCCTTTTTATAAGCAAGTACAATAAATCTGACTTTATCTCTTTGTTTATAAAAGCCTTTGTTAAATCTAATTCACATAAATAAATTCACCCATTTAAGGGGTACAGCCAGTCAGTTGGATTTTAATACTTGTGTAGCTATCATCAATATCTAATGCTAAAATATTATCATCAACCTCAAGATAAGACATTCTTTAACCCAATTAGTATTTTTCTATCCTGGGGAAATTGAACTGCTACTTTATTTTCATAACTGCTTTTGATGTATCTAATTGATGGATCATATTTTTTATTGTTACTAGAATTGTACAACAGTTACTAATACCTAACTTCAAAACTGAGAGGATCACAGAAATGAAGGTAGAAAAAAAAAAGACAAAAATATCTCCAATTTAACAAAATTTAAGGATTGTTTTGATTAAAATTTCCTCGGATTTCTGTCTAACCTTGGTTAATTTCTAGAAGTCACAGAACTATTTGAAATTTTTTCTGATACATTTGTAGAAGCATGGAGGGCATTTTGAGATTCGCATACTCCATTATTTGGTTACATTTTGTACAATTGAAACTACAACTGTTCTCTGATGTTCCAGGTTCAATTTTAAACTACAGGCTATATCATTTTCAAGGTAATAGCCTTCCCTAGATCAATTCCTTAGTTTAAAACCAAATATACCATATTATTTTACACTATATACTGTATTAGAAATTTTTTGTTAGGCACATTGTTCCTATCACATATATAACATATCATTGACTATGTATTAGGATTGTATTTATATTGGTGTAAAAAATTCCAATAGAATAAAACTTTTTATTCTCTTGGATTTTAAAATATTTTTGGCAGACAGTAAATGAAATCATACAACAATCCTGTATTAACAGCTACAAGAGAAACAAAAATAAATAATACATAATATACATATGTTAAAACATGAAAGCTTGAGATCCATAGAAGGTGGGAATGTTTAAATCATGATATTGAAGGACCCAAAAATGAAGAAAACAAAGATATGAAAGAAGACAACAAAATGTAACAATTGGAAGGAGTAAACAAATGAAAAATCGATGGTGAGTGACTCAGCAAACAAAAGAGCAAGTGAGAGAGGTTGGGGAAGAATGGAATAGGGAAAGAGGGCAGGGAAGGGGAGGAAAAGAGAGAGGAGAAAGTGTGGGCAAGCCAAGAGGAAATCAAATGATGGGAGAAGAGAATCATTCTTTCTTAGGCCTATTTTTCACCCTTTGGTCTCCTACAATCAACAAATTGGATGGTTTTTCCATCACTTTGATAAAAGATAATTTAGTCTGCCAATTTAAATATTTCTATGGACCTCATATATAAGAATTCCTTGGTATGACTCAGGTTTTAATAAATTTGATTTTATTAAAGATAGATATATCAACCACTACTAATTAATTTGTGAGAGATAACATTATATATGTAATTTATCATGATCTCTTCTTTGCTTTATATAATGTGATTAAGTGTCTACTGTGAGAGAAAAAAGAATTTAAAGCACAAATTAAATTAAATTGGCATTTGACTCTAAAATATCATAGAAAAAAATGTATCATATTGGTCAGATGTTAGTTAATAAACTTATTTGAAAACAAAAGAGACAACCCCTGGGTAAATGTTTACTTTAGCACTTTTTGATGTCACAATAATATGAAATTGGTACACATTTAAAAAAAAACATAATTTGAATTTTGGCTATTTCCCCAGATATATCTTTTTCTGTGTATCTATAAATATGTTTATAGATACATAGATAATGCTTGTACTTGTTTTCATTGCTGGACAATTATAGTGAGTTACAACCCCAGTCAGCCACACAACCATGATGACTGTGCATATAGGTTGCTAAATTGTTTTCGGTCAGTTAGGTATGTTAAATATATTTTAATTTCTAATATTTTAAACATAAAATTGTGGTAATCAAAGCAATGCAGTCATAAATTGAGGAAAATCAGTGTATAAAACTTTAAAGAGATAAATTAAGGAATATGGAACCATCAAAGTTGTCCAGTCTGGGATTGTAAAATAGCTTGTGGATAAATGCACAGTTGCTTTCTTACTTGGAAGTTTTATGTAATGAAAAAATAACGAGGTCAGTGGCAATATGTCACTTTTTTATTTACCTCTTGTGAAGTGAAAAAAAAAATAGCAGGGTTGAATCACTGATGGAAGCCTTCAAAATATAGCTCACTCCCATCTTGATTCCTACAGAGGGGTCATGCTAGTTGGCAGGTGTTGTTTGTAAAGCAACAGTATAAGAAGACATTTGTATGAAAGTCCAACAGAACTTTAACTCTTCTTTTCAATTCCTTGTGAACCCAGGGGTGGGTAAAATATTTTTGGAATGTGCCACAGGCATCCAGGCAGGATGGTGATTTTATTCCAGTCCATATCTGTTCTCAAATAATGAAAGGAGCAGTAAGAAATTGTAGCTGTCAAATTTGTCAGAGTAAAAGCAAGAGGATATCATTTTGACAGTTTTCAGCATCCATTCTGCTGATCATCCATGTACTCTGGCACTATGTTCCTATGGAAGTGATGAGTGAGCAGAGAATTGTGTGTTTTAGAATTAACTCAAAAGGATTTTTCAAATGTATTTGTTATATTTTGACAAGTGTTAGATGATTGAATTTATATCTTTGAAATGTTTGTATTTGAAAAAGAGAAAGAAAGTAAAAGACGATTAATATATATTTGGTATTTAAAGAGCAAACAATGTGATTGTATTCTTTCTAGCCTCTCAGTTAATGTTTTCTTCCTGAGGGTTTTACTTACAAATGGAAATTATGACAAAAATATGGAGTTGGAACACACTCAATTTCTTTCATATTTTAGTGTAGGGAAATCAAAGTGAAAGAAATAATATTGGACAAATGGAAAACAAGTGTTTCATCCAAAATGAAATTATGGATATGCAAAGATTCCTTAAGAAGGGTATTTGCTGTTCTCCATATTAAATTTATCTATTTATTATTTAGGAATTTGTCTTAGTATTTTTTTAATTAATTAATTTTTTTATTAAAAAAAATTCTGCCTCCTCCCTGCCTCCCATTTTTTTCCTCCTCCCCCACTCTCCTCCCCTCTCCCCACTCCTCTCCCCCTTCCCCCACTCCACCAGATCTCTCTCTTCCAGTGATATTAGGACCAAAGGTTGTTATCAGATCAGGTTTCCAATTTATGGGAAAATAATTAGTTTCTTAAAATTAGTATTCTGTAAAGACAATTATATAAAACTATATTTACACTCATAAATTCCAATGAGTAATATAAATATTATTTCAAAGGGGAAAGTTTTAAAATATAAATATATCAGTTCCTTAGAACATTCTTTTCAGTGCATATTTTCTGTCTTATTATTGTGTCACTTAAGCTCTGTTTACAAGATAGGTTAACCTGGGTAGGAAATATATCTCTTAATTATAAACTCTCTAATTGGTACATGAAGACTTCAACTTTAAAAAGTCATCCAACTTGAGAATAAGGCATGTTAATTAATATCATATTTTAAATGTAGTCCTATTATTTTAATCAAATAATTTTATTGATTGATGATTAGAAATGTAAAATGTGAATTAATTATTAAAGATATTTACAAAGTATGTCCAAGACTCCTTATTCTAGACAAAGGTTAGAACAAATTTTACACCTCAAAAAATGAGACGTTATGAGGTCTGGCCAAGAAATTATAAATAGAACAAAGTTGTCATAACTCCTGACTCCAGGAATCCTTCTAACTGAGGTGAGATCCATGCCAAAAAATACAGAACATATTTAATGTGTACATTTTATGAATCCTTCTAATTGAGGTTAGATTTATGCAGAAAAAATACAGAACATATTTAATGTATACAATCCAGTATGCTTTAGGCAAGCATATATCATCACATTTCCACCTGTAGGTATGTTCATTGGCTTCAAAAATCCCATCCTGATAAGAGTAGGTTATTAAAATAATTTAATTTATTTTATAGTTATAAAAGGCTAAGAAATATTTATAATTTAAAAAGCAACCAAAATTATGTTATGTTATACATATATATATATATATATATATATATATAGTAAGCTATTATTAAAGTGTCTGAAAGCTAATTTTTCTAGGTCCTAAAGGACTAATTATACTAATTATACAAATTATACTAATACTAGTAACATATGTTTGTGGTAAAGATCTTTTAAATATTTATAGCAGTGATATGTGATACCACTAAAGGTAATCAAATAGAAATAGTATTTGAGAATTGTTTTATTAACACAATCAGAGCATAATAGAGCCTGTGCAGATAATTACAAAGTTTTTTGTCTTCCAACACAGACTTTTTGATAAAAGCTATACATATACATGCATTTGAAGTTTAATTTTGAATTATAAATTTTATTCTTTTTCATATTAGTGATATGTTACACAATGTTCTCTTGAAAGTATGGACAATAGTCAATCATACACTTGCAAATGATAACAGCCAATACTCCACAATGCACTGTTTTGCCAAGCTAAAATGTTTGGTAATTAAGGAAGATTAAATGCATTTTTCACTGATGACATTGTTACCTGTTAGAGAGTATTTTAGACATGTACTAATCACAATTCACTGAGCACATTCAAAACAGATCTCTAAGTGCCCTTAAAATATTAATACAGCCACTATTGAAACCATCGTGGAGATTCCTCAATATACCGAAAACAGATCTACCATATAACTCAACTATATACCATTACTTGTTATTTATCTGAGGTGCTCTAAGTCAATGTACCAGTCACAACAATGTTTGTTTAATAAAGCGGTATTCACAATTGCAAAGTTATGAAATCGCCTAAGTATCCAAGAAAAGATCAATAAAGAAAACATGACACGTATATACAATAAAAATGTTGCCACTCACAAAGAACTAAATTAGGTTGTTTACAAATTAGTGAATATAACTGGAGATAATAATTATATTTATTAAGTCAGACTAAGAGAGACAATGTCTTATGTAGTATCTCAAATGTATACCCTAAAATATATATTATCATATTTAGATACACAATATAAATAAAGGAGCAAAACTAAAAGAATATTGGGGACTAATAGGGGAAGATAGGGAAAAAGGAGGACAACAGGGTATGATGTTGAACATAGTAAATGTGTATTATATACATGTATGAAAATGTCTGTTTCAAACTCAGTACAATTTAAAATTTATGTT
The DNA here is from genome assembly GCF_018167655.1 of Microtus oregoni. NCBI lineage: Eukaryota > Metazoa > Chordata > Mammalia > Rodentia > Cricetidae > Microtus > Microtus oregoni. The sequence continues at coordinate 4,855,116 of NW_024543828.1, read as the reverse complement.
TTCAAGTAAAAATGAAAATATTTTTATAACCCAGTAGAACAGAGAGAAGTGTATGTTGATCATAAATACATGAAGATATAATATCAACTATCTTTATTCATAAAACATTAAAAATATAATTGCTTTATTTTTTAGGGTTTCAATTGTTGTGATTAAACACTACCAAAAGCAACTTTAGGAGACAATGCATCATTTGGCTTACATATCTTCAGCCATAGCCCATTGAAGGAATCCAAGGCAGGTACTCAAGGTAGTAATATGCAAGCAGCAGCTGATGCAGAGGCCATAGGTAATTTTTCCTTACTGGCTTGCATCCTAGTCCAGGATATTTATTGTTGTGAAGACACTATATGACAATGCAACTCTTATAAGGAAAATACTTAATTGAGGGTGGCTCACTTATGGTTTTAGAGGGTCAGTCCATTAACATCATTTCTGGGAGCATGGCAGCAAGCAGACAGTAATGATGCTAGACTAATAGCTGAGAATCCTACATCTAGCAGACAACAAGTCAATTGACAAACATGGCAGTATCTTGAGCATAACAAACCTCAAAACCTGCCCCTACAGTTACACACTTCCTCCAACAAGGCCATATCCACTCCAACAAAACCACACCTCCTAGTAGAGTCACTCCCTATCAGATTATAGGGGTCAATTACATTCAAACTACCATAAACCCTGGTACCCATAAGCTTGTAACAGTATCATAATGCCAAATGCATTTAGTCCAACTACAAAAGTCCCCATAGTGTATAACAGTCTAAAAATATTTAGGAATTCAAAGTCTCTTCTGAGATTCATGTAATCTCTGAGTAGTTAAAAATATATATTATGTGCCTTGTAGTATTTTTAGGTTTATTTCTTTATACCTATAACCAGGTATTCCAGGCAGTATTCCTAAATCAAATCTGTTTTCCTTCTACCATAAATAATTCCACAGTCTTTCATTTTCTGTAGGAGCAAAAGCATATCCTCTTCCCAAAAGTAACACATCTATTGAGGTACATTCTGAAGTCAAGACATACTTAAAATATATTGGTTTGTTTAATCCCACAGTCTTCATAATCCAATATCATTTAGCAGCTATTATTCATTTCCTAGCAATCACAAAAACTAAATACAACACAATAATATATGGGATCCAAGCTCCCCTTGCTTTTTCCATTTACATAGCTTTTTGAGTTTATATTATTTTACACTCTTTTACAGACTTTATTTTAAAAGTATTATATTTCTATTACTATACTCTCTTATTTTTATTCTCCCACGCCTATGTACATTTTAAAAGAAACTAACTTGTTTATAGTTTTTTTTTTTCTATCTGGATCTGTCTTTACTGTGTATCTCTATTCTTTTTTGTCTGCATGAGCAAAATATTAAGATGTTGTGCAGCTTAGCTCATGGAGTGTTGGCCACCAACATCTTTTCCCTTGGTTCCCTGGTAGCATAGTCTTATCATAGAATGGGAATCATGTTAACTTCAAGTTCTCAAAAGTTTTTGGTTTTAGGCTACTGTAGGTGTTTCTACCTAGTTTAATGCCATTGAGCAATATTCTGCCTGCTGCTCATTAACCCCATAGAAGTGCTTGGTAGCATGACATCTTAAATGGCATTTTTTTGCCACTAGAACTCAACTACCTGAGAGAAGGTGATCACCTGGAAGCCATGTGTTCCAAATTTTTTTAAAAATAACTTTCTCAGTCTTTATGTTGATGTATGTGCCAGATGTTGGGTTGTTTAAGACTCAGGTGCCAATTTGTTATAGCGAGGTGTTTCTTTGTTTCCTAGCTACCCAGCAGCTCAGACCCAAAGTAATCACTTAAAAATCATATTATTTAAAACACTGCTGGGTCAAAAACTCTAGCATATTTCTGGCCAACTCATATCTTAATTTGACCCATTTTTTTCTATTGATTAGTGTATCATCACATGGCTGTGGTTTCAACATGTCTGTCTTTGGAAGTAGCTCCATTGCTCCTCCACCTTCTTTTCCCCAGCATTCAGTTTAGTATTTTCCACCTATCTCTATTCTGTTACATCCCACATCACTGGATGGCATTTTTAGTTGAAATTTTCCTTCAAGACTGCTAGCTCACCAAATAACCACAGCCAAGACTTTTTATTAATTGTAAATGATCAGCCAATAGCTTAGGCTTATTATTAATTAGTTCTTTCTACCTAACCCATATTTCTTATCTATATTCTTCTTAATGGTCATACATTTTTTCAGTATGGCTGCTTCATCTTCTGCTTCCTCTGAATCTGGGTGAGAAATCTGCCCTTCTTCATCCCAGCATTCTCTCACTCTGATTCTCCCACCAAATCACTTTTTGCCTAGCTATGGGACAATACGTAGATTATTAAATCAATGAGAACAAAACATCTTCACAGTATACAAAAGGATTATTCCACAGCAACTAGGTATGATGACACAAACCTGTAATCTTAGGATGTGGAGGCATAAAGATGTGCATTATAAGGTTATTCTCAGATACATATTGAGTTTGTGTACAGCCTGGACTACATGAGTTCTTTTCTGCATAAATAAGAGTGTAATTCTGCTTAAGAGAAATATACATAAGTCGAAAAATATAGTCAAGAGAAGAAATACATAAGCTGCTCTGCCACAGCTTCAAAATACTTCTTAACATCTGAGTTCCTTTGAAGAGTTAGCTGGACAAGGCATTGCCAGAGCCACCTGTTAACTATTATAACTATTGCTAATAATAATAATAATAATAATAATAATAATAATAATAATAATTAGTGTTAATACTGACTCCAAAAGCAAACTCTGAGAGTAGAGTGAAGTAGGCTAACAATTAGAGTGGATTGCAGAAGTATAGTCTAGGATCTTAATCTGAAGCAATTATTGATATAATGTGGCAATAAGTACTTCATATTAGCAGGAGTGAGCTACAAGGGATTTCAGAAAGTATGCTGTGGAACCCATTGTTGGCACAAAAAGATTGAGTCTTTCACAAACCTTTAGAGCCTATGTAAGAGAAAGCCCTGCCTATGAAAAACTTTATCTCTAGTTTTCTATGGACAATGTTGTCAACTTAATGGAGATAAAGAAGAGGATATTATTGGAGAAACTTCTCTGCTCCCACACAAATCTTTCTTATATGGAAGAGCATACTGACTTACCTCCTCTGAACTACTCAGATTAGCAACCCCTCCCCATTATAACTGAAGAGATCATATATATGACAAGTAAAGGGAGGGGTAAAACAGTATAATATCACTGATAAAAAAAATTGAGTGAAGGACATACGGCTTATACTTCATGTTGTTGTCTCTTTTCACATGTATTCTTTTTTTTATTTTTTCTATTTTTATTTGCAAATTTATACATTAATTATTAAGCTACCAAGTTTTATCTAATTCTTAAATGTCTCTTTCTTGTACATATAAAAAAACTTTTGTACATTTCTATTTTCTCAGTAGCCTCTCTACTTCCTCTGATAGTTACAACGTATGTTCTTTCTGGATTCTAATTATCCACTCTCTCCCTCCTTTCTCAATTTCTTGATCACTTCCAAAATATTGTTATACTTATCTCTAAAAATAATATGCAACCTACATTTTCTCCAACAAACACCCTGGAATTGCTAATTTTTGTACTTTATTGGGCATGAAAGTTAAGTGTACTGGTATGTTTTTCTACATGTCAATGCTCAAACTGCTGGTAAAACATTGTGGGGCAGTGATACAGTTGTCTTCTCCTTAAATAGAGGCAGAAATCATAGTTATTTACAAATACAATCTTCTGTGAATATGCTTACAAAAAAGAAAGGGTGGCAAATGAAGCACATACGTCCCAACAAATGTCATATAAAACCAAAGAAGCAACATAAACTACAGATAACAATGAACCGTGGCACATCAGCAACTTCACAATTCTCAACTAACAGAATCTAAAGATATTGTGATAGTCAAAATGCTATAAAAATATTCAGATGCCTTAAAAATATCAGCAGTCATATAGAGCAATTATATCGCAATATAACGAAGTAATGGAATTGAAAATATAAAAGGGAAGGTTACCAAAGTAAGTGAAATTGTCAGTGGCTGGGAGGAGAGATTAAAATAAAAAAATGATGAAAAATAACTGAACAAAACAGCTGCAAATAAAAAGGAACCAATAAACATTCTGCAAAGGATAGAATTAATAGTAAGCATTTAAGTAAATTTATATGGAATAAGAAAATTGTATTGTGGGAGTCTGTATGTGTGTAACATCAATGAAAATAAAAGACCAGAAGATAGTGCCTTGTCTCATTGATCACTTGAACAGGACTCTGGTGTTTAATGTTCTCATTTCTTTCAAGTGTGTATTAACTCAACAAATGGACTCCAAAATTTCTGACAGAGAAGTAATTGGTGATTCTTCATTAATAAATATAGCAAGGAAGATTTTTCTGGCCAGCCAGCAGGGATTGTTCCTGCTGCTGGATATTCCCCAGCCCACCCTGCCCCCAAGCATGCCTTTTCCCCAGTGAGGTTCTTGGAACCCTGAAACACAGCCTGCTCCAGTATTGAGTGTACTGGAGTGGTGAGTCAGCAGCCATAGGGACAGACAGCTGGACTTGCCACTCTCCGTGACCTTCCGAGTGGAACAGAACCTGCAAGAATGTTCCTGTTGCTGGGCTTTCCCCCAAAACACCCTGTACCTCAATGCCTGCCTTTTTACCTGCAATGTCCTTGGAACCCTGCAACAGAGCTTGTTGCAATACTGAGGGGTTCTATGAGAGGGCAGAGCAAGAAAAACCCCCAAGTACTCAGAGAGCCATCGCAAAGATCGAACCAAGATGCCAAGACACTGCTGGCCTCATTTAAAGGAAAAGATGAGTAGGCACCAATGCAAGAATTCCTCCAACATCGTAAAAAGCAACATGGTAACATCAGAATCCAGTGGACCCACAACAGGAAGTCTTGATCATCCTAACCCAGAAGAAATAGAAGAAAACTACTTTAAATGTAACTTTATGAAATTGATGGATCCCTTTAAAGAGGAAATGAAAAACTCCCTTAAAGAAATGAAAGAGAAGACAAACAAAAAAGTTGGAGGAAATCAATAAATCCCTCAATGATGCCCAAGAAAACCAAAGAAAGAAAAGAGGTGAAGGAAAGAGTTCAGGACTTGAAGACCAAAATGGAGGTAATAAAGAAAACATAAACCAAGGGAAGGTTGGATATGGAAAATCTGGGTAGACAAACAGGAACTACAGAGACAAGTATAACCAACAGAATACAAGAGATAGAAAAAGGAATCTCAGACACTGAACATATTATAAAGGAAACAGAGTCATTGGTCAAAGAAAACATTAAATCCAAAAAAAAAAAATTCTCAACACAAAACATCCAGGAAATCTGGGACACCATGGAAAGATAAAAATAATAATAATAATAATAGGAGTAGAAGAGGGAGAAGAACACCAGCTCAAAGTCATAGAAAATATATTCAACAAAATCCTAGAAGAAAATTTTCACAATCTAAAGAAGGATATCCCTATGAAGATACAAGAAGCTTACAGAATACCAAATAGACTGGATTAAAAAAATCCCTTTGCCATATAATAATCAAAACATGAAATATCCAGAATTAAGAAAGAATATTGAGAGCTTCAAAGGAAAAAGGTCAAGTAACATATAAAGGAAAACATATCAGAATTACACCCAACTTCTCAATGGAAACCATGAAAGCCGGAAGGTCTTAGATAGATGTGCTGCAGACACTAAGAGACCATGGATGCAAGTCCAGCTACTGTATCCAGCAAAACTTTCTTTCACAATCAATGGAGAAAACAAGATATTCCATGGCAAAAACAAATTTAAATATTAGATATCCACAAACCCAGTCTTACAGAAAACATTAGAAGGAAAACCTCAACCCAAGGAAGCTAAGAACATCCACAGTAACACAGACATTTGATAACCCTCCACCAACACAACCCAAAGAAGTGAAACACACAAACACTACTACCAAAAAATAACCAGAGTTAACAAACACTGGTCATTAATATCACTTAATACCAATGGACTCAATTCACCTATAAAACGACACAGGTTAAGAGAATGGATACAAAAACAAGATCCAGCATTCTGCTGTTAAAAGAGGAACACACCTCAACCTCAAAGACAGACAGTACTTCAGAGTAAAAGGTTGGGAAAAGGTTTTCCAATCAAAGGGACCTAAGAAAACAAATGGGTGTGGCTATCCTAATAACTAAAAAAAATGATTTCAAACTAAAATTAATGAGAAGAGATTGAGAAGAACACTTTATACTCATAACAGGAACAGTTAATCAAGATGAAGTTTCATCCTTAATATCTATGAACCTCATATAAGAGTATCCACATACATAAAAGAAACATTACTAAAATTTAAATCACACATCAAACCCCACACACTAATAATAGGTGACTTTAACCCTCCTCTCTCACTGATGGACAGGTCAACCAGACAGAAACTTAACAGAGAAATAAGAGAACTAACAGATGTAACGAATCAAGTGCAAGTATCAGACATCTATAGAACATTCCACCTAAACAGAAAAGAATATACCTTCTTCTCAGCATCTCATGGAATCTTCTTGAAAATTGATCACATGCTTGGTAACAAAACCAACATCCACAGATGCAAAAAAAAAAAATGGAGTAACTCAACTGTCTTATCCGATCACCATGGAGTAAGGTTAGAATTTAACAATACTACTCCCAGAAAGCCTACGTACTCATGGAAACTGAACAGTCAACTACTGAACCACCACTGGGTCAAGGAAGAAATAAAGAAAAAGATAAAGTCTTCCTTGAATTCAACGAAAATGAAGGCTCAACATACCTAAACGTATGGGACACTATGAAATCAGTGCTAAGAGGAACGTTCACAGCATGATGTGCCCACATAAAGAAAAAAGAGAAACCTCACATTAGTGGCTCAATAGCACAGCTGAAAGCTCTAGAAAAAAGAATCAGGTGCACACAGGAGGAGTAAAAGACAGGAAATAATCAAATTGAGGGCTGAAATTAACAAAATAGAAACAGAAAACAATACAAAGAATCAATGATACAAAGAGCTGTTTTTTTCTTGAGAAAATCAACAAGACTGACAAACCCTTGTCCAAACTAGACAAAAGGCAGAGAGAGAACATCCACACTAACAAATTCAGAAATAAAAAGGAGGACATAACATCCAACACTGAGGAAACTCAGAGAATCACTAGGTCTTACTACAAAAGTCTGTCCTCCATAAAATTGCAAAATGTAAAAGACATGGACAATTTCTAGATATATAGCACATACCAAAATGAAATCAAGACCAGGTGAGAAATTTAAATAAACCTATAAGTTGTGAGGAAATAGAAGCTGTCATCAAAAAAAAAAAAAAAAAAAACCTCCCAGCCAATAAAATACCAGGGCCTAATTGTTTTAGTGCAGAATTCTATGAGAACTTCCAAGAAGAGCTAATGCCTATAAGCCTCAGAGGGTTCCACATAATAGAAACAGAAGGGTCATTGCCAAACTCTTTTTATGAAGCTATAGTTACACTGATACCAAAACCACACAAAGACTCTCAACCAAGAAATATAATTACAGACCAATCTCACTCATGAACATCAATGAAAAAAATTCTCAATAAAATACAAGCAAACCGAATCCAAGAACACATCAAAAAAATCATCCATTATGATCAGATAGTCTTCATCACAGAGATGCAGGGTTGGTTCAACATATGAAAATTTATCAATGTAATCCATCATATAAATAAACTGAAAGAAAAAAAACATATGATTATTCCACTAGATGCTAAACGAGCAATTGACAAAATTCAACACCCCTTCATGATAAAGGTATTAGAGAGATTAGGGATAAAAGAATCATATCTAAATATAATAAAAGCAATATACAGCAATCCAACAGCTAACATCAAATTAAATCAAGAGAAACTCAAAGCAATTCCACTAAAATCAGGAACAAGGCAAGGCTGTCCACTCTCTCCATATCTCTTCAACATTGCACTCGAATTTCTTGAAATAGCAATAAGACAACATAAGGAGATCAAGAGAATTCAAATTGGAAAGAAAGAAGTCAAACTTTCTTTATTTACAGATGATATGATATTGTACATAAGCGATCCCAAAAACTCTGCCAGAGCACTCCTACAGCTAATAAATACCTTCAGTGATGTGGCAGGATACAAGATCAACTAAAAAAAAATCAGTAGCCGTCCTATACACAAATTATAAAGAAGCTGAGAGGGAAATCAGAGATACATCACCATTCACAATAGCCACAAATAACATAAAGTTTCTTGGGGTTACACTAACCAAGGAAGTGAAAGACCTATTTGAGAAGAACTTTAAGTCTTTGAAGTAAGAAATTGAAGAAGATACCAGAAACTGGATGGATCTCCCATGCTCTTGGATAGGTAGAATCAACATAGTAAAAATGGCAATCCTACCAAAGGCATTCTATAGGTTCAATGCAATCCCCATCATAATCCCAACACAGTTCTTCACAGACTTTGAGAGAAAAATAATCAACTTCATATCGAAAAACAAAAAACCTACGGTAGTCAAAACAATCCGGAACTTCAAGAGGCATTACCATCTCTGACATCAAGCCCTTTTAGAGAGCTACAGTAAAGAAAACAGCTTGGCATAAAAACAGAGACGTTGACCAATGGTATCAAGTTAAAGATGTAGATATTAATCCACACACCTATGAACACCTGATTTTTGACAAAGAAGCTTAAAAATTTACATTGGAAAAATATGTAGCATCTTCAACAAATAGTGCTGGCCTAACTGGATGTCAACATGTAGAAGAATGAAAATAGATTCTTATCTCTCACCATGCACAAAACTCAAGTCTAAATGAATTAAATACCTCAGTATAAATCCGACCACACTGAACTTGATAGAGGAGAAAGTGGGAAGTAGCCTTTAGTGCATGGGCACAGGAGACCACTTCCTAAGTATAACTCCATTAGCACAGACACTAAGAGCAACAATGAATAAATGGAACCTCCTGGAACTGAGAAGCTTCTGTAAAACAAACAACACAGTGAATAGGACAAAACAGGCAGCCTACTGAATGGAATAAGATCTTCACCAACCTCATATCAGGCAAAGGACTGATCTCCAAAATATATAAATAACTCAAGAATTTAGACATTAAAATTCTAAATTATAGAATTAAAAAGTGGTGTACTGAAATAAACATATTTCTTAACAGAAGACTTTCAAATCGTCAAAAGATACTTAAGGACATGTTCAACTTTATTAGATATCAGGGAAACAAAAATCAAAACAATGTTGAGATAAAATCTTACACCTGTTAGAATGGCTAAGATCAAAAACTCTAAATGATAGCTTATGCTGGAGAAGATGTGGAGTAAGAGAAACACTCATCCATTGCTGGTAGAAATACAAACTTATACAACCACTTTGGAAATCAGTATGACAGTTTCTCAGAAAATTAGGAGGCAACCTACATCAGGATCCAGCAATACCACTCTTGGAAATATACCCAAAAGATGCTCAATCATACTACAAAAGCATTTGTTCAACTATGTTCATAGCAGCATTATTTGTGATATCTAGAACCTGGAAAAAAACCTACATGCCCCTCAATGGAAGAATGGATAAAGTGTGGCACATCTACACATTAGCGTACTACTTAGCAGTAAAAATAATGACATCTTGAACTTTGCATGCAAATGAATGGAATTAGAAAACATTATCCTGGTTAAAAAAAATGACATCTTGAAATTTGCATGCAAATGGATGGCATTAGAAAAAAAAATCTATTCTGAGTGAGATAACCCAGACACAAAAATATGAATATGGTATGTACTCACTCATTAGTGGATACTGGCTATAAACAAAGGACATTGAGCCTATAGCTCATGATCCTAGAGAAGCTAAGTAATAAGGTGAATCTAAAGAAAGACATATGTAGATCCTCCTGAAAATCGGAAGCAGACAAGATCTCCTGAAAAAAATTTGGAGCCTGGGGGCAGGGGTAGAAGGAAGGGGAGAAGTGGAAAAGGAGGGGAAAAGGAGAATGTTGGGGAGAACATGAGGGAATGGGATAGTTAAGATGGAGGAAGTAAAGATATGAGAACAAAGAAAGAGATATCTTGATTGAGGTAGCCATTTTGGGGTTAGCAAGAAATCTGGCTCTAGAAAAATCCCAGGAATCCACAATGATGACCCCAGATAAGACCCTGAGCAATAGATGAGAGGGTGCCTGAACTGGTCTTGCCCTGTAGTCAGACTGATGATTATCTTAAATGTCACCATAGAACTTTCGTCCAACAACATAGGGAAACAGAGGCAGAGACCCACATCTGAGCACTGGACTGAGCTCCCAAGGTCCAGTTGAAGAGAGGAAGGAGGTATAGTATGGGCAAGGAGACATGAGGGGCTCACCCACTGAGACAATGTGCCAGAGCTGATAGAAACTCACAAACTCCAGCTGGACTGGGAATGAACCAGAATGGGAAAAAAACTAGTCCCTCTGAATGTGGTTGAGAAATTGGAAAGACTAAGGGGCCAATGACAACGGCACTGGGTTTGTCTCTACTACATGTAATGGCTTTTGGGGAATCCATTCTCTTTGGATATATACCTTACTCAACATGGATGTAGTGGGGAGAGCTTTAGCCTTTCCATGGGGCAGGGTGACTTGCCTTCTTTTAAGATTGGGGGGTGAGGGGGCAGGTGTGTGAAGGGATTGGGGAGGGAAGTTGGAGGAGGGAAGAAAGTGGGAATTTGGATTGGTATTTTTTAAAGTAATAAAATAAAATAAAATAACAACAACAAAAATAATAATAAAGAATATGATGAATAAACCTTTCATATTATCTCTGAATAAAGAGACATAAAAATAACTCACTGTTAAAAGAATAAATTAATATAGCAAGGAATATTATTAAACTCATCAATAGCAATTAAAATCTAGTGCTTACACTACTTGGTTCAATTATTTAACATTTTTGAAGAACAATTTTCTTATACTTTCTTATATAATACTCTGTTTCCATGACAATTAAAAGAAAATTAATGTGTAAAGTTATCAGCATTATTAATATGTTGGTGTATTAAGTGAATATTTGCTTTCTTATGACTTGTACTTTTTCTTCTATACTTATAGAGTCATTGTCATTAAATAAACAGGGCTTTAGAGGTATAATGTATGACAGAACATGTCAATAATTTACTTAATAGATTATATCAAAACTGCGGCTTTGAAAGTGCAGAAAGATAGTCTGTGGTAGGGTCTTGATTATTCAATTATAATATGTGGGAGAATTCAAAGAATTTGAGGGGGAGAGAAAAGTGAGAATGCAAATCAAGCTCTTGAAGAATTGTTTGGGATACTTTGAATGCTGAACAAATTGTGTACTTTTATAAGTTGTAACATTCACTTCAGTTTTGTAGTGAATAAAATCAATGTGAAATGATTGTCCAAAGAACAGTGGATATGGTGTGGAATATTGTGCTAATTTATAAATATGACTGTGTTCCCTGGTGGTTACTCTTTTTTCCAAAACTGTTCTTAAAATTGTCTCTAGATTTTATTATCTAAAGAAAGAACAAACATTTCCAGAAAAATAGAAAATGTGATAATTCATTCAATATGATAAAATTTACTTAAAACTTTATAGATAGAATTATAATTGTTAAAAACAAGAATCATTCCCACTAACATCAACAATAAATCAAAGATGTATTTTGTATCAATCTTTCTAAATATTACTTTGGAGGTCCTAGCTACAGGCAATAAAAGGATACTGATATAAATAATACTGATTAAACAGGAGAAACAACAATATATTGGTATACCTAAAGTATATATCTCTATGTTTAAAATCCAAAAACAAGAATTTAAAAAAATGAATTATTTTAATCAATGAGTAATGATATTGAGGTTTTGAGACCAGCAATGAACAGGTACAATTAAAATTTTAAAAAAAAACTATTTTTTTTCTAATCCACATGACCTTATTCTGCAATCCACAAATCCAGCCGAGTTTGGACCCGAAAGAAGTTGCCCCAATGTGTGACGACAACAGATGTGTCCCATGTTTGTGGCCAGTGGCAATAGGGGACATGTGGAGCATACTGTACCTGAATAAGGCACTGCTGATGTAAAATTAAAAGGTGAATGCTCACATAGATATAGATAATTAATGTAGAAAGACAGTAAAAAGATATCTGGAGTAAAAGATTTGTAATTAAATAATTGCAGATATGGGAAAAATACCAGATAACTATCTTTACATTTGCTTGAGTATATTCTGAAAGCAGAGGAGCTGGAGTGGAACAGAAACAAATGCAGAGATTTTTAGAGTTTGTAGATAGTGTAAATATTCTACTCCCTCCCTCATGCTGGTGGCATAGCCATAACCACCTGTGGACTGCTCCAGAACTTGGAAAAGCCAAACTGCAGCCCAGCCTCTGCTCTTTGCATCTCCTAGTAATTGGTCTAGGAACTGCAGCCTCTGACTTTACTGAGCACACTGGGGTGCACAACCTGGCAAAGGCTATAGGCCTGATGTCACGAAGATGGTTGCCACCGGTGCACACACATTGCAGTCAGTTGAGCCTGGGTTTAGGTCCTGAGGTTGGGAAGGAGCATTGGTGTGAGGAAATTCAGTAGTGACCTATCACCAGATGAGTTTCACCCAAGTGGCTGCCTCCAGATAGCTCAAGTTGTCTTTATAGTTCAAAAACAATTACATTTTCCCACATGAACTAACATGTTTTTCCCACCCTCCAATGTTAACCTCAAACAAAACCAAATACACCAATTATGGGGCTTTCTTTTTTTACAGCTTTTACATAAAAGCATCTTTTAAACTAAAACAATCTTTATTATTTTGCTAGCTTGGCCAAATACCAAGCCAGGTACATCCTGTCATTACAAAACTAAAATGTGATAAGCAAAGTCACACATTTTCAATAACAGTAGTATCATTTAAAACTTAAAAAAAAAAACAAAAAACACATATCTACAGAGATAGGGGTGAATTGCCTCTGCTCCTGTAATCACTGAAACAGAACAGCTCCCATGTTCTGGAGTGACAGCTGGCATCCCCAGACAAGAAACCTGAAAAGCATCAGCTCTCAAGGAACTTTAGGAGAAAATGTTGTAGAAAAACTGGGGTTTCTGGGAATGAACACATCCGTCTCATGCATGACTGAAAAAGTGACACTAAAATTCACCAAGAGAATTATCAATATTATGAGAAAGAAGAGGATTTGCTGACCATACTGTTTCAGCAGTAATCTGCATTGTCCCAAAGCTCACCGGTTCTTATCAAATGAAAATGTCCCTGTTTTCTTTGTCATGGAAATCTGTTGTACAAGCACCATATACTGGTCTGAAACTAAGCTTTGTGGATCCCAATAAAATGTGATGAAATTGCATATATATTCATAGTGTGTAGGTAGAGACTGCTTGTTTGTTTCCCAACTTCTCAGACCCAAATAATGATAGAGAAACTGTACTAATTACAACATGTTGGGAAGAGACCCAGACGTATTACTAGATAGTATTACATCTTGAATTAACCTATTTTTATTAATCTGTGTATTGCTGAGAGGCTGTGGCATACCAGAAAGTTTCCAAGTCTTTCTCCTTCAGTATCTGCATGGTATCTCCTAGAATCTACCTATGCTGTCTATATATTTCTGTTGGGATTTCCTCCCTGGCATTGCTCTGCTAAGCCATGGGCAAAATGAGCTTTATTCATTAACCAATGGTAATAAAACATATCTATAGCATACAGAGGGGAATCCCACATCAATAGTGTATGCAAAGTCTTACCACCTTGATTCAAAGCCTTAATATAATATCTATTAAAACTTGACAATGTGAGTTTTGGGTCATTGACAACTTGAATCTGTACATTTTATGGATAATAAAAGATCTAAAATATCTGACACGATAAGAAAAGCTAAGAACTGGCGTAGGAGGTTCTTCTGTTCATTGGTTGCTTTAATTGTCTAATGAATAAACTGCTTTGGGTCTAATAGGGCAGAACTTAGGTAGGTGGAGAAGACAGAACCGAATGCTGGGAGGAAGAAAGTAGAGTAAGAGAGAAGCCATGGATCCTCCACCTCAGGCAGATGCTGGTTAGAAACTTGCCAGTAAGCCACAGCCACATGGCAATACACAGATTAATGGAGATTAGTTAAACTAATATGTAAAATTTATCCAATAAGAAGTTAGAGCTAATGGCCAAACAGTGTTTTAATTAATACAGTTTCTGTGTGGTTATTTTGGGGTAAGCAAGCTGGATGGCAGGAATAAGCAAGGGGCCCCGCTCATTGTAACAAAGTACAAATGATGCTACATCACTTTGTGTTATTAAGAAATCATACTATTCAGCATAGTGCATTATTGGAATATAATATTCAAAGAGATCAATGGAACAGTTTTCAGAGCCAAGAAATTGATAGATCCTCAAAAATATAATCACCATATTTTTTAGCAAAACTACAAAGGCAGTAAAGTAAATAAACTAAAATAATTTAACAAATGATGCTAGAAGAATTGGATAGTTGTATGCAGCAGTATGGAATCTTGACACAGAAAGCATAATGTAAAATTCCCTAAGTATTAATCATGAATCTAAATATATCAAACAGGAATATAAACTACTACAAGAAGACATTAAAGAAAATTTGCTTGTAATTGGTTACAATAATGACTTTTCATGTATAACAACAAATGCAAAATCCATTCAGAGAGAATGATTATACTTTACTTAAAGTAAAACCTGCATAATTACAGAGCAGTCTGTAGCACATATATACATACATACATGCAAATAAACATATGTACTTTAAAAAATACAAGAAAAATGTAACAAAGACCTATGAGATTAATGACTCATCCAATATATATATATATATATATATATATATATGTATGTGTGTGTGTGTGTATAACATATGACATGTATAATCATGTGAAGTTCAAAAAGGACAGTAAAATTCAATTCAAAAGAGGCAAAACACAGTAGTAAATACGTCAACAAGGAAATATAAAGATGACAAATAAGGGTATAAAATTATATCTTTGTCCATGATTTGTAAAATGGTTTTTCTGTAGCCTCTTCCAAAGGTAACATGGTAACTTGGGAATTAAGACAACCATTAATTGTATAATACCAAGAAAATACCCATTCTTTTTAAATGTTGAATGTCTATTGTGAATCATAAAATGTGGAGGCCCAGTTTTGAACTACACAGAAACTCTGTGCAAGGGTGACTTCAGGTAGTATTCTTGTTGGCATGCTTGGCAAACCAAGTCAGGAGGAGGCAAGAATAGAGTGCCTTGCAAATTGTCAGTTCTCTAGAACACAGATGTGCACTGTAGTTCAAAGGCTATGATTAGGTTGTCTTCTGATGAGGTGTTTTTACATATTATATAACAGCAAAAGTTATTCCCATAACACGAGGCTTTTTGTTTAGGTTAACTAGGGCACAAAGCCCTTAAAATTATTTGCAGCAAAGTTATTAGTTTATATAACTATTTTCAAGTACTATGGGAACCTAGTTTGAATTGTGATTTGAGTATAATAAAAGAGCACTGGCTTTGCAATAAAATATGCAGTTGTATCTCCTACTCTGCATCCCCTGTGTCCTGATTTCTGTGGCACTACCCAGGTTCTTCCATAACCCAGGTAGTTGGGGAAGGGTCCCCAGCAATAAATGATTCTCATCATGATTCAAAGCCATGTAATTTTGGATGTTTTAGAAATTGATATTTTCTAATTTCCTTGAGTTTATTTTTTCATAGTTTAATTAGAAATGAGAATCCTGTGTGTGATAATTGGCCAGAACCAGCACAGGACTTGCAGTAGGAAGAGCAAATAGTTCTAACATTATTTAAGGTCTTTTCATTGAAATGATGATTCCTTCTAGTTTCTGGCTTGCAAATGTAAATGGGGTACAGAAATCAATGTTTTGCAAGGCACAATTTATGGGATACGTTTGCTATTCTGTGAAATAAAGAGTATTAAAAATGTTTTATGTTAAAAAATACAACTTAGCTCAAAACCCGAATTAATTTTAATAGAAATTAGGAAACATTGACATCAATTCATAAGCCTGTTTCTTTTCAAAAATTCTTTTCTCAAACATTACATCATAACAATAACTTCCTCTCCCTTCACTCTTCCCAGCCACACACACAACCTCTCTTCCCCAGATATACTCTTTTTCTATTGTGCTTCAGAAAAAAAACAGGACTTCCAGAAATATTAGCTGAACACAGAATAATAAGTTACAATAAGACAAAGCACAGACCTTAATAACAAGGATGGATAAGAAAACTAGACAACTAACTCAGTAGGAGGGAAGGGGTCCCTGGAACTGACGAAAGAGTTAGATATACTTCCACTACTCCCAGATGGTTAAGTCATTTAAAATCAGGCTCACAACCAAAAATTTTTGTATTTTTACTCTCTCTCTCTCTCTCTCTCTCTCTCTCTCTCTCTCTCTCACACACACACACACACACACACACAAACACACACACTGAAGTTATCCACTCAAATTGAAGTCCCAAGCAAAAGAGAAAAATGTCTCACAAACACAGGAAATAAATGCTAAAGTTCATCAATACTAAATCATAGTGCCTAATAATTGGTGAGCAGGACATTAATGAAAATTCTCCAAAGTGGAGGGGATCATTCTCCTTTCTCTTTTTGAAAAGATTTTATTTATTGATAAGCCTCTCCACTAATGCAATAATCCAAATCAGACCAAATCAAACTGAATTAGAAAAAGCCCACGTTTAATGGATACCAGTCCTCCCTAGTAGCCTTCCAGGGCCCCTGGCAAAGAAGACCTGGAAACCACTGAGATGGGAAAAGGGAGACCAGGAAGAAGACAATGTGTTCACTCTCTGGGGGATAGTTTAAATAGCCTGTATGTGTGGTCTTAATCCTCTCTGGAGAGGAGTCACCATTTGGTGGGCTTTCTTAGAGGTGGAGTCTGGACTAAGGTAACTCCCAGGGGAGGGGGCTTGAAATGGAAATTTCCACCCAGACATTCCAAAATGGATGCCAGGGTCTGGGGTGAAGTCCCACCCAAATACTTTCCTTTTCTACTTTTCTTCCATCCTCTCCCTTTGCCTCTTTCTTCATCGGTCATTCATGTATAAGGCAAAGTATTTCAGTTAAAATTGCCAGTAAAATTTTACTTTCCATTTTAATTTCAAATCAGGAATTTTTGTCCAAACTTTTTATTTGAAGTTCTTTTCCTTTGCTATATTATAATGTAGCTTCTAGCATTGTTATTTACACATCTATTCATTGGGAAATTCCTTTCATAAGTGTTGAAATATAATTGTCTATCTATAGTTATGTTCAGTGAAGGTTTTACTAGCTAACTCTGATGACACACAGTCTTCATCTGACTCCTTTTTTGTAATTTTATAAATTAATAAATAGTTTTTTTTAATTTATTTATTTATTAAAGATTTCTGTCTCTTCCCAGCCACCGCCTCCCATTTCCCTCCCCCTCCCCTAATTAAGTCCCCCCCCCTCAGCCCGAAAAGCAATCAGGGTTCCCTGTCCTGTGGGAAGTCCAAGGAACCCCCCACCTCCATCCAGGTCTAGTAAGTTGAGCATCTAAACTGCCTAGGCTCCCACAAAGCCAGTACATGCAGTAGGATCAGAAACCCATTGCCATTGTTCTTGAGTTCTCAGTAGTCCTCATTGTCCGCTATGTTCAGAGAGTTTGAGACAAGGTTTTATTGTGTAGCCATATCTGTCCTGGAATTCACTGTTATTCATATTGGCCTTGAAGACACAGAGATCCTCCTGTCTCTGCTTCCCAAGTGCTGGGATTAAAGGCAGGTACCACTACTGCCCAGTTTAGTCAATATTCCTAATGTCACCACTTATTTTGTTTTCAGTTAGATAATAATGGATAAATCGCTATAGGTCTTTGCAAAGCAAGTTCTTTTTTTTTTTAATGCTTCTTCAAAGCATTTGTCTATTTTTTTTTTTTTTTGTTTTTTCGAGACAGGGTTTCTCTGTGGCTTTGGAGCCTGTCCTGGAACTAGCTCTGTAGACCAGGCTGGTCTCGAACTCACAGAGATCCGCCTGCCTCTGCCTCCCGAGTGCTGGGATTAAAGGCGTGCACCACCACCGCAAAGCAAGTTCTTTAAGATGTTCTACCAAATTTGCTGATCAGTGTAATAAATATACCCAATTGATACCCAGTAGTTAATTTCTTTCACCTTGGTTCTATTATACTATAGCTCTATGAGTATCATATTCCCATTAATGAGCTCAGTATTGTGGCTGCCTTTCAACTAAAATTAAAAAAGAAAGGAATCTGGGTATGGTATCAGAGATCAGCTTTGACAAAAATGCCACTTACTAGGGTAGAGGCTTGGAAATTAGAAGGCTTAGTAAAATATTCCAAGACGTAAGTAAAAATAATAAAAAAGAAAACAAAGGATAGTAATCAGGAGAGAGTTTCAGTGAATACTGAACTCTGCTTGCATTTAATTTTCCATACACTTTTATACCCCAATACAACAAGGGGAAGAAGACCAAAGATTGTTTTAATGTGATAAAAAGGAACAGTTACTTGCTTCACAATTCTTTGAGCCATCAATCCATAAGTTTTCTGTCGTTTAGGCAGTGAATCCACCCTAGACAAAGTCTCCCAAAAGGCAGCCACTCCCAAGGTCAAACCTCCTATTTCAAAAGAAGGAGCAGAAGTAAGCTTGAATATCTTGATCATTGGTCAGGGTAGAACGGATTTACCTGTAATGGGCTATCTTAATGTCAAAAGAACCAAGTAACTACACCCTAGGTCAGGACGCGTAGCCACACTTTTTGTCAACAACTTTTAGTAATCTAAAACTTTCTGACCTTCAGGCAAGGTGGAAAATGTGTTCACATTTTTGACCTCCACAGTATAATGGTACATGAGGTTACACAGAGAAACCTGGTTTCAGGAAATAAAACAGAGCAAATGTTAGCATTTCACATTTTATTTTAATATATACATACATAATTTATATAAAATTAGAATTTATGTTTCTCAGTGTGATATTTTCCTATATATACAACATGTATTTGTTTATATTAGTGCTTCTGTGTTCTTTCTTTCAGTTTCCTGTTGGTAACCTTATTTTCACCCAATATTCCCTCTTATATTTATATCTTATGATATACAGTTTTCTAGATTATTTTATTTTATAGAATCTATCAATGAAAGAAAACAAATTCATCTCTCAGAGGATTTTAATTTATTCAATCTAATGATTCTATCTATACCTATTTTTCCAGTAAAATATATAATTCTATTTTTCTCCTTAATTATGTATGCATACAGAAAAATACATATATATATTTCTGTATATTTTATTTCTTTTATAAATTCATCATTTTATAAGACTATTTATTTTATAAGACTATATATTCCGTAGAGTTCTTGCTAGGTTTCATGCATTGAAAAATGTAATCAATTCAGTATTGTGGCTGTGGTTCAGTTGTTGGAATGCTTACCTAGCATATATAAGGAAGGCAATGAATTTGACACCCAACACTAAATAATCCAAGTATGGTGTCATATGTTTGCGATCTCATCATACAGATAGATAGATGTGCAATAATCAGAAATTAAAGGTCATCCTCAGCAACGTGATAAATTGGAGGTCAGCCTAGAATACATGAGACCCTGTCTCAAAATTTATTGTAATCCAAACAAATCAATCTTCATCCCACCAAATAGTCTTAAAATACAAACCTGATTAATTTCCCTGCTTCCAAATGGCATATTACATATAATTACTATAATTTTATCTACACAACCATTTAATTTTCTTATGTATATCATTTTTCCCACACTCATACTATGCGGGACTTAATTACAGTTATATGTTCTATAGCCAAGAAAAAAATGAGTGGCATATACTAAAGATGATTCTTCTGTATTTGGGGACAAAGGATTTTATAATTTCAAGAAGAACAGGAGACAGTCAACCCACTACATTACATGGTATTTCATCTACATTGACCCTAGTATATTTATTTATTTGTGATGTTTGAGAATACTGTAGGGTAAGTATCCTCATGAGAGACACGTAGATACAGTCTCAATTTTTCAGACTACTAAGCTATTTTCTTCTAGGGTCATGACTTCCTCATAGAATAGCTGTGTTGGAGTCTATTGGGTTCTACAACTCTCACCCTGACTTCTTTACCCTACTGTTTGGTTGTGTCTGGCCTCTTGTTATAAGTAATTAGGGTCTTTTTATATTCTACTATTGACACCCTCCAGCTTATTCACTAAGCTATTAACTAATTGTTAACAAGTTCAACTCTCATTATCCATATGCACTGTGTCAAAACAACCTAACAGGAAACAACAACTTCTCTGTATTTTCATATATCCTATCCTATATATTTTCTAAATGACTGCCTCCTTGTGTGTGTTATAGAATTCTATCACAAATAAATTTTCCAAGGATGCCAAAGATAAAATATTTAATGATGTATAATTATTGTGTGCTAATTACTGTCCATGATACAATCATGATTGTGTCAATTTCATTTTGAGATTGAAGTAGTAGAGATGGAAGAGTGCGTAGATTCATTTGAAATTTTATTTTCAACAATTTTGAGGATTGTGTTGGGTACTTGTTCTTTTAGTTATAATTCCTCTAATAAGCAGAGTTTAAAATAAGATTTAATGTGTCAGTTAATGTAAATACATTTATACAATCTGATACATCTTTCTATTCTTTATGTACATATCACCCAGAGAGATGAAAAACAGTTAGGTATAAACAATTTGCAATCTGGCAAATGCTAATGGAAAATGATGGGGCAAAAAGAGATGTCTGGAAGCAAACAACTAACAGAGGAGTTAGGCATGTGTTCCCTTAGCATCCTTCGGTTATTAATAAAAAACAACAAGCGAAAATTTTGAAACTAAATGGATTTCATTCTAAAGCTAGAAATTGTGCATTATGAGTTGTCTTTGCTACAACATAAAGAAAACTAAGGAATAGAATAACGTCCTTATCACTACCATCTGCAGATATATAATTGTGTCTCACATGACCCCAATTATAGGTGAAAAGCTAACGGTAAGTTTTGAGCTTGGAGGGAGAAGTGCTCAGTTCCATGAATGTGCTCCTTAAGACATTATTTAGTAACAAATTGTCATTCCCCAAATCAGCATATAAGCAATAATAAATGGACTGCATAAGTGTATTTCTATATTTATCCATGTATATTTGCATATACTTGTACCAAGAATAATTAAAGAATAAGAAATAATGGCTTTGAAATAAGTTAGGGGACACATGAAGAGTTGAGGTGAGAGAAGAAATTATATAAATATAGTACCAATATATGAAATTCACAATAAATAAAGTATAAATTCCAAAGTGATAAATATTCAAATGACACTTCTCTTAAGGGCATTTTGTAGCCATTTGCATTGCATACACTGTCTAGTAATACTATACTTTGCATTCAAAACATTTTTATACTTTTAGCACTCTATTTTTTATATTCTCCTCTAGTTTTTATTCTTTCCAGATACCTCTCACTATGTATTAATTCATCAGACAATATACATTTAACTTAAAATCAAAATTATACCTGATTGTCTGTCTTTTAAAAGTGTTTTCTCTTTCTTTTAGCCATTGAAGTCCTTTTTTTTTTACACAAAAGAAAGGAATCTGTATTTTCAGTGTGAATAGGGCTGCCACTGTTTGTAAGAAATTTCCATTGTCTGTGTCCACAGGAAGGGCCCTTGCTACATGATGGCTCCTCAGGGATATTTAAATGAGTCCATTCCCTATGTTTGAAAATGCTCCATCTTCCTCTTTAACAATCCAGGCTCTCCTGAGCTGGCTCAAAAGTTAAGAGCATAGGCTGCTCTTCCAAAGGACCTGGATTTGATTTTCAGCTCCCACGGGGTGACTCACAATCCCCTGAAAATCTAGTCCCAAGAGATCTTAACACCCTCTTCTGGCCTCCCTGGGCAGCAGGCACACATGATGCATAGACGCACCTGCAGGCAAAACACCCATATGCATAAAATAAAATAATAAAATTTATTTAGAAATTTCTGGTGCTGGACCTCCTGCCTTGAAGAAGAGAGAAGATCATTACCATGTCTCACCTCTGACCAAAGGGAAGTCAAGGGCAACTATGGTCTCTCTCCTGTCGCTGTTTGTAGTGTGTGTCCCCCATAACAGGTCAGCAAACAGGTGAACAGATGTCACTGTGCCAAACAAAGGAACAAAAGGCTGACTCCCTCTTAGTGCATCCTACGGCAACGTTTCTTCCTGGATATGTGTTGTGTCATCAGCAGTGTTTGTCCTAAAAGTTGTTCCTGATCATTTGATGCTTGAGATGAGGGGGTTAATCCCTCTTGCGAGCAGGCTCAGGAAAGAAGCTTTCATGTATTCTGTGGTGGTTTGGGTGTGTGCTCCAGTATGAATGTTGCAAGTATGCCCCCCCCCATGTCCGTGATCACCTGGGGTATTTGGGATTTTTTTATTTTATTTTTATATTTACTTTTATTATTTAATTAAAATTTTCCACCTCCTCCCTTCCTCCCATTTCCCTCCAGCTCTCCCATCCCCCTTCCCCTCCCTTTCCAGTCTAAAGAGCAGTTGGGATTCCCTGCCCTGTGGGAAGTCCAAGGTCCTCCCCACTCCATCCAGGACTGGGAAGGTGAGCATCCAAAGAGACTATGCTACCACAAAGTCATTACATGCAGTAGGATCAAAACCCAATGGCATTGTCCTTGGCTTTTCAGTCAGCCCTCCTTGTCAGCCATGATCAGGGAGTACAGTTTGATCACATGCTCCATCATTCAGCTGGCCTTGGTGAGCTCCCATTAGATCAGCTCCACCATCTCAGTGGGTGGGCTCACCTCTTGCAGTCCTAACTTCCTTGCTCATGTTCTCCCTCCTTCTGCTCCTCATTTGGACCTTAGGAGCTCAGTCCAGTGCTCCAATGTGGGTCTCTGTCTCTAGCTTCATCCATCGCCAGATTAAGTTTCTATGGTAATATGCAAGATATTCATCAGTATGGCTATAGGATAGGGCCATTTCAGGCTCCCTCTCCTCAGCTGCCCAAGGATCTAGCTGGGAACATCTCCACGGACACCTGGGTAAACGTCTAGAGTCAAGTCTCTCGCCGACCCTAAAATGGCTCTCTTGATTAAGATATATACTTCCCTACTCCCATATCCACCTGCCTCCATCCCAAACGTCCCATTCCCCCAAGCTCTCCCCATCCTCCCCTTCTCACTTTTTTCTCCCCATTTCCCCTTACCAACATCCCATCCCCACCCCCAAGTTTCCACTTTTTGCCTGTCAATCTTGTCTCCTTCCAATATCAGGAGGATAACTTTATGTTTTTCTTTGGGATCACCTTCTTATTTAGCTTCTCTAGGATCACATATTATAGGCTCAATGTCCTTTATTTATGGCTAGAATCCACTTATGAGTGAGTACATACCATATTCATCTTTTTGGGTCTAGGTTACCTCACTCAGTATAGTGTTTTCTATTTCCATCCATTTGCATGCAAAATTCAAGATGCCATGTTTTTTTTTTACCGCTGAGCAGTACTCTAATGCGTACATATTCCACGCTTTCTTTATCCATTCTTCCATTGAGGGGCATCTAGGTTGTTTCCAGGTTCTGGCTATTACAAATAATGGTGCTATGAACATAGTTGAACAAATGCTTTTGTAGTATGATAGAGCATATCTTGGGTATATTTCCAAGAGTGGTATTGCTGGATCCTTGGTTAGGTTGATCCCGAATTTCCTGAGAAACCGCCATACTGATTTCCAAAGTAGTTGCACAAGTTTGCATTCCCACCAGCAATGGATGAGTGTTCCTCTTACTCCACATCCTCTCGAGCAAAGGCTATCATTGATGTTTTTGATTCTAGCCATTCTGACAGGTGTAAGATGGTATCTCAAAGTTGTTTTGATTTGCATTTGCCTGATAGCTAAGAAGGTTGAGCATGACCTTAAGTGTCTTTTGGCCATTTGAACTGCTTCAGTTGAGAATTTTCTGTTCAGATCTGTACCCCATTTTTTAATTGGGTTACTTTTAAAATCTAGTTTCTTGAGTTCTTTATATATTTTGGAGATCAGACCTTTGTCTGTTGCAGGGTTGGTGAAGATCTTCTCCCAGTCAGTAGGTTGCCTTTTTGGCTTAGTGACAGTGTCCTTTGCACTGAAACAGGGATGCCGGGTAGCCCAAGGACATTGCAGACAAAAGGGCGAAGGTGGGGGGCAGGGCGGGGTCGAGTAGAACACAGGAGACCCTGTAGCACAAGCTGAAGGTGCCAGTACTCCCTTGCAGTGACCTTCAGGCCTGCCCAGCAGGCAGACACACACTCCTCTGGGTGGGTAGCCTTAGTGCTGGAGCAGGAAACTGTTCCTGAGCCAAGGACGTTGCAGATAACAGGGCAGGCTTAGGGGAGGCTGGGTCTTGTATAACAAAGACACCCCTGAAGCAGGAGCTGGGGGAGGGGGCATTGTACTCTCTTCTGGGACAGGCTGCCCGGGGATAGCACACACTCACCTGTCCAGATGGAACTCCTCAACACTGAAATAAGGACGCCTGGTAGCTCAAGGACACCACGGACAAAAGGGCTAACGTGGGGAGCAGGGTGGGATGAGTAAGACACTGGAGACCCTGTAGTACAGGGTGAAGGTGCTTGCATTCCCTTGCAGGGACTTCCAGGCCTGCCTGGCAGGCAGACACTCACCCCTCTGGGTGGGTAGCCTTAGTGCAGGTGCCATTGAAGTTCTTTGTCCTCTTCGCCCTTTATTCACAATTATACTGAAACATGTCATCTCTGATTCTACTAAATTATTAAAATTTAACATTTATAACTTTATATTGAATAATGCTGGTGAAGGCTATGCTTCAATGCACATCTTCATCACTATAAATTCATAACCTCTAAAATCATCTCTAACATCAGCATAGTTCCTAGAGGGGCTCCCAAGTGCCCAACATGAGGTTCCCAGTTAGTTCCTTGGGCAGCTGAGGATTGGGAACCTGAAATGACCCTATCCTAGAGCAATACTGACGAATATCTTGCATATCATCATAGAACCTTCATCTGGTGATGGATAGAGATAGAGACAGAGGCCCACACTGGAGCACTGGACTGAACTCCCAAGGTCCCAATGAGGAGCAGAAGGAGGGAGAACATGAGCAAAGAAGTCGGGACCACGAGGCGTGCACCCACCCACTGAGACAGTGGAGCTGATCTACTGGGAGCTCACCAAGGCCAGCTGGACTGTGACCGAAAAAGCATGGGATAAAACCGGACTCTCTGAACATGGCGAACAATGAGTGCTGATGAGACGCCAAGGACAATGGCACGGGGTTTTGATCCTACTTAATGTGCTGGCTTTGTGGAAGCCTAGCCAGTTTGGATGTTCACCTTCCTAGATATGGACGGAGGGGGGAGGACCTAGGACTTACCACAGGGCAGGGAACCCGGACTGCTCTGTGGACTGGAGAGGGAGGGGGAGAGGAGTGGAGGGAGGGGGAGAAGGGTGGGAGGAGGGGGAGAAGGGTGGGAGGAGGGGGAGGGAAATGGGAGGCTGGGAGGAGGTGGAAACATGTTTTTTGTTTATGTTTTTTTTCTTCTTTTCTTAATAAAAAATTATAATAAAGAAAATAATTTAGTGAGAGTTTCTCATAATATCTCAGATGCTTTCAACATGTCACTTGTAACTATCCACAGTCCCTTTCCTTTACCCTCAAAGGACATTTACCATTCTTCTGTACAGTTGCAAATGCCATTTTTAGCACAATTTTTTCTCCTTCCTTTTATTCACTGTTATGTTCCACCATACATTAAATTTTTAGAAACATCTATACATTCAGTTTCTCTTGCTTTGTCTTCATATTAATTTCTAATTCAGTAGAAGATAATCCTCCACTCCATCAGTCCACTAATATTATTTCAATAATTTCAAAGTACATCTTTAGTTTCTAACATCTTTGATTTGTGCTAATGTGGTATATAGATTGTACTTGCTAACAAACTAGAAAAAATAATTTTTCTAAACTTAAATTTCAAGAGGCATTGGCATTCTTGTTGTGGTCTTTTTTGCACATTGTAGCAGTTTGGATGAACTTGAACTAACTTCCTCAAAAAGTCATGAAGAGACAGAAGCTAGACAACGATTCAGATCCGGGTGCTTGAATGTCCACCAGGGGTTAAAGGAAAGTAGCTGAGAGCATGCCTGCTGCTCAGCACCCCTGCCAGGGAAAGAAGCTGGATTGAGTCTCCTAGGTGTGCAAAGGCAGGAACGCATGGCAGATTCCCGCTGCCATACACTGAAACATTTCCAGGCTGCATGGCAGATTTAGCTTTTATTCAGACAAAAAGGATTTATGTGCTTCATCATAATTCCCAAAGTTGAGGCTGTGAGTATGGCTCACACCCAGCAGTACCAGTACTGGGGTAAATGTACATCTGCAAAGACAGGTGGAGCCAGCATCGAGGGATGCTGCATCACACTCCTAACCATTTTAAAATGCTCCTTTTCAGAAAGGGGTTTCAGATACACAACTGGACATATTTACATATAAAGACCTCTAAAGGAGACTCAGTGTGTTTATAAAATGTATGTAGTCTTGGAAGAGAGATGAAAAAAGTATAGACAGCTATAAAAATGAGTAAATGTTTTAAAAATAAGGAAAGTCTTTATAGAGAGTAAAAGTAATATAAAAGAATACAGTAATAGATTAAAGGAGTAAAGAAAAATAAGCCACTTAAAATGGAAATTACACAGAGGGTTGATTATACATATTATTCTGTTTTCTTTGAATTTTTTGAACACAGAAAGACATTTGTTTCTCAGGGCTACTAAGCTAAACAAACATAAAGGTATCTTGACTTCAAAATTTGAGACTAAGGATATGTTACCTTGGAAAAAAGGTTCTGCTTTTGTTTAGTCAGGAAATGAGAGTCTGTGGATTCCTTCCAGGCTAATGTGTTTTGATGGACCAAGACCCTTGAAAGGTTTCAGTGAACTCTAAAAATACTTTGCCCAACAAAGAGGAGGAAGCATTTTGGAGAAAATGATGCCCAAATTCTCAAAATGATAGTTTATAATTTTTTTAAATAATAATTTAAAACAGGCTATGATATAGAGATATATACTTTGCATTGGTGTGGGCTTTGGTTTATTGATACAAATTTAAGGACAATTTTGTTATGTGTCTATTTGTACTCTTGTTTAAGGTATTATATGTTTGTTCAGCTCATTTAAAATGTAATGTATAATTTAAAATTGTGTATGAATAGTTTCTGGCTTCTTTGAGCTCCAGTTGCTAGGCTTCTCAAGCTTCCGTATTCCCCTAGTCATTGCTAGGCTTCCTTATTCTCCAGGGAAAGGTGAGTGTGCTATCTGCCCATTCCACAACGCCATGATGCAGGACATCAGAAGCAGTAGGGAGTTGATTCAATCAGGAACTCAGTTTATTACTGTGAATGTCAGCTTATATAGCTTAAGTGACATGTTGTGATGTGGGGGTAACTTTATCCAATGAGAGTCAGCCAAACCCACCTCATGGCTGGAGGGAGATCTACCTAATTTTCGCGTCTCATTCTCCCTCAAACTCAAGCCAGGCTTTTCTCTGTCCTATAGGCCTTGAAGTACTCAAGCCAGGCTTTTTTTCTGTCCTATAGGCCTTGAGGTACAGGCCCTGACATAATTTTGGCCCAAAAAAGAGTCATCTATTAAAGTCAAACTGTAGTTATGTTAGTTAAGTTTTCTAGATGTGTAGAGATATATTTCAGATTGATAGGTATTTTTCAGCCCTTTCAAAATCCTACAAAATATGGTATTTTGAGTTTTTAAGAACTGATATTTTAATGGACAATGAGACATGTCTGCTTCTGACAGAACCAATTACTTCAAGAGGATGATGAGTATCAAAAAAACTTCTTATGGAGTTTGTTAGCCATTTGAGCAAGAAACTGTTCTTACGTGGTCTGCTTGGTGGTATGTTGTATGACCTGGACATGCAAGACCCACAAAAAAGTGACTGCAAAACATTCTAAAAGATATAATGGTCCTTCAGTGTTCATGCTTCACAGACGAAATTGCCAGAAATAAGCAACTGATGAACTTTGACAGTACAAGGCAGAACAGATCTTCAAGTCTGATAGAAAAATCTTCAAGTTTTGATAGAAAAATCTATCAGATACTATAGGCCTATAAGCTGAAGATGGATGCCCTGACATTACAGAAGAACTTTGGGTGACTCTCCAGGAAGCGAGATGTCTCTGCCATTTCTAGAACTTTGGAAGTTGCTTATAATGTATTTCCTGTTTAATTAAGTAATAGTATATCCTTCTGGGTCTTTGGAGAGTAGAAGACATATAGTTAAAATTTTCCATAGAGATGATAAAAAATAAATTATATATAAAACTTTAGACTAACAAAGATAGGATAGATGATAGAGTATTTTTCTTAATTTTCCAAATATAAATGGACCAAATATTATAACTATAATTCTTGTTTAATAAATAACTCTTTTGTATATGTAATTTTATTATATTAAAGTTAAAACCTTCCTTTTTAATTAGACAGAAAAGGAAAGACAACGTGTGATGTCCTTCTGTATTATATGTTGCTTCTAATGGTTGATGAATAAAGTTGTTTCAACCAATGGCTTAGCAGAATAAAGCCTGATGGGAAATCTGAACAATGATATAGAGAGAGAGTAGGCAGAGTCAAGGGGATGCTATGTAGCTGCCAAAGGAGACAGACTCCGGCATCTTATCCATAAGCCACAGCCTTGTAGCAATACACAGATTAATAAAAATGTGTTAATTAAATATGTAAGCAGTAGATAGAAATACACCTAAGCTATTGGTCAAACAAAGTTGGAAATAATATAGTTTCCGTGTGATTATTTAGATCTAGGTGGCCAGGAAACAAACTAGCAGTCTCTGTTTATAATGATCCATGAAGCCTCATAAACAAGCACTAAACATTTGACTGCAACTAAAATGAAAGACACAAGCAAAATCAGGAGAATGATCATGCATATATGCCACGCCAAGGTGCTTATTTCCAACATATCTTTAATGGTTCTTATTTTAAGCAATTAACTTTTAGAATGGTTCATTTCATGGCTAAATTTAATTGAAATAAGCACTAATGGTATATCCTGCAACATATTAAACATAATATTTTACTGAAACATTAAAATAATTATGAACAACTGTATTATTTTTTTGCTTTTAGAGATAAATTAATGAAGCATAAAGTACTGATATAAGTAGAATAATGTACATAGTTATCATGGAGGAGCCAGGATCTTTCATGAAGTTTCACATGTAACCTCACTAAATTTCTGACCACTTTTTTTTTATTTAAAGATATTACTATTGTGATGAATTTATTCTATTCTCTTCAAACTGATATTGCTGTAAACCACACAAAACCACACAGATAATTCAATCTTTTTCTTTGCCTTCTATAAAGCATAAAGGAATCTAAAGTTATCTAAAATCCAATTGAATGGACAAGCAATTACCCCAGTCTCCACTATGTCTTACCAATATTGACCAAGTTTAAGCTGAAGTAAATTTATAATAGGTTTTTGAGAAATAAATAGAATTATATTGTATTCTATTGTATGTTTTTGAGCACCAAGTCAATGTTAAATAACATTGATTGATACATGTGTTTATACAAAAGAGTGTTGGTCTATAGTGCTAATAAATAGCTTGGAATACCTTAAAAACTGGCTAAGTTTTGTTTTTGTTTTGTTTTGTTTCTGTTTTTAGTTTAAGCTAGCAATCAGAAATTGTAGACACCTAGAGAACAGAGAAGGTAAGAGTTTCAGTAGATTTTACTGTTTTATAACATTTTGTCGTGCCTGAATGAAAATTTGTATCTAAAATATTTAATCTTTGCTACATTTTCTTGAAGACAAAAGAGTTCAAAACAATTGAGAGTTCTATGGTAGTATAATCAGGACAGTTATAAAAAAATTAACTAACTATACTTGCTTTTCATGTTTGAATTCATTCAGTTTTTAATCTTAGTTCGGTGAAAAATGCCATGGGAGAAGTAAAGAATCAGTTATTTGAACTTATAATCTGAAGTATATACTTTAGAATATCTTTTTATTCTCTACTTTGAAAGGACTAATTTAGTAGAAATCATGCCTCAGACACTTGCTCCCTCTGGTTCCTGCAATTTTCTTCCCCCTCTTAAATGATGATTCCTGAACATTAACTACAAGAGAATGCATAATGAAGATGTTTCATTTAGAGCTGAGCATTATACAGTCTCTAATTTTACTCATGTTTGCTGGTTATAGGTGTCTATGTTAATAGCTATCTACTCCAAAAATTTATGAATCAAAAGATTCAATAATGTATGTGTACAAAGACAAGAACTTCCTAAATTCATTGAGGAGAATAATGAAAAAAGGATCTCACATAGTACTTGTGATCTAATAAGCCATGAGTTTTTGATCCAGTTACCAGTTTCATCCTTGGAGTCTATCTTGTGAAGTGGACTTTAAACAAGAGAAAAAAAGTGGTTGGTGACTCCCATAATATTCATGCCAGCATCACAACAGTGAACATATTCTGGCATGCCAATCATTATCATATCTCACAGGGTTTATGGGATGGTTAAGACTTGATGACTTATCTCCTGGCAGCATGAATTGAAACTTCGATCACTATGAAAGCTATCACAGATGAAGCTTTCATGTTTTTATCAGCTTAATGTTCTTATGTCCTATTATTCACATACATAGTATTTTCAGCAATAGTTTATCATCAACAGATCTCTGAGAGTTCCAAGAGCAAAGAAAATATAATATTTGGGTCTCATTCTCATACCAAGATCTAAAACATCAGAAGAAATAACTCATATCTGGCACTGGGCTTTTTATTCGATATTCTGTGTTATTTAAGTTAAGAATTGTTCCTGTGTAACAGGGTAACTCAATTCAAACATTTTCCTACAAATGTGTATTTTAAGAAATTTCTATAGTAGCAATTACATATGTCATTTTCAAAAGTCTTCAGTGTACTATGAATACTTCAATTTAACATATATGTTTATACCTAGCATCATCATATGAGAAAAAATAAAGGACATTTGTTTTTCTGGGTCTGGTTTTCTCACAGGATGTAATTATTTAGATCTACCCATTAACCTGTCAATTTCCTAATTTAAATTTTATTTGCAGCTGAAATCTATTACATACACACACACACACACACACACACGGGCATTAAAAATCAAATTTTCATTTCTTTGGGTTTACTCTTTCGAGAAATCTCTATGTAGTTAAATCCTTCAATTATTAACTATTTTTAAGGTGGGTGGGTGTTTAGTTTTTAAATGTTTTCATATGATCTAGAAACCAATTACTTCTCAGATGTTTAGATAGTGTCCTTTACGTTTTTATTTTTTCCTATTCTGTAGACTTTCATTTTGCCAGATTGTTAGTTGTATTTTCTGCCCAAAGCATTTTAGTTTCATGAAGCTTTATCCTCATTTTTTTTGTTCTTAATGTCCATGCTACCAGAGACCCTGTTATATCATTTTCTCTGCCAGTGTATTGAAGTACTTCCTATATTCTCTTCCAAAGGTTCAGGGCATTAATTCCTAAATTGAGCTTCTTAATCTATTTGGAGTTAAGCATTGTTCAGAATAGCAGGAAGGTATTGGTTTACTTTTTACACATTTTACCACCATTTGTTGAAGATGCCATATTTTCTAAATAATGTATTATTGGCTTCTTTGACAAAAATAAGTTTGCAGTATGAGCATAATTGTATATCTGGGTCCCCGTGTCTAGTTTATTGATTAATGCATTTGTTTTTATGCAAATACCATATTGTTTTTCTTACTATAACTGCATAGAATACCTTGAAATCAGATTCGGTGATACCTCCAGCCCTGTTTTCATTCTTAGAAATTGCTTTCACTGTCCTGAACCATTTGAGTTTCCATATGAATTTGGAGATTGTTTTCTCAGGTGCCATGAAGTGGGTTGGGCATTTCATGGGATTGCACTGAATTTCTTAATTGATTTGGGAGGATGGCCATTTTCACAATATCAACCCTACCAATAGAGGAGCATGGGAGGTGTTTTCATCTTTGGGTATTTTCTTCAATTGCTTTATTCAATGTTTTAGAGTTTTCATTGCAGAAGTTTTTTCATTTTCTTGCTTAGATATATAACAGGATACTTCAGTTTTGATGGTATTGTGACTGCAATTATTTCTGTGACTTCTATCTCAGTATACTTTTTGATAGTTTATGGTAAAGCTAATGACTTTTATGTGTAAGTTGTGTCATCATGATACCTAGCTAAATGTGTTCATAAGTTTTAGGAGAATTTTGATGGTGACTTTAGAATCTTTTATATATAGAATCACAGTATATATTTCTAAGGGTATTTTTATTTCTCCCATTCTTATTTGCATTTTATTCATGTCCTGATGATACAGCCAAGAGTTCAAGAACTATGTTTAAAAGGATGGAGAGAGTAGACATACTTGATTTATTTCAAAATATGGTAAGAAATGCTTCATGCTTCCTTCTATTTAGCATAATGCCAACTCTGAGCTTACTGTTTGTTGCTTTTATCACCTTGAGATTTGTCTACTGTATTTCTAGATTCTCTAAAAATTTTTACATGGAGGGATGTTTAATTTTATGAAAATACTCAGTTTTATCAAAAAGCTGTTTTTATTTGCATATAATGAGATTGTCATATGGTTTAAGTCCTTGAGTCTATTTATGTGGTAGATAATGTTTATTTATCTTTGTATATTGAACAATTCCTGTATCTCTGAGACAATGTGAACTTGTTTAGAGTGACCTTATGCAATTTTTTTTTGTTTTTATTAATCAGGGAGATTGGGCTATAACTCTCCTTCATTGGTTCTGGGTTTTTATAACACGATAACAGTGGCTTTGAATGAAGCTTTGTCGATTTGTGAATGCCAAGCTTATTGTTCTTTTTGCATGTTCTTGGTATCCTGGCTACTAGAATTTCAATATAAGGCCATAAGAAAATAAGAGGACAGTTTTATTGCAGTTTAAACAATAACAACAACAAACAAAACAGAGAAGCTGAATAGCTCAGCAGTTGGCTTCCAGAGCTAAAATGGATGGTGGAAAACAAAGTTTGTGCTTTTTGAGTTAGGTCAGGAAAAGCAAACAAGGTCAGCAATGGAGATCTGTGAGCAATTGTGTTGTGTGTGGCTATATCATCAGACAGAAAGAGTAGGAGTGTCAAGATTTTCAGAAGCTGTTCAAGGTAAGTAGGTTATGGTTTGCGTTTGTCTCCAAAAGGTGGAACTTGTGAGAAGGAAAAATAAATCTTATACATTTTGAGTCATAAAAAGTAGGTTTTGCATAGAAGGTCTGTAAATCTCATCATTTTATAATGTTTTTAGAGGCAGCATGTTTTTGTTTTCTCTTCTTTTTATCTATTTGTCTTCTGTTTTTCAAGGCTTGCTTATTGATTTTAAAGGTTATAATGAATTTTCTTTGTTCCGGAACTTTGTCATGCCTGGGGAAGGCAAGCTCAGTTGTCTACATCAAAATGTATTGTCAACCATTGACCAAATCATTTTAAGGTGGTCAGTAATGGTATTTGTATCAGAGGATGCCATGAACTTTGTATTCATAAGTCACAAAGGGTAACACAGACATGGGAGGGACCTACTGTTGGAGTTAGAAAAGATCTTATCATCCATGAATCATGCCTCTTTTAGTATAGGAAACTGGCATAAACTATGCATTATGTCCCAAGTAGTGCCTCAGGAGCAACTGACTGAATTAGTCCTTTTTTGTTTGTTTGTTTGTTTCTTTCTTTCTGTCTAGCATTCTCTACCACTATCACAATGAGAAAAAAGATTCGAAATTAGGAACTGGAAGCATTTCAAATTCATGCATAAAATGGTTTTCCTTATAGTGATTAGTATATACCAGGAAAATCTAGGGGAGATGAAGTTGAATGTATGATGGAATTAGAGAGCAAGGAACATGTTTCTTTGTTGTTTGCATACTGCTTTGAGAGGGTGTTCCTCTCTATTTCTTCTATTTATTCTCATTGCCTGCCAGCCCCACATATCCCTCTCCTGCCTAGCTATTAGACATTCAGCTTATTTTATTTTTTTTTAAAAAAATCTTTTTCTTTTTTATATTGCATACCTCTCCCAGTTCCCTTTCTCTCCCCTCCTTCCACTCCCCCTACCTTCCTCCCACCGCACCCCCATTCACTCCTTAGAAACAGTGAGGTCTCCCATGGAAAGTCAACAAAGTCTGCCACATTACACTGAGGTATGACCAAGACCATACCTATCACATAATAGGGAATGGACTCCAAAAGTCAGTTCACACATTAGGGGAAAATGCTGGTCCCACTGCCAGTTGCCCAGCAGACTGCTTGAATCATACAATTGTCACCCACGTTCAGAGGGTCTAGTACATTCCTATTTAGGTTCCCCAGCTGTCAGTCCAATAATCAGTGTGGCTGAGCTCCAGGAGTTCAGTCTTAAGACTTGGAGAAATGATAACAAGAGTAAAGGAGACAAGAAAATGACAGTGAAACCCACAGAAACAGCTTACCTGAACTAGTCTAAGTTCACTGATTCTGGACTGACAGATGGGGAGTCATTCAGTTTTTTATTAGACCAATCAGATTTCTTAGCCAGGCAAGGTCAAACAAATGCAACACATCTTTACATAATTAAGCACACATCCCTAAGCCATTAAACAAATGCAGCATAAAGAAATGTAACACACCATTACACAGTTAAAATAATACTGCAAAACAATTTGATAAATACCTTTAAGACCCATATGAGATTCATAGTTATGGATGGGAAATGAAAACAGCACAGTTGTGAAGGCTTTATTGAGCTAACTTATGCTATATCGGTATAAGTGGAAACTATGAGACAATTTATTATAATTACATCGAATCTCTTCAGGAGAGTAAAAATGAATTGGACAAATAATTGAGAATATATGGGAATATATGATAAAAAGACATGAAAATTTTACTTGAAGGATTTAATGGATCCCGAACTTTTGAATTTCAAGAAATAAAATTTATTAACATAATGAATTGCTAACTGCTAGAACTAAATAGACCTTTACAGTCTTTTTTTTAAAAAAAATGAATACACGGAATTTGGCTATGTGAGTCCATCTAATCTATAATTTTATTGTGCAGCATATTGACAAATACTAATATTATATTTCTAGGGATTGAGCATGATATGCTGATATGTCTGTCAAATGGGATGATTGAGTTACTTCCTAAAAATTTATAAATATCTTTATTTAAAGATAATTTCACAATCTGTACAAGAGAATATTATTTAGTTAAAATGTAATTAGTGTTTTATTAAATTTATCAATTCCAATGGTATTACACTATTTATAATGCTTTATTAAGTAAATTGTTGGCTAAATGAATATTTTATCAATTTAAAAAATACAAAAATTGTATTTGCAATGCAACTAATCAAATTATAAATATAATTATTCATGTATTAACTTAAAAATCTATAATAATTAATAATAATAGGACAACTAATCATACATTTAGATGCCTAATCTATATGAATCAAATATTTACATTTATTTCACATTGGAAAATTCTAGAGCAATGATTCTACTGCTAGGCCAAGTGTAGAGAGTTAGAGCTAGAGACAAAGCATTCATGGTTGCCTATGCCATTGTGCACAGAGGTTAAAAGCAACTTCTTCGAGTCTGTTCTTTTCTTCCACCTTTATATGTACAGGCATTGAAATAAGGTACTAATAATTTCCCATCAACTGTCTTTACCAACTAAGTTAGCACATCAACAGTATATTGGTGATTTTAATGTCATTATATACTATATTTGTTTGTATTTCTTCTTGGTTAATATTATAGAGAAATAGAAGTGATTTCTGAGTTTTATGAACTGCCAATTCAC
Organism: Microtus oregoni; assembly: GCF_018167655.1. Taxonomy (NCBI): domain Eukaryota; kingdom Metazoa; phylum Chordata; class Mammalia; order Rodentia; family Cricetidae; genus Microtus; species Microtus oregoni. Next base: position 4,819,059 of record NW_024543828.1, on the reverse strand, counting down.
ATTTCTGTATAGTGATTAAAAATAAAGTTTTCAGTTTTCTACAATTAGTGAATGATATTAGTCACCTAACTATAATTATATAAATTATGATTTATATAATACTTTAAAATTAAAGTTATATATTGTATAATTATAAATTATATATTTACAATATATAATTATATAAATGGCATACACTATGTTGAAATTTCCTAAGTAATATTTGTTCAATTTTAATATTTAAAGGATATTGAATGTTTTCAATTGTACTTTTTGCTCTCGTTAAGAAAATAAAGTGATTTTCCCTTATACTTTTGGTAGGATTTCCATTTTTACTATGTTGATTCTTCCTATCCAAGAGCAAGGAAGATATTTCCATTTTCTGGTATCTTCAATTTCTTTATTCAAAGACTTAAAGATCTTGTCAAGTAGGTCTTTAACTTCTTTGCTTAGTGTTACCCCAAGATATTCTATGTTTTCTGTGGCTATCATGAAAGGTGATGTTTCTCTGATTTCCTTCTCAGCTTCTGTATCATTTGTGTATAATAGTTCCTACTTATATTTTTGAGTTGATCTTATATCCTGCCACATCACTGAAGGTATTTATCAGCTTTAGGATTTCTCTGGTAGAGTTTTTGTGGTCATTTATGTACACTATCATATCATCTGTAAATAGAAAGTTTGACTTCTTCCTTTCCAATTTGAATCCCCTTGATCTCCTTTTATTTTCTGATTTATATGGCTAAAACCTCAAGAAATATGTTGAAGACATAAGGAGAGAGAATGGACAGCCTTGTCTTCCAGATTTTAGTGGAATTGTTTTGAGTTTCTCTCCATTTTATTTGATATTAGCTGTCAGCTTACTATATATAGCTTTTATTATATTTATATATGCTCATTTTATTCCTGATCTCTCCAATACCTTTATCATGAAGGGGTGTTAGATTATGTCAAATGTTTTTCAATCATCTTTTGAAATGATCATATGGTTGGTTCCTTTCAGTTTATTTATATGATGGATTACATTGATGGATTTTAATATGTTGAATCAACCCTGCAGGGATGAAGCTGACTTCATCATGGTGGATGTTTTTTTTTCTTTTCTTTTCTATTCTTTTTTTTTTTTTGATGTGTTCTTGGATTCAGTTTGCCAGCATTTTATTGAGTATTTTTGCATCCATGTTCATGATTGAGATAGGCATGTAATTATTTATCTTGGTTGAGTCTTTGTGTGTGTGTTTGTGTGTGTGTGTGTGTGTGTGTTTTAATCAGGGTAACTGCAGCCTCATAAAAAGAGTTTGGCAATATCTCTTCTCTTTCTATTATGTGGAACAGTTTTAGGAGTATAGTTATTAGCTCTTTTTGAAAATTCTGGTAAAATTCTGCACTAAAACCATCCAGTCCTAGGTTTATTTATTCGGTTGGTAGGATTTTGATGACAGCTTTTATATCTTCACAACTTATAGGTCTATTTAAATTGCTCACCTGGTCTTGATTTAATTTGGGTATATGATATCTGTCTAAACACTTGCCGTTTTCTACATTTTCTAACTTGACAGAATACAGGTTTTTGCAACATGGCCTAAAGATCCTCTGTATTTCCTCAGTGTATGTTGTCATGTCTCCCTTTTCATTTCTGATGTTGTTAATTTGGATACTCTCTTTCTCTGCCTTTTGATTAGTTTGAATAAAGGTTTGTCAATCTTGTTGATTTTCTCAAAAAAAAAAACAGCTCTTTGTTTCATTGATTATTTGTGTTGTATTTTTGTTTCTATTTTGTTGATGTCAACCCTTAATTTGATTATTTTTGGTTTTCTACTTTTGCTGGGTGAGTCTGTTTCTTTTTGTACTAGAGCTTTCAGGTGTGCTATTAAGTGAATAATGTGAGCTTTCTCCGTTTTCTTTTTGTGGGCACTTAGTGCTATAAACTTTCCTCTTAGCAATGCTTCTATATTTCCCCATAGGTTTGGATATGTTGTGTCTTCATTTTCATTGAATTCAAGGAAGACTAGTTTCTTTCTTTATTTCTTCTTTGACCTAGGGGTGGTTCATTAGTTGACTGTTCAATTTCCATGATTTTGTAGGATTTCTGAAAGTAATATTGTTGTTAAATTCTAACTTTAATTACTGGTGTTCTGATAAGACATGGGGTTACTCCATTTTTTTTTTTTTTGTATCTGTGGAGGTTTACTTTGTTACTGAGTAAGTGATCAATTTGAAAGAAGGTTTCATGAGGTTCTGAGAAGAAGGTGTATCCTTTTTCTGTTTGCATGAAATGTTCTATAGATTTCTGTCCGGTGCTCTCGTGTGGGTCTCTGTCTCTGTCTCCTTTCATCGCCTGATGAAGGTTAATATTCCTGAGGATGCCTATGTGTTTGTCTTTGGATTCACCTTATTTAGCTTCTCTAGGAACATGAATTATAAGCTCAATGTCATTTATTTATGGCTAGAAACCAAATATGAGTGAGTACATCCCATGTTCCTCTTTTTGGGTCTGGCTTACCTCACTCAGGATAGTGTTTTCTATTTCCATCCATTTGTATGCAAAATTCAAGAAGTCCTTGTTTTTTACTGCTGAGTAATACTCTAATATGTATATATTCCATACTTTCTTCATCCATTCTTCGCAAGGAACTCAGGACCACGAGGGGCGCACCCACACACTAAGACAATGGGGATGTTCTATTGGGATCTCACCAAGGCCAGCTGGCCTAGGTCTGAAAAAGCATGGGATAAATCCGGACTAGCTGAACATAGCAGACAATGAGGAATACTGAGAATTCAAGAACAATTGCAGTGGGTTTTTGACCCTACTGCACGTACTGGCTTTATGGGAGCCTAGGCAGTTTGAATGCACACCTTAGGAGACCTGGATAGAGGTGGGAAGTCCTTGGGCTTCCCACAGGTCAGGGAACCCTGATTGCTCTTCGAGCAGATGAGGGAGGGGGACTTGATCAGGGGAGGGGGAGGGGAATGGGAAGCGGTTGTGGGGACGAGGCAGAAATCCTTAATAAATAAATAAATTAAAAAATAAAAAAAAGAAATGTTCTATAGATGACTGTTAAGTACATTTGTTTCATTCCATCTGTTATTTCTCTTATTCCTCTGTTAAGATTTTGTCTGGTTGACCTGTCCATTGGTGAGATTGGAGTATTGAAGTCTCATACTATTAGTGTGTGGGGTTTAATATGTATTTAAGTTTTAGTAATGTTTCTTTTACATATGTAGGTACTCATTCATGTATTAGAGGAACAGATGTTCAGGATTGATACTGCATCTTGATGAACTGTTCCTGTTATGAGTATAAAGTGTCCTTCTCTATCTCTTCTAATTGATTTTAGTTTGGAATTAATTTTGTTAGATATTAGGATAACTACACCCACTTGTTTCTTAGGTCTGTTTGATTAGAAAACCTTTTCCCAACACTTTACTCTGAGGTAGTGTCTGTTTTTGGAGTTGATGTGTGTTTCTGGTATACAGAAGAAAGCTGGATCCTGTTTTTGTATGCATTCTCTTATCCTATGTCTTTCATAGGTGAATTGAGTCCATTGATATTAAGTGATATTATGACCAGTGGTTGTTAAGTCCACATAATTTTCAGTAGTTGCATTTGCGTGTTTTCCTTCTTTGGGTTAAGCTGGTTGGGGTTATCAGATGCCTGTGTTTTTGTGGGTGCAGTTAGATTCCTTGGATTGGGGTTTTCATTCTATTACTTTCTGTAAAGCTGGGTTTATGGATATGTACTGTTTAAATCTGTTTTTGTCACAGAATATCTTGTTTTCTCCATCAATGGTAAATGAAAACTTTGCTAGGTATAGTGTCTGGGCTTGCATCCATTATTTCTTAGTGGCTGCAGTACATCTATTAAGGACCTTCTGGCTTTTATGGCTTCCATTTAGAAGTTGGGAGTAATTCTGATAAGGTTTACCTTTATATTATACTTACCCTTTTTCCTTTACAACTCTTAATATTCTTTATTCTGTATGTTTTGTGTTTTGATTATTATATAATGAGCAGATGTTTTTTTTTTTTTTCATTTTTTTTTTAAGTTTGTTGTACCTTCATAGGGATATCCGTTTTTAGGTCGGGAAAGTTTTTTTCTCTAATTTTGTTTAATATATTTTCTGTGCATTTGAGCTGGAGTTCTTCTCCCTCTTCTACTCCTATTGTTCTTATGTTTGGTCTTGACATGATGTCCCAGATTTTCTTGATGTTTTGTGTTAAGAATTTGTTGCATTTAATGTTTTCTTTGACCAATGAGTCTATATCCTTTACAGTATCTCCAGCGCCTCAGATTCTTTCTTCTATTGCTTTTATTCTATTGGTTATACTTGTCTCTGTAGTTTCTGTTCATTTACTAAAATTTTCCATATTCAGAATTTCTTTTGTTTGTATTTTCTTTATTACCTCTATGTCAATCTTCAAGTCTCTGTTTCCTTTACCTGTTGGAATGTTTTTTTTTCATGATTTTCTTGGGTTCCCTTGAAGGATTTATTAATTTCTTCCAATTTTTTGTTTGTCTTCTCCTCCATTTCTTGAAGGAGTTTTTCATTTCCTCTTTAAAGGTCTCCATCATTTTCATAAAGTTACATTTAAAGTCATTTTCTTCTGCCTCTTCTGGGATAGAATGATCAAGTCTCGTCGTTGCGGGACTACTAGGTTCTGGTGTTAACATGTTTCTTTTTAGCTTGGTGGAGGAATTCTTGCATTGGCTTCTACCCATCTCTCACTTCAAATGTGGCCTGCAGTGTCTTTGTGACTTTGTCCCCTCAGTATTGGAACAAGCTGTGCTTTGGTGTTCCACCAAGGTTGCAGGAAGATTGTTGGGAGCAGTATGGTTCTTTACAACAGGCACTGAATTTTCTGTTTTTCCTAAGGTGGCATATCCTCCACAGTGTCTGGGAATGACAGAACTACTTTTGGCCTGGGGACCAGTGAGAGTACCCTTAAAGAGTTTTCTGATAGTAATTGGTTGCCTTGATTTTCTCGCTTTGCTCTACACTCATTGACACAGTGTCAGGCTTTGCCACATCTTCTACATAATCCAGAATGATGGAGGAAGGTCATTGGTTAAAAAAATAAAGAAACTGCTTGGCTGGCCCTCATAGGTTAAAACATAGGAGGGAGGAGTAAACAGAACAGAATGCTGGGAGGAAGAGGAAGTGAGCTCAGACTCGAGAGCTCTGCTCTCTGGAGCAGAGGCCATGCTACGCTCTCCCGGGCAGATGCAATGAACTCTGACCCAGGATGGACGTAGGCTAGAATCTTCCCGGTAAGCACACCTTGCGGTGCTACATACATGAATAGAAATGGGCTAAATTAATATGGGAGAATTAGCCTAGAAGAGGTTAGAAAGAAATGGGCCAAGCAGTGTTTAAAAGAATACAGTTTCCGTGTAATTATTTTGGGTAAAGCTAGCCGTGCGGGCGGCGGGGTGCCTGGGACGCACCCCGCTGCTTCGACTACTACACCAGAAGATTGGAGTCTTCTATTTGGGTCATTTTCAGAAGAAACATTATTTCTAGGAACTCCCTGTAACAATCCCTTCTCAGATGACCTATTCTACCACAATTTAAACATTTGGTATGTAGATGATCTCTTCATACCTTTGGAAATAGCTTCCTCCACACTAACTGCAGTGTTATAGTGGAAGGACTCAACATTGTAGGACCTATTTGTCCATTGGTGTGGATTGGAATTTTAAGGACCCAAGTATCTCTTTGCATGGTAAATCAGCATTTTCAAAAACAAGAGATGCAATGAATAATTGTCTAACCTCTGGATCTGCTACCCCTATTTGCACAGCTTTAGTTAATCTTTGCATGAAGTCATTAAATGTTTCTTTGGGGCCTTGTATAACCTTTATATGATTAAATTATTTTTTGTAGTTCTTTAATCTTGTCCCAAGCTTTCAAGGCTGCTGTATTACATAAGAACAAGATGTGTACATTGTATATAGCTTGACTATCTGGATCAGACTAATATCCCTCACCAAGAATTTTATCTTGGGAGGCCTCAAATCTTCTGAATCTGTAGGGATAAGTCCCGCCCCTTAAGGGGCGTGTTCGCCTCGGGCTAATGTCTGCCTATAAATTGGCGAGCAAGCTCCGAGAGCTCGCTTCTGCTTTCCTGGTCTCCCCGGGAACAGTGGTTCTGTAAGTCTATTTCTACATTAAAGCTATATATATATATATTTTTTTTTACACTCTATCTGCATTCGTTTACGCTGCTACATTTTGGTGTCCAACGTCGGGCTATTTTGCCCCCGACTCAAGCGGGTAGCCGCTAGCTAACACAGCACCCTCCTGGGTGCTGTTTTTCACTTCGTGACTCCAGCCCCAGTGCCGAGTCCGAGACACACTCGGCAAAACAGGCCCATTCTGCCTGCCTTGGCTAAGTTTTGCAGCGGAACCCCACTGCCTGAATTAGCAGAAGCTCAAGTACTTGCGGTTTTGCAACAAAAGCTGCCACAGTGTCAGATTTGGTCTGTTACAAAGTGACTTGGCCGGGCGGTGGTTGCGCACGCCTTTAATCCCAGCACTCGGGAGGCAGAGGAAGGCAGATCTCTGTGAGTTCGAGGCCAGCCTGGTCTACAAGAGCTAGTTCTAGGACAGGCTCCAAAAACACAGAGACCACCACTGGCAGGAACCGATCATTGCAGGTAAAAAAATTTTCTTTTATAAATAAAATGTCTGAACACATTACTGTTCAAGAATTTAATGATTTTTTTAATTGTACCATGTGGGAGATTTTACAAGAGGTGTCTATCACCCCACATATATGGACCCTTCTGGGATTTGTAGTTTTCATTGGCACCAAATGGTTTGATAATAGAAATATGATAAAGTCTTTACGAGACGAATCCAGGATTCTTAAGATAGAGATTGAACGCTTAAAAACAATTGAGAATGACAACAATCTTCTCAAAAATCAGTTTGAAGTTCTCCAGGCTGATAACAATCTTCTCAAGAATCAGTTTGAAGTTCTCCAGGCTGATAACAATCTTCTCAAGAATCAGGTTGAAGTTCTCCAGACTGATAACAATCTTTTCGAGAATCAGTTTGAAGTTCCCCAGGCTGATAACAATCTTCTCAAGAATCAGGTTGAAGTTCTTCAGGCTGATGTTAAGGAGAAATTCATTACTATGGAAGAGGGAACAGCTGATCTGGACCATAAGATTCAGTCCCTTTCTGTAGGAAATGAAACATTAACTGAGAGAATCAAAACTGCTGAATGTGACAATCGGATTTTGTCTAAAGCTTATGACAGATTGACGGAAAGATTGTCAATACAAGAAGGCACGGTTTATGCCATAAAAATTATGTCCAAAGATGAGATGTTATCTCTAACGGACAAACTTCATACTTTAGAATCCTCAATGAAGGCTTTGGAACATAATTCTGGACAGGAGATTCAGACATTGCAGAAGGCAATGGTGAATAGAATTGAAAAGATTGAGGAATTTCTAAATTCTTATGAGGAAGAGCAAAGGGTAGAAAGGCAAATTTTAACTACATCTGTGGGTAAGTCTCTCCGGGACAATTTCCACAAAGCTCTACCTACAGCTCTACCTGCCTTTCCAGTAATAACAACAGAGAAGGTGATTGGTTCCAAAAACCCTAGGGTCATCAAGGAGGATACATGGGAGCCTGTGCGTATGAATGATCTCAAGGAAATAAAACAGGCTGTCATGACTTTTGGGATGCAAGCCTCTTTTGTTAAAGAGATGCTAAGATCTTGGGCCACGACAAGCAGAGCAACCCCCTCAGACTGGCTCCAGCTGAGCTCTGCGGTACTCGAGAGTGGACCGCAATTGAAATGGAAATGCTTATTCAGGCAAGAGGCTAGATTCTTAGAACAGCAGGAAAAAGCGAAGGGAATTGACATTTCCCTAGATCAAATTCTAGGTGAAGGGCTCTTTTCCGATCCTCAGGAACAAGCTAATCTGGATGAAAACACACTCTCCATGTGTACTACAGCAGCCTTAAGGGCTTGGGACAGGGTACAAGACCCAGGACAGAGAATGGAATCATTTGTCAGAGTTAAACAGGGTCAGAGAGAACCCTTTAGTGACTTTTTACAAAGATTAACTAAGGCTGTACAAATAGGAATATCTGACCCAGAAGCAAGACGTATAATGATTGAGTCTTTGGCTTATGAAAATGCAAATGTGGAATGGAAAAGGATTTTGGGTCCTTTAAAGCTCAGATCAGCGCCGTTGGAAGAATGGGTCTTGCATACACTCAATGTTCATACATTCGATTATGGCACTGAAGCATGGGTAGAAGAAGCAATTTCCAATGGTAAAATGAGACACCAGTATACCAAATGTTTTAATTGTGGAAAAATGGGTCATATTAAAAGGAATTGTAGACAATGGATTTTCAGAAATAATAATAATAATAATGCATCTTTCAGAAATAACAATAATAATGCATCTTCTAGAAATAACAGAAATAGGAGGACTCAGCCTCAGGTTTATGTAGAAGATGTGGAAAGGGCAGACATTGGACGAATGAATGCAGGTCTACAAGAGATAGACAAGGCAACCTGATACAGCCGGGAAACGTGAGGGGGGGGCTCACAGGCCCCCATGGCAAACATGGTTCAGTCATATCCAGTTTCTACAGAGAACGTGCCTCATCAGGACAATTAGGAAGCCCCATGCCTACTGTTACAAGCAATAATGATCAGAAAGATAAGTTACGTGTGTTTTGGCAAACTTCTATAAATGATCAAAGACCTAAACTGAGAGTGTGTGTAAGTGGCATTTTTATTACTGGCCTACTGGACACAGGTGCTGATGTAAGTATCATTACCCCAGAATCTTGGCATCCGTATTGGCCTCTTCAGAATGTAAATGTTCAGCTCCTGGGAATTGGAACCCTATCTCGAGTAAGGCAGAGCATGAGATGGGTTGAATGTATAGGGCCAGAGGGACAAATAGGAAAAGTAAAGCCATATGTACCCAATATCGCAATGAATTTATGGGGTCGTGACCTATTACAACAATGGAATACTGAAATTAACATTCTTGCTAAATCTAGAGCCTATATTTCTGAGAATAATATTAAAAGATATTACAAACGGAGAAAACCGGCCATTCGGGCTGTACAAGAACAAGCAATTGATGTCCCTTCAGAGATACCAACAGCCTTGCCTCTAAAATGGTTGACTGAGAAACCAATATGGACAAAGCAATGGCCTTTAGCTGAGGAAAAGTTACAGGCTTTAGAACAGCTGGTTCAAGAACAATTAGATGCTGGACATATAGAAGAATCTACCAGCCCTTGGAATTCTCCTGTATTTGTGGTTAAGAAAAAATCAGGTAAATGGAGAATGGTGACAGATCTCAGGGCCATCAACAAGGTTATTCAACCTATGGGCCCTCTGCAATCTGGAATTCCTTTGCCCTCTTTATTACCAAAAGGATGGCCTCTCATAGTTATTGATTTAAAGGATTGTTTTTTCACTATACCTTTGCAAAAAGAAGATAGAGAAAAATTTGCCTTCACAGTGCCTACTTACAACAATTCTCAACCTTCGAGGAGGTACCACTGGACCGTTCTCCCCCAGGGTATGTTAAATAGCCCCTCCCTGTGCCAATATTTTGTGAACCAACCATTGCAAATAATACGCAAGAAATTTCCCAAATCTATAGTATACCATTACATGGACGACATCTTGTTATCTGATTCAAACATGGATACCTTGAATAGACTGTTTGAAGAAATAAAGATACTTTTACCTAAATGGGGATTGCAATTAGCTCCTGAAAAGATTCAGAAGGGAGATTCTGTTAATTATTTAGGTTATAAAATAGGTTTGCAAAAAATTAAGACACAAAAAGCCCAAATTAGGAGAGATCGCCTACGGACTCTTAATGACTTTCAAAGGCTGTTAGGAGATATTTCCAGTCTACGACCAGCTATTGGAATAACACCTGATTTAATAATTCATTTGAACAAAACCTTGGATGGTGATAAAGATTTAAACAGTCCCAGAGAATTAACAGCTGAAGCAGAAAAGGAACTGACAATGATTGAGGAAAAATTACAACAGGCACATGTGGACAGGGTGAATCCAGAGCATGATTGTATTCTCGTCATACTACCATCAAAAATTTCTCCTACAGGAATTTTAATGCAGAGAGATGATATTATTTTGGAATGGATCATTTTACCACATAAACCAAGTAAGAAACTGAAAACTTATGTGGAAAAAGTCTCTGAGTTAATTATAAAAGGCAAACTGAGACTTCGTCAACTAGCAGGCATAGACCCAGCAGAAATTATAGTGCCTTTCACTGCTGATGAACTAAAGAAATTATGGGAAGATAATGAACCATGGCAAAGAGCTTGTGCTAATTTTTTGGGAGACATTAATAACAACTATCCAAAAAGCAAGTGGCTTAACTTCATAAAGAGAACTTCTTGGATTCTTCCTCGAATTGTCCGTGATGCTCCAATAACTGGAGCCCGTACATTCTATACTGATGCCAATAAATCAGGGAAGGCAGGTTACAAATCAGAAGACTTGGATAAGGTGGAACAAAGTCCATATACTTCTGTCCAGAAGGCGGAATTATATGCCATTCTTATGGTGCTAAAGGATTTTAAAGAACCTATTAATATAGTTACAGATTCACAATACGCAGAAAGAGTTATTTTACATATTGAAACTGCTGAATTTATACCTGATGATACTGAACTAACCTCATTGTTCCTCCAGCTTCAAGATTTGATCAGGAACAGGCTTTTCCCTATGTACATAACACACATCCGATCCCATACGGGTCGGCCAGGTCCTCTAGCACAAGGTAATGCAGAAATTGATCAATTATTGATTGGTAGTGTGCTACAAGCCTCTGAATTTCATAAAAAAACATCATGTTAATAGCAAAGGTTTGAAGAAAGAGTTTTCAATTACATGGCAACAAGCTAAGGAGATTGTAAAGAAATGCCCTACTTGCTCTTTCTATAACCAAACGCCACTGCCTGCAGGGGCTAATCCAAAGGGCACCCAAAGGAATGAAATCTGGCAGATGAATGTGTTCCACTTTGCAGAATTTGGCAAAATAAAATATGTACACCACACCATAGACACATATTCAGGTTTTCAATGGGCTACTGCCCTGAGCTCAGAAAAGGCTGATTCAGTAATCACACATTTATTGGAAGTTATGGCCATCATTGGTATACCTGCGCAAATAAAGACAGATAATGGTCCAGCATATGTATCTAAGAAAATGAAACGCTTTTTTGATTATTATAATATAAAACACATAACAGGTATACCAAATAATCCTACAGGTCAGGCAGTTATAGAAAGATCAAATCGTACTATAAAGGATATGCTGAACAAACAGAAAGGGACTGAAAATACCCCCAGAAATAGATTACATAATGCTTTATTAACCTTGAATTTTCTTAACGCTAATGAGAAAGGAACGACAGCAGCAGAAAGACATTGGATAATGGAAAAGTCTGCTGAACTAAATCAACCGATTTATTTCAAAGATGTGCTGACCTCTCAGTGGAAGCCAGGAGATGTGCTACGTTGGGGAAGGGGTTTTGCTCTTGTTTCCACAGGAGAAGAAAAATTGTGGATACCATCAAAATTAATAAAGTTTCGATTTGAAGAGGAGAAACCTCTTGGAAAGGAGAAATGACAACTCATCCACAACGATGATATTCATACAGGTGGTAAGAAAAACATATAGAATGGGGGCAGTGTTCTGTTCTTATCTCCACAGGAAAACACTCATCTTTGAGAAATTCAAGGGACCCTGGATGTTTGGATACTGACAGATGGAAAAATACCTGCCCAATAGGAAATATCAAGACAACTGAATGGGTTGTGTAAGTAATATTAAACCATATTTCTAAATTTATCAAGCTGGTTTTGAAGTTGGACTCTGGCTCAGTCCCTCTCCAATTCCAAGCCTGTTAGTAAGAGAAAAACCCAGAGTTTCTGGAGTTTCTGTCTCATGTCAAGAGCCATGATATGGGACAGAAAGAAATATGAGTTTAGAAAACATCTTTGCTTTTCTTCATATCTATCATACTTTTCATTGAATATATCTATCATGTCTTTCATTGAATATATATATATATATATATATATATATATATATATATATATATATGTCTATATGATTAATGTTTAAGTTTATCATAATGAACAATGAGTTTTTCCTGAAGTGACATTTGAAGTTTCCAGGAAGAAGATGGGGCCCCATAACAACAACTCCACCTGGTTGATATGATGTCATGATACTGATAGCGCTACTACAAGACCTGCTTTGGGTACCAGCTGCACAAGACAGTTCCAACTTGGTTAGCTGAAATGGTACACATGTTATACAACATTTTGGCCAGACCTGCACGAAAATACTCAGAGACTATTTGCAATTTTAAAAGACATTATCTTGAAATTTAACCATCATTTTATTTTCACAGGATCCCCCAGAAAGAGCGTCGCCCCTGTGACAGCTAGAAGTAATTCTAGAGAATGACGTCCCCTCTCCCAGTAAAGTTTGCCCTTGGGTTTAGGGACATCATTTAGGGGTTGATTATAATTAGTATATGATTGAGGGTTGGGGGAGGAATTTTATAAGCTCAGGGATCATTTTGAAAAAAAAAAGAGGGATGATGGGATAATAGACAAATATATTGGTATAGATTCTTGTATATTGATACAAAGTTAAATTATATTGACTATTGTACGCATGCATGTTTCTACCTCTGTTTAAAACATTTTATGTATTGACATATATTGTATTGATATATATATTGTATATATTTACCATATTGCAGTGTACATTTCTACCTCTGATTAAGATACTTATATAATATTTGTGTATTGATATATATTTACCTACTGCAATGTATATTTGTACATTGTTTATATTTGGAGGTCATTGTCCTCATTTGTTTCACAGTCGCTTATTGTCTTAGTCTTTAAGTTAGATAGATATTGAGAATTATATAGACTAATTTTCATCTAAGTTTGTCATTTATAATTAGATTAATCAGGTTCTTTAGATATATAGAGATTATACTCAGTATAGATAGATAATCTTCAACCTCTTCAAAGAGCTGTAGAAAATGGCCTTTAATCTAACTCAGAGTTTCGTGATAGTGAGACACAATTGCTCCTGGCAACACCGCTCTATTCCCGAGAGAATGTTGAGCACCAAAGACACTCCACCTGGAGCCTTTCTATTTGGCAGAACTGGCCTTTGGGCAAAGAAATGCCCATACCTCAACCACTGACACAGATACAGAGCGTGCATCAATGGATAAAACAGGACTGTCATATCCTGCCAAGACAGGGTAAGATAGTTTTGAAAAGTTCCTTGCCTTTAATAATGGTATGTCAGTTATGTTAGGCCTTAGCCAAAATTGGTTGACTCAACGTTGCAAACGAGACTTTGGGTGATTGCCCAGGTAGTCAGTTGTCTCTGCCAATTGTTGCACATTTTGGATATATCTCGTTTGTTGAGTAGTGTTTATTCCCTTCTCAGATCTTTGACTGAGTTGAAGATTATATAATTGTAGTTACTCTTTACATTATTTGGACTTCTTGAGATAGAATGTTTAGCAAAGCTTTTGTTCTCAATATTGTTTGTTGTATTTATTATTTGTTGTTATTGTATGTAGTTGTATTTGGTTTAGTTCTGTCTTATTTAGACAAAAAGGGGAGATGTAGGGATAAGTCCCGCCCCTTAAGGGGCGTGTTCGCCTCGGGCTAATGTCTGCCTATAAATTTAGCGATCAACTCCGAGAGCTTGCTTCTGATTTCCTGGTCTCTGCGGGAACGGTGGTTCTGTAAGTCTATTTCTACATTAAAGCTATATATATATATATATATATATATATATATATATATATATAAACTAAAATATAACTTTTATGTGGTTTTGGGGAATCAAACTCTGGTCCTATACTTGAATTTGTAGACTTAGCTATCCCCCATACTCATAATTGAGAATTCTTGTCTCATTCTGACATGAAAGCTGAAGTTTGGCACTATACATATATTTTTTCAAATTTTTAGTAGGCATATTATATAAATTTTTAGATTTTCAGTTTTTAAAACTAATGTCCTCTCCTTGGGATTTCCATACTTACAGAAAAAAGTGTTTTTTAATTACAGATTCTATATTTGGCCTTTACTGTAAGAATATTTGTATTCATGTTTTCTACTTCTTTTGTATCCATCTTGGGTTAATTATACAGTCTAATTTCAATATTCTGATTTTTTTTGGAGTTTCCACAGACTATTATTAATGTAAAAAATAAGAATACCCATGATGTCTAACTAGGTGTGTTTCTATTCCTCTAACCATGTACTACCATGTATTTTGTAACTAGTTTGCTATTTATTATTCACTCTCAAAGAACTGATGTTAGTGTTTGCTGAATCTTTTGCTGATAGTTTCCTTCACTAATCCTTACTCTTGTCTTCCCTCTGTTTCTGTGATATTCTTCTGTTAGTCTTTATCTAATGTTTTTAGTATCCCATCAGTCTTCATTTGATTGCTTTATAAAATGGGTGCATTTGTACTCACACATTTTACAATATGTGCTATTTTGATTATACAATGCAAATTTTGATGAACAATGTTTTCTTTTCCTTTCAGATGTAAATATTTTGTAATGTCCATAATGGTTTCTCATTTTATTTGTGTATATTTTATTATTTTCAGAGGATTGATATTTTATTCAGAAATTATTAATGCTATTTTGTATTATATTGAAAATATCTACATCTATCTATAAACAAAAATATAATTTCATTAGCATTATATATTCATAAAAAGAATGTAAACTTTCTATACTCTGGATATAAGTTAAAAGCAACCTCTATTTTGATGTTTCAAACATTAAGTGCTCCTGGAAATTTTTCTTCTTAATTATGATTTTCTGAGAATAGTAATTTAAGTTTTTAGGTAGTAAGAGATTTATTTATCTTTATGATGATATCTGTGAATTGAACTACTTGGTTGGAGGCAAATTTCATGAGGTAGTATCATTGAAGTAGATATATAAATATTGTTGTATAAGACATATATATTGTCACCTTCAATTCAAGGGTTAGGATTCTAATTTCAATTACATCAGAATGTGACTGCATGTTGAGGTCTTTCCCACAGTGATTAAATTAAAATGTAGTTATTAGGTTAAACTTAACCTCTTGCTCTGAAAATTCTGATACACAAGATACAAAAGAGATATAAAAAGGACACATAAACATAGAAAAAAATTGACTGAGAATTTACTCAGAAAACAAACACCTGAAACAATAAAGAGCCCAGGAGAAAGTTTATCTTATATACCTTATTCACAAATTTTTTTTATTCAGAGCAATGAAATTATTTTTTCTTGTTTGAAACAGTCTGCTATACATTTCTGTCAAGTCTAAGAAGACTAATAATGTATTCTGGAAATAAAGGATGGGAAAGATAGGAAACATTCATTAAAATCTATTTGTACATATGGAGAATATTGTTCTTTCAAAAAGAAAATAAATGTATTGTAATTAATCTGTTATTAGTAAACAGGTAGTTCATTCATCATTATGTCATATAACAAGAACTGGGTGTTATTCCTGGAATACTGACTTACTAAATGGTATGTATCTTGATTACTAAGGTAAAGAAAAGTCTACATTGTTTAGTAGTACTTAGTGTCTAATGCAGTCATCAATGTTACTTTACTTGTGAGATCATTGAAATATATGGATAATTTTCATGATTCCCCTGCAGACTTTACAGCAGTCAAGGAAAATCAATAATCCACAAAATTACAAAAATGAAACTTTGCTCAGTCTGTTTTCATTATGAACCGTGCTGAACCAGAACTTCTGGAATCTGACTCAGATCATTTTATTTTAGCCATATTTAAGCACAACATAATTTTTGATAAAAGTATTCAGATAGCTATTAATTCCCAAATACACAACAATTTAAGACACATTTATATTGATATTCCATACACAGTTCATCTGTTTTCTTTTTTTTTTCTTTCATAAAATGGGTAGTATCAGATGTACGGCTTAGGGAGTTTGACTTAGGTAAACATAACACCTATGGGTGTCAGGTTTGGCCTGGCTCTAAGATAACATAAAAGTCTCTTAAGCTCTGTAAAGTACAAGTTGCATCACCCATAAGAGTGGGGTTCATGGTCTAAAATACGCTCAAGATTTAGGGAAAAGGGTCTTAAATAAGTAAAAACATAAATTTTGGGAGATAGTGGCAGAGCTTGTTTTATCAGACAGCAAAGGATCACCTGTTTATAAAATACATCATTCCTAGTGTTCTAGGAAAAGAAAAATATACACCTCACTCCATTGACGTGGTAAGCTGTGGGTTGATGTGGAATTCCCCTTTGTATTCTGTGAATATGATTGGTAAATTAATAAAAAAATGGCTTGGCCTGATAGGGGAAAAGAATTGGGAGGGCAAACTAAACTGAATGCTGGGAGAAAGAATGGCAGAGTCAGAGAGAAGCCATGTAGTCCTGCTGGTGCTAGACAGAACTTTACCTGGTAAGCCACTGCCATGTGTTGATACACAAATTAATGGAGATGGGTTAAATTAATATGTAAGAGTTAGCCAATAAAAAGCTAGAGTTAATGGGCCAAGCACTTATTTAAATAGTATAGTTGTTTTGATTCTGCACAGCCAGGACAAACATGCAGCTTCCCTGCTACAGTATGTTTAACTTTCCTGGCTTCTTTAGTGCTTATCTGTATGCACAAGGCCCCTTTTTGCCCTTTAAACATAATTAACAAAAGTATTTATTATATTTCTAAAAAATTCAATATTCTATTGTTTCTTGTCTTGGTTTGGTGTGGGAGGTCTATGTGTTGCTTTTCTTGGTTAATGAATAAAGAAACTACTTTGGGTCTGTTGATAGGGCAGAATTTAGGTAGGCGTGGAAATATAAATGGAATGCAGGGAGGAAGAAGGCAGAGTCAGTGAGACACTATGGAGTCACCGGAGATAGAGGGGCTGAAACATTGCTAGTAGGTACAACCTCGTGGTGATGCACAGAGTAATGGAAATGTGTTAAACTAAGACGTATGGGTTAGCTAATAAAAAGCTAGAGCTAATGGGCAAAACAGTGATTTAAATGATATGTTTTCAGTGTGATTATTTTGGTTCTGGGTGGCTGGGAGGAACAAGAACTCCTTGCAACTTTGGCTAGGTTTTCTTGTCAACTTCACACAAACTCAAATAAACTAGGAGAGAGAATTTCCGTGGAAGAATCAGCTGTACCACAGTGTCCAGCAGGTCTATCTGTGAGAGCTTATTTCAACTTGTAGTCAATATAGAAGGGCACATCTCACTGTAGAAGATACCATAGCTAAACACATGGACATGGGCTGTATACGACAGGTAACCGAACTGAAGACAACGTAAAGGAACAGCTTTTCTTGATGCTTTCTGCTTCTGGTTCCTACATGACTTCCCTAAAAGATGAACTATACCTAGAAATATAAGTCAAAATAAACACTTTATTCTCCAATTTCCTTTTGGTCATGATGTTTATCACAGCAATAGAGAATCAAACTATAATATTCACTATTCTTGAACAGGAATATGGCTTATTCTCTATCATTAAATAGTAGACATTGTTCTGATCAGATGATCAGAGACTTAGAAAGAATAAACTTGATGGATCATTTTTAGTAGTGTTTACAAGTACTGATGGGAAGATGAAAATCAAACAATAGTTTTATCAAAGGTAATTGATCACAGACTGGTGACATAGCACCTTGTTGTCTTCTGCAAATCTGATCGATTCTTTTCAGAACAATGTATTCATACAAAAGAAAAAAATCTTGATTTTGCACATAAAATAATTACAGAATTACTCAATATGTAGTTGAGCTAGTGTTTATTACAAAAAGATTTTACCAATGTGTTTTGCTCCTTTGACTTCTGTGAAAAATGGACATTCAAGTTAAGCACAAGACATGGTTGTGATATGACTAATATCAATGAGAAGATTAAAATGCAGTCTTAAAAGTTATTTTTGCTTCTAAGGTCTGTAATTTCCATTTAATGATAAAATACTTGACATTAAAAATATGAGTGTATTTCTCATAGATAAACCTTCTTTATGATGATTATCATGTTTCCCTAGAGCTTTGTTTAGTCTGTGAAGAATGTACAAACTTGCTTAAGTTGTAAAGATTTAATTCCAAATGTAAAATTTCTTATATGTTGGTCCAATCTGTCTTGTATTTTATTTGAAATATTTATTTTTCTTTATATATATACATGTATTTATCTACACACATATCTTGCATTTATGTGCAAGTAACAGAGGTCAAAAGAGGATATCAGGAGCTCAAGTGCTAAAGTTGCAAGCAGTTATGTACACATAACATGGAAATTTGGACCCAAACTTCATTCTTTTAGAACAAATATCAGATTCTTCACTGCTTAGCCATCTTTGAACATAGGTCTCTGTCATACATTTCACAAAACAGTAAAAAATATATCTCTATAGTAATGATACTTTACTTATATTTGCATCTGTGGTGCCTTATGTACAATTTGAAGTTCATGGAGAACTTATTTTCTCTCACATGCAGATAATAAGGCACAAGATGTTAATTATCCTAAAATACTGAAGACTAACAAATTCTCCAATTTCCTTCTTTGGGACTACTTGAGATAGCTATAGTGTGAAAACAAGGACAGGAAAATAAGCAGAACAATGAGTAATTGTTATGGCTATGGTGGTGAATATTGAGCTGATAACACTATAAGTAGAAGGAAAAAGAGAACAAAACCCTAACTTAAGAGCACCTTAAGTTCCTTTTCTAGCAATCATCTTAGCTTCTGGTAATTTTAAGAGACTCTATAGGACACAACAGATTAATTGAAAGGTCACTCCATGATGCAGATTCTGTGGATTGTTATACATGATAAAGTCGTGATGTAGTAGTTTTGGAGTCACCAAATTCATACAAGTTTCCCTTTTCTAGTGTTTCTGTAAGTAGGCATAATGAAATAATTGGTTCACCATTTGGGTTTCTGTAGAATACTTAAGTTGGCCTGTTCTAGGTGCTTCATCTTCAGTGAATAGATACCCTAACATCACTCCAGAAGAGGTTAATGGAAGATGAGCAAAATTGCCTTCTTTTGCATAAAAGCCTTCAATCTAGAATTCAGATAAATGGATTATCAAAAGTTCTATGAGAATTATTTTCCACACATCTGCATGATATTCCAAGGCATCAAAGGAGATTGTTTATTTCTTGTCTTCTCAGCAAAATTATTAGTTTAATAGATCATCATGAATATTCTACAAAAGGGTGAGGCATTGAAGTAGGCATTAAGAAACAATATATGTATAAATTAGGCAAATGGTGAAGGTGCACTTAATGTTACTCCAAGACACATTTTTATATATTCTCTATTACTGAATTTTGAAAAATTATTTAACTCAATTTAAATAGTTACATAAAGTACTATTAGTAGTTTTTTTCTTGTAACAGTGAGCGGTCTATGCCCAGAATTGATACTATAATGTCTTTATTTGATGAAATATACCAACATGCAATAACATTGTCCAAAACCACATGTACTGTTTTTCTATCCTATAAGAACTATAAATAGTTGATTAGAAGAGCAAGCTTATCCCAAATGTGATAGAACATGTATGTAATTCCAGTCTTCAGAAGGTAGAGGCATAAATATCACTCCAATTTCAGACAAACCTGATCTATATATAAAAATTATAAGGTAGTCAGGACAATATTGCAAGACATGGACCCCAAAATAAAATAAATAAGTAAACATAAGTTGACAGATTTAAACATTTTGTTTTAACAATCGTATTAAATTTGTATTTCATTTCCCGTAGTGTGTATACTATCTGGATGACAGGTTAAGTAATTAGATCAGTAGTTAGGAATTCAACATGGAATTCTGTCATCTATTGTGGAAATCTATCATATTTGTTACTCAGAAACAAGAGTGAATTAAAATATATTTTTCTAATCAGATTAATGGATTAAAATTGAGGACAGATCAGCTCATTGTCCATATATAATCTTCAAGGGATTTTTATCTGTATTATCTATGACATCATAAGAATTAGACTAGAAGTCTAATTTCTACTAGAAGTAGAAAGTGGATGATAGTACATGGAAATATAGGCCATCATCTATATACAGCCTATATTATCAGGGTACATACAGGAAGACAATATGGGTAATAATAATAATATATTTTTATTAATAATTGTTTGCCAGAGATCCAACCTTAAAATATCTGTATCATTTCCCATCTAGAATTTTTAGATTAGTGGTCTTTGTTTCCTAGGCGGAAACATTTCAGCCATTGTATATGTCCTGGTTGATATTGAATTTTAGGTTGTGCATGGCTCCTTGATATTCCTAGCTCCAAAGAAAAAGAAAATAAGAAAAAAATATGATCTTTTTTTCTCTGTGGATAATTAGTAATGATCTCCAGGCACACATATAGTTACTGTCTTACTTTGGCTTCTGTTGCTGTAATAAACACCAAAACCATCATTGGGGAGGAGCAGATTTATTTGACTCACAGGCTACAGTCCACCACTAAGAGAAGTCACAGCAGGAACTGAAGGCAAAAAAACCTGAAATCAGAAACTGAAGTAGAGATTAAAAAGGAATAATGTTTTTTAGTTGCTTGTTCCCTGTGGCTTTCTCTCCTAGCAAGATTGTACAACCAATGGTCCCTTGCCTAGGGAAGACATAGGCTCCAGTGAGGTGAGCAATCCCCAAAAAATAATCAATCATGGCCCCAGGATAATATGATTACTGAAAGTTTCTCAATTTAGTCTCCCTATTTCTACATAACTCAAGTTTTTGTCAAGCTGGCATAAACTAAGCAGCATAGTTACTGATATGCATGTATACGGTTCAGAATGTGTGTGCTCCCAAAGAAATTCTCTAGAGTGTCTGCTGTTATTCACATTCTCCACTCTGATGATAAATAGCAAGCCATTCTTGAAAAGCATAGAGACAAAGTAATCAGTCTTTGATCTTCATCATATCACTAGACAGGTTCTATTTTTACATCAGAAGGAAAGTGGATAGGAAAGCCAGAGGGTTAAATATAATTTCAAAACTACCTATACTTCTTGGAGTGAAGTTTATTACAGCAACCTTCTTGAAAGTGATTCCATGAGAATCCTAGAGAAATGGTTTTTATAGCTTATACATTCATGATATTCATGAAGTGAATCAAAGTAGCATATTTAACGTGGGGAGGCCCTGATGATCAGAGGCTGCACTTTACCATGACCTAGCAGATCTCTGAGCTAGGCAACAAACATGAAGGACTTTTTCTCCAGTGAGACTTCCTGCTCTCATCTGCCCTTATTTTGGGAAGGTTTCTAGGCCTGGAGACCTGACCTTATCTAATAGCTGTCCCTCAAACTTCATGCCTGATTTATCTCTAATGTGACCACTGATATAGTTCCCTGCTTGCTGCCCACATGGTAATTAAATATTGTGTTAGGTCTTTATCATAGGACTATGCTTCCATGTATGATAACTAAGACTTGTATTAGCAGCTTGATTATAGGAGCATGCTATGTAATGAAAATTAGGTGGATCCCCAGGTACTGTCCCCAATCTTATACATTCTCTATACTCTGGAATAAAGCTGAACTGACTCACGAAACCTGTCTCCTAGAGAGTTTTCTTTGTAGATCCACAAGCATTCTGACCATGTTCACTTGTTTCTGCTCTCTCCTCCTTCATGGATTTGCAAAGAGAATCCCTGATGAAGGAGAACCACAAGAGGAGTGTCAAAATATGTTTCTAACAGTTTCATCTTTTAAAGAGATATTTTTTTTTTACCCAGACATAGGGCATAGAAGCCAACAATCTTGAACTTGTAACACATGAAAATTCTCTTGAATACAGAGACTGGAATTTAAAACTCATGGCCATTCTGCAGCATAATTACATTTCAGTGCTTGTTGATACACAGTATCTGTTCGTGTTGGTTAAACTTGAGACAATATGAATAAGGAGTGGATCTCTAGAATAATTCAAATACTTACCTGAAGTGGAGCTTGCATTACATTTTGACTTTTCTCCCTGCCCAATACTGATTTATTCTTTTTTGTTGTTTTATTTTTATTTATTTTTGAAAAGAAAACAAACTAACTCTTTTTATTTTACATACCAATCCAGTTCCCATTCCCAGCCCTCTTCCCATTCCCTCCACATACTCTTCCACTCCACCCCTATCCAATCCTCGGAGAGAAAGTAAGGCATAATGCTTTGAAGAATATCCAAGGTCCTCCCGACTATATCTAGGCTGAGCAAGGTTTTCATCCAAAGAAAATAGGTTCCCAAAAAGTCAGTACATGCACTAGGGATAAATCCTGGAGCCACTGCCCAGTGGCCTTTCAGTCTTCCCCAGCCATACAACTGTCAACCACATTCAGAGGGACTAGTTTGTTCCTATGCTTGTTCCTTCCTACTCTGGCTGGAGTTGGTGAGCTCCCATTAGCTCAGATAGACTCATTCAGTGGGTATACCCATCATGGTCTTGAACTCTTTGATCATATTCTCATGCCTCCCACTTTTAGACTGGACTT
This sequence comes from Microtus oregoni, assembly GCF_018167655.1. NCBI lineage: Eukaryota > Metazoa > Chordata > Mammalia > Rodentia > Cricetidae > Microtus > Microtus oregoni. The sequence continues at coordinate 4,796,455 of NW_024543828.1, read as the reverse complement.
TGGACCTCAGTCCAGTACTTCAATGCAGGTCTATGCCTCTGCTTCCATCAGTAGCTCAATGAAGGTTCTATGGTGATATTTAAGATATTTATCAGTCTGACTATAGGACAAGTCAAGATTGGGCCTCTCTCCTCTGTTGCTTTAGGTTTTAGCTGGGGTCATCCTTGTGGATTTCTGAGAATTTCTCTAGAACCAGGTTTCTTGCTAACCCCAAAATGGCTCCCTCAATCAAGATATTGCTTTCCATGCTCTCATCTTTGCCCTTACTGCATCTCGACTATTTCATTCCTTCATGATCTCCTGAACCCTCCTCTTATCCCCTCCTCTTCCCCTTCTACCATCCCTTCTTCCCCCACCCCTGCACTCCCAATTTTGTCAGGTGAACTTGTCTGTTTCCACTCTCCAGGTGGATCTACATATGTTTTTCTTAGGGTTCAACTTATTACTTAGCTTCTCTAGGATGATGCATTATAGGCTCAATATCCTTTGTTTATAGCTAGTATTTATGTATGAGTGAGTGCATTCCATATCCATATTGTTGCATCTGGGTTACCTCATTCAGGATAGTGTTTACAAATTCAATAAATTTGCATGCAAAATTCATTGTGTCATTGTTTTTTACTGCTGAGTAGTACTCTAATGTGTAAATGTGCTATTTTTTTTTATCCATTCTTCAGTTGAGGGGCGTCTATGTTGCTTCCAGATTCTGGTTATTACTAATAGTGCTACTATGAACATAATTGAAGAAATGCCCCTATAGTATGATTGAGCATCTTTGAGGTATATTCCCAAAAGATGGGATATCCAATATCCAGGATATTGCTGGATCCTGAGGTAGGTTGATTCCTAATTTTCTAAGGAATCATGAAACTAATTTCCAAACTGCTTGTACAAGATGGCATTCCAACAAGTATTGGATGAGTGTTCCCCTTATTCCACATTCTCTCCAGCATCCATCATGAATTATAATTGGTAATTTTGATCATAGCCATTCTGACAGGTGTAAAATGTATCTCACAGATCTTTTCATTTGCATTTCCCTGATGGCTAAGGATGTTGAACATTTCCTTAAGTATCTTTTGGCTATTTGAGATTCTTCCATTGAGAATTTTGTTTAGTTCTGTCCCTCATTGTTAATTAGGTTATTTAGAATTTTGATGTCTAAATTCTTGAGTTCTTTATATATTTTGGAGATCAGTCATTCTTATATTATATTAGTTGACTGAATGTCATTAAAAATGCACAAATACATACATGCATAATATATATGCATACATGCATGGGGGTCATGGAGGAAGAGAGGGAGGTAAAGGAAAGAGAGAGTGCATTTTAATTATATACACCCCACAAACCTTTTGCATATATCCTTCTTTCATGGGAAATCTTCACCTTCCCAAAATATCCCACTTTCATTTTTATACATTTTTGAATACGTACTGAGTTTAATTGAAGGTGTATACATGAGCCTGGATATATTGAGTTATTGACTAGAGAATAGGCAACATAAAATGATCACACAAGTGAAGAAAAATTAAACTTTCCCACTAGGAATCATTATTACTAATGTCTAGAGGACATGAGTTCTATTCCCAGCATCCACAAGGCAGCTCAGACTATTTATAACTATAGTCCCAGTGTGTCTGGGATCTTCTTTTGGTCCCCGTAGACTCTAGTTATGCACTTGGGGCAGAATCATGAATGTAGATAAAACATTCATATGCAGGAAATAAATAAAGAGAAAATCTATTAAAACTTCAGTACAAGACTTCCACCTTCTGATTTGATCTCAGCATTTGTATGCCCCAAGAAATTACAGAAGAGGATCTTCTGGAGGCATTACAATCCCTGACTTCAAACTCTATTACAGAGCTACAGTAATGAAAACAGTGTGGTACTGGCATAAAAACAGAGAACTCGACAAATGGAATTGTATAGAAGACCCGGATTTTAACCCACAAACCTATAAACACCTCATTATTGATAAAGGAGCTAAAAGTATACAATGGAAGAAAGAAAGCATCTTCAACAAATGGTGCTGGCACAACTGGATGTCAACCTGTAGAAGAATGAAAATAGACCCACATCTATCACCGTGAACAAAACTCAAATCCAAATGGATTAAAGACCTCAATATCAGCCCAAACACACTGAAAATGATAGAAGAGAAAGTGGGAAGTACCATACAAAAGATGGGCACAGGAGATTGCTTCCTATGTATAACCCCAGAAGCACAGACATTAAGGGCAACATTGAATAAATGGGACCTACTAAAACTGAGAAGCTTCTGTAAAGCAAAGGACACTGTCACTAAGACACAAAGGCAACCTACTGACTGGGAGAAGATCTTCACCAACCCCGCAACAGACAAAGGTCTGATCTCCAAAATATATAGAGAACTCAAGAAACTAGACTTTAAAATGCTAATTAACCCAATTAAAAAATGGGGCACTGAACTGAACAGAGAATTCTCAACAGAAGAATTTCAAATGGCCAAAAGACACTTAAGGTCATGCTCAACTTCCTTAGCAATCAGGGAAATGCAAATCAAAACAACTTTGAGATATCATCTTACACATGTCAGAATGGCTAAAGTCAAAAACACCAAGGATAGCTTTTGCTGGAGAGGCTGTGGAGGAAGGGGTACCCTCATCCATTGCTGGTGGGAATGCAATCTTGTGCAACCACTCTGGAAAGCAGTGTTTCGGTTTCTCAGGAAATTCGGGATCAATCTACCCCTGGACCCAGCAATACCACTCTTGGGAATATACCCAAGAGATGCCCTATCATATGACAAAAGCATTTGTTCAACTATGTTCATAGCAGTATTATTTGTAATAGCCAGAACCTGGAAACAACATAGATGCCCTTCAATGGAAGAATGGATGAAGAAAGTGTGGAATATATACACATTAGAGTACTACGCTTCAGTAACAAACAATGACTTCTCGAATTTTGCATGCAAATGGATGGAAATAGAAAACACTATCCTGAGTGAGGTATCCCAGACCCAAAAAGATGAACATGGGATGTACTCACTCATAATTGGTTTCTAGCCATCAATAAGGGTCACAGAGTCTACAATAGGTGAATCTAAAGAAGCTAAGTAAGAAGGTGAACCCAAGGAAAAACATATAGTTATCCTCTTGGCTAAGGGAAGTAGACAAAATTCCCGGGGAGAAAATTGGGATCTTGGGGGTGGGGTGGGATGGGGGTAAGGGGAGATGGGGAGAGAAAAGTGAGAAGGGAAGGAGGGGGGGCCTTGGGAAAACAGGAGGATTGCGATTAAGGAAGGTTGGACAGGGGAGCAGGTAACCACAATTCTTAGTTAAGGGAGCCACTTTAGGGTTTGCAAGAGAACTGACCCTAGAGGGGCTCCCAGGTGCCCAAGCCGAGGTCCCCAGTTAGTTCCTTGGGCATCTGAGGATAGGGAACCTGAAATGACCGTATAGTATATCAATACTGATGAATATCTTGCATATCATTATAGAACCTTCATCTGGTGATGGATGGAAATAGAGACAGAGACCCACACTGCAGCACTGGACTGAGCTCCCAAGGTCCCAATAAGGAGCAGAAGGAGGGAGAACATGAGGAAAGAAGTCGGGGCCGCGAGGGGTGCACCCACCCACTGAGACAGTGGAGCTGATCTATTGGGATTTCACCAAGGCCAGCTGGACTGTGACTGAAAAGGCATGGGAGAAAACTGGACTCTCTGAACATGGTGAACAATGAGAGCTGATGAGAAGCCAAGGACAATGGCATGGGGTTTTGATAGTGCTTAATGTGCTGGCTTTGTGGGAGCATAGCCAGTTTGGATGTTCACCTTCCTAGATATGGACGGAGGGTGGAGGACCTAGGGCTTACCACAGGGCAGAAAACCCTGAGGGCTCTTTGGACTGGAGAGGGAGAGGGAAAGGAGTGGGGGGAGGGGGAGAAGGATGGGAGGAGGAGAAGGGTGGGAGGAGGGGGAGGGAAATGGAAGGCTGGGAGGAGGTGGAAACTTGTTTTTTTTTTTTTATCCTTTTCTCAATAAAAAAAAAAAAAGGGCGGGCGGTGGTGGCGCACGCCTTTAATCCCAGCACTTGGGAGGCAGAGGCAGGCGGATCTCTGTTAGTTCGAGACCAGCCTGGTTTACAAGAGCTAATTCCAGGACAGGCACCAAAACCACAGAGAAACTCTGTCTCGAAAAACCAAAAAAGAAATGACCAAAATAAAAAACACTGATGATAACTTATGCTGGAGAGATTGTGGAGAAAGAGGAAATACTTCTGCATTGCTGGTGGGAATGCAAGCTGGTACAACCCCTTTGTATATCAATGTGGCGATTTTTCAGAAAATTAGGAAACAACCTTCCTCAAGACTCAGTAATACCACTTTTGGGTATATAATCATAAGATGTTCAATCGTGCCACAAGGACATGTGCTCAACTATGTTCATAACAGTTTTGTTTGTCATAGCCAGAAACTGGAAACAACCTAAATGCCCCTCAAGGAATGAATAAGAACAATTTGGTACATGTACACAATGGAGTACTACACAGCAGAAAAAAATAATGACAGAGTGACTTTTGCAGGAAAATGGATGGAACTAGAAAACATTATTTTGAGTGAGGTTACTCAGACACAGAAAGACAATTATCACATGTATTTTTTAAACATAAAGCAACGAAAGCCAGCTTACAAACCACAATCCTAAAGAACTTAGACAACAATGTGGACACAAAGAGAGTCTTACATAGATCTATCTACATGGGAAGAAGAAAGTATAAAAAGACAAGATCTCCTGAGTAAATTTAGAGCATATGGACCTTGGGAAAGGGTTGAAGGGGGAGGGGAGAGGCAGGGAGGGGAGCAGAGAAAAATGTAGAGCTCAATAAATATCAATAAAAATATTAAAATAGAAAAAAAAAAGATTGGAAAACTAATGGTTTTTCCAGCCTAAAGTTCCCAATATTTCCACAGCCATCCCCAAAACATTTTTGTGCTCATTTTCAAGTTATAGTTTCTTTTCTGCTACTGTGTTGAAGGTCATGCATTATCTAGAACAAATGGGAATAGAAAAGAGTTTATTTGATTTATATGTCCCAATCATGGTCCATAATCAAGGAAAGGCAAGGCAGGGAATCAAACAGAGCAGGAACATGGAGGAAGGAGCTGACTCAGAGGGACTGGAGGAATGCTGCTTGCTGGCTGACTCTCAATTTCTAACTAAATCTTCTTTCTTATGTTATACAACCCAGAACCACCTAACCATATGTAGCACCACTTATCATGAACTATACCCCTTCTACATTAATTAATAATCAAAAAATGTCCTACAGGCCAATCTGACAGAAGGATTTCCTCAACTGAGGCACTCTCTTCTGTGTGATTCTTGCTTATATCAAGTTGACTAAAAAAATGCATGAACACGTAACAAACCAGCATAGTATTTAAAGCAATAGTATTGAACTTAAGCTTTCACAGCTATGTGTGTGCTTTGAAAGTGTGAAATACTAGAAAGAAACTCACTACTATGAAAAAACTGAAGTACAAACAGAATGCTGTTAATTATCTGCATAGTAGTCATTCCACTATCACATCCAGAGGCACAGCTTTCCTGCATGTCAATACTGTTGCATGCAGGGTATACTGCTGGGTAAGATCATTGACTTTTATCTTCCAGCTGTCTACATAGTTCCTTCTGGTACTGTGAAAGCTAGCCAGCAGGAAGGAAGTTTCAAGATCATTTATAGCTTGATTTCTGTGTCCTGAAAGAAAAACATGTGGTGTCTTCAGCAATAAGGTATTATTATCTAGTTCTTATTGGCAACTGTCTTAATTTCTTTACTTGCTGTGATAAAATATTCAACAAAAGAAACTTAATGGAGGAAGAATTGTGTTAAATTACATTTGAGGCTTATACCATCAATGGCAAGAAAGTCAAGGAACTTAAAATAGGTAGTTTCTTCACATCTACAATCATGAAACAGAGAATTAAAAATGTATGTTGTTCTGTTTCCTATCTCTATTTTATATGATCCCTTGACTAGAGAAGATCACAACAAACAGTAGATGTATTTCCATACCTCAATTACTGCAATTGGATAATCTCCCAGAGGCATGCCCAGAGGCTTCTAAACCAGGTGATTCTAGATTCTGTCAAGCTATAACTATCAGAGAAACCACGGAGAACAACGTTATTTTGGAGCTAGCTGGGACCCCTTAATCTTTAAAAATTATTTTTAGCTATTCCTTGATTATTCATTCTCATTCCCCAAATCCTCTCAGATCCCCCAGTTCTCTATGCACTCAACTTCATGAATATAAGCACACACACACACACACACACACACACACACACACGTATGCGTGTGCACGCATGTGTGTGTATGGAAGTGTGGAGTCCAGTTTATGTTGAGTGATGACACATGAGTATAGGCTTGCCCTGTAGAGTAGTTCATATTCACTGTGTTACTCCATTGAACTAAACTGATTTTTCCCTTTCTTAAGAGTTATCAATTGCCAATCTTTTTTGGGGGGCGGGGGTAGAGATGGGATGTCATGACTACTTCCCATCCTCCATGGACTTTGGATTTTGATTTTACTGGTTGGTTTTGTGCATGCTCTCATAGTCTCTGTGAGTTCACATGCTTATCTACTCTGTTGCTTCTGCAAAGGGCTGTTACTTTGATGTTTTTAATATTTTCTTATATTTATATAGTGCAATCTCATTATTGTTCCCACTCTCATTTGTCTCTTTTTCAAACCCTATCTTCCTTTATCAAATTCCTTTTACATATTCATGCACTGTTGTTTGTTTTAAGACCCAATGAATTTAACTAGGACTCCCTGTGACACTGCAGGTTTAGAGCTGTCTATTCATTAGAGCCTGGTGAGCTCACTTGTAGTTACACAACTGATAGTATTATCTCCACATGTGCCATAATCAGTCAAAGCTACTAGCTCAATAGTGTCTGAACAAGGCCTTTTGAGCTCTTCCCCTATCTTTGGTTGTCTGTTGACATGCTCAGTCTTAGTCAGTTTGAGAGAGGGCATGTGTTCATGATTGGAATGGCTGGATTATTCCAAGAATTTGAAAACTGTTAGACTTTTTCTTTAATCTTCTGGTTCTATATTAATACTTCCTTTTCTTCTACAACACTTATATTTTATATTTAATATAACACTTATATTATCATTGAGTAGTTATTTATTTTATTAATTATTTGAGAATTTTGCATTTTTTGCAATGAGTTTTAAAGATATTTACCCTCCTTATTTCCTACCAGATCCACCTAACTTCCATATCCACTTAATAATGTATCCTATTTTAACCATCAAATACAAACTTATGCTGTCTAATTATTCTTAATATATGGTCTTTAACTGAAGGATGGTAAATTTATCTGGGCATATACTCTTGGAGAAAACTCTTTCCATTTTCCAGAGGCTAACATTTGTCATTCCCTTCATAGATAGAGGTGGAAATGCCTGTCTGACTTCCTTCTTTGTGAGATGATTTGGTTTAAGACCTGCTCTATGATCATTGTTTTCAACTATAGATAGACAGACAGACAGGCAGACAGACAAATACTTAGATATACTTTCAGTGGATTCATGACCCCAGGAACTCAAATAAAAATTTCCACATATATTTTGTAATTTGGCATTTTAGCATTCTGGGATTGCCACCTATATCCATCTCCATATAAGCCTTCTCATGTCTCCCCCACCATTTTCCTCTCAAGGAGTCCATTATCTTTAACAAACATATCACTTGCCAATTTCCATATAAAGATCATTTTCCTGGAGAACCTAAACCATATAATATATTCCTAATAAGAATGTGGTCTAAGAGTTTTAGAGACATTACTTTAAAAAAAAATGAACTTGAATGCAAAGTTAGCATGTGATAAATTCTGAACTCTATGGTGGTATACCTTCTCTGTACTTCCAACATTCACCACTCACATTATTACACTCTTATTACATATAGATAATGGTTATAACTTTGTCAGTTTTATAGAATTGTAATATTCTAGTTAGAAGTGTGTTTCCAAACTTGATTTTGCCTTTGAGCGATGTTAATTTATACACAAAAATAAGGTCAGTTTGTCAAAGGAATAGAATAATGTACTAAATTTTATTGTGTGTCTTAAAAAATAATTTGATGTATACCTACTGTTCTGAAAAAAGTCAGCTTCAATTATCTTGTTTCAAATTAAAATCTAGTGGAGCTTCTTGGTTTCCAATCGCTGTACTTTCATTAGAGTCATAGTAGAATTCAAAAAGGCTTTCCACACACCCATTACATAATTTGTAATTTTACAATTCTGGAATTAAAGTGGATTTTTTTTTCTAATTTTACTTTAATTTACTCTAATAACATTTCAAATGCATTATTTTGAGGGTGTCTTTCTTGTATATATATAAAATTATATACATTAGTTTTTGCAAATTTGAAAAGAAATACTTTGCTGGAAAACCCAAATAAATGAGGTTTGGAAGAAAAATCCAACAAGTTTGGGAAGAAAAATCTAGAGTAAATCTAGAGATGTCTATAACAGAAATTATTGAAGTGTCCTGCTGTATGCCTTAAGAGTCTTGCCTCAGAAATATTCAAAGGACTTTCTCACTTCTTTTGTCCATATTTAGCTTCAGTCTTACATAATGAACCTAAGGCCAGATTTGTGTATGTCTATTGTCTTCAGTCCAATGAAGAAAACAATAGCAGCAACTATAAAGCCATCTAATAACTGTTTTCTGCTGTAGCTAAAGATCTTAGAAGTGACTAAACAAGGACCTTTAAAGTCTTTTTACATATTAATTTTCAGTTCTTTTCTTTGTTGTGCTTATATTACAGAATTCTTTGAGAAATACTTTGATGTATAACAAAGTGGTGATACTATAAGTTTTACAAAAATATGTAAAAATGAATGTGTAATCTGGAAAGGAATATATAAAAGTATATATTGTTGCTACAATATAAGAAACATTACTATTCTTGGAGTTTTTATATATGTAACTATTAGAAGAAAGAGATTCCATCATTTTCTTCAATATTTATTTTTTTCTTTACATGTTTATAATAGATTTAGCTCTACTCATCTCGTGTATGGTTATTGCTTCACTAGTTTCAAGTCATACAAGTGATGAAAATATAATTCCTAATTTAAGCTAATGTTTTTTGCTATGTAAGTTGTATTTTGACATATGGAAACTCCTGCTTTTTTTGGATTTAATAGTTTTAACTTGATACATCATTTTTCTTCATTGCAGTGATTTAAGATCTACAATTTAAAATAAATTGTAAAAAACGAAGTCTGTAAGTGTTCTGGAACATACAAATGAAATAAGCATTTTGACATTTCTACATCACTGCTTTCATTCCTTGGTTAAAAATATTTTATCATTTACTCAATGTCTTCTTAAAATTTTATGAAATAGGTATCCACCAAGAGTATACTATAATTTGCAAGAGTATTGGAGAAGAAGTTGAAACAGTTACATCATGATTGGACCTGGCAGGTGTTGTCTGAAATCTCAAAACACAGAAAGAGTGACACACCCCTCTAATAAGGTTACACCTACCCAACAAGGCTCCAACTTCTAATGCTTCTCAAATACTGTCATTCGTTAATGAGTAAACATTCAAACATGAGAGTCTATTAGGGACATTCTTTTTTTTTTTGTTTTTTGTTTTTCGAGACAGGGTTTCTCTGTGGCTTTGGAGACTGTCTGTCCTGGAACTAGCTCTGTAGACCAGGCTGGTCTCGAACTCACAGAGATTCGCGTGCCTCTGCCTCCCGAGTGCTGGGATTAAAGGCGTGCACCACCATCGCCCGGCTTATGAGGGTCATTCTTATTCAAACTATTGCATACCTATATATATGGCTAACATTTTGCCATTATATTTGTGTGAACTATATTTTCACCATATTTAGATGACATTTTTACACTTTTGTGAAGATCATCTAGATGGTTAGAACTTTCTATTTTAATAGTTATATTTAAAATATTTTATCTTTGTGTTTAGGGACTGGATTTTAAGAAGTTAATATGCTTACTTAAAAATTCCACTTTCTAACCTTTTGAAATGGCATATAAAATAGAAGGTGTTACAATTTTGTCTAAAAGGTTGAATATGCATAAAAACCATATATTCACTAATAGAAAATTTTAGATAAGCTATGTCATACACATTATATAAAATATTGAAAATATATTAAAATAAACATATCTGTGACGCATGTATTGAAATATAAAGGGATAGATTTGATAAATTGGTCTTTAAAAGTAGTGTTTTATGTTTATAGGCTACAAGTAACATATCTATGATACATACATTTGTGTTTCTCTGATTAAAAATAAATCTAATCACATGAGAAGAAAGAATTTTTAGTGATATGATTAACTTTTTATATACCACTGTATTTTCAATTTGCTATAATAGTGATGATAACTTATGCTTTCCCACAATGATGATACTTTTATTTTATGACTATATGAATAATTCATTTTAGTTCTTTAAAAAGCCAAAATTACCATCAATACATCTAAGAACACATTATCTGCAATTTTACCACATTAGCAAAAGAGTAATTAACATTGTAGTGGTGACTACTCTGTTAAGTATCTACCCATGTACATGATATTAACTAAACAGAAAAGTTATGTCTTTAATCCCCAATAAGTACATAAAAACCAGTCTGTTATTTTAGTGGGAAATTCTAGATATACATGCTAATCACAGGTAAGAGAGAAAAACATTTTATTATTTTTAAGTCATTAATATGTAAGCATATTATTGCATTTCTTTTTGATTTGCAATATAAAGAGCAATTTAAATATTCTCAACAGAGAATATCTGTATATTTTCTACTATAATGGAATTGAATATTTTAATATAATATTTTAACTGATTTATTAAAAATTCATACAATGTATTTTTTGTTCTATTCATACCCACTTCTTCTTCAATTATCCCCCAGACACAACTTCTACTTCTGCCACTCTTTCTGACCCACTTTGTGCTCTGTTCTTTGAAAAATAAATCACTGAGTCCAAATCCAATTTGTGTTGTCTGTATATTCATGGTTGTAGGACTATCCCCTGGATCCTGGTTGAACTGCCCAGTGCCATACCCCTAAAGAAAACTGACTCTCTATAGCCAAGAAGACATGAAATGTCAGTAGCCCTCTATCAAGGAGGAGGACTGACAAGGCCATCCTCATTTAATTCTAGAGGGTTACCTGCTCTGGTCTTGTGAAGGCAACCACAGCTGTTGAGAGTTCATGAGGATAGTAGTCCAGAAAACACTATTTTACTTTTCTCCTCCAGATCTCTTACAATCTTTCAGTGCTGTATTCCATGATGGTCCCTGAGAATCTGGGGGTAGAGTAGTGGTTCTCAACCTTCTTAATTCTTCAATATGTAAAGTACTTCCTCAAGTTTTGCTAGTCCCCAACCATAAAATTAATTTCCTGCTACTTCATAACTAATTTTGCAAAACATAATATAAATGCCGGATATACAGAATATCTGATATGCAACTCCTGTGAAAAGGTAGTTTGACCTCATAGAGTTCTCGACCAATGGCTTAAAATCACAGAGTGGGTGATATAGGTGTTCCATTTTGGGATGTGCACTCCAAAGTGATTCTCTGCACTTTTAACAAGTGACTTTCCATATTAAGCAGCGTATACTGCACAAAGAAACATCCCTGTAATTTGTGAAAGCTGCACTAGTCTATAGGTAGAGAGATACAGATTTGAGGGTAGATTTAGACTAAATTTAGCAGACTATTTGCAGTAGATTCAGCCCTTGGGATGTATTTGCTTCATTCTCATGCTTTCTTGACATGTATTTCCTCTTGTGGGTCATGCATTAAATCCAAGCAGAGTGGCTATTATGGACATAATACTTGTTCTACTATTATACTTCTGGGTATATATTGTCATAGTGGCCAATTCACAGATTTCACAGTTATGTAGGATTGTTGACTACTCTTCCCTACAACATCCTACATAACATCTTCTGATAATATAAAAGTTACACAAGAAGAAAAAAGCTTTCTGGTCAGTACGAACATAATATCTATATGTCCTTAAACCAGTGTATGATATCTTCATCAGTAAAATATTATCATTAAGAAACTAAATATTTAATTTCAAATTTATGTTTATTCATTACTTTTTCATGATATGCATTAATATTTACCTTTTTTTGGTCTGGTTAAATATCTTGTACATTCTAGCCATGCACTCTACCACTGAACTATAGCCTCCATATATTTATACTTTTGGTAGTTAGGTACGATATAGTAAATTTTGACTACATTCTCATATAATTAATAGTTTAATAAGATATCATTTTTATTTTATGTAAATATCTCCTTTGATAGTAAAACACTGGATTTATCTATATAAAATATGCATACTAATTTTTGTTTATGAAAGCAGAGAAAACAAAGATTTCCATTTGACCAAGTCAAGACTTGTGTATAGAAACCTGGGTTCATAAAACAAACTTCTGTACAAAACATAGGAAGTCAGACATGACAAAAGAAATAATTACATGGAAACTGTATTCTTTTAAACACTGCCTGGCCCATTAGTGCTAACCTCTTACCAGGTAATTCTCATATCTTGCTTAACACATTTCTATTAATCTGTGTAGCACCATGAGGTGGTGGCTTACTGGGAAAGATTCACCATGTCTGACCTGGCGGCTGACTCCATAGCATCTGACCTGGAGAGGAGAGGCATGGCGTCTGGCGCATTTCGCTTTTTCCGAGCATTCTGTTTGGTCTACTCCGCCTATCTAAATTCTGCCCTATCAGGCCAAGCAGTTTGCTTTATTAATTAACCAATAAAAGCAACAGATAGAAAGAAGACACTCCCACATCAATTATTCAGTTTGAGTGTGAAGGAAAAGAATAATGTCCCAGATTTGATAAGAAGGGTAAGAGCTTTTCTCACGTGTGTGTAAATATTTATCATTTTCAAGAATTCAGTTTATTTTATAAGGGCTGTCTGCATTTTGGAGGAAAAATTACTCAATCCACAGAATTTATTAACAATTTATTTTATTCAGTCTACTTATTTAAATGGGCATAGTGTCCAGAAACAGCATTTGAAAGTATGCTTGACCATATATCTGACACCTCTTTCCTCAGTCAAGTTAACACATAAAAGTGTCTTTGCATATAAAATTAAGAATGTAACATATGTACATGTGTTTATAAATTCACACACACACATATATCAATCAATAACATGTCTATGATAGCTAAATTGAGGTTAAATTAGAAACTGAGAAAATTTTTATCTAAATGACAATCATATAATATTCTTAGCAAAATATTTTTAAAACTGGGCGAGTTTTATGAAAAATTATAAAACCATTTGCTAATCATTCAAATAAATTAACACATGAAACTTTAGTGTTGGCAAATCAAAATAATCACACTAATGAGATTCAAATGTAACTCATATTTAAAATTGTAATTCAAGTTACGTTTTTATACATGAATATAATAATTTTAAAATACACTTAGAATAAAAATGTATGTGAATTTGAAGAATGATGTGAGCAAATATATAAAAGACATATTTTTGTAGACTAAAGATATTCTATATGTAGTTTTCAAAATTTGATATGAATTCATTCAAGATAGAGTAGAACATCAGGCGTTAGAGGATATAATCCTAAGAAATATTTTAATACAAATTGAGATTTGTAACACACAATTAATACCAGTTAAGTAGAAGGAACTTGTGTTATTTTTAGTAACTTACACTGTAACATATCTAAATAAACAGAAAGTAGAAGACATTATTAACACCCAAGAAAGTAATTTGTGAAAAGTATAACATTTAATAACCAATAAAATATAGGAATGTTAAAGAGAAATATAGGATTGAGTATGTGTATCAAATGAGACAGTAATAAATATTAAAATAATATACATTGAAAACTACATTCATGCTTTCTGTCAGTTTGTACTCTAATTAGTCAGTCTTACTGTGACTCTGCAATGATAATTATTATTTTTTTCCTGTTAAAAATAGTTTTAGATGGAAGAAACATAGAGAAATTTCTATAATTCATTTAATTCAAAATATATCTTAAAATTAATTTCAAATTTCTGCTTTGATCAGAGATTTCTATCAGTCCCTTTCTTAAGTATAAACCATTTTTCTAACATTAGTTATTTGTTTGTAGATTTAGATTATTTCAATTTTATTTGGAATATTATCAGAAAATATCACTTAAAATCTTTTAAATTCATTAGTAAGATTTCTGTTATTGCTAACCGAGTACTTTAGATCTGTATGAATATGTTATATTTCTTATTCTGATAGTTGTGTGCATATTTGTGGTCAGTTTTAAGTTATCCCTGATATTGCTTTGAATAATGACAATTATTTATATGTGGAGATTGATTTAAAAATAAATTTGTAATTCAAGGTCAACCTGGTTTACAAGAAGTAGTTCCAGGAAAACCATATGTATCAGTTTGTTACTGTCCTCAAATGCTTATATGTGCATATAATTTCTCATCTATTACACATTTTCACTAACTTTCACCTATTTCAAATGTAAAGTGAGATGAATTTGTTTTCTTTCTACAAGTGAATCACTATAAGATCTCAGTAGAAGAGTTTCATCATCTCTAAAAGTTTTCTCTTGCTTCTTTGCATTAATTTCCACCCCCATCCCAATTCTCATGCAACCACTGATTTGTAATGCAGAATTATGATTTGATTTTTGCTTTGCTTTGATTAGTATTTTCAAAATGTTCTATAAATAGGATAAGCCTTCCTTGACTACACATTAGTTCAAGCAAATCGCAAGTTCTTGTTGAAAATATGTAGGCTATGTACTTTTGCTCATGCAAGGGATGGTCCATTTGATAAAGATAATGGACTAAGCCTAAAAAGGATGGCAGTAATAATATTCATATATATACATATATATATAATTTTATGTATTATATATATTTATATATAATTTTATATTATATATTATTAATATATTATTTTAATTATTATTTATATATTTATATATTATATTTATATAATTATGTATATTATATAATATATTTATATATTATTTTAATTATTAATAATATATATTATTAATATATATTATTTTATATATTATTTATATATAATTTTATATATATATATATATATATATATATATATATATATATATATATATATAATTTTTTTTTTTTTCGACACAGAGTTTCTCTTTAACTTTGGGGCCTGTCCTGGAAGTAGCTCTGGTAGACCAGGCTGGCCTCAGAACTCACAGAAATCCCGCCTGTCTCTGTCTCCCAAGTGCTGGGATTAAATGCATGAGCCACCACCGCCTGGCATATAAATGGTTTTATAACTACAAAAAGAAAGCATTACCTATAGGCATAAATATATGTCTTTTTATGCATAATGACACAGATTAATAACATTCTATTAGAAAAGGCTAAATTTTAAAACTAAATTCTAATTTAGGACTTTTAAAAAGATATTTGAAATTTCTGTGGGAACATTTTTTAAACGAATCGACAGAAGGACCTGTTGTCCATGGCTTTCCAAACTATTTCATCTTTGGAGATGTCATTTAAAAATAGTGTATCTAAGTGTCTACTTTGAATATACCACTGTTTCTATCACTACATTCTATTATATATTTTCTACACATGCATTATTCTTTGCTTTGTAACTCAGTGTTAATTCCCTTAGTTGCATATTGGAATCACGTGAAGATCCATCTAAACAATGATACCTAAGTATTTGCACAAAAAAATGTTTAATTTGTTTGAGATGTTACCTAGATATCAACTTTTGAATATTTTATGAAATTGTTTACATTTTCATTCAGAATTTGTGAACCCTTGGTTCAGTTAGAACACTGATTCTATTACCTGGAAGCAAACCAGAATTAGCCAATGGACTCTTACTAGTGCTTCAATTCAGCCTCAGTTCAATTAAACAGAATCTCTGAGGGTAGCATACTGATATTGATGGATTTTATTATTGTTTAATTGTTGCTGTTGTGTGACAAAGCACACTAATATTATTTTATTACATTTAGACATTTAGGAAACAGGTGAAAGAATCAATTTCTGAGTCCTACTATTCAATCAGGTGTTTCAGAGTGTTGCCCAACAGTTTCTGTTCAAGCAGGCCCTGTACATGATCTGAATATGGGAATAAATTGTTGAAGCTACTAGGGGCCACTTGTAATAAATCTTGCCCAAACTTGAGGAAGACTGAATGCCTTAAAAATGCTCATTCCTGAATCTTTCTTAAATAGCTTAATATATTTTTTTTTTCACAGGAAATCTTTCCAAAGGACATCTTAATAGTTTCTTGGGTAAATATTGTAGCTAAGATTAAAAACTACATCCTTAGAACCTGAGCTCCTTGAGCATAGGAATGAGTGCATAACTCACATAATGTGTATTAATATGGCATGGGATTGTGCAATGATTGCATATTAGAAAAACATGGACAAAGAGAAGAGGAATACGAGACCAACAAAATTCAAGGATAACTGGATTTGCCTGTAAGAAAGCTGTGTTGACTTCATAGTCTTCAAAGATCACCCAAACTTTTATCCTAATATTCACTTAATATTTACTTTCCATTTCAGAAAACAATAAAAGTACCATTTCAATAAATCTCATCATGAGTATGTCTCTTGCACCACTTCTCATAAATAATTAGCTATATGGTAAGCACTTTCAGATGCCCAACTGCTACCTATGTATAAAAGTGTTTTGTTAATCATGACTGGTTTTGAAATCATTCAGGACCATATAAATCAATTAGAAAAGTAAGAAATTTAAAGAGTATTATTCATGTCAGAAAAATATCAGTCATAGTGAACCTTAATTATTTATGAAGACGGCTGCATTGCTTTTTTTATAAATCTGTTTCACAGTTAAATTTTTAAATTTAAAATTGTTTTACACCAGAAGAAAGAAACAAATATTTCATTATAATAAAGAAAACAATAACTCAATAATCAACTATGTTTAAGGATTACTAAATATTTCCTAATCGAAATTCAATTAATGTTAGATCTAAAAGAGACAAAAACTATTTTTCTCTCTTCAAATTAGTATCCTTAATTAATTTTGGCTATGTATTGGTTAAAATATTTTGTATCAGAAATGATTAAATCAATATGATCAGCTCAAGAACTAACTTGCTAAATTATAATATCAGATTAGTAGTTATCTTCATATGAACAGGGTAAAAATAAACATACAGAATATTTTCCCACATAATACTATTTTAATTTTATAAAATATTAAATAGTCATATTTTAATCAGCAATCTGACATAGTGCTAATCAATTAGAGTTTTTCATTCCTGTTTTGGTTTAATTTTTAAAAATTTATTTACAATTTTGTTTTTGATTGATTCCAGTCTCTCAATATTCTCGTTGTCTCTCATTGTTATTAAAGAGAATAGGTTCTGATGGGAGAAAATGAATGTACTTGACTTCCACGCATGAAGTCCTTAGTAAATATGAAAACACATCATCATAAAATAGTATAGATAAAGTAGCAGCTGATTTGGGTTTATTTAATTATTAGTTTTTCTTATACTTTAACAATAACTAGGTAAAACATAATCATTACTAGAAGGAATATTAGATATTGAGGAGTTTTAGTACAATAGGTTAATGCGCTTGGGCTTAAAAGGAAAAAAAATGTAATACCCAGGCAGATATATAACCACAATTTGACATAATTAAAAATTTACATGGATTTCAAAGTGCTGGATACTTCCCAATAATTGTAAAGGGATGTAAGGTTAAATTCTCAAAGACTGATTGTTAAGACTAAAAATGCCAAGATTTAGATGCTATCCATTGTTGTCCAAGGACTGAAGAATCACTTAAAGTCCTTGCAGAACTATTTATGCTATAGTGCCTAAAATTCAAGAAGAAGAAAGTGGCTGATAAATCTAAGTGACTACAGAAATTGAAGGAAAAAGTGGAAGCATTCATAGAGAAAACATTCTGTCTTTGGGAGAAATCTACCAATGATTCTCTATAATTATTCACATTTAGTTTTAATCTTAAGTATTTTTAAGACCATGACAAAAATATGGGAAAAAATCTTCTATCATTTTGTCACTTCTTCTTACAAATATTTTCCCTTTTTATTACCACACACTTAATTGTTGACTGGCAATACACATCAACATCTATAATATTTATGAATATTAGACAGAGTAGTAAGGTAAAAAATGTCCATGCACATACTTTTCATATCTGAGCAGTTGGGAAAGATGTATACCTCAAGTTATAATATATTATGTAAGTAAGGTTGAAATGGAATAAATGCTGCTAACCAATGGTTTTTGTTGTCTTGGATTATTGTGTTGTGTTAAGTGCATTTATGAGCCTCAATAAATGTAGAACAAAAAAGAAAGGAAATTATTGAAAAAACTTGAGTAGAAAATATTTTCAAAGGAGTAATGTAAAGTGGCTCTATGACACTAGATTTTAAAAATGTGAAGCATAAAAACTATGTTCATAGTGGATTTATTCATAATATGCAGAAATTGGAAACAACCCAGAAGTCCTTCAACCAAAAATTAGATAAAGAATGTGGTACAATTACATAACAGAGAATTACTTAGCTGTTAAAAATGACATAGTGAAATTTGTAAGCAAATAAATGGAAGAAAAAAAATATCATCCTGAATGAGGTAAACCAGACCCCGAAGGACAAACATGATTAACTGTTAAATTTAATATTAACTGATAAATGAAGGATTAAAAAGTATTACAGTTGTCATAACATTTGTGGTGTATGTGTGTTTGTGTATGTGTGTGTATACTATAGCTCTTGTTATAAAAGCAGAGAACAATTATTTTCCACTGAGTGGGTTTTAGGGATGTTACTGAGGTTACCAGTCTGGGCAGTAACCGTATTTACCAACTGAGACATCTCCCTGGATTTACTATGACTTCTCAAAGAGGAAAGCAAACTCTTAATTTTTGCTAATATTCTTGTTATGTATATAATAAAAAAAAACATCTGATTTCCATATGCTGAAATTTACCTGACATCTTAGAGTATTTCCCTAATACTAGACACTTATAATCATAAGACTTGAAAGGTATAAAAAAAGGATAAAGATTTCAAATTTTCCTTGGAGACAAAGCAAATATTAGGGTCACTCTAGTATACATGAAAATCTGGTTCAAAACATCAAATATTTAAAAACACATCTTATTTCCATCTTTAACCATAAAAGTTATGCATATATAAAAAACAAATATTATCTTCACTGAGGTTTTTGTTTTTGTATCTTTAAGGCCATGGTTGAAGGAAGAACTTTAGAAGGAGTGGGAACCTGGATGTAAAACTGAAAGCACACTATTGTTTTACTGACAATATTAATTCTGCCAAAAAAGCCATGGGTTTTCATTTGCGATTTCTGGATAATAGTCTATAATTTCTCTAACTTCTATAGTTTTCTTTATATAGATAGTCCAACTCCTTTAAATTTACATCTGATTATATTATTTTTTATATATTTACTAATTTACTTATTTCAACAATGTATTTTTCAGTTGTTTGTTGCTATATTCTTATTTTTCACATTTACTTTTTGTATAGCAACTCTTGCACACATGAATTGCAATAGATTTTGATAAAGAATGCAGATTTCTCTATACAATGAGATTTTTCACAAAGTAGATAATTTCATTTATACCTCCATTCAGAACACATTTATCTACTTATCTTGAATAATGTTCCTATGAGTGCTGCCTTATATAGAATCTACAGAAATGGACCAACTTTCCTATCTACAAATGAAACTTCCATCCATTTTCAATTAAGTATGTTGATAGCTGTGGTGGAGTCAAATATGCATTTCTATGATTGTGTCAAATTCCTTCTAAACTTAATTTATTGAAAGATGTTATGATGAAAATATACTGAATTCAACTGATTTTCCACTTTATCTATAAAAAGGGTATCAAGTATTTTATCCTTTGATTCTGTTAGTGTAGCTTGTTCCATTTATTGATTTGTAAGGATTGTACTATCCCTTTATCTCAGGAACAAATCCACTTTCTCATGGTGAAGGATCCTTTCAATATTTTGTTGAATTTGTTTGCTAGAAATTGGTGATTATGTGACAAACATGTATATCAAATATATGCAGATTTAATTATATTTTGTCACAGTGTTCTTGTTTCACTTTGTTTTTCAGAACAATGCCTGTCATCTTTTTTTTTTCTTTTTTTATTGAGAAAAGTAGAAAAAGAAAAACAAGTTTCCACCTCCTCCCAGCCTCCCATTTCCCTCCCCCTCCTCCCACCCTACGCCCCCTCCTCTAACCTTTCTCCCCCTCCCCCCACTCCTTTCCCACTCCCTCTCCAGTCCATAGAGCAGTCAGGGTTTTCTGCCCTGTGGTAAGACCTAGGACCTCCCACCTCCGTCCATATCTAGGAAGGTGAACATCCAAACTGGCTAGGCTCCCAAAAAGCCATCACATTACGTAGGATCAAACCCCCGTGCCATTGTCCTTTGCGTCTCATCAGCCCTCATTGTTCGCCATGTTCAGAGAGTCCAGTTTTATCCCATGCTTTTTCAGTCACAGTCCAGCTGGTCTTGATGAGCTCTCAATAGATCAGCTCCACTGTCTCAGTGGGTGTGTGCATCCCTCGTGGTCATGACTTCTTTCCTCATGTTCTCCCTCCTTCTGCTCCTCATTGGGACCTTGGGAGCTCAATCCAGTGCTCCTGTGTGGGTCTCTGTCTCTATCTCCATCCATCACCAGATGAAGGTTCTATGATGATATGCAAGGTATTCGTCAGTATTGCTCTAGGATAGGGTCATTTCAGTTTCCCTATCCTCAACTGCCCAAGGAACTAACTGGGGACCTCAGCTTGGGCACCTGGGAGCCCCTCTAGGGTCAGGTCTCTTGCCAACCCTAAAGTGGCTCCCTTAACTAAGAATTGTGGTTCCGTGCTCCCCTGTCCAAACTTCCTTTATCCCAATCCTCCTGTTTTCCCAAGGCCCGACCTCCTTCCCTTCTAACTTTTCTCTCCCCCTCTCCCCCAAGATCCCAATTTTCTCCCTGGCAATTTTGTCTACTTCCTTTAGCCAAGAGGATAACTATATGTTCTTCCTTGGGTTCCCCTTCTTACTTAGCTTCTTTAGATTCACCTATTGTAGACTTATTAATGGCTAGAAACAAATTATGAGTGAGTACATCCCATGTTCATCTTTTTGGGTCTGGGATACCTCACTCAGGATAGTGTTTTCTATTTCCATTAATTTGCATGCAAATTTCGAGAAGTCATTGTTTGTTACTGAAGCGTAGTACTCTAATGTGTAGATATTCCATACTTTCTTCATCCATTCTTCCATTGAAGGGCATCTAGGTTGTTTCAAGGTTCTGGCTATTACAAATAATGCTGCTATGAACATAGTTGAACAAATGCATTTGTCATATGATAGGGCATCTCTTGGGTATATTCCCAAGAGTGGTATTGCTGGGTCCAGGGGTAGGTTGATCCCGAATTTCCTGAGAAACCGAAACACTGACTTCCATAGTTGTTGCACAAGATTGCATTCGCACCAGCAATGGATGAGGGTACCCCTTCCTCCACAGCCTCTCCAGCAAAGGTTATCCTTGGTGTTTTTGACTTTAGCCATTCTGACATGTGTAAGATGATATCTCAAAGTTGTTTTGATTTGCATTTCCCTGATTGCTAAGGAAGTTGAGCATGACCTTAAGTGTCTTTTGGCCATTTGAACTTCTTCTGTTGAGAGTTCTCTGTTCAGATCAGTGCCCCATTTTTTAATTTGGTTAAATAGCATTTTAAAGTCTAGTTTCTTGTGTTCTCTATATATTTTGGAGATCAGACCTTTGTCTGTTGCGGGATTGGT
Source organism: Microtus oregoni (assembly GCF_018167655.1). NCBI lineage: Eukaryota > Metazoa > Chordata > Mammalia > Rodentia > Cricetidae > Microtus > Microtus oregoni. Next base: position 4,774,530 of record NW_024543828.1, on the reverse strand, counting down.
GAAGATCTTCTCCCAGTCAGTAGGTTGCCTTTGTGTCTTAGTGACAGTTTCCTTTGTTTTGCAGAAGCTTCTCAGTTTTAGTAGGTCCCATTCATTCAATGTTGCCCTTAATGTCTGTGCTTCTGGGGTTATACATAAGAAGCAATCTCCTGTGCCCATCTTTTGTAGGGTCCTTCCCACTTTCTCTTCTATCATTTTCAGTGTGTTTGGGCTGATATTGAAGTCTTTAATCCATTTGGACTTGAGTTTTGTGCACGGTGAAAGATATGGGTCTATTTTCATTCTTCTACAGGTTGACATCCAGTTGTGCCAGCACCATTTGTTGAAGATGCTTTCTTTCTTCCATTGTATACTTTTAGCTCCTTTATCAAAAATGAGGTGTTTATCGGTTTGTGGGTTAAAATCCGGGTCTTATATACGGTTCCATTGGTGGACTTCTCTGTTTTTATGCCAGTACCACTGTTTTCATCACTGTAGCTTTGTAATAGAGTTAAAACTCAGGGGTAGTAGTGCCTCCAGAAGATCCTTTATTGTATAGGATTGTTTTGGCTATCCTGGTTTTTTTGTTTTTCCATATAAAGTTGATTATTGTCCTCTCCAGATCTGTGAAGAATTTTGATGGGATCTTGATGGGGATTGCATTGAATCTATAAATTGCCTTAGGTAGAATTGCCATTTTTACTATGTTGATCCTCCCAATCCAAGAGCAAGGTAGATCCATCCATTTTTTGGTATCCTCTTCAATTTCTTTCTTCAATGCCTTAAAGTTCTTGTCAAATAGATCTTTCACTTTCTTGGTTAGATTTACCCCAAGATATTTTATGCTATTTGTGGCTATCGTGAATTGTGAAGCTTCTCTGATTTCCCTCTCTGCTTCCCTATCCTTTGTGTATAAGAGGGTGACTGATTTTTTGGAGTTGATCTTGTATCCTGCCACATTACTAAATGTGTTTATCAGCTGTAAAAGTTCTTTGGTGGAGTTTTGGGGGTCGCTTAAGTACACTATCATATCATCTGCGAATAACGAAAATTTAACTTCTTCCTTTCCAATTCGAATCCCCTTGATCCCATTATGTTGTCTTATTGCTATTGCTAGAACTTCAAGTACTATATTGAAGAGATATGGCGAGAGTGGACATCCTTGTCGTGTTCCTTAGTTAAGCGGGATGGCTTTGAGATTCCCTCCGTTTAATTTGATGTTAGCTGTCGGCTTGCTGTATATAGCTTTTATTATATTTAGGTATGACCATTGTATCCCTAATCTCTCCGAGACTTTTATCATAAAGCGATGTTGAATTTTGTCGAATGCTTTTTCAGCATCTAATGAGATGATCATATGGTTATTTTCTTTCAGTTTATTTATATGCTGGATTACATTGATAGATTTTCGTATGTTGAACCAGCCCTTCATCTCAGGAATGAAGCCTACTTGATCATAATGGATAATATTTCGGATGTGTTCTTGGATTCGGTTTGCCAGTATTTTGTTGAAGATTTTTGTGTCGATGTTCATGAGTGAGATTGGCCTTTAATACTCTTTCCTGGTTGAGTCTTTGTGTGGTTTTGCTATCATAGTAACTGTAGCTTCATCAAAGGAATTTGGTAATGACCCTTCTGTTTCTATATTGTGGAATACATTAAGGAGTATAGGTATTAGCTCTTCTTGGAAGTTCTGGTAGAATTCCGCATTGAAACCATATGGTCCTGGGCTTTTTTGGTTGGGAGGTTTTTGATAACAGCTTCTAATTCTTCGTGACCAACAGGTCTGTTTAGATTGTTCACCTGGTCCTGGTGTAACTTTGGTATATGGTATTTATCTAAAAAAGTGTCCATTTCTTTTACATTTTCCAGTTTCGTGTTATACAGGCTTTTGTAATAAGATCTGATGATTCTCTGAATTTCCTCTGTGTCTGTGGTTATGTCCCCCTTTTCATTTCTAATGTTATTAATTTGTGTATTCTCTCTCTGCCGTTTGATTAGTTTGGATAGGGGTTTATCAATCTTGTTGATTTTCTCCAGGAACCAGCTTTTTGTTTCAATGATTCTTTGGATTGTTTTCTGTGTTTCTATTTTGTTGATTTCAGCCCTCAATTTGATTATTTCCAATCTTCTACTCCTCCTAGGTGAATCTGTTTCTTTTTTTTCTAGAGCTTTCAGGTGGGCTGTTAAGTCTTCAATATAAGCTTTCTCTGTTTTCTTTAAGTGGGCACTTAGTGCTATGAACTTTCCTCTTAGGACTGCTTTCATAGTGCCCCATAAGTTCGAGTATGTTGTTTCTTTATTTTCATTGAATTCAAGGAAGACTTTAATTTCTTTCTTTATTTCTTCCTTAATCCAGGTATGGTTCAGAAGTTGACTGTTCAGTTTCCATGAGTTTGTAGGCTTTCTGGGGGTAGCATTGTTGTTGAATTCTAACTTTAATCCATGGTGATCTGATAAGACGCAGGTGGTTACTTATATTTCTTTGTAACTGTGTAAATTAGCTTTATGACCGAGTATGTGGTCAATTTTTGAGAAGGTTCCATGAGCTGCAGAGAAGAAGTTATAATCTTTCTTCTTCGGATGGAATAATCTATAGATGTCTGTTATGTCCATTTGCTTCATCACCTCCATTAATTCTCTAATTTCTCTGTTAGGTTTCTGTTTGATTGACCTGTCCATTGGTGAGAAAGGAGTGTTGAAGTCTCCTACTATTAGTGTGTGTGGTTTGATGGCTGCCTTGAGTTTTTGTAATGTTTCTTTTACATACGTGGGCGCTTTTATATTAGGGGCTTAGATATTCAGGATTGAGACTTCATCCTGATGAATTGTTCCTGTTATGAGTATAAAATGTCCCTCTCCAACTCTTCTGATTGATTTAAGTTTGAAGTCAACTTTGTTAGAAATTAGTATGGCCACACCTGCTTGTTTCTTAGGTCCATTTGCTTGATAAGACTTTTCCCAGCCCTTTACTCTGAGTAGGTGCCTGTCTTTCTGGTTGAGGTGTGTTTCTTGTAGACAGCAGAATGTTGGATCCTGTTTTTGTATCCAATCCCTTAGCCTGTGCCTTTTTATAGGTGAGTTGAGCCCATTGACATTAAGTGATATTAATGACCAGTGGTTGTTAACTCCAGTCACTTTTTTAGTAGTAGGGTTTGTGTGTTTCCCTTCTTTGAGTTGCGCTGGTGAAAGGTCTCTAGATGACTGAGTTATTGTGGGCATTGTTGGACTCCTTGGTTAGTGATTTTCCTTCTATAATCTTCTGTAAGGCTGGATTTGAGGCTACGTATTGTTTAAATTTGTTTTTATCCTGGAAAATTTTTTTTCTCCATTTATAGTGAACGAAAGCTTGGCTGGATATAGTAGTCTGGGTTTGCATCCATGATCTCTTAGTTTTTGCAGTACATCTATCCAGGACCTTCTGGCTTTTATGGTTTCCATAGAGAAGTCAGGTGTAAGTCTGATAGGTTTACCTTTATAAGTAACTTGGACTTTTTTCTTTGCGGCTCTTAATATTCTTTCTTTATTCTGTATATTTTGTGTTTTGATTATTATATGGCGAGGGGATTTTTTTTTTTTTTGATCCAGCCTATTTGGTGTTCTGTATGCTTCTTGAACCTTCATAGGTACCACTTTCTTCAGGTTGGGAAAGTTTTCTTCTATAATTTTATTAAGTATATTTTCTGTACCTTTGAGCTGCACTTCTTCTTCTTCTTCTACTCCAATTATTCTTAGGTTTGGTCTTTTTATTGTGTCCCAAATTTCTTGAATGTTTTGTGATGAGAATTTGTTGGTTTTGCTGTTTTCTTTGATCAGTGTGTTTATTTTCTCTATGGTATCTTCAGTGTCTGATATTCTCTCTTCTATCTCTTTTAATCTGTTGTTAGTACTTGTCTCTGTAGTTCCTGTTCGTTTACCCAGATATTCCATCTCCATTCTTCCCTTGGTTTGTGCTTTCTTCATTGCTTCCATTTCATTCTTCAAGTCTTGAACCGCTTCCCTAACCTGTTTGATTGATTTTTCTTGTTTCTCTTGGTTTTTTTGCGTGTCTTTGAGCGATTTATTCATTTCTTCTACCTTTTCCTTTGTAATCTCTAATTGTTTATGGCAGTTTTTCACCTCCTGTTTAAGGTCCTCTATTATTTTCATATAGTTCACTTTTGAGTCGATTTCTTCTATTTCTTCAGCAGTAGGGTGTACAATTCTTCTTATTTCGGGATCCCTGGTTTCTGGTTGTGTCATGTTGCATTTCAGGTTGTTGGAGGAATTCTTGTATTGGCGCCTTCCCATCTCTTCCTTCAAATGGAGCCAGGTGCGGCCTGGTCTCTTGGTCCAGTCTTTGCTGTGATTGACTCTTTGTGTATATCTCTTCAGTGTAGAAGCAAGAACAGTTCCCGTCCCAATGGGAATCCTTGGATTCCTCAGCAACTAAACAGGGCCGCAGGTAGCCCAATGATCCAGGGCCAACAGGATGAGTGGAGCAAGGGGGGAATGGTATCCAGGAGCGCGCAGGAAGCTTGGCGTCGGAGCTGAAGGTGCCCGGCTCCCTTACAGGGGACCCTGAGGCCTGCCCCGTAGGCAGGCACTCACAGCTCTGGGTGGGTCGCCTTAGTTTAGGAGCTTGAAACTGTACTTGAGCACTGGTCCTAGCATACAGCAGGGCAGGGTTGGGAAGGGGTGCTGGGGGAGCTGGATCGTGCGAAAGAAAGACAGCCCTGCAGAAGGAATGCCTGTCATCTTTATTTCTACATCATTCCAACTGGTCCATCCCTGCCAATGCACCAAATGTTCTAAATAAGATGAGACAGAAGTGGATATCCTACTTAGCTTAGACAGAATGCTAGAGAAACAGGATGGCCACTTCTTATTCTTGTTCCATTGATTTTCTTGGAGTAACAACATAATCACAGAGATTCTGTTCCTCTTTACATTCAAATATGGATTCTCTGTGTTTGTGGTTTAATAAGATAGCTCAATCTTTTTCTCAAGTCACACTGGTGTTGCTTGTGTCAATTAATTAATTGTGTTGCATGCTTGGTATTTCTTTTTTGTCTCTTAGCTTTCTAGTGAATAATACAAGAAAGAAAGAAATATGAATGGTTACATGATTCATTCCCAAGAACAGAAAAACTGCTTTTTGTATAGTCAAACAAATTTCAAAAGAGGCATGGAAAAGAGGAAATGCTTTACTGGCATCAACACTATCTCTGATCTAAGTATGTCTATTTTTAATCAACTAAATTGCATTCATTCCTGAGGTGTTTGTTTCAAAAGTGCTATTCTTTCAGTGATTGATGTGTGAAATCTGGCTTCTATTTTTCATTTCATTTTTACTTATTGCATACTCTCACCATCATAAGCCACATCTAGTACTTCATTATTGGGTGGATACTTTAATTAGGTATCTTTTTGTAATTTGTATTTTAATCTTATGATATATTGGTCTCATTATGATGATTACTGGTCCCTGGATAAGTACCTCTACTAATACACATGCTTATATTTTATCCATCTCTTAATGAAACCAAAAGTAAAATTTAACAGATCTTTTTATAATACAAAAAAAGACAGTATTGGCAGTGTTAATTAGTGTAGTGGGAACTGTGGGCTTGCTTTCCGTCCTGCCCTGCTCCCGCATAGCTAGCTTGACACCCGAAATAACAACACACAAATTGTATTCTTTTAATCACTGCTTAGCCCATTAGCTCTATCCTCTTACTGGCTAACTCTCACATCTTGATTAACCCATTTCTATTAATGTGTGTAGCACCACAAGGTGGTGGCTTACTGGAAAGGATCTGAACCTGCGTCCATCTTAGGCCAGAGCTTCATCACGTCTGACCCACTTCTCTTATTCCCAGCATTCTGTTCTGTCTACTCCACCCACCTAAGGGCTGGTCTATCAAATGGGCCAAGACAGTTTCTTTATTAACCAATGAAATCAACACAAACAGATTGACAGATGACAATACTACATCAAATTAGAACTTCTTGAGCAACAGACTATACAGAATGCAATTTCATTCTAATATTACCAAGAAAAATATGAAAGAATTCTTGTATTTATTCTTAGGAAAATGGCACTGAAATACATGAGTGAGTAAAAAGTAGCATTTAGTAGATTCTATACCTGAATTGTGAAACAAAGGTCATATAATCAAAAGATGCTTCTTGTAGCACACCTGTCTATGCTTATTTTTTATATGAGGTATTAATTTTGAAGTTGGTTATGATCTTGATATTATTGATACAGTTTTTATTTATTCTTTTCTTCAATTAATATTTATTTAAAATATCTTGTGGGGAAATTATATACCATTTGTTAAGAACAAGATGATGAGCAACATAGAAACAGTTATATTTGGTAATAAAAACACATTTAAGTACACAGTTATGAACTGTCATAAGTGCTGTGGTGTTAAGTCTACAAGAGGTATTTGAACTGCATTTGTGATGACTGGGGTGTAAGAAGAAGGGGGTTGTTTGTTTGTCCCAGCCACCCTATTAGGTTAGTCCCCAAAATAATTACACTGAAACTGTATTAATTAAATCACTGCTTGGCCTATCTTATTATTATCTCTCTCATCTTATTGGTTAATTCTTACTTCTTAATTGAACCCATTTCTATTAATCTGTATATCACCACATAGCAGTGGCTTACCAGGTAAAATTTCTAATGCCTGTCTCTGGCAGCTCCATGGCATCCCTCTGGCTCTGCTTTCTTCCTCTAAGAATTCAGTTCCATCTTCCTTGCCTACATAAGTTCTGCCCTATAAACAGACCAAGGCAGTTTCTTTATCCATTAATGAAAACAACACATAGACAGAAGGCTTGGGATAGAATAAAAAGACTAAAGAGAGTAAAAAGTCTTTAAAGAGACAGAGTACAGATAGTCATAGATTAAAGAAATTAAGAATAATAAGTCACATAAAGATGGAAAATACCAAGAGAGTTGGATTATGTATATTATTGTGGGGTTTTTCTTTTTAATTTTTAGACTGGAGAAGCTAAGTAACCAACATATTTACTTTAAAGTTATTTTGTCTTCAAAATTTGGATCTAAAGATATATTGCTTTGGAAAAGAGGTTATTCTTTTGTTTCCTCAGAAGATGAGATCCTCTGGATTGCTTTCAGACTAATATGGTTTAATGGAACAAGACCTGCTGAAAGGTCACCATGAATACCCCGTGAAACATGCCATGATAAAGTGAAAGACAATCACCTTCATAGGGTTATAGAGCTCTGTCTCCATTAACTGTATTAAAATATCTTTTCATTTATACTTATGTTATGAACCAGAGTGCAAATAACATTTATCATTATTAGCATTATTATTCCCTCTCTGATAAGGGATGTCCTTTCGAGTCACTTTACATTTATAAATTTCTATCCTGCATGTTGGTAGAGAGCAAAGACTACAGGAAAATAAGGAAGAATTGTCAAAAAAGGGTCTCTGATTCTTGTCTAACAGTGATAGTACTCTATGCATATTTGATGGGAAAATTTATAGATAGATACTCTGTGCAGTTCTATTCAGTAATACCCAGAATAAAGTTGTTGTGGTTTGATATTAGATGGCATTATCTTCTTTTTTGTTCTTAAATATGTATTTGTTTTATATTCTGCCATCCTGTTGTTTAAACCACAATATTCATGCGAAAGGTATTTCTTGGTGTTAATATTTCACTTGGCATAGTGCTTGCTGAGCAAGCATATGGCAGGAATGGTGGTATGCTTAAAATCTCAACATAGAAGGCTGATAACCATGAGGAATCATGGCATTGGTCTTTTTTGTCAGCTAGTCTAGTCTAAAGATGAGCTATAGGTCAGTAAGAGTCCCTATCTAAAAAGAAAGCAAATAGTTTTCTCCATGTATGTGCACACATGTGCATGTAGGCAATCACCCAAACAAACATGCATATGGCACATAAATATATTTATTGCTTGAAGGAATTGGAGAATGAATTAATAAATTAATGAATTATCATTGGAAGATGAGCTACAGCCCATAGCTCAATGTGAGACAAGAATACCTCTGTTTTCTCTGTTGATGTAGAATCAAACACATGGGAAAATACAGAGCTGTTTTCTGAAGAATCCCTGAGCTATACAGTCCAGGAAGAAGACACACAAAGTTTAAAATGATAATGAAACTGAAACTCTTGAACAGTTTTCTCAGGATTTTGTCTTCAGTAATTGATAATTCCTTCAGTCTATTGATTTTTCCCTTTAAAGATAAATTACTTTCTTTTTCTTTCCTTGTTACTGTGAATGAACAGTAGAATTCATCATGGTGAGCAATTCTTATTCCAATTTAATTTAGCTGTCATCCATAAAATGTCCTGGCTCAGAAATAAATAGCACCAGTGTTTCAAATCAATCTCTTACTACTTCTTGATTTCATAAAAACCAATAATAAATGAAATAATTTTAGATTTTAAAATGGAAAAGCTGCATTTTATAGGAATATAACTTGCTAAGCCCCAAGTAATTCTTTGACAACAAGTTATATTTGAGGATTAAAAAAACAAAACAAATATCTACAAAGACCTCTGACCAGAGACATGCCTTTATTAGAAGCATGAATATGCTCTCAAATTTGGAAAAATCTATCTTGATTACTCAGTTACATGAAAGCCATCAATTTTTCAGTGCAATTTACTACAAATACTTAACAATTTGATCTGAAAATAAAATAATGTTTTCCTATTTAATCATATTATGGGGAATAAAATATCTCCTGCTATTTTTTTTTATTTTCCATAACAGTCATTATGGTCTATAGTGCTGCCAAGGTGTACAAAGTTTTCCTTTACTTCATACTTTCAGGGCCACTTCTGTATTTCTAACAAAAGTCCTAGTAACAGTATGAAGTTGGATTTACTATTTAATCATGATTAGTGAATGTCTAAGAATCTCATATTAATGAATCACTTTGACTATTGATTGAGCAAGGAGTATCACTTTGTAGAGAAGGAATTGATGCCATGTGAAAGTAATAAAGAGAAATAAAAATGATATTTTTTTCTTTTGCCACCATTATTTATACAGTAACATTACAAAGTAATCTAGCTTTAAAGAATTATTATTAGCTCCAGGATATTTTTTTTTCTGTGCTAGTGATACAATCCATTTTTTGTGTGTTTTCTCCAACTTATCTAATAGAGGTACATTCTTTTCTGTCATAAATATTTATTTTATTGGTTCCACGGGACTCCAAAATAAAATAAATTTAAAATAAGAGTGACATAGACCTGCTGTATATCTGGAACTAGAGGGGTGTGCATGGCTTTCAGAGGTGATGAACATGCCTCTGCTGTATTGGACTGGGCAGAGCCAAAAGGCAAAGCAGCCTTAGTCCAAGCCATACCACTGAGCATATGAAGAAGTGGTCCTGGTCAGAAAATGATTATAGAAAAACAATAAAGACAAATACAGATGAAAAGACTTCTAAATGAGTCACAGTGTGCTTAAAAATGTAGATAGTCTTGGAAGAGAGAAGAAAAAGAATATAAAGAGTTATAAAAAGAAGTAAGTGGATTTAAAAAAAAATGAAACAGTCTTTAAATAGAGTAAACTTGTAGAAAACGTAATAGAGTAAAAAAAAGTAAGCCAGGTGAAGATGGAATGTATACAAAGAGTCTAGATTATGCATAATATTGTGTTTTCTTTGAATCTTTTGACTATGAATGAGCTAAATGCAGAGAAATATTTCATTGTATGGGCTGTTAAGAAAACTAACACATATACTTTAAAGGTATATTGACTTCAAAATTTGGGTCTAAGGATGTGTTGCTTTGAAAAAGAGTTTGTTCTTTTGTCTCACACAAAATGAAGACCTGCGGATTCCTTCCATACTAATGTGGTTTGATCAAACAAGAACCCTGAGAAAATGGCCCAGGAGTTCAACATTCATGATGGCTTCAGGACTGGAGCTGAGATGCAGCTACCATAAAGGTACACCATGACAGGCCTAAATAACAGCATTACCAATCAGCGGGAAGTCGTCTTGATAACAATGCCCAAATTCAACAAGTGATTATTAATAAATATTTGTTTACATTTAAAGGAGGATATGCTATAGAGATGAATACTTTACATTTGTATGAATCTTGTTCTATTGATAAAATTTTAGGTAAATTTTATTATATGAATACTTCTACTCTTGGTTAAAGTACTGTGTTTATGTAGGTTATTTAAAAATTTAATGTATAATTAATAAATATAGGATAATATATAATCACATATAATAGTCAAATTTGTAGTCATGTTAAGTTTTCAAGATATATAAAGATATATTTCAGTTATATAGATAATCTTCAATCCTTTCAAAGACCTATAAAATATGATATTTAACATGTTGTTAAAACTTAGGACTTTTCAGGACAATGAGACACATCTATTCCTGGCAGCACCAATCTACTTCAAGAGAAAGATGGGCATTGAAGAAGATCCTTATGGAGTTGTTTAGCTATTTGGGCAAAAATAACTGCTCTTGCCTGAACTGCTTCATGTTATGCTCTATGAACTGGACATGCAGGATCCATAGAGAAATGACTGCTGAACTTGCCTAAAGGTAAGACAGTCCTTCAGAGTTTTCTGCTTCATGAAAGTGTCTAGAAGAAATTCTGCAGGACACAGAAGAATGTAACTGACAATATAGATAAAACTGTCTTTGAAATGTTATGCTTCATGTAAAAGTCTTTTAGCTACTATGTGCTAGTAGGCTGAAGATGGGTGCCTGCAATGTCAGTAAGAACATTGATTGACTGTGAAGGAAGTGAGATGTCTTTGTCAATTCTAGAGTTTTGGAAGTTACTTACAGTGTACTTCCTGTTTACTTAAAATAACCTTCTGGAGTCTTTGATAAAGTAGAATAATAGATAATTTTATTATAGTTTTCCTTGGGTATGATAAATGATAAGGTAGATAATAAAATTGTAACTATAATTCTTACTTAATACCTGTTTTGTTATATGTAATTTTACTATGTTAAAGTTAAACTTTCTCTTTATTTAAATAAAAAAAGGGGAAATGGTATGGGAAGTCCTTCTGTATATATGTTGCTTTAATTTTTAATGAACAAAGCTATTTTGTCCAATGACTTAACAGAGTAAAGCCAGGTGGGAAATCTGAACAGAGATGTAGAGAGATTGTAGGCAGATTCTATGAGACTCCATGTAGTCACCAGAAGAAAAAGAAAAGAGCTTTAGCTAGAACTTTGCCAGTAGGCCATGAGTCTCATGATAAAGTATAAAATAATACAAATGTGTTAATTTAAGATGTAAAAGCTAGCTATAAATGTGCTTAAACTATTAGCCAAAGAGTATTTTAAATAATATTTTTTTTGTGTTTTTATTGGGGAACTGAGCAGGACAGAAACCTCCACCAACATATTACAATTACAAAATACTGTATGATCTGACCTATTTTCAGAAGCATTTCCTACCTCTCTTCTTAATGATTCCACTGTACTCATACTGGCCTTTTGGTGGTCTTTACAACACTAATCAGAAAAAAAAAACTGCAGATTTAACACTGTTTCTCAGCATTATTATAATATTTATTAGTTTTGCTTTTTATTCTTTTAAAAAAGTAAACCTTAAAACAGCTACAATGGATTTTTTCTTAATGAGTATTTGTGCCCTCTGTGACACACACACACCCATATAAATATGTATACAATTAAAAATATCAATGATAAATCTTATCCTTCATAGCTACTTAGCGTTTCTAGATTTATATTTGAAAGTAATACCAGAACTTGTTTGTGTGGGAATTTCTGTTTGTGGAAAATGTTTTTATTTAAAACAGTATGTTATTACTCTAAGCTCCTGAATGCAGCATTTCTGCATCATCCTTATAATTAAGCTTGGAATATATGACTGAAAAGAGAACAATAAAATCCAATTAGAAATTATTTGGGGTAATTCACAATAATGTTAAAATCTGTATGATGTTCAATTTTTTACTTTACAATGACAGGTAATGTTTGAGTATTTTCTGCAGACTCCCTGTGATTAATTAAAATGAAGGAAATAAACATTAAGATTGCTTTGATTTGTTTTGAAACAAAGGATGACTATGAAGCCAAAATTTGTTGAACTCTTAGTTATTACTGCCCCTGACTTCCAAAGGATGGATTGTTATGCACAATAATTTCCCTTAATGCTCATGGAATTAAGACAAAAATCCTGACCTAGTTAAGAAAAGATGATGTATGCCATATCTTAAATTGTCATGTAAAACTTGAACCAAGTCATTAATTTATTTGAAAAATAAACGTTATGATTTTTTTTCATATTTTTTATTGAAAAAAAATTTCTGCCTCCTCCCAGCCTCCCATTTCCCTCCCCCTCCTTCTGCCCCTCTCCCCCTCCCCCCACTCCTCTCCCCCTCCCTCTCCAGTCCAAAGAGCAGTCAGGGTTCCCCGCCCTGTGGAAAGTCCAAGGTCCTTCCCCCTCCATCCAGGCCTAGGAAGGTGAACATCCAAAATGGCTAGGCTCCCACAAAGCCAGAACATGCAGTAGGAACAAAACCCCATGCCATTGTCCTTGGCTTCTCATCAGCCCTCATTGTCTGCCATGTTCAGAGAGTGGAACTAATAATTGATTGGATAATCTTACTAGGTTCACATGCTCTATAATCTTTCAAGTTCATTTGCATCATTCTAATAAGGCAGTAGACACATAGTTCAATTTTGCCTTATTTAGCCATGTATAAATGAATTTGAGGTTTTCATAGCTTTCATTTGTGTCTCAAAATCATCCAGGTGGGATTTTGAACATATAACATTAAATTAGTTTACTTTCATTTATTTATGACAAGGGCATTCAAATGATTGTATAAATACTACCTCCACCAATCTTCTGAACTTTGTTCTTTTTTCCTACAATGAACTATGTAATCATTAAACAATAAATCATTTCTACTCAGTTTATCATTTACCAATTACATTCTAATTTCTGTATTTTTCAATTTATACTGGTGGATACCTTTGCATGTTGTCATAAAGAAAGTTATTGATAAATCAATAAGAATATATTTTATGTATTGTCTTAATCACTGCTTTATTGTTGTGAAGAGACTTTATGCATACACCAACTCTTATAAGAGAAAACATTTAATTGTGGATTTGCTTAAAATTTCAAATATTTAGTTTGTTATCATCATGTTTAGGAAGATTGTGGCTGGCATACATGGCAGTCATGGTGCTAATGAAGTAACTGAGATTTCTATGTCCTGATCCACAAACAACAGTAATAGCAAACAGTAATAGCAAAAGACTGCCTGAAATGGGATTTTGAAATCTCAAAGCCTACTCCTAGTGACACATTCCTGCAACAATGCCACACCTTCAAATCCTTCTAATCATTTTAAAGAATTCTATTCTCTGGTGACAAAGCATTTACAAATGAGCCTACAGGAATTATTCTTATTCAAATAACCATATGTGTATACTGCATTTTATTCATCCAAGTACTTCTCAGTTATAAGGTTTCTAATACCTTTTCACAGGTAGTTCTCAAATGTCCTCATTCTTTGACTCCTTAATAGAGTTCCTCATGTTGCAAGGACCCCCAAACATAAAATTATTTTTTAAAATATTTATTTATTTGTTATGTATACAATATTCTTTCTGTGTGTATGCCTGCTGGCCAAAAGAGGGCACCAGACCCCATTACAGATGGTTGTGAGCCACCATGTGGTGGCTGGGAATTGAACTCAGGACCTTTGAAAGAGCAGGCAATGCTCTTAACCTCTGAGCCATTTCTCCAGCCCCCATAAAATTATTTTGTTGCTACTTTATAACTGTAAGTTTGATACTGTTATAATTCATAATATAAATACTTTTGGAAATGGAGGTTTAACAAATTGACTGTGACCTACAGGTTAAAATCATAGCTTTTGACCATTGCAAATATGCTGCCATAAACACGATCATATAAATGAGTGTTTCTTTTCAATGCTTTCAAACTCATGTTTTTCATAGTGACTAAATTATTTTATATTCCTAACAATAACATGTAATGATTTTAGATTTCCCACATTCTTGTACATTACGGGTCCTATTACTATGATGAAACACTTTGACCAAAGGGAAGGAAAGATTTTTTTTTTTCACTTACACTTATATATTACCATTCATTACTGATGAAAGTCAGGACAAGAAATCAAACAGAGCAGTAATCTGGGATTAGGGACTGATGTAGAGTCCGTGGGGGCTGCTGATTACTGGCTGGCTCTCAGGTCTTGCTCAGCCTGCTTTCTTATATAAACCAGGATCACCTGCCCAGGGATGGTCCCACTTACAATAGGTTGCCTTCCCACTTCAGTCACTAATAAAGAAAATGCCCTATAGGCTTGCCTGTAGCTCAATTTTATCAAGGCATTTACTCAAGTGAGGCTTTTGCCTCTCCAGTGACTCTAGCTGATATCAAGTTGCTATAAAACTAGCCATCACTCTTTTCAAATTCCTTTTTTCGACTTTTTGAAATTAGACATCCTAACAGGAATGAATATGTATCTCGTTGTTGGCATTTATTATTCACTGATGGCTAATGTTAAATCATTTCATGGGATTCCTGGACATTTATATTTCTTATATGGTAGATATGTATATTCAAGCTCCTTTTTCAATTTAAAATTTTTATTTTGATGTTTATGTGTCTGTGTGAGTATAGGACATGTGTGTGGAGAAGCCAGAATAGTGTTTTGGACTCCTAGGAGATATACATAAACCAGGTAGTGGGAAATGAACTTATGTCCCCTGGAAGAACAACAAATGTTCAAAACTTCTGAGCCATTCACCCAGACCTTTACATTTCTTAATTATGTGTCTTGTTGTTGTTGAGCTATTGGTTTTATTTGTATAATCTGAAATTTGTATCTTGGTTTACCATATCAGTAAAATTACTTTCCTTATTTATTTTAGACTACATTCTGTGATTTGGAAACACTCATTTGAAATGATGTCATAGCATACACAATTATTGTATTTGTTTATATATAAGGAAGTTTTCCACTGCTGAAATATTTTTAAAGTTAAGAGATCAGGGTAGGTCAAAAGCATATTGTTTGTTGATATTTTAATAGAGTCTCAGGTTTTCTTAATTAAAAGTAAAATGAAAATCTTTGTGAATCATCAGCAAATAGTTACAATATCACCTGGGTTTGCATTCAGTGTAAGTAGCAAAAACACTAATCTGAAATGTATAGTCAATAGCATTGAAAAAGTGATAAAATAAGGAAACCATATTACCATTGCCATTTAGCCATTATACAGAGCCTATTAGTTAAAAAGAAAATAGGCAAATTTTGATAATTTATTTATAAGCAAATTAAAAGTTTATGGCAAAGACACGTCTCTTTTTCCAGCCTCACCATTGGGAAATATAAATCATGTTTGCTTATATTTACTACAAGGAAAAATTTTGAACATATGCTTCAAATTTTCTTACCTTACCCATACATGGTTCAACTAAGATAAAAATGTAACTAACCCTTCTGTAGAGTTTCTTCCCCACAGTTTCGAGTGATTCTGAAGAGAAAAGATATCCTCAACTTTAGAAACACTTTTTAAATAATACATGACAACAAGGGAAAATATAGAATTTTTTGGGAAATGTGAAAATTCCCTTAGGATGTTGATTGTTCTATTTTCTTGTACTGGCTATAGTTCTTATAGTGTAGCAGTTTGTTTCGAACTAAATAATATAGAGTATTGGGAACTTTACCATCTCTACTGTAAGTCTTAACAAGCTGAAGATTTTTAATACATTCAGAACTGAAGAGGGAGAAAACAACTCTGAGTAATTTCTCCATTATATTAGTTAATGTTCAAGGAAATGAATACAAGACAATCCAGCAAGCTAAAAATTCTATTTAAGATAGGAGAAGTCTCCAAAAATTTTGAGAAATTAGAAGAAATACATAAGGTTTACAAACCAATAATATATAGTATAAAATATGATGATAGTAAGTGAAACTTTAATGACTCATAATGGCTATGTTAGTGATTTATAGAAAGTGATATCTGGAAATGTTTAAAACAATTTTATGATTCTGATAATTTTCTTATTAGCATAAATGTGCCATATATGAAATGTGAAATGGACTTCAATTTGTTGCATCCAATTTTTAAAGATTTTGAAGTGACTAAGTCCAAGTTAATTAAGATTTAGATTTGACATGAAGAGAAATATATATTTTTATTATTGTTTTCCCTCCCTCTCTTCCTCTCTGTTACTCCAAACCTCCTTTCTTATGCATATCTACCCTCTTTCTGTCACTAGAAAACACAGGGATATCACATTTTTAAGTAAAAAACTGGTATGAATACACATATCAGTATGTGATTGAAATCATCTGACAGTAGACATCAGGACACAAGAACACAAACATACCACACACACACACATGCAGACACACATGCATACACATATACACACATTTATCATGTAAATAGGAAGCACAAAGAAAACTTTTCTTTTTTTCTTTCATTTTTGATAAAAAACACAAGTAATGGACTAATTTCAGAATATAGTACTTTGGCATGACAATGCCAATTCTAAAACTATTTTCTAAAATAATTTGCCACAATTAGTTGTGAGTTCTTTGATTTTAGTTCACTTCACAGTCCAAAAACACTCTTTCTGAAGCATAGATTGGGCTTGATATATATTACAAGACACAAGAGTAAGATTTACTATACATATGCTTGTCCTAAAATACTTATTTTTGGTTTTTTATCAAATATACATTATATTTGTAGTTAGACGTGGACCTTTATCAGACATTAGTCACCTACATCATTGGATAAACTATTTGTATTGGGAGCTGAAGATGCAATAATTAGCAAGACATAAACTAAGGTTGGTAAATATATTAGTTTACTTTCTAGAATCTATCACTAATGGCAATAGTCAAGATTAAATACAATATATTATTATGACAAAAAACCTTATTCCTTTTATTTGCATTAGATATTTTATAAATATACTCTTAAAATTGATAGCACTGGTGTTATCAAATAGCATTTGTCATGAGTGAAAGACAATATATATGTGGATGTTAAATATGAAACAGTTTTAATCAGAAAAAAATTGATTTGTCAAACATCTGTGACTATCCATTTCTACTTTAGTATTTAATTTAAATTTCTTACATGTTTAACAACTATCTGGATTTTGATATTTGTAGAGAGTGAAAGTTTCATGGAATGTTATAGATAAAACAAGCAAACAAACAATATGTGCTTCATATTACTGTGTGAAGAAATATCTATGTGCAGATGAACCAAATTTCTGTTACAGTATTAAAGTGGAAAAACTTTCAATATATGATGTGGAGAAAGCAGAATATATTTTCTTGGCATTAATTTCAGTCAGCTGACTTTGATGAGATAGATGCCATCATGAATATTCCATATACAAAAGAAGAAAAATGTGATGATACCCTAATGTGATGAACAGTTTTATATGTGAAAGAAACATTAAATCAATACTTTTCAAATAGCTATATTTATTAAGAATTGAATAGGTACAATATCTTACAAAGGTGAAGATTTTGATTTTTTTTATTTGAATCTTTCCTGCAACTTCTGAGAAAGGGACTTTTGATCTCCAAATGGATCTCCATTCTTGCATAGCAAGTATTCTTATCCACCAAACTATCTCCCTCAATTTATATGTTTGATTTTTAATTGCAGCTTCAAAAGATCTCAAGTTTATGATTTATAAAATTTACACAACCTCAAAATAAAAGTAATAGAATCTGTACTGCATTGCCAATGAGTTTTAAATGTGGTCATAAATGAAAATTTTAAGAACCTATAAGAGACAAGGGTATAGCTTTGTATACATATCATAATCATCATTTTACAATGACAAAAATCCACAATTTATAAAGAAATTCCATTCTAAATTGTTACAGTATTTTAGCAGTTTCTTTGAAATGGAAAACCCATTTTCATCAGTACAGTTGCTTCTGTAAAAACAGAAGGATTGTTTTCTTACTAGCAATCTTATAAAGGTTTCTTAGATCCCCATTATACCCTTATGATTCCATTAAGGCCATCATATCATTGCACCAACATTGTTTATCCAGTTTCTGGAGACAAAATTGTACTTAAGCAGCTACCTATGAATAAGCATAAAATTATTGGTATTTGAACAATGTATGTTTGAATAAATGAGTTGATTTGATGTTAGTTTATAAGAGAAAAGTAGAATACAACAGTAACTCACCAAAACAAAATTAAATTGTAATGTTGCAGAAGAATTGCTGATAGAAGATTCTAATCTGTGCATGAACACACACTGTTCAATAGGGAGGAAGATTTGGACTTGGAGATTCTCATAGATTATGTCACTTATAGCATCAGTATCTAAACTGTACATTGTTTGAGAGTGGATATTAATAGTCTATCCATTAATATGATATCAAAGAGTTCATACTATAGAATTTTTTCAAAGAGAAGTATATAAATATGCATATTTCTGGAAAAGAATCTACCAAGATATATGAATAAATCCTAGCAACATGAAAGTGGGAAATATTAGTTTGATAGATGCATTAAGGAGCAAACACACAGACCTTTTTTCAAGGTCAGAAAGGAGAGACATCTAGCTGTCCATTTTCACCTACATTTCTGCTTCTTTCTGTGCCTGCACCACTAAACAGAAATTAGATTAAGGAGAGCTGTATATGTCCTACTAAGTCATTTAGACAGTATCCTGAAGGCCATGATGTCACTAAAGGGTTTTAATTCACAGAGGGAACACTAACGTATTAGTCTCAATTATTGCAGATTACTTTCCAAGTGGACTTAATGTTGCTTCCAGGCAACAGAACAAATACTGTACCCCTAAGCTTTTGCTTGTAAACATTTAGTATTTTTCTTTTCTAATGAAACAGTCACAAAAGATAAACATTTAGTTTATCAAAATACAAATCTTTTGGGTGATGCTATAAAAGTCAGTATTTATTAGCAACTCAGATCTATTATTTTTCACAAGCTGAATGCAACATTTATTACCCTTAATACTACTTTTAGAGGTCACCAGATATGAAGGCCTTTGGCAGCACTTCTAGTGGTCTAAACACGTTAATATATAATGCAAAAGCTTTTTATAGTGGAATGTAACTTTAGCTAGAGTGCCCACTCAGCAGTAAGACATGTAGGGTTTTTTTTTTTCCTGTATTGAATCAATTTTTTTGACATGTTGCTCTTTAGACTCCTTAAAGTCTGATGTCTTCCTAGATTTATTATAAACTCTGCCCAGAGGATCTTGAACTTCACAGAACCTATCTCTCCTGTTGCCTTCTCTCTAAAGTAGAGCTGCAATAACTTCATCTGCCTGAAACGATTTGGCACTATGGAAATGAGACTACTTTGCTTGTCGAGTTAGAGGGCAATGGAAAGAGGTTTACATAGTCCAAAATGCATTGATCCATTACTTAAACAATTTTGTTTCTTTCCTGTCAAGGGAATATAAATGTAAAAGGCTAAGAAGAAGCATTTGTGCAATCTAAAGTGGTATCTATGTGTGGTGTGGTATACTTACCTCTCAGAAAAGGAAAGGTGGCTATCATTTATGAACAGTTGTTTCTTGAATATTTTAGAATTTTTGCTTCCACAACTGATTGCTATTGTTGCTGTTTAGATGTAGAGTCTTCCTCTGAAGTCTTTGGAAGCCTAGAACTTGCTTTGTTGATCAGACCAGCCTCAAAACTCTGATGATCCCCTAGAGTGTTGAAGTAACAATCATGCATTATTTGTCACAATTCTCCAAAATTTCAGCCTTCAAGGAAAAAGTCCACTTTACAATCTGAATGTTTTCTGACATTTTGCAGCCACATTTAATGGTACCAAATACTACCATTATCAGTTTCTTTTTTTTAACTGTTGCAGTGCATTACTGCAAATTTTCTGACCTTAACGATTTAAATCTATTACCTTGCAATTCTATAGGTAAGAAATAGGACCTAAGAATTCCTAAATTCAAGATGCTTGTCAAGCTATATTCATTCCAAGAAGATTTAAGGAGGATTCTGTTCTTTTCCAATATCTAGAAATCTTTCACTCATTGACTCATGCATCCTTTCCCTCATTGCCAAATTCAATAGCATAGCACCTTCAGATATTCCTGTCTCTGCTTTCCATTTATATCACACATCGTCTTACTAAAGTTTGACTCATGTATGATAAGGTCTCTATGATTAGATGGAACAAACTTGGAAAAAGTAAAAATGTAATCATAGGTTTTTCTCTATCCCCAATAGTTTGTTTTGTCTTTTCCCCCAATAAATAACTATTTTATACACAGGTTTCTCCTCAGTTATGAAAAGTTGAAAAATTATTAAATCTAATGGAAATGTTGTGAGAAAAGCAAAATAGAAAGGAATAAAAAGATAAGATAAAAGCTTAAACCTGGGTAATGTATGAATGACTATTAAGTCCATGATATCATTGTTTTATATGTAAAGGGGACTCTAGTGTGCTCCTTTTTTCAGACATGTTCACAATAATTCGGTTGGCTGATCAACCCTACTCATATATTTATAATATTCTTCTTGTTTATGATTTTCATTCATTTTTCCAATTTTTGTACTCACAATCTTCTTTACCTCCAGATATGCATTCTTCTCAGATTCATCCCCTTTCAGTGACAGGTTCACCTTAAACATTTCTATTTAATATTTTCTTACTATGTCTCTCCAAACCAATCACTCCATCCTTTGTGTTTCTGCTGAATTCTGTCCCCCCTAAAACAGTTTTTACCAAGTTAAAATTATTTCTTGTGCTTCCTACTTTAGCAAACTGAATTTTCCAAACAAGTAACTGCTCACTTATTAAATTGTGTCAGTGTGTATCAAAGTCCCTAGGTTAAAGTAGATGGCTAGAGAGATGAACACATAGTTGGCAAAATATTCAGTAAATGCACTGTAGGAGTTCTGTAGTGATGCAAAGTATTTTTGCTGTTTTCTTCCTCTGTCACCATCTCCATTTTGCTGAAGGCAGCATGCAACATTCAAAGGAAGTAAACAACCAACTGCCTTGCTCCGCTATGATATTTATGGCACATTAACCCTAAGGTTGAAGTAGTGGCATGCATACCTAAATGTTTACCAAATTGTTCTCCAACTGGACTTAAAGCCCACTTGACAAAAGGCAAATTGTGTCTGGTACTGGAAACTAATAAGTGCTAATGAAATCATACTTTCTGGAGGAAAATCTACAACCACAAATTTATTAAGCATGCATAAAACCTAACAAAATATATACATTTTATCTTTATAATGACAGATAAATGTAGATCTCACTCCCTCTTAAGTAAACTTACCTTGACAGCAAATGAAAATCATTGAGGAACAGCATATCTAATTAAAATTCTGAGTTGTAGAATCCAGTTACAATGGAAAAGCCTACAAAAATATTCCTATACCTCAGGCTTAGGGAACATTGCAAATGAGGGGGACAGAAAGATTTTAAGAGCTAAAGGATCATAGAGCTTGCTGTAAAATTGTGTTTCTTATGAATGTCTAGATCTACACCCCTAAAGTCTCACCAGCATGACTGTCCAAGATGACACGACTGCCCAAAATGACTGAACAAGATGGACAACAATAAATATGCCAAAGTGGACAGGGGATAGACAATGAGGCTTCAGTCTTACAAAAATAACTACAGCTAACTAAATATTAATGAGAGTAAAAATAGTGTTCTCAAAGGAAGAGTACATCAACTAATTGTATAATACTAAGTGGTTAGTCCTAAAAACATATATACCTGTAACATAATATTGAGTGAGTAGGTAATAAGTTTTAGGAATATATCAAGACATATTTGCATGTGGATACAATTAATATACAAAGATGCCATGAATTTGAATAAATATTTGAGAAGCAGGGTTATATATAATAAATTAGCAGGGGAGAGGATAATTCAATACAATCTCAAAAATTGAATTTGAAGATCTCATAGAATATATCACATGGGTGAATAGATGAAGATAAAATTGATTTCCTATGACCATTTTAGTGTTTCTTTCCCTTGATATCCAAAGACGGAAGCTCAGCAATATTATGAGTCATCTTTAGCTATACTCTGTACCAAAACAGTTCATCAGTACAGTTGTCATACATAATTTATTACTTCAAAATTTTCTATGAAACAGATAAATATGCACACTTTGATAGTGATGACTCTAGTACTTAATAAGTCATTTAGACAAGATTATACTAGCCAATGTTGGAACTGTGACAGAATTTTAACCTAAAATTAACTGTTCTCCTAGCCTTTATATAATAAGACTACCCAAATTTATTGAATTTGCTGCTGGTGTTTATTTTAGAAATTTGTCCAAGTTTTGGTCATAAAGAAACAGAAGGATACAAAGGTATAGAACATGGTTCTAAAGTCTGAGTTCATAACTTCAAGAATTCTACAAATGTTTCCCCAAATAAAAACATGATTTTGATATGTAGATTGACAGATAAAAAAAAAATCCCATCACCATATTATATGCCATCTAATATTAGCATGAATAACAAATTGGAATATGCCTAGTAAAAAGTAAGAGTTCAAAAGGCTAGTTGATATTAAAATAAATCATCTTATATTATATTAAATATCATATCTATTATAAAACATAATGCAGATAAGATATGTTATATATTTAATATTCATTGTGTTTAAATGGTACACAACAGTATGATAGAATAATATTATGATATATGAAGATAAATATACCCATTTCCATTCAAAAATATTTTTACGTAACAAATCTCCTTTCTCTGATATGGAAGTTTGGCTCCAAACAATATAATCATCCAAAGTTTAAATATAGAAAAATCTAAAAGAAGAGCATTTTGTTTTCTTAGAACATTTGCTTTTGCTTTTTCTTAAAGAAGACAAGTATAAATGTAACAAAACTTTCACTAATTCTCTTTACACTCAAGACAGACATACTACATCTCAATACATAAAAATCATATCTGGATACGTGGATAGTATTATCCCTCAAAGTACAACAATTACTTACAAAATATATGATACTACATGATTAACAGTAAGATCCAAATATTCCTGGATATTAACTACAAAGGATAGAATGAGAAATGAAAGAACAGATTTCAGTGCATAGATTGTTTCCAATGGTTCTAATGTACTGATTTCCTTTTTCCCTTCCTATATAATATCTTTGTAACATTGCTGGTATGAGAAACACCTTAATTTGAGACTGCTAATTGAGATGAATGTACTAAAAATTATAAAAATATGGGGCAATGGTATATAAAGAATAAAAGAGAAAATATACTTGGAGATGGACTTGAAGGCAATTGCATAACAAAAGTTTGTATAGTTGTAAAAGGTAAATAAATATATTTCCTTTTAGGTGTTGATGTAAACAGATATAATAGAGAAGATTTCATGATTAAAATGAGAATATCTGAAAGTTTCTCAGGGAAATGTAACTGCTGTCACTGAAGTCTGATGAAAGTCTTTATGGGGTTTGTCACTTTGTACCATTTCATAAGGTCACTTTGTGCAATATCCATACATTAGATGCCTTACATATAATACCACTATATTGGATGTCCAATCTTCAAAACATTAAAAGTGCATGACACCAATGCGTGGTTCAATAAAAGCAATTTGAAAGAGAAGAAAATGAATGTGTTCAACTTCTATAACATCTAATTTTTGGTACTTTTTAGAGAATGAGTTTAGAATAGTTGGAACAGTTAATTTAAAGAGCAAATTCCATTCAACTGAGTGCTACAGTAAGAAAAGTGTAGACCCTAGATTCCCTACCCATATTTTTTAAAGTAATTTTGTCTTGATGCTATATAATATGGCTTAATGTATTATATAATTGTGTCTCAATGTTATTTAATGTAGTTTCATATATTATTTTATATTTCACTGATAATAGTTGGGTTTTATTTTTAAATATAATTATTTTTCACATTCATGTTAATCCTTATTTCTTTATATAAACATCCATAATGCTCAGTTAACTATAAAATGCAATGTGTGTGTATGTGTATTTGGAAGTGTGTGTATTCTGTGTATATATGTATATTGGTACATAAACACACAAACCTATTCATTATGTAATATACTTCTTATTTTGCTCTTTCTAATATAAAATCATTTGTAAGTATGTATAGAAGGATGCACTCATACATAATCTTATTTTTCTTCTGTGTATACATATTCATTTTTTTAATACAAACTCTTATTTTAACTAGACTGTTTTAAAACTCAAATCATTCTATTTCAACATCCCAAATAACTGGAAGTATAGGTTCAACTTTTTAAAATTTCATTTCCCTCTCTGTGTCTCTGTCTCTGTCTCTGTCTCTGTCTCTCTCTCTTGTATGTATATGTGTGTATGTTTAATTAAATTGGGCATGCCTATTCCATACTGCTTCTGTAGAGAACAACTGAAAAGAGCATAGATTCTGTAGATTTAGTCTCTCTTTCCATCTTTGATTCTTAAGATAAAACTCAGGTCATGAGGCTTACAGGAGAAGCACTATTACCCATAGAGCAATCTTGGTGGCCCACTACAGATTTATCAGATAGCTTCATAGTAATCTAAATCAGGGCTTTTAATTAATCTTCATTCACTCTTAACCACTTCTGCAGATAACTTTCACTTGTAGGCATACAAAATGGATATACAAGTAAATTTTTACTTTGTTAAAATAATTTTAAAACTACTTGAACAATCAATGTAGATCACTCAGTCCTGAAATCATTTTACATGCAGACAACAAAAATGGATTATACACACATACATATATAGCAAGGAGGCTGCTTGTTCATTTCCCGGCTTCCCAGACGCCGGCTAGCTAGCTTAGCCCTGAAATAATCACACAGAAACTGTATTAATTAAGTCACTGCTTGGTCTATTAGCTCTAGCTTCTTCTTGGCTAGCATTTACATCTTAATTTAACCCATTTCTATTATTTTATATTTTGCCGTGAGGCCCATGACCTACCAGAAATGTTTCAATGTGTCTGGCTCTGGCAGCTGCTCCATGTCTTCTCCTCAACTCCACCTCCTTTCTCCCAGCATTCAGTTTAGTTTTTCCCACCTATCTACCCAATCAGACCAAATCAGTTTCATTATTAATCAATGGTATTCACAACATACAGAGGAGAATCAAACATGATACATACATATGTATATGTAAATGTAGCAATAACAATCATAGCAAAAGAGACTACTAACTTGAGAGTGGAAGGGAAGATGCTAAAAATTCAAAGGAGGATAGCAAAGAATGATTGGAAGGAGAAATAGAGGGTGAAAGTATTATAATCATATTTTGATTAAAAGCGTATTTTAAAAAAGTACCTATTTGATATACATATTTTTTTTCTATTTTTAAAAGCAAAAGCAATCTTGCATATTAATAGATATGCTTATCTATTTTCACATAAAGAATTAAATCTTGCCTGCATATTTAGTGCTTCAGAATGTAAAAAGCCTTCAATTTTTCAATAGTTGATTATTTAAATTTTAAAATCCACAGTGCAGAGATCGCAGCTTTGCATAAATACATAGTGAAAGTAGCAAAAGAATGTTTGGAGCTATTGAATAAATCATTGGAGATTATATCCTAATACAAAGTCACAGTTCATTTAATATTTCTTTGAAATTCATATAGCTTCTCCAATATCAACTTTTAAAATAAAAGATAAAATCAAACTTTAAACAAAATGTAGACGAAATTGAGTGTTTTTCTAAAATCTAATGTATACATTTACACAGATATACGTCATTATTGAACTCTACTTACATGCTGAGAAATTATGGTAGGTAGTATTTTTTACCACACATAAACCATTATTTATTAGACTAAAATTTATATACGGTAAAAGCATTTTACACAATAACATAGAATAGTTAAGAGCCTAAGATGATGTATTTTAAAAGTATGTGTGTGTGTGTTGCATAATTGGATAACATTGCAAAACATGTATGCTATTATCAGTACTGAAATTCTAATAATGTCACAGCATAGATTGTGCTATGCCAAATTTAATTCACTGCATTTTTTGTATTGATTTTTGTTCTTTGTGTATTTCCTTATTGTTACTATTTTATTTTGCTATTACAAAATTCAGACATACAATACTGCAAGGAGTCATGACCTCAGTATAACAAGTCACCATCTCAAGTCTAATAATTTCACTCTTTATTTAAACATTCTACTAATGGCATTAAGACATTCTTTAATCTATTTATTAATTAAATTCAAATAAATTATTGTTTAAAACAATGCAGGTTCAAGGATTTATTTCTTAACTATTGGATTTTTTTACTTTAAAAGTTGTAATTATGTAATTATAATAGCAAATTGTACATCTGTGCAATATAATGAAAACTTTTCGGGCACTATATAACAATACTCTAATTAACCCATGGTTCTAATAGTGGTTGAAAGCCTCCACTTCTTCACCACACACTATATCAATGAACATCATCACAACCCTTTAAAAATAGTCATTAAGCCTACATTTCAATTGCAGTTTTTTCTTGGCTTCTAGCAAATAAGTAATAGATACATTTCATTTCATATTTTCTATTCTTAAGGTTACATAGTAAGAAATTACATGAGAAGGCTACCAGAGAAACAATCAGAATCACATTTATCTTAATGCTTCAATAGATCTAATCAATATTTTAAAAATTTATCAAAGTAAGCTTTCTCAAAATATTTATTTTATATTGCCAATTATGAACTACATCTGTGTATGTGTATGTTCACCTTTCAAAGAAGAGACTGCCTCACATATGTCAGAAAATACATTATGAAACCATTACATCTCAAAAATAGATAACAGAACATTTGCATTAGTTTTCTAGTAGTTAGATACAGTGATGTGTGTCCATTACTTAATAATCACAAAAATCCAAACTGACAAACAACAGCATCAGTCCGTTCCTACTGAGATGTTTATGCTAAGGCCCTACAGTAAAGTATAGAAAGTGACAAGTCTGTTCACTTTTTATCTCTTGATATTATAGAAGATTATCACAAAGTAAATTGCTTGTAGCATTCATCTATAATTTCAACATTTGGTTGTATGGAAATCCATACAGAATCTAAACTTTATTCTTGCTTTGAGATTTGCTGTGGGACAATGATATGTACCTTATAAGGTGTATTTTAAATAAAGGCTAATTGGCCAGTGGCCAGGCAGGAAGTATAGGCAGGGCAACAATAATTTTGGAAAGAGGAAAGTTTCAGTCTGCAGTCTTCACCCAGACAGAAAAGAAGCCAGACACAGAGCAAGCAAAATATGACTGCCTTGCCAAAAAAGGTACCAAGCCATGTGCCTAACACAGATAAGTATTATGGGTCAATGTAAGTTATGAGTTAATAAGAAGCCTGACCTAATAAGTCAATCATTTTATGATTAATGTAGACATCTGTGTAGTTCTTTACTATTGAATGACTGTGGGACTGAGCAGGACAGAAACCTCAATCAACAGTGATTCACAAGGAAAATTACAAAAGAATGTTAAGAAGGAAGTTTGTGGAATATTCCTTTACACTGTATGTCATTGTTATTGGGTTAATAAAGATGCTGACTGACCAATATATGGACAGGTAGAGGTTACGTGGGATTTTCAGTAAAAAGAAAGCACAAAGATTAAGAGAAGGAGTCTCTTGGTGTCAGGAAGAGACAGAGAAGCAGATGAAATTGTTGTTCTGAGAAATGATGTCAAGCCATATGACAGAGTATAAATAAGAAATATGGATTAGTTTAAAATGTGGGAGCTACTATCAAATGTGGGCATGTATAAGTCTTATTAAGCCACTTTGTGGTTATCTGGGAGCAGCTGTGAGACACAGAGAAACTACTCCTGCAGAAATTTGTGCTAGAAAACACAGTACATAAATATGCTTATTTGCTCTAGATTTTGCTGAGTGTATATATGGCTGCATGTGACTTCTGCCTAGTGCACAGGCATCACATGTATATGTTTTCCCAAATAAAGGAATTTTCCTATTTGAATCAAATATGTTTTCTATAAGTATGGAAATTAGGGCACAATCACCATGAGATGAAAAATCAAAAATGACACCTATATTGCAGTTGTAACTTAATATCAGAAGTCCCCTCCTCTGCACCACACAACAGAAGTCTATCTTGTCTGCTATTCTCATCACAATAAAATTATACAAAATATTACTTATAACAATTGAAGCTATGTTTTAGTTTACTAGTAAGTACTCTTACTTGTAAGACGTGCTTTGATTCTGAATGAGCCACCTTCTTTCATGGAACATAAGGTTAAAAACATAGAATCTAATTCTGTACTTCAGCCTCAGTCTAAATAGACATATGATTCTCTCTCTTCCCTTCATTTGGTGCAATATTTTAATAGTTTTGGTTTTGATCACTACTTAATATGCCTAGTATTATGGATACATAATTGGTATAAGGTTTACTCTGGCTTTTCATAAAATGGTTTTTGAACTTCTGAGTTAGTAATTGTCTTGTTGTTGCTTAGTATCTCATCCCCAAACTCAAATAAATTGTGAATTTTACTTACAATAATTTTAAACATGTCATATAAACAGTTATTTCACTCCTGTGCTTATGATGTACCATTGCTGGACTGTTTAGGTAGATTATTCAGTTAGAATCTGTGAAGTTTTCCCTGCCCTATTTGTTTTTGTTTTGTTAGACTGGTTTAACTTTAACAGCATCATTTTATATGGAAAATCCAAAAAAAAAAAAGGATGGAGAGGGGTTCAGCAATTATGAGAACTTGTGACATTCCCAGAGTTCCCATGTTTGTTTCCTGATCTGTGTATAAGGTGGCTAAAAACTGGTAGTGATTTTGTGGCCCAGCATCTGACACTCACCTCATGCAGACAAAACACTCACACACATAAAATAAAATAAAATAAATCTGAAAAAAATATTCACCATATGTAATTATGATATAATTAAAAATATACAATAAAATGTTTATATATATATTCAACATGCATAAAATATTATTAATCATAATAAAGGAATTCCTACACAAATAGTGGAAAGATTGTCCAATTAGAAAGACAGTTATTAAAAATCAATATTCAGCATCAGTTATGAAAAAATATATAGATTATATGAGATATGAATGACATATTTCTATTATTTGTCACATTATTATTGGATGTCTGTAACAGATTACATATTAAGTTTTATGATTAAAATCTACCATTTACAAGTTGAGATCAGGTCAAATCAAAATGAGCATCTGGTAATCATCAAGGTTAAGGCAGAGGTCCTTAATAATATAATTACTCAAGAATTAAAAAAAACAATAACTTTGATCATAACTCCTGTACAGTATACTATTAAATGTATTAGTTCAATAAATAAGATATAAAAAAGAAATGTTATAAAGAGAATTATAAACATCAATTTATATGTTAGTTGACTATAAAGAATTTGAAGCGTATAATAATAAAAAATTTCATTTCCAATATGCAAAATCCTATATTTGATATTAATAACATATACCTAAATAAGCAATTAAAATGGTCAATAATAGTTATCATGATATTGTGGAAGGGTAAAAATCTCTTGCAGACTCATCCCAAGATGAACAGCTACAGGTAGTTAATAACTTCTGAGAGGAACATATTAGTCTTTTCTATGGATGAGTTCCTTTACTGCTTATCCAACTTGAAACTGGTCATTCAAACATATACATGTGCATCATAAACATTTGAGCAACACAAATGGACTCAGCAGGTTTTAGCTACATGTTTATTCATCTATCTATCTATCTATCTATCTATCTATCTATCTATTTCTCTATGTATCTATCTATCTTCTATCTATCTCATTTCTCTTTCTTTCTCTCTGTGTGTGTGTTTAAGAAAAAATGACTATGAACAAAAAATTCCCATCAAATACACCAATATGATGTGGGAGTCTCTCCTTGTGCGCTGGGATTACCATTAATGAATAAAGAAACTGCCTTGGCCCATTGATAGGACAGAACTTAAGTAGGCAGGAAAAACTGGACTGAATTCTGGGAGAAAGAAGGTGGTATCAGAAGATGCTATAGAGCCGCTGCCAGAGTCAGACAACAGGAAATTTGCCAGGAGGCCATGATCTCATCGTGATATACAGATTAATAGAAATGAGTTAAATTAAGGTGTAAGAGTTAGCTAATATGAAGCTAGAGATAATGGGCCAAGCAGTGATTTAATTAAAACAGTTTCTATGTGGTTATTTCACTTCTGGGTGGCTGGGATGAACAAGTGGCTTCCACCTACAAATTGGAGTCCACATAAGCCAACTAAATCCATGTAAAATCTGAGAGGGCTTGAAAAAGAATTCTCAACAACAACAAAAAAAAACCACAGTTTAACACAGCTTCTTACTGTTTGCTGGTGGCTTCCTGCAGCTCCTTTAAGAGAGATTTTCCTGATTCAGTCATAGTGGGAAAAAAATCTGAGGCTGTTGTAAAATGCCAGCTTTCTGGGCTCTGCTGCCCTTGTATCTTCTAGCTCTTTCAGGAGACAGAACATTTGACTGGGGTTTGTGAGCAGACTGCTGCAGCTTGCTTGGTGGCAACATGGACTGGTTGTATGCCTAAAGATGGGGCACTGTGCATGTCTCTCAGAGGCAGTAAGCAGCTCTGCCATGCTGGACTGAGCTGAGCAACTGTGTTAAGTGAGCAGGCAGTACCATATCTGACCTAGTAATGCTGTAACTTAGATTTTTAAGTGATTAGCATTTTAAAAAGCACTTCTGGTAATAAAATAATTACAGATATTACAATAAAGGCAAATCCAGATGAATCATAGTGTAGGATAAATGTAAGTAGGCTTAGAAGAAAGAAAAAATAGTATACAGTGTCATAAAATAAAGGTAATGTTTCAAAAAATGATAAAGTCTTTAAAGAAACAGAGTACAGACAGTCATAGATTAAAGGGGTAAAGATAATAAAATAAGTATTAAAAAGCAATAGAGGGAAAAATGAAAAATTCTCAGATTGTCTGGATTATGTATATTATTGTGTTTTTTTTATTTTTTTATTTTTTTTTGACTGTGAAGGAGCTAAGTACAGAGAGATATTTCATTATATGGGCTGATAAGCTGAACCAGCATGCATATTATAAAGATATCTTGAGTTCAGAATTTGGGTCTAAGAATAAGTTGCTTTGGAAAAGAGGATCTTCTTTTGTTTTGACAGAGGATTGATGGAGGTGGGTCTTGTATATATCTGTTGTTTCATTGGTTAAGTAATAAAGAAACTGCTTGGCCTTTGATAGGACAGAAAATTAGGTAGGCGGAGTAGACAGAAAAGAATGTTGGGAGAAAGAAGCCGAGTCAGAGAGTCGCCATGATTCTCCCACTCCAGACAGACACAGGTTAATATCTTCCCTGGTAAATGACATCATGGGCTACACAGATTATTAGAAATGGGTTAGATCAATATGTGAGAGCTAGCCAATAAGAGGCTGGAACTAATGGGCCAAGCAGTGATTAAAAGAATACAGTTTCTGTGTAAATATTTCGGGGCATAAGCTAGCCATGTGGGCGGCCGGGTGGAAGGATGCATCCCGCTATTACTCACTACAGAGTGGCGCCCAACGTGGGGCACCAGATGAAGGCGAAGGCTTAAGTCACAAACAATCCCATATCAGTTTGGAATTATGATTAGTAGAAAGGTTATTTATTTAAAGGGGAAAAAACTTACAGATCACTGTCCCAGACAACAGCCCTCTGTGCAATCAGGAAGGGAGACTAGATGCCAGAAGCGGAGCAGGAAGAAAGAGAGAGCAAGGAGGGAAGTGGCCACTTTTTTAAAGAGAGAGACCATGCCCCAATGGGCTGGTATCTCAGTGGCTATTGGCTGGAGGAGCAGAAGGACCTCCTGTAACAGAGGATGAGGACCTGTGGAGTGCTTCCAGACAGGTGTGGTTTGATAGACCACATCTGCTGAAAGTTTGCCATGAACACCCTCAAATAATTACTCTTCCCAACTGCTGAATGAGATAAAACACACAGAATACAACTTGAAGACTAATTATCAGTGCCCCGAAACATAGGAAGTAGTATGAACAGAATTATGCCCATATTCCTAAATATTGTTTATAAATGTTCTTTTACATTTAAAAGGGGCTATGATATAGATATAAGTAGTTTACATTGGTATAGATCTTGGTTTATTGATACAAATTTACAGTCAAACTTGTTACATGTATATTTCTGCTCTTGATTAAGGTGTTGTGATTGTGTAGTTCATTTTAAAAATGTAATGTATAATTACGAAATATAGGTTAATAGATAATCATCTATAATAGTCAAGCTTGTAGTTATGTTAGATTTTCTAGACGTATAGAGATATATTTCAGTTATATAAGTATTCTTCAAATCTTTCAGAGACCTATAGAATATGGCATTTAAAATGTTTAAGATCTTAAGATTTTTTTTTTATAATAGTGAGACATGTCTGCTCCTGGCAGCACCAATTACTTCAAGAGGAAGATGAGCATCAAAGAGCCTCCTTTTGGAGTTTGTTATTCATTTGGGCAAGAAATTGCTCTTGCCTGATTGCATAAACTGGACATTCAGGACCCACAAAAAGTGCTGAACTTATGTAGAGTGAGATGATTCTTTGGGGTTCCGATTTCAAGAAAGAGTATGTGAGACATTTTGCAGGATACAAAAGAGAGTGACTGGCAAACTGCCAATATAGAAAGACTTTTTTTTTAAAGAAAAAATTCATGCTTCGTGGAAAAGTCTGCTGGATACTATGAGCCTGTAGGCTGAGGATAGATGCTCCAATGTTAAAAAAGAACTTTGGGTGACTGTCCAGGTAGCAAGATGTCTTTGTCAATTCTAAAGTTTTGGAAGTTGCTTACAAAGTACTTTCTCTTTACTTAGGTAATAGTATATCCTTCTAGAGTCTTTGATGAAGTTGAAGAATGTATAATTATAAAGTTTTTCCTAGTTATGATAAAAGATAAAGTAAATAGAAATATTATAAATGTAATTCTTGCCTGATACCTGTTTTTTTTTTGGGGGGGTTCACCTTTTTGTATTGAAAAAAATTCCACCTCCTCCCTGCCTCCCATTTCCCTCCCCCTCCCCCCTCTCCTCTCCCCCTCCGTCCTCTCCTCCCCCCTCTCCTCACTTCTCTTCCCCTCCCTCTACAGTCCAATGAGCAGTCAGGATTCCCTGCCCTGTGGGAAGTCCAAGGTCCTCCCTGCTCCATCCAGGACTAGGAAGGTGAGCATCCAAATAGGCTAGGCTCCCACAAAGCCTGTACATGTAGGATCAAAACCCAGTGCCATTGTCCTTGGCTTCTCATCAGCCCTCATTGTCCACCATGTTCAGAGAGTCCGGTTTTATCCCATGCTTTTTCAGTCCCAGTCCAGCTGGCCTTGGTGAGCTCCCAATAGATCAGCCCCACGGTCTCAGTGGGTAGATTTTAGTATGTTAAAGTTAAGACCTTCCTTTTTATTTTAACAGAAAAGCGGAGGAAATGTGGGAGTCCCCACTGTGTATAATGATTACCATTAATGAATAATAAAACTGCCTTGGCCCCTTGATAGGACAGAACTTAGGTAGGCAAGAAAAACTGGATTGAAGTCTGGGATGTTAGAAAAGGGTGGTGTCAGGAGACACTATGGAGCTGCCACCAAAGTCAGACATGCCGGAACTTTGCTAGTAAGCCATGACCTCATGTTGATATATAGATTAATAGAAATGGGTTAAAATAATATGTAAGGGCTTGCTAATAAGAAGCTAGTGCTAATAGGCCAAGCAGTCATTTAATTAATACAGTTTCTGCGTGGTTATTTCACTTCTGGGTGGCTGGGATGAACAAGCAGTCTCCTCCTATGGCAATAAACATATTATTAAATATACAAAAATATATATTGAGCAGAAAATTCCATAATATTGAAGTATACATAATAGAATTTGAATATATATAACAAGCTCAAAATTAAGAATTTTAGTATATTCTCAGAAAGACATATCATACCGATGTTAATAGCTGTAAAATTGATCTAGGATGACAATGTTCTCACAATAGGACTGCAGATAGGATTAAATAGAGCTTTAAAAGCTGGTTTATTTAAGAAAAGTTCTGAGAATAATTGATTTATTTCTAAAGAAAATATACAAATTGAAGAAGTTTTCCCTATCAAACAGTTAACACATTACAAAGGAAAAATCGTTAAAATCATGTGAACTGTAACAGGATAACTGAATCAGAGGAAATGCTATAAAATTCATAAACTGCTTCATGGATGTATAAAATAAGTGACACTTAATGGTATTAGAGTATAATTACTTTAATGAAGTTACCAAAATTGAAACCTAATTGTCCTAGATAGCTGTGTGACTGACTTGAGAGAAATAACTTATTATTTCTTTATATTATTTAATTTAACTGTTGAATAAAAACAATACATGACAATTTCTTATATAACATTGTATAAATTATTATGACTATTAGAGTACAAATACATTGTTTAACATATACTAATATGATCACAGGTTGCTAGCCATTAAATGGTTACTCAGTATATCCTATATTTGACATCTAGAATTTTTATAAATCTTGGAGTATAAGTAATTTTTTTTGCTTTATAAATAATACTACTCAAAGTTTCCACTTCCTCCCCTCACCCCATTTTCCTCCCGCTCCCCTATTCGCCCTTCCTTCTCCCCCTCCAGTCCTAAGAGAGGGCAGGGTGCCCTGCCCTGTGGGAAATCCAAGGTCCTCCCCCTTCCATCCAGGTTTAAGAAGGTATGCATCCAAATAGACTAGGATCCAAAGAAGCCAGCATATGCAGTAGAGACACATCCAAGTGCCATTATCTTTGGCTTCTCAGTCTGCCCAATTGTCAGCCAAATTCAGGCGGTCTAGTTAATATTGATAGATTTTCATATGTTGAACCAGCCCTGCATCTCTGGGATGAAGAGCCTACTTGATCATAATGATGTTTTTGTTTGTTTGTTTGGTTGGTTGGTTGGTTTTGATGTGTTCTTGGATTCGGTTTGCCAGTATTTTATTGAGAATTTTTGCATCGATATTCATGAGTGAAATTTGTCTGTAATTCTCTTTCTGGGTTGAGTCTTTGTGTGGATTATATATCAGGGTAACTGTAGCTTCATAAAAAAGAGTTTAGCAATGGTTCTTCAGTTTCTATTATGTGGAACACAATAAGGAGTATAGGTATTAGTTCTCATTGAAAGTTCTCCCAGAATTCTGCACTAAAACCATAGGGTCCTGAGTTATTTTTGTTTGGGAGGGTTGTGATGACAGCTTCTATTTCCTCATGACTTATGGGTCTATTTAAATTGTCCACCTGGTCTTGATTTAATTTTGGTATATGGTATTTATCTAAAAAATTTCCATTTCCTTTACATTTTCCAAGTTTGTGGAGTACAGGCATTTGTAGTAAGAAGACCTAATGATTCTCCGAATTTCCTCAGTGTCTGTTACATCCCACTTTTCATTTCTGATCTTATTAATTTGAATGTTCTCTCTCTGCCTTTTGATTAGTTTGGATAGGGGTTTGTCAATCTTGTTGATTTTCTCAAAGAACAAGCTCTTTATTTCATTGATTCTTTAGATTGTTTTCTGTGTGTTTTTTGATTTCAGCCCTCAGTTTGATTATTTTCAGTCTTTTACTCCTCCTGGGTGGTCACTCCAATTTTTTTCATATCTGTGGATGTTTGGTTTGTTACCGAGTATGTGATCAATTTTTGAGAAGGTTCCATGAGGTGCTGAGAAGAAGGTATATTCTTTCCTGTTAGGGTGGAATGTTCTATAGATATCTGTTAAGTCCATTTGGTTCATTACATCTGTTAGTTCTCTTTTTTTTCTGTTAAATTACTGTCTGGTTGACCTGCCCATTTGTGAGAGAGGAGTGTTGAAATCTATAATTAGTGTGTGGGGTCTGAGGGTGATTTGAGTTCTAGTAATATTTCTATTACAAATGTGGGTGCTTTTATATTAGGGGCATATATATTCAGGATTGAGGCTTCATCTTCATGACTTGTTCCAGTTATGAATATTAAGTGTCCTTCTCCATCTCTTCTGATTGATTTTAGTTTGAAATCAATTTTGTTATATATTAATATAGCCATACCCACTTGTTTCTTAGGTCTATTTGATTGTAAAACCTTTTCGCAACCCTTGAATTTGAGGTAGTGTCTATCTTTGAGGTGTATTTCTTTAAAAAAGCAGAATATTGAATCCTCTTTTCATATCTATTCTCTTATCCTGTGCCTTTTTATAGGTGAATTGATTCCATTGATATTAACCAATATTAATGACCAGTAGTTGTTAACTCCAGTTATTTATTTATTTATTTATTTTTTTTTTTGGTGGTAGTGTTTGTGTGTTTCCTTTCTTTGAGTTGTGTTGGTGGAGAGTTGTCAGATGTCTGTGCTATTGTGGGTATTGTTGGCATCCTTTGGTTGAGGTTTTCCTTCTAGTAGTCTTTAAAGCTGGGTTTGTGTGGATGCATATTATTTAAATCTGTTTCCATTGAAAAGTCAGATGTAATTCTGATAGGTTTACCTTTATATTTTACTTGACCTTTTTCCTTTGCAGCTCTTAATATTCTTTCTTTATTCTGTATGTTTTGTGTTTTGTTTATTATATGGCGAGGGGATGTCTATTTGTGGTTCTTTAAGCTTCTTGTACCTTCATAGGAATATCCTTCTTTAGGTTGGGAAAGTTTTCTTCTATAATTTTGTTGAATATATTTTCTGATGGAGGAAGGTCATTGGCTAATTAAGGAACTGCCCTGGCCCATTTTATTGGTTAGAGGATAGGTGGGAGGAGAAAACAGGACAGAACACTGGGAGGAAGAGGAAGTGAGGTCAGAGACTCCACAGCTCTCCTCTCGGGAACAGACGCCTGAGAGAGACGCCATGCCCTGCTCCCGGGATGAAGCTCCGACCCAGGATGGACATAGGCTAGAATCTCCCCGGTAAGCGCACCTTGGGGTGCCATACACAGATGATTAGAGATGGGTTGATCGGGATGTGAGCGGGCGGCTGGGGTGCTGGGGAAGCGGCCCCGCCGCCCTTATTACTTCATATGGCGCCCACGTGGACAACTGCTTGTTATTTCGGAGCATAAGCTAGCCATGTGGGCGGCTGGGTGTGGGGGACGCAGCCCTGCCGCCCCATACTACTACAGGTTGGCGCCCAACGTGGACAACTGCTTCCACATAAAGCCTGAGACAGCTTGGGAAGTAATTCTAAAACAAAATGAAAGCATTGTGCCTGGTTTCTTGGTAGCTGCCATTTCTCGGTTCTACTCTGCTTGCTAGAGGCAAGCAAGCGCTCTCATCTAAGAGAAGCTTCCTGACTCAGCTTTAGCTACAAAACCCTGCAGCTCATTAAGAGGTCCTGACACGAAACACTTAAATGATGTTGACGAAAAGCTGAACACATGCTTTTCGGTTTTCAGCCGTAGCAGGAAAAAAGCTGTGCCGTTTGAAAATGCCGGCTTTCTGGGCCATCCTGCCAGGGCAAACTCTGACTGTTTGAGGCAGGAGGGCCGGCTACCGAGAGAGGACTTGAGTGTTGTCTGTTGTAGCTCGCTGGCTGGCAGGGACCTTGAAATGCCATAGAAGCTATAAACATGGCTACAGCCTGTATATCAGCCATGAGGCTGGAAAGCTAAGGAATGGACTGGATCTAGCTGGCAAAGCCACGCCTTTAATCCTACTGACATTGCTTGGTAAATTAAAGACTCGTGTGGTCAGAAAAAGAGAGATATACAGTACAGAGAGATTCAAAGACAAAGAAAATTTTTAAATGGTTTGAAGTGTGTTAAAAATATATGCAGACTAAAAGTTGAAGTTCTTAAAGTAAAAAAAAAAAAAAAAAAGGAAGAGAGTTGTTGTGTGTGGTAGCACACGCCTTTAATCCCAGTGCCTAGAAGGCAGAGACAAACAGATCTCTGTGAGTTCAAGGTGTAGTAGTGTACACCTTTAATCCCGAATGCCTGGGAGGCAGAGACAGGCGGATCTCTGAGAGTTCAAAGACAGCCTGGTCTACAGAGTTACTTCCGGTCAAAGATACAGAGAACCTGTCTCAAAAAGCAAAGAGTTAAAAGTAAAAATAAACAAAATAGAGGTTAAAACAAAGCTGCACAAAGATGGAAAATATACAGAGAATTTTGATACTGTATGCTATTATGCTCTCTTTGAATCGTTTGAATGCTGAGGAAGGACCAACAGCTGCTAAAAGATATTTGTTTATAAATGCTGCTGAACTAATCCAACATAGATACTTTGAAAATGCCTTAACTTTGAAATTTGGATCTAAGGACATGATGCTTTGGAAAGGAGTTTCTTATTTTGTTTTCACAGAGGATGAGATGCTGTTCATTTCTTCTATTCTGATTTGGTATGATCGACCACGCCCTCCTGAAGGGTTGCAGTGAACATCTTCAGAAAATTGCTTCGCTCAACTGCCAACTGAGATGAAACTAGCACACAGGTTATACCATGAAAGACCTAATTAACGACACCCCCATTCAGCAGGAAGCAGTTTGGAGAGAAATAACTGCGCCCATATTCCCAAAAAATGTTTATAAATGTTCTTTTACATTTAAAGGGGGATATGATATAGATATGAATAATTTGCATTAGTATAGATTTTGCTTTATTGATAGAGATTTAAGGTCAAATTTGTTATATGTATATGTATTTCTGATCTTTATTAAGGTATTGTGATTGTGTAGTTCATTATTAAAATGTAATGTATAATTAGGAAATATAGGTTGTTGATGGATAATCATAAATAATAGTCAAGTTTGTAGTCATGTTAGTTAGATTTTCTAGATATATAGAGATATATTTTAGATAGACATTCTTCATGTCTTTCTAAGAATAGGACTTTTCATGACAATGAGACACTCTGCTCCTGGTAGCACCAATCTACTTCAAGAGGAAGATGGGCATCGAAGAGGCTCCTTATGGAGTTTGATAGCCATTTGGGCAAGAAACTGCTCTTGCCTGGACTATTGCATAAACTGGACAAGAGAACCCACAGAAAGAGGACTACTGAACTTGTCTAAGGTGAGATGATCTTTCGGGGTTCCTGATTCATGAAAGAGTCCGCGAGACATTCTGCAGGACACAACAGATAGTGACTGAACTGACTTTGAATTTTCCTGCTTTATGGAAATGTCTGCTGGATACCATGGGCCTGAAGGCTGAAGATGGATGCCCCAACGGTACAGAGGAACTTTGGGTGACTGTCCAGGCAGCGAGATGTCTCTGTCATTTCTAGAGTTTTAAAAGTTGCTTTTTTCTTGTTTGCTTAGGTAGTAGTGTATCTTTCTGGAGTCTTTGATGGAGTTAAGAATAGTTAGTTATAGTTATAGTTTTCCTTAGTTATGATAAAGATTATTGTAACTTTTACTTGATAACTGATTTTTTATATGTAATTTTGCTATGTTAAAGTTAAAGCCTTTTTTTTTTTTGTTTAAACCGAAAAAGGGGAAATGATGGAGGAAGGTCATTGGCTAATAAAGGAACTGCCCTGGCCCATTTTATTGGTTAGAGGATAGGTGGGAGGAGAAAACAGGACAGAACACTGGGAGGAAGAGGAAGTGAGGTCAGAGACTCCACAGCTCTCTCGGGAGCAGACGCCTG
Source organism: Microtus oregoni (assembly GCF_018167655.1). Classification (NCBI taxonomy): domain Eukaryota; kingdom Metazoa; phylum Chordata; class Mammalia; order Rodentia; family Cricetidae; genus Microtus; species Microtus oregoni. The sequence goes on along the minus strand of NW_024543828.1, from coordinate 4,734,864 downwards.
AGAGAGAGATGCCATGCCCCGCTCCCGGGATGAAGCTCCGACCCAGGATGGACTAGACTAGAATCTCCCCGGTAAGCGCACCTTGGGGTGCCATACACAGATGATTAGAAATGGGTTAAATTAATATGTGAGAATTAGCCTAGAAGAGAATGGGCCAAGCAGTGATTAAAAGAATACAGTTTGTGTGTTGTTATTTCGGAGCATAAGCTAGCCATGTGGGCGGCTGGGTGTGGGGGACGCAGCCCTGCCGCCCCATACTACTACAATTTTCTGGGCCTTTGAGTTGAAATTCTTCTTCTTCTACCCTTGTTATTCTTAGGTTTGGTCTTTTCTTGATATCCCAGATTTCCTGGATATTTTTTTTTGTTAAGAATTTGTTGGATTTGCTGTTTTCTTTGATCAGTGAGTCTATTTCCTCTATAGTATCTTCAGTGCCTGAGATTCTTTCTTCTATCTTTTGTATTCTGTTGGTTATACATGTCTCTGTAGTTCCTGTTCATTAACCCAGATTTCCCATATCCAGTCATCCCATGGTTTGTGTTTTCTTTATTGCCTCCATTTTGGTCTTAGTCTTGAGCTGTTTGCTATACCTGTTTGATTGCGTTTTTCTTGATTTTCTTTGATATCTTTGAGGGATTTATTAATTTCTCCTTTTTGTTTGTCTTCTCTTTTATTTCATTAAGGAAGTTTTTTACTTCCTGTTTAAGGGTCTCCATTATTTTCATAATATTATGTTTAAATTCGATGTCTTCTACTTTTTCTGCATTAGGATGTTCAAGACTTCCTGTTGCATGTTTGCTGAATTCTGGTGTTATCATGTCGCTTTTCAGGATGTTGGATGAATTCTTGCATTGGTGCTTGCCCATCTCTTCCTCTCCAGATCTCCCCAGCATGGGAGCAGGGTTTCTTGCCACATTCCAAGGACCATGCAGACAAAAAGGTGGGCTCTCTGGATTCCCTCAGCATGGGAAACAGGCTTCTTACTGGGTTCCAAGGACCTTTCAGAAAAATAGGTGGGCTCTCTGTATCCCCTCATCATGGGAGCACCACCTCTTATAGGGCTCCAAGGACCTCCAAGTAAACTGTATATACACATGATGTTATACATCTGTACCTCTACAACTTGTTAGGTAGATCTAGAAGGATTTTCAGGTCTGTCTTGGCTATATGTTGACATTGAAGCAATCCTGGAGCAAGTAAAAATAACAACAATAGAAGCCAAGCTTACAGTAAATGATCTGTAAGCAAGTACAATAAATACTAAAATTATGAAAAAATAATTTTTTTCAACCTCTTAGCTGAGAAATGCTTATTGACAACACAAAGATAAGAAAACTAGAAGGGAAATACTAACAATCCAATATCAAAATAGAAATTATTCTAACCTAAAAGATATAATCAGTTGCAATGTCAGTTGTAATCACTGATTATAAAAATATATAAAAAGTAAATATATAATATATTTAATTTCCTTAGTGTAAGAAAAAAGCTGACAAGATGCAATTAACAGAAGAAACATGGAATCATAACTCAGGAATTTTGAACACAATTATTTTAATATAAATATAATTTCAACAACAACCTCTGATATATCCCATAGTCATCTGTGTCATGAAAGTTCTAAAAGTACAAAAATTTCATGGGGGAAGATAGGATAAAAAAGTTTCTTTTCAACTGAAATTTGGAGAATTACTGTGTACAACCAATCTGAAGAAAAAAATTAACTCCTAGCAATAAACATGTATTCATTATGATGTTGGAATTCTATCATCTGCATGCCCAAAGTCAAAAATAAAAACATCTAAATATATAAAAATGCTAAAAATGTGCTATATCTATTATTTAGTGAATTGTGCCTTTCTGCAGAAATTTCATGATTGAGCTCCTAACCTCCAGTGCTTTATTCAGTTGTGACAGTATATTTAAATGTAAGGTGTCATTAGGATATTCCCTAATGCAGTATTTATTATTAACTTGCTTAGAAGAACAAATGTGCATACAAAGGTAGACATGGGAAATGCATGTATATTATGAGTGTATGAGGATACATTGAGACATATCCAAGTGGATGTCAAAATGAGAGTCCTTAGGAAAAAACAAACTTACAGATGCATTAGAATGGAAATCTAACATTCAGAACTGTGAGAAAAATAATAAAGATAACATAACTTGTCTGTGATATTTTCTTAATGGTTGCCTAAGCAAACTAATACAACATCATGAATCAAATGTTGATATATGCTATGGTTTGTGTTTGGAAAACCTAATGTGATATACAATGTCCTCATTCTAGCAGTACACAAAGGTGGTGGATAAAGGTGTTGGAAGCTGGTAGCAGCCACAACTGATCAAGTTTTGCCTCTGGAGAGACTGATGATGTCCCTATAAAGTTAGTTTTCTAGAAACATATTAGGTATAAATGGAAAGGTAAATTTGACCCTGGTGTCCTTTTTTTTTCTCTCTCTCTATATTGTCTTTTCTGTAGGTGACTTTTTTTTTCTATGAAAATGTTGGTGTTTATTTACCAGAAGCTTGAACAGATAGATACAGCTGCAATATTCTAAAATGTCAAGCCCACACAAACCAATAACTATTTTTTGTTTAATTTACAAAATACCAAACTTCATGTATCTCGTGATATGAAGAGAAAAATGAAGCAAACCAAATTTTCATATCAAAATGCTGTATATAATAGCCTGGAAACTTGGTTAATTAGTAAAGCATGTCTAAGGCTCTTCAAGAGAAGTGAAATGCAGTTCCCAGCATCTATATTTGGTACCTCAACAATTCCTGTAATTCCAGATCCAGGGACCAGATGTCCTCTTCTGGCCTCCATGAGCCCTCACAGGCATGTCTGAACACACACACACACACACACACACACACACACACACACACACACACACGTAAAAAATTTAAATATTCAAAAATGATGCACAAATGATCTATTAGTCAGTAGATATATAGAAAAGAAGCTAAAACGGTTCTGAAACACAGAGATGACCACTGTTCAAGAACCTAGTATACAAACCCAGTAATAAATTCTCAGTCTGTCATATAGGAGAGTTTGAAGCTTGGGAAAAATTATTTTTTAAATTTGTTTAATGGATATAACAATGTCTTCTTCACTACAGAGAACTGAAAAGTAAAGGAACTAATACATGTAATTACACTTAACATAATGCATGATATGCTACACTATGCAAAAAATTTAGTCTTATAAAATATATGTTCACCTGAACAATATAAAGAATGTAAATGAGTACAATTAGGAAGGAGGTTGTATTCAGAAGTGTTCTAAGGGGACTGCAGCAGAATTTTTTGTTAGAAATATCTGTAACATTGTGATCTGTGTAACATGAAACACACTAGAATATATATATAATATATATATATATATATATATATATATATATATATATATATATATATGAAACCCAAGTTTCTTCACAGATTTAGAAATTATAAAAGGCAATAACGTTAGGGTTGAATTGAAATGATAAAACAAGCCCCTCCCCGCCCCCAGATTCCTTTTCCTTATTGAGTGCAGCTCAGTTCTGCAAAGCTCCACCAAGATTTACAGAAGCCATTCAGGGCACTGAAGCAGTCTGATGCAGGCAAATAAATAAATAAATAAATAAATAAATAAATAAAATAATTAAATAAAAAAATCAAACAAAGCATTGTGTATTGGGCTGGGCACTGACACTGCATTCAAAGCTTTAAAACCAGCAATTTATTTTCTATGTGGAACAAAAATAGAAAAATATTTTACCACTGCCAGGGACATTGAAGTAAATTATATTCTATTACTCAATGGGGAATAGCAGTTAAAATATCTCTGTTTAGAAAAATGATGAAAGCTTTAGAAATATAAAAATGCAGATAAATATGTGTGATAAATTGAATTGAAGAAGAAAATATATTCCTCTGAAAAATGTTTATGACATGAGTGAAAAAAGTATTTGTGGTCCAGAGTAGTAGGTGGCTCTATTTGTTTCATTTTCTCATTAATTGAATATTTTTCCATATCAATACCATTTTGAATTATCCATATTAGAAGTAGACTCAGTATGGTTATCATAAAATTCTTATATGTGAAATGCATGTCCTCATTTTTTTTAATCACTTTGAAAACTGGAAAGTTTATCATCATTATTAAATATTTTCTATTATGTTTCTAATACCTTTGAAGCTAATAGATTATCAAATGGTGACTAATGGACTGGAATATGAAGGAAATTAATGCATTTATAAAGAAACATGCAAATTGTTCTTTCGTAATTGAGGAAAAACATGAGGAGAAATAGTGAAAAAGAAATGAATCCTGTTAGAATTACACTGAAGTCACCATTTGTATCCATGTCTTTTATGTTGGCAAAGCTCCAAACCATGTGGATTTCATTCTTCAAAGATACACTTGCTTGAACCAGAAAATCCATTTTAGGATTCGTCTTTTTTCTTTTTCTTTCTTTTTTTTTTTTTTTGAGTTTTAGAAAAAGTGTTTAGAGTATTAGAGGGGTGGTCAGAGGTAGGGACTGGAAGGAAAGGAGGTTGGGGAATCTGTGATCAGGGTGTCAAACAAACAAATGAATAATCATCTACAAATAGGGAGAATGAATATTACTTCCTTCTCATTATTGCTATATACAAGTTATGTTTTTCTGTACTAATTGCTATAGCTAAGAATTCCAGCTCCAAACTCCGTAAGGGAAAGGACATGCTGTGTTGCTACAGAATTGGGAATAAATAGTCTGTTTGTCTGCATTTAGTGTAGTGTTGACTATAAGCTTATTGCATATAACCTTTATTATTTTGAGTTATATTACATCTATTCTTAAACTTGCAATAAATTTTTCTTTTATTTAAAATAGTTTTTTTCTCAGATAATATATCCTCATTATTGTTTCTTCTCTTTCTACTCCTCCCAATTCCTCCCCACCTCCTCCCCCATCCAGAACCACTTCATTTCTATATTTTAAGAAAAAATGGTTTCTAATAGAAAAAAAGTAAAATAAAATGAAATGCATTAAAAATGATCACATTGTAATTAAAAAAACAAATATAAGGGATAGATCCTAAGAGAAGGTAAATGATACAGAGGTACACTCTATACACACTCAGGAATCCCATAAAAACACTAAATTGGAAGCCATTATACATTTATGCAAATGACCTGATGCAAACCTGTGCAGGTCCAGTGCATGCTGTTTCAGTCTCTGTGAGTTTCTATGACATTTTCTCATGCTCATTTAGAGGGAGTTGTTTTCTTGATGTCCTCCATTCCCTCAGACTCCTACATTCTTTCTGCATCTTCTTCAGCAGGATTCCTTAAGACCTGAGAGAAGGAATTTGATGGAGACATCACGTTTAGAGATAACTGTTCATATGCCTCTCACTCTCTGCATAATATCTGTTTAAAGATCTCTGTATTTGTTCCCATCTGTTGCAGGGGAGAAGCTTCTCTAATGATAACTGATACATGAGTAGCAGAATAGCATTAGGATTCATTTTATTGCTAGAAGTTTTTATTTGTTTGATATTTTTAGAATAGTAGTATTTGGGTTTAGCGTAGGTCTTTGGATTCACTTTATTGCTAGAAGTTTTTATTTGTTTGATATTTTTAGAATAGTAGTATTTGGGTTTAGCCTAGGTCTTTGGATTGTATAGTCTGGGATTTTGGTCACCAAAGTCATGTTGCATAGGGGTTCCATCTCAGGGGGTGGTCCGTAAATCAAATCAGATATTGGTTGGTTATTTATACAATATTTGAGCTAACAATACACTGGCATATCTCGAAAGCAGGACATAATTGTCCATCAGAGGGTTTGTGGTTGGTATTTCAGTTTCTCTTTTGATAGTATGAAGAATACCTTCATGTACCAAAGACACTAGAGCACAAGGATAGTCTGCATGTAGGGCCCAGCTCAACTTCTCTACATTCAATGAGTTATACAGGTGGTACCTTCAGCAATGGGGCTTTTTGTTTCTCAGTTTGTGGAAAGCAAAATACATTATTGCCAACAACTGTTTGTGGATTACCTTCGGACCCCTTTGGTCAACAGCTCAATTAAGTGTAATCTAATCCCAGTACAGAAAGCTTTATTTGGTGACATGAGATGGCCAGTTGGAGCTCTGTTTTCTTCATTACTTGGCAATTTCATTTAGGTCACCTTCATAAATGTATATAATTTAGGAAGCTTGTACTAAATTAGGTTTACATACTAGCCCTCAAATGGTCTCACATTTAAGCTGTCTCTCCCTGTATTCTCTCTCTTTTTTTTTTTTCTCTTCACCCCTTCCACACTTGGTCCTCCCATTTCATTTGCCCCACCAATCCATGAATATTTATTATTCTTCCCTGTCATAATTATATCTGTCTCCACAGTACCTTAGTCCTCTATACTTACCTTCTATGATTCTATGAATTGTAACTTGGTTATCATTTTAGTAGTTAGCATTCACATGTAAGCAACGTCACACTCATAGTTCTCTCCCTGGATCTGAGATACCTCATGCAGAATGAGCTTACTGTATTTTTTCTAACAGATAAAAGTTAAATAGCATGTATATGTTTCTAAAAATTCATATTTTCTAATGTTTGGTATATGCCTGATGTATAACTACTTCCAGGTATTTCCTGGAACCTTCCATGTATTCGGTTGACCATATAGTCAATTTTCAATGGTTAATAATAGGAATACAGTAAGAGTCTAGTGCTTCAGGTTCTATGCTGTATTAGTTTGATGTCTTCCAAGTTCTATCTTCAAAAAGTGTAACTATAAACAAGGATGAAGTTAAGATATGCAATAAATGTTTTCAGATTACTTTTATATAAACAAAAAGCAAGTTTATAAATTTTAGTAATATCACTTTTTTCCTTGATTCATTTTTACATTAAATATGAATGAGTCATTAGGCTCTATTCTAGGAACAAATAATAATCAGCGATTAAAGATTAATATTCCTGAGGCTACCATTCAAGATATAAAAACACAGTAGACATGTTAACATGGAAGGAGGAAAATTTCATGTGGTTCTCCAAGTGGACAAGAACTCCAAGGAAATAATGATTGCTAGGAAGAGAATTAACCTCTCCTAGGGATGAGTTACCATATTGGCTATCGAGAGCATACTGGTCATCCTGAAAGCATATACACATGAACAAAAAAAATAGCCTCAGGAGGATATATTTATGTATCTGTACACGCACAAACGTGTGTGTGTGTGTGTGTGTGTGTGTGTGTGCGCGTGTGTGCCTGTATGTGGATGTGGGTGTGTATGCAGCCATAATAAAAAAAAAGAGCTATTAATTTGAAAAGGTAATTAAAGGGTCTGGGGAAAATGGCACCTATAACGGACTGAAGGGAGAAAGGGAAAGTGATGCAATTATATTTTCACAAAAATATAATTAAAAATAAAAGAAAATAAAAAAGAACTTGAGCTGTGAAAACAACTTGTTTTTTATTTAACACAAAAGCTTCTAAAAGATAAGTGTTTGCTGTTACTTGATTTACTAATTTGACTCAATTGTTATTCAAAGTCCTCTGAGAAACAAACAGCAACAATAAATTGCACATGCAAAAGCTTCTCTTTTTTTGAAAATTGAGGAAAATGAGAACAATGTGCTAGATAAAGCATTTTACTATTCTGTATTTTATACATAAATCTAGATCTAGACATGAAGAAGATAGGAATGGAAAATGCAATCTGGCTGTGTCTTAAATTATTGAACAGTTCTAAGAAGAGAATCTTCATGTCACATTCAACTATCACAAAAGGGCAGAATCTCATAGAGTGTGCTCTGCCTCAGGATTCCTGCTGTTCTTCATCAGTGGCTAAGAGTGTTCTAGAAAAAAGATACGTTTCAGTTAATATAATATTAGATGCAGAGTATAGCCGCAAGAGATTAGGATAAACTTCAAGTTGGAGAGCACTTATGTACCCAAAAGATATGTGTTGATACCTCTGAATCTATTTTTTACCCAACATTCAGGAGAACAATGACTAGACACAAGTATCTAAGTGTTACAAACTGTTTTTTTTTGTTTGTTTTTTATGGTTTTTTTTGGGGGGGGTGTTCGAGACAGGTTTTCTCTGTCATTTGGAGACTGTCCTAGGACTATTTCTTACAGACCAAGCTGTCCTCAAACTCACAGAGATCCTCCTGTCTCTGCCTTCTGAGTGCTTGGAATTAAAGGCTTTGCCACCACAGTCTGGCTTTTACAGACTGTTTTTCCCTACCCTCTGGAAAATAATTCTGTTGGCTTCTTAACCTACAGTGTAATGGTGTTAGGAGTAGCACTTTTGAGAGGTAATTAGATTTAGACAAGGTCATGAAATTTTCTTTATAAGAGAAAAACATCAAATCCTTTTCTGCCTCTGTTATATTATATCAGGAGAAAAATATTTACAGGAATGTAGTTCAAATCAGTCACTGAATCTCCTTCCATCCTTTTAAAAATAACATTTACTGAAAATGGGACTCTTCTGTTATAAAATATCCTGGTTATATTTTTGCTCCCTGTTCCTACCCACCTCTCCTGACCTCAGAGTCACTCTCTTTCTGTCTTTCCTTAGGAAAAAAAAACAGGCTTCTAAGAGATATCAACTAAACATGAAAAAATAAAATATGATAATATAAAGCAAAAACTTTCATATTTAAGTTGAACATGTCAACAACATGGAGGAAAAAGAGTCCAAAGAGCAGACACAGGAGAGACAGACACACTTGTTCTTGCAGTCGAAAGTCCCATAAAATTAATAAGCTAAGAACTATAGTATATGCACAGTGGACCTGATAGAGACCCATGTTGGCTGTTTGCTTTCTGCTTCAGTCTCTGTGAGTTCATATGTATTTTGAATACTTGATTAAGAAGGCCTTATTCTCTTGGTTCTCTCTATCCCTCCTGGCTCTTATAAACTTAATGGACTATTAAAAATGAGTATCTGCTATTAAGCCACTAGAACATTTAATTACAGCAAAATAAGTAGAGTGAGATATATGATATACAGAAAAGAGGACATACGTTGTACCCTAAATAAAGTAATAGTTTAATGGTAGCAAGGACTATTAAAATCACTATTGTCAATAATAGTAAGGGTTGTCACAGCCACACATTGGGGCAACTTCTGTAATAGATCTAGCCTTCCAGCCTCGATGGGGTTCACATGTTACAGGATAGGGGCATGTGGATCAGAAATATTAGATAGATGGAACAGAAATATAAAAGTAATACAGAGACACAGGTTAGAACAAGGAAAGCAGTCTATTGAATATTGGATGTGCCTGCATTTATTTTCCATATGCTTATATACTCTAATCCATGAAAGCAGAAGGTAAAATAGGACTGCTTCAACATGATACAAAGAACAAACAGAGCAATTATTTGTTTCAATATTTGAAAGATCAAGCCACTATATCCTGAGTTAAGTATTCTTTTATTTAGGTAGGGCATGCTGTGATTGCACCTTAGACCAAGCATCCTGAAAGCAGCCACTTGCTGATTCAACCCTCTTATCATATCCTAGAAGGAGCAGGAATAGGCTTGAATTCTCTGACCTTTTGTCAGTGTGGACACCTCTGTGGGCCATCTCAATACCCAAAACATCTTGTTTGTAGCCACTCCTCAAGTGAGACCTCTTATCTGCCTTGACTATGAAACAGTAAGTCTAAGATTAAACTCTCTGACCTTTAAGGTTGAGTGGACTCACTTCTGTGGGGCCCCACAAAAGCTGTAAAATAACACAAACCTTGCATTGTTGCATTAATTCATCTAGGTACTTACAGGCAAATTTCACAGATAAAGATTCTTATAGAAGGCAAAACATAGAAATACATTCTAGGTTGCAGGAATCATGCAAATAGATAAAAATAGGGACTTGGCACATTTCAGCTTGATGGGAGCTTAGTCTTTATTTTTTTGTTTGCTTTGAAAAGAACAAAAAGAGGACAAGACCATGATGTGTACACCCACTGAAATAGGTTAGCTAATGGGAGCTTAATGACTCCAGACTAACAGCAGGGGAAACAGCCTAGGACCAACTAGGCTCTTTGAATGTAGATGATAGTTGCATAGATGGGGCAGTCTGTGGCGTCATTGGCAGTATGACCAGAAATTATTTTTACTATTTGTACTGGCCTTTTGGAGCCCATTCTCTTTGAAGGGATACCTTGTTTAGTCTATATCTAGTGTGTAGGGCTTTGGTCCTGCACCAAATGGATGTGCTAGACTTTGTTGACTCCTCATAGGAAATCTTACCATTTCTGAGGAGTGAATGAAAAGTGGGGTAGGTGAGATGGTGAAGGGAATGTAAGGAAGAGAAGGGAGGGGAACTGGGATGGGTATGTAAAATAAGAAAATATTGTTTTTAAAATAAATAAATAAATTTTAAAAAGAGTTTTACTGAGACAGAGCATGATGATAACAAAGAGACCCCATAGTAATTTAAGCATCTAGTTATTTATCATGATGGAAGCATTGTTTCCACTGATATTAAAGTACCATGGCCCAGAAGAAAAGTCCTACAAAAAAAAAACCCTCACCAAATCATTTAATCTGATAGTAATATTTTCTTTCTGATATCTTCTATATAGTTAGCACTTAGCCCTTGTCAATTCTTATTTTGAAATATATCATGGGAAAGCCAATTCAGGTACCCTCTCTACTATTGTTTAGGGTTTTAGCTCGGGTCATCCTTGTGGATGCTTGGGAATTTTCCTAGTGCCAGGTTTCTTGCTAGCCTCATAGTGGTTCCTCATTCAAGATATCTCTTTCTTTATTCTCCTTCTCTGTCCTTCTCCCATCTTAATCATTCATTCCCTCAAGTTTTCCCCCTTTTCTTCTTTCTTCCTTCTCCCCTTCGACTTTCTCTTCTCCCCTCATTCTCTGTTCTCCCAATTTTCTCAGGATATCTTGTCTATTTCACCTTTCCAGGGGGATTTTCTGTGACCATAGCCTATATGATGGTTATCCTTGTGAGACTCTTATAGTAGCAATTAGGATGATTGATTCAGCCCTCCAATGAGGATTATATGATCCTTATTTGGTATTTAATAAATAATTACAAAGTAAAAAATTGAAGGTGTCTAAAAAGTTAATTTATCTTTGAACTGCAGAAAGTGCATGTGTAGATGTAAAAATTTTACTTTTATTTTTAGCAATAAAAATAATATATATGCTAGCAAAATCTTTTAAATAGCCAATCAGTTATTTTAGTTATTTTTACAAGTATGAGCTGAAAAATATATATTATATATATAAATGAAAAACACATGATAAAGAATACACATACTATTCTATGTGATACTAAGTATCAAATATTGTATTCCTATCTTTTAAAAAGTTAAACATTCTGTGACTGGAGAGATATCACAGAAGTCAAGGATACTTGATGCTGCTCTGAAGGACCAAGATTTAATCCCCAGTGCTCACATGATGACTCACAGTCTTGAAAATTTCAGTTTGAGGAATATATGGCACCCTCATCTAGACCCCATGGGCACTTTACACATATAGTCAACTTAAATAAATGAAGACAAACCTCTTATATACATAAAATATAAAAATAAAGTAAAATTTAAAAGATAATGTGTCCTCTGTTGTCCTTTATCAACATGGCATACTTATTCAAAAATTTCCTCAAAATATTTTATGAATTATATTTTTTTCATTTTTATTAAATGTCATGCTTGTCACATATAGTAAATTCTATGTTACATTTAAATGTTTTCTAATAATATTTATTTCTGTATGAAATTTTCTCCAACACTATCCTTGTTCACTTTTCTCATTGTTTTCAATGTACTGTCTCCAAAAACAATTTTTGCATAATTTTTCTCCTAGTAACTGTTATTTTGCTTTATAACCAACTAAAAGTCTGTTTTATTAACTTGACTGTAATATTTTCAGGGATCAAAACTCTATTTTACTCTTTATTGTTTTCTTAGTATATGGTGAGTACTTAATATTTATTTTAAAAGAGGACACATTTCCCACACCTCCCTGTACTTGACACTTACCTACCTTATATTTCTTGAAATATTTTTTTTTCATTCAGAATCTATGGAAGTTTGCACTTCTTAGAGTTTCTTCTATAGTTTAGAACAATATTTTCTAATCTTGTCTCAAAATCCACAATTCTGTAATATCTTCTTATATTTTATCATATATAAAGGTCTGCTTCTTTATTTGTTCATTTCAATGTTGAGTATACCAAAACAGTCCTTCCTAGCCCTATAAGTTTTATTACCATCCATATAATGATTCCCAAGAAAATACCTCTATGTTTTATTTTAATCTCCCAAAATATCATCCTTACTAAACTATATTTATGCACCAAAGAAAGTTGATAACAGTCAAAAGAGAAGACTGTTTTGTCTCTGGAATTGATTGTCCTTATTTCACTTGAAAAATATTTAAAAAGACCATTTTTTTATTGTTGTGATCACAAGTTCCCTACATAATCTGTACAAAATCATTATCTACACTTGAGGATGAAAGATCTCATTGTTCCCCCTTTAGTATTCTCATGTGTCTACTGACATATCTGTTGAAATGTCTCAAGAATCTCTTACATTTAAAACGCCTAAATGTGTTTCAGAACTGTGAACTTTAAGCAATTCCTTCTCATGTGCTCTTCATTTTAGTGAGCTATACTATTACCCACCAAAGTTTTCAGGACAGAAAAATCAATCTGAATTTGACTCTATTCTTTTGACTTACCTCAGAACATTTGAACACATACGGATTTAATTCTCACTCAGACTAAGAATGAACTAGCCTCATTTCCACTCTTACTTAAATATATACTGTAATTTTCCTGATGACTGAAGCAACATTTAATGTTTTTAAATTTATTCATATTTAGCACAGAATAAACTAAATCACTCTGGCCACAACTTTTTCTTAAGAACTTTGTCTATGTTGGTCTTTTTACTGCACTTTTTGTCAATATTTTATGATTGTCTTCTAATACATGGTATTTGAGTAATTTGTTCAGATTATGTAAGCACAGCATACAAACAGGGCTGGTGCTGATGGCATTTACCACTTTTAAAACTCTACTAATTTTCAAAGTTATTAAGATGGCTTTATTATATATTAATTGAATTATGTGATGATAAAATATATGGAATATACTAAAAGAAATACAAAGAAAGAACATGAATATTTCCTCAGATGTTTTTACATGTGAAAATGAACATTTAATTGTAAAAAGAAAAAGAAGCTTAACATAGTTGAAGTAATAAATAATCAAAAAATGGTCATTGAGGAAATAGAATGGTATGCAGACACTGAAAAGATCGAGACCAACATGTCACACTGCTGAGTAAAACATGTAACTAGGAGATGTAGCACAAACCGCTAAAGCTTAACACACTTGAAATGGAATCTATTATTTGTTTCAAGTCAGAAGAGTCCTATAAACAAGAAAAAGTTAAGACCCCTTTTAGACCCAGAATATTCACTGCCTGTAAATGGAAACATTGTCTACCCAAGTGTCCAGTCTGAAATGAGTGGTTACTCATAATTTCCAACTTTTCTTGGTCTCTGTATTTAATACCTTAATTTTCCCCCTTGAAATTACCTATATTTATCTCCATCCACAAGAAGAATTTGTGCTCACTGAGATAAATAGTCATTATCATCTTTTCCTTGTTAGGTCTTGTGAACCTAAGAGTGTGCTTGAAATACAGTAAAGACTGAATAATTATCTATGGAATAAATATATGGAGAAAAATATGGTCATGTTAATATCAATAAACATCAATGAAAATGGTCATTTTCATAATTTATGTTTATTGATACAGCTATACACATATACACACACAATCAAAATAAAGAGGAAGAAGCAAAGAGGAGAATGAAGAAGGTTAGGGAATGAGAACATAAGACCTGAAATACAAGCAGCCAGATTTCTAAGGCAATTTTTGTACATCATCCACAGATTACAAATTGTTCAATTTTTCCTCATGGCAGCAGAGTCCAGAGGATGTCACTAAGTCCCTTCAGAAAAGCCAGTGTGCTTATCAGTCACTAAATTGATGAGTGTACCCACAACAAATCCTATGCCTTCCTTTTACTCAGGAACTTGTTTTTAAAATGTGTTACTGGAGAGTCCAGATTCTACTCAAAAATAGTTATCAACTTTATAGCCTCTATTCTTATTAGTCTTTAACCTTATCCCAGTCACAATATAATTACTTTCATTTTCACTAATGCCAAACAGTTTTCCATAGAGATGCCTCAGACATTAAGAGTACATTCAGAGATATTGTAGAAAGCCTCAATTCAATACCGAAGCACACATATCAGGTCACCCACAATGACCTGTAACTCAAGTTTCAGGTAATTTTCTGGCTTTTCCAATCATGTGTCCAAAAATATACATATAAGGAGAGTTAAAATGAGTCTTTTAAAAACATAAGCAGAAGTTGAGCGTACAGCATTCATTTTTTTCTCTGAAGTTATTTTCTCAATTGTGAAATCAGGTAATGACCAACCTGAAGAAATAGAAAGAATAATGTTTTTTTAAACAAGTAAGCACATGAATTTAATAAGGGGAATTTAAAAAAAAACAAATACATGTATGCAGTATCTGGTAAACTATTACATCAAAGATATGTTAAGAAGAATGTTATATTCTATTTTACAAAGCAGACTGAGAATCTTAAAAATTAAGGTGCTTCTCAGAGTCATGTAGTTTCTATGAGCTACATCCAAAAAACCAATCTGATTTATACTCACAAAAGTCTTTGCTAATTATCTTTATTATTTCTGAAAACTGAAGAGAGGAACAATCTTTCTTCTATATTTTCTCAGCAAAAATCAATTCAGTGAGAATTGACTTATATGCTCACACCCATAAATTCATATGAAAGATCATAGTCTATGCGCATGTCTTGTGCCATGTAGCTTATGCACAGACACACAGACACATGAACATTACACACACACACACACACACACACACACGCACAGCATATACATACTTCTTGAATAACATTTATAATTCCCTTTCTACAAAGTAAGGTAAATAGAGGTTAATTGTGTTGCCCAAGATGTTGAAGATAGTAAGTGTTCAATCTGAGATCAGGCAAGTATCTCATGAAAACAGAAAGTTGGTATGAGTTCAAAGAAATGCATCATCTGCTTACACGTCCATAGTACTTTAGTACATCAAATTGTTTCCATGTACACTTTCTTGTTTCAGTTTTATATCTATCTTTGTAATATTGTATTTATTTAGTTTTGTCTGGATTTTGAAGAAGGCATAGCCTTAGACATAAATATAATAAATTAAAGATTCAAGTAAAAACATATTGTTTTTCTAAGATCATTCTTTTTATTGATTGTATATATACTTTAGTACTTACGCAACATATATACATTTTATATATACTCATATGACAAAGTATGCGAATGTTATTTCAGGATTATATACTTTTGTAAATGACCATGACTATTTCTATCTATAAAATAATAGGTTCATTTATAGACATCTGTGTAGGCTCTCTGTATTTTCTTCTGTAAACATGTTCATATAGTGTGCCAGAAATGCAAGTTAAAATAAAAAAATCCTGGGAGTAGAACTGCATATCAGACCATGCTAGACACAGAGAAGAATAAAGAAGATGCACTATAAGGAGAGACAGAGATAGAAATACAGAAGGTACAACCTCAGAGAGAGATTCAGTTCCTGAGATAGACTGAAACTCTTTTATATTAGATAACAGGAAATTCCTTGTTTTTACTCATGTGCCATTGTGTAAAGTTGATATCTTTAGAGATAAGAAGATAGCTCACTATGATGTTAAATAATAAAATGTAAAGAAATAATGGTCTTCTTAAGGATGACCTTATTGGTCCTTAGCTCGGATTATTTCTATGAAGCATCTCAAGTCACTGGGGTCACATATGAAACCATCAAGTGTATGATTGCTGAGGTGTGAAAATATATGCATCGATTTTATTGCCTCATTGACTTTTCATAAAATGTTGTTATTAACATGTAGAAATATAGAAATACACATAAATATGTAGTACAATCCTCTTTATTCTTCATTGTTGTGTTCCACTCTTTCTTTTATCAAAATTTCACCACAGACTTATCAGTACTCAAAAACTTGAGGCACTCATTCTTAGTGAATGTATTACTCTAATAATTACCATTCAATTCTGTCAAAAGCAAAAGCTAATCACTTCACATAATTATGCTACTCTATACTTATATAAACAGTGAAAGAGTCTTCATTAAGCTTGAAAGATCTGGGAAATAGTGATAAAAAGTGCCTAAATACATTCATGGATCAAATAGTTCTCACCACTAGAATCTCGAGTCTTTGAATCAAGGAAGCCACATGTTTGGAGCCCTCAGGTGTAAATTGCATGTTCCTTGTTATCTCAAAATTGTGTCACTGCTGGAGTTAATTACCTAAAGAGCCCTGCACAGAATTCATGTAGCTGTGTCATGCTTCTCTTCTAAACTAGAACAGTGCAATTATAACATAAAGTAAATCGCTGTATTTACTCTAATGAGCTTGCCTCTAAGTTTTACTAATAACATGAAAACTAAAAGCAGGGTCTATATCAAGTCTCTATGGCAATTATCATGCCACTTCTCCTTTCTTCCTATATTCTTCTCAAATAACATTTAATGTATTTTTGTTCAAGTCAATTTAATTTATTAGTAGGCAAGAGACATGAAACAGGGTTGATTTTCTTTGGATATACTTACAAGTAAACTGGAAAACTCAATTTTCAAGTTGAGTTTTCAATCAGATACACATGGGAAGGACAAAAACTGATTCAAGGAATGCTGATATTTACCAAGGTTTAATATGATGCAAATGCAAGGAGAAAAACACTTGTTTGTCTTCTTGCTTATTCATTGCAAAGCCATTTTAAGAATAATCCATTGTTAATACAGATTGATTAAATGAGAAGACAAGTGAGATACTATCCAGTGCAGTTGTACAATCACAACACAGATGTCCTTGAAGGCTTGGGGTACTGGGTTCGTTTTGCTCCATGAAAAAGAATTCCTGGCTTATCTACTTCTGTCATCTTTTAAAAATTGGTATGTCTAGATATAAATTGAGAATGGGCTGCAGACTCATTATTCTTACCTCTCTTCTAACACTTGCCCTTCTACTATTTTACAAAATACTCTATTTTCAAGTTGACCCTCCCATCATAACACAGGGACAGAAATCCTGTAAAGCCCTAAATGCTGGTACACACCAAAACATTAGCAACTGTTGAGAATGTGAATCCAATTTTTACTGGCTTACATGTTCTTTATAATTTTTGAGATTTCTATACTTTCAACTCAACTACACTGAAGGGAACCCTAAGTGATGTAACAGCTAATAAACCTTTATTGTAAGAAGTAGTTCAAAGGGGTGACAGACATTAATAAATAAAAATCTATCCAAACTTAGGAAGTACAAAAGGCATACAAATTGTCCAACATGCACATGTGAACCCAGAAGAAAGCACTTAAGTGACTAATAACCTTAATTGGAACATAAATTATTATTTACTTAAGGAAATCTACTTATTGAAAATAAAACATTTATTCCCAATGTATTAACAATGCATTTCTCATAAGTTAAGTTTGTTACATGTTTTCATTATGTATAAATCATTTTATATAACCAAGTGTATTTTGTTAAATAAATATAAAACATAATTCAATCCTAAATGATATTTTATGAGAAAAGAAAGTATACATACTGGAATATTTTAAGTTAACATTAAAAATATACTCCACTGCAAATTTTAAGTTTGTAGGAAATAAATGCAAATTTATGTTCTCTAAAGGGTTTAATAATGAAATATATTATATGATTAAAAAGTCCTGCTGTGGGAGCTCCTTCACCTCCTTCAGCCAATAGCCTTTAAGATACCAGCCCACTTGGGTGTGGTCTCTTATACTAGAAATGCAGCTGTAAAGCATGTGCTCACTCTCTTTCTTCCAAGTCTTGCTTTCAGTTACTAGACTCTTTTCCTATTCTCCATTTGTGCAGAGGACTGTGATCTAGGACAGTGATTTGTAAGTTTCCCCTACATAAATACCTATTTATTATATGTAATTCTGAACTAATGTTGGATTATTTTGTAACTTATGCCATCATTTGGCACCCGAACATAGGGACAAGTCCACACTTTTTGGGATTGATCCACCAGCCGAGAAGCATGTTGCACATTGACTCTCCTGCCCATATCTGCTCAGTGCTCCTTGACCTGTGATCCACATGCCAGTCCACACACTGCTGTCTGTGATTCCCATGGTGCACAGAGTCTGCAATATGCACTGATGTAAAACTTTGGGTTTTCTCTTTGTCCTGAGCACCAACTCTTGGAATCATTTGATCTCCTTAATAACTGTTATTAATATGTTAAACAAAGCATATTTTCAGTACCTAAGTAAACAACACATGCTGTTCATTGCTGCTAGTATCTCTTGGCCATGTGGCTGAAACTGCAACACCTGCTGGGTTTGGAAATCTCTTATTTAAATGAAAGGGCAAGGTGCCGTCGGAGATCCTTCCACTCCTTCAGCCAATAGCCTTTAAGATATTGACCCACTTGTGTGTGGTCTCTTATACTATAAATGCAGCTGTAAAGCAAGCACTCACTCTCTTGCTTCCAGCTCTTGCTTCCAGCTGCTAGACTCTGTTCATGTTGCCTGTTTGTGCAGAGGACTGTGATCTAGAACAGTGATCTGTAAGTCTCCTCTAAATATATAACCCTTTATTATAAGTAATTCTGAACTATTATAGGATTATTTTTTACTTCAGCCATCAAAATCTTATAAGAAAAAGCTATGAGTTATAAGACAAGAGGTAATAATGTCAAATATCTGACAGTTTTAATATTATTATTCATGTAATTTTAAAGAATAATATATATATATATATATATATATATATATATATATCTTAATATGGAGACATTAATTCATACATAAAAGGACAATATAGTATTTTATTTGATTAAAATTTACTCATCTTTGGAAAATGTCCTTATATATGCTCCTATGTCCACTTAAATGCATACTGAAAAATTTAAGCATTCTATTTATAAGTGGGGCAAAGGAATTTTAATAAAATAACTTCCTTGTAATTAACTCATAGATAAAACCATCACCAATGTAGATTAAGGTAGTAAGTGTAAATTCCTTACATGTTAGTGAACATCTGTGCATTATGAATGTCACACAGAACTAAAGACCTGGTTAGATGATGTTTTGTGATCCTGCTGCAGCCAGAGAACTAAGACAGTATTTTTTTGTGTGTGAGTCTAAAGATGTTGTTTCTTTTTATTAAAAATTTCCACTTCCTCCCCTCCTCCCACTTCCCTCCCCTCCTCCCTCCCCCTCCCTCTCCAGTCCAAAGACCAATTAGGGTTCCCTACTCTATGGGAAGTCCAAGGTCCTCCCCCCTTCCCCCAGGTCCAGGAAGGTGAGCATCCAAACTGACTAGGCTCCCACAAAGCCTGTCCATGCAGTAGAACCAAAACCCAGTGCCATTGTTCTTGGCTTCTCAGTCCGCCCTCATTGTCAGCCACATTCAGAGAGTTCAGTTTGATCACATGCTCCATCAGTCCCAGTCCAACTGGCCTTGGTGATGTCCCATTAGATCAGTCCCGCTATCTCACTGGGTGGACGCACCCCTCGCGGTCCTGACTTTCTTCCTCATGTTCTCTGTCCTTCTGCTCCTCATTTGGATCTTGGGAGCTCAATCCATTGCTGGAATGTGTGTCTCTGTCCTAATCTCCATTCATCGTCAGATGAAGGTTCTATGGTGATATACAAGATATTCATTAGTGTGGCTATAGGATAAGGCCAGTTAAGGCACCTTCTCCTCTGCTGCCCAAGGAACAAGCTGGAAACATCTCCTTGGACACCTGGGAACCCCTCTAAAGTCAAGTCTCTTGCCAACCCTAAAATGGCTCCCTTAATTAAGATATCTACTATCCTGCTCCCACATCTACCCCTACTCTATCCCAACCATCCCATTCCCCTAAGTGCTACCCATCCTCCCCTTCTCTTTACCCATCTCCCCTTACCCCCACCAAACCCCCACCCCCATGCTCACAACCGCTGCCTGGCAATATTGTCCACTTCCAATAACCAGGAGGATTACTATATGTTTTTATTAGGGTTCACTTACTTATTTAGCTTCTCTAGGATCACGAATTATAAGCTCAATGTCCTTTATTTATGGCTAGAATCCACTTATGAGTGAGTCCATACCATATTCATCTTTTTGGGTCTGGGTTATCTCACTCGGTAAAGTTTTCTATTTCCATCCATTTTCATGCAAAATTCTAGGTGTCATTGTTTTTTACCGCTGAGTAAAACTTTAAAGTGTATATGTGCCACACCTTCTTTATCCATTCTTCTATTGAGAAGCACCTAGGTTGTTTCCAGGTTCTGGATATTACAATTAGTGCTGCTATGAACATAGTTGAACAAATGCTTTTGGAGTATAATTGGGCATCTCTTGGGTATATTCCCAAGAGTGGTATTGCTAGATTCTGAGGTAGAATGATTCCCAGTTTCCTGAGAAACCGCCACAGGGATTTCCAAAGTAGTTGCACGAGTTTGCATTCTCATCAACAATGGATGAGTGTTCCCCTTACTCCATATCCTCTCCAGCATAGGCTATCATTGGCGTTTTTGATTTTAGCTATACTGACAGGTGTAAGATGGTATCTCAGAGTTGTTTTGATTTGCATTTCCCTGATCGCTAAGGAGGTTGAGCATGACCTTAAGTGTATTTTGGCATGTGAACTTCTGTTGTGAATTCTCTGTTCAGTTCAGTACTCCATTTTTAATTGGGTTAATTAGAGTTTTAATGTCCAGTTTCTTAAGTTCTTTATATATTTTGGAGATCAGACCTTTGTCTGATGCGGGGTTGGTGAAGATCTTTCAATCAGTAGGTTGCCTTTTTGTCTTAATGACAGTGTCTTTTGCTTTACAGAAGCTTCTCAGTTTCAGAAGGTCTTATTTAATCACTGTTGCTCTTTCGTCTCTGCTACTGGGGTTCTACATAGGAAGTAGTCTACTGTGCCCATGTGTTGTAGACTACTTTTCAGGTTCTCTTCTATCAGGTTCAGTGTGGTCAGGTTAATATTGAGGTCTTTATCCATTTGGACTTCAGTTTTGTGCGTGTTGATAGATATGGGTCTAATTTCACTCTTCTACAAGTTGACATCCAGTTATGCTAGCATCATTTGTTAAATATGCTTTCTTTCTTCCATTGTATAATTTTAGCTCCTTTGTCAAAAATCAGGTGTTCATAGGTTTGTGGATTAATATCTGAGTCTTCCATTTGATTTCATTGGTCAACATCTCTGTTTTTGTGCCAATACCAAGCTGTTTTCATTATTGTAGCTCTGTAATAGGGATGGTAATGCCTCTAGAAGTACTTTTATTATATAGGATTGTTTTGGCTATCCTGGCTTTTTTGTTTTTCTATATAAAGTTGATTATTGTTCTCTCAAGGTGTAGTAATAAGGGTGGTGAGCCTGCTTTTTGTCCCGCTCGGCTCCCGCACAACTAGCTTTACACCAGAAATAACAACACACAAACTGTATTCATTTAAACACTGCTTGGCCCTTTAGCTCTAGCCCTTACTGGCTAATTCTGATATCCCGATCAACCCATCTCTAATAATCTGTGAGCACCGGTCTTACCGGGAAAGGTTCAGCATGTCTAACCTGGCGGCTTGCTTCATCGCGTGCGTCTGCCAGGGAGAGCGGAGCATGGGATCTCTCTGAGGCATCTGCTCCTGAGAGGAGAGCTGTGGAGTCTGAGCTCACTTCCTCTTCCTCCCAGCGTTCTGTTCTGTTTACTCCTCCCACCTATCTTCTAACCAATGAGAGCCAAGCAGTTTCTTTTTATTTAACCAATGACCTTCCTCCATCATCAAGGTCTGTAAAGAATTTTGTTGGGATTTTGATGGGGTTGCATGGAATCTATAGATTGCTTTTGATAGAATTGTCATTTTTAGTATGTTGATCCTCCCAATCCAAGAGCATAGGAGAGCCTTCCATTTTCTGGTATCCTCTTCAATTTCTTTCTTCAAAGACTTAAAATTCTTGTCAAATAGATCTTTCACTTCCTTGGTTAGAGTTACCCCAAAATACTTTATGTTATTTGTGGCTATCTTGAAAGGTGATGTTTCTCTGATTTCCCTCTCTGCTTATTTGTTCTTTGTGTATAGGAGGGCAACTGATTTTTTGCAGGTGATCTTGTATCCTTCCACATTACTAAAGGTGTTTATCAGCTGTAGGATTCCTTTGGTAGAGTTTTTGGGGTCGCTTCTGTACACTATCATATCATCTGGAAATAATGATAGTTTGACTTCTTTCTTTCCAATTCGAATTCCCTTGATCTCCTTATGCTGTCTTATTGCTATTGCCAAAACTTCAAGCACTATATTGAAGAGGTATTGAGAGGGTGGGCAGCTTTGTCTTGTTCCTAATTTTAGTGGTAAGGCTTTGAGTTTCTCTCCATTTAATTTCATGTTAGCTGTCGGTTTGCTGTATATTGCTTTTATTACATTTAGGAATGAATGTTGTATCCCTAATCTCTCCATGACCTTTATCATAAAGGGATGTTGAATTATGTCAAATGCTTTTTCAGCATCTAATGAAATGATCATATTTTTTCCTTCAGTTTAATTTTTAGTATGTTGAATCAGCCCTGCCTCTCTGAGATGAAGCCTACTTGATCATAGTGTGTAATTTTTTGGATGTGTTCTTAGATTCAGTTTGCCAGTGTTTTATTGAGAATTTTTGCATCGATGTTCAAGAGTGATATTGGTCTGTAATTTTCTTTCTTGGTTATGTCTTTGTGTTGCTTTGGTATCAGGGTGATTGTAGCTTCATAAAAGGAGTTTGGCAATGACTCTTCTGTTTCTATTTTGTGAAACACATTAAGGAGTATAGGTATTAGCTCTCCTGGAAGTTCTGGTAGAATTCTGCATTGAAACCATCTGGTCTAGGGGTTTTTTTGGTAGGAAGGTTTCTGATGGCAGCTTCTCATTCCTTGCAACTTACAGGTCTACTTAATGTGTCCACCTGGTCTTGATTTAATTTTGGTATATGATACTTATTTTAAAAAGTGTCCATTTCTTTCACATTTTCCAATTTTGTAGCATACAGGCTTTTGTAGTAAGAACCAATGATTCTCTGAATTTCCTCTGTGTCTGTGATTATGTCCCCCTTTTCATTTCTGATCTTGTTTATTTGCATGTTCTCTCTCTGCCATTTGATTAGTTTGGATAGGGGTTTGCCAATCTTGTTGATTTTCTCCAGGAACCAGTTTTTTGTTTCATTGATTGTTTGGATTGTTTTCTGTGTTTCTGTTTTGTTGATTTTGGCCCTTAATTTGATTATTTCCCATCTTCTACTCCTCCTGGGTGAGTCTGCTTCTTTTCTTTTCTAGAACTTTCAGGTGTGATGTTATGTCTCTAATGAGTGCTTTCTCTGTTTTCTTTATGTGGTCACTTAGTGCTATGAACTTTCTTCTTAGCACTTAGCTTTCATAGTGTCCCATAGCTTTGGGTATGATGTGTCTTTATTTTCATTGAATTCAAGGAAGGCTTTAATTTCTTTTTTATTTCTTCCTTGACCCAGGGGTGGTTCAGCAGTTGACTGTTCAGTTTCCATGTGGTTGTATGTTTTCTCAGGTTAGAATTGTTACTGAATTCTAACTTTATTCCATGTTGATCTGATAGTACACAGGTGGTTACTACAATTTCTTTGTATCTATGAATGTTTGCTTTGTTACCAATTATGTGTTCAATTTTTGAGAAGGTTCCTGAGATGCTGAGAAGAAGGTACATTCTTTTCTGTTTGGGTGGAATGTTCTATAGATGTCTGTTAAGTCCATTTAGTTCATTACATCTGATAATTCTCTTATTTCTCTGTTAAGTTTTAAAGGTATTTTATTAAATCTTGATATTTATTTTAATTAATAATGTCTTATAATATTTTACCAACAATATTTCAATATAATAATTTTATATGATTCCCATCATAGAAAATTCTTTCAAATGCAATCTTCCAAGGGACAGCTACAGTGACTGTAAGATAGATGTGGTTGGAAAAAGAAGGCTTGCCCTTTTCTCTCATCACTCTGAAACTTCAGAAGAACTCTAGAAGAAGCTTCTTTAGAAAACAATTTTCAAGTCACTGATCTGGTACAGCTCCTTAATTTATTGAAGTGGTTTTACAGCCAATGGATAACTCATCTATTTTCAAACTTTAGTTATCTATTTCAATTGCTTTGTATTTTAAAGAAACAATAGCATATTTTTATTCTACATAACAATAGATTTCATTATGCCATGTTTATAGAGGCTCTTCAATTGTATTCACTCCATATTACTCTCTATTCTTTCCTCACTTCTATTCCAAAATCATTTTGTTGTGCTGTTAAAATATTTTTTTTTCTGGTAATCATTTTAAAACCAGAATTCTCATTCCTGTCTGTCTAGTAATACAGTGACATCTTCAGATTAATTCTATGAGCAGTGAATTACATCATTTCCTATCTATGAATTAATACCAAGCCACTAACGAAATCTGCAGCCCTGTGCCATAAAACATGAAAAAGATGAATTGCTTAGATCAGTACAGGCACTCAAATTAGCTAGTTACACTTCCTGAAAATTCCTTTTGTTATCTGGATCTGTAGCTAGAAAAGGCTTTTACTAACCTTGATATAAATGCTTTTCCCTTTGCGTAATGTCTTCCTTGTCTCTGAGCATTGCAATTTTGTCTTGTAATACTTTACCAGGCTCATACAACTCAGCTTACCTTAACTCTTCTCACCCACTTAACTTGCTCCTCCCCAAAATCCCTTTCACTGTTATTGTATTAAACTACTGTGTGTGTGTGTCTTTCAAAAATGATAATATGGTGTGGGAGAATTGTCTATATTCTGTTAATTGTGTTTTAAATAATGCTGATTGGCCAGTAGCCAGGCAGGAATTATAGGCAGACAACCAAACAGGAAGTACAGGCAGGGCAATAATAACAGGAATATTCTGTGAAGAAGGAAGCTCTTTCCGCAGTCCTGGCCAGATCACTGAAGAAGCAGGATGTGACTGCCCCACTGAAAAAAGTACTGAGCTCTGTGGCTGACATATACTAGAATATAAAAGAATAAGCTACAAGAATATAATATAATGGAATGCTAGAATATAATAGAATAAGCTACAACAGCTAATAAGAAGCCTGTGCTAATAGGTCAATCATTTAGTTTATATCTTATGGAGACCTCTGTATGATTTTTTGTGTGGGTTAAATGGCTGTGGAACTGGACAGGACAGAAACCCCAACAAGCAGGCTGTCATATTACACTAATATCCAAAATATATAGAGAACTGAAGCAACTAGATATCAAAAAAGATTCAATTGAAAAATAGGTTACAAATCTAAACAGATAACTTTCAACAGAGGTATCTAAAATGACCGAGAAACATATAAAGAAAATTCCAATATTCTTAAGCATCAGGGGACTGAAATCAAAACTATTTGGAGATTCCATATTACTCTTGTTACAATGGTTAAGATCAAAAACACTAGTGACAGCTCATGCTGGAGAGTATATGGAGAAAGGGGAAAACACCTCCATTGCTGGTGGGTGTGAAAACTCATACAGCCATTATAGAAATCATATGGATTCTCAGAAAATTGGAAATCTATCTACCTCAGGACCAAGCCATACCACTCTTGAACATAAAATTAAGACATAGCCCAGCCTACACATAGATTATTGCTAAACCTTTTTTATTGAGGCTTTATTCATAATAACCAGAAACTGGAAATAATCTAGATGTTTCTCAGTTTAAGAATGAATAAGGAAATTGTGGTATATAGTCACAATGTAGTATTACTCTATTACTCAGCTATTTTAAAAACTGATATGAATTTTCCAGGCAGATAGATGGAACTAGGAAAAAAAAATCATCCTGAGTGAGGTAACCCAGTCACAGAAGGACAAATACTCTGTGTTCACTCATAAGTGGATATTAGTTTTTAAGAAAATGGTAACCAATGTATAATCTGTAAATGGAGAGATTAGGCAAATATGAGGTGTACATGGATCTTCATGAGAGCAGGAACTAGAATGGGTTTTATGAATGGACTTCTGAGCGGGCAAGGACAGGAGCAGGGGATATGGGGGGTGGGATGAAGGTACAGAATGTAGGCAGAAATGACTGGGGTGGAGTTTAGAGAGTGATTTGGAAATGTATTGCAGTGGAAGCCTTTTGGAATCTATGAAGGTGATCTTATTGAGGACTCCTTGTAATGAAGGATACAGAACCTGAACTGGCAATGTTTTGTAGGTAAATAAGGCTTCCAGTGGAAAGACCTGTGTTGCATTTAGTTGAGATGTTGGCCAAGGTAGTCCCAATGAAATCCCCAAACAACCAAGACTTATGGTAAAACAAAAGGTTATTCTCCACAAATGATGGTGGGGTTCTTATTACCTAGGACAACAGCCACACAACTTATTGAAAATCAAACAGTCATGCCAGTACCTACATAGATCTATCAACCTTATGTTCTAGCCTCTTTGTTGCAGGACGGTACACTCCAGGCAACCAAAAGAGAAATAGGGACACCGGCATAGCTCATAATCTGTCCTACTTAAAAAACATGATAGATTCTGTCTTGTGGTATCATGAGCAGGGTAGAAGTGATCCCCATCCATCAATGAGAGCTGGCTCTGAAGTCATAAGAGTAGGAGAACTGTTCCTGCCCCCCAACCAGCTGAAACATTAAGGAGAGCAGGTGCTACACCTCACCTGGGAAGCACAATAGAGCCAACCTCACTGGTGGCAGTGTGAGTGAGCCATGTGATAGTTGTATCCATTACTCACCTGTCATGTGGGGACATGGGCAGCAGAGTGATTATACCTGCCCCATCCATCAATGTCTGAGGCATGTGGGGAAACTTTCCCTGAGGTCACAAGTGCAGGAGAACTGTCCCTGTTCCTTATCAGCTACAGCACTTGGGAGCACGGCTCCTACACCTTGCCTTGGCAACACAGTAGAGATGACATTGTAGATATGTGTTGGAAAAGTGGCCCTGAGCATAAGAAAGCAGGAGAACTGATCTTACCCCTTGCACATCACTGAAAAGGGTGAACTAGCAATGGCAATACAGAAGCACTCACCCTGGTGGTGAAGACAGGAGAAGGCTGGAGCCTCAACAACCCTGCATCTACCCAGGCTGAGGACTAGGGTTATGTGTTGGCTCACCCCAACATCCACCCTTCTGTGATCTGCTAGAGCATGAAATGGGGGTTGGGTCAGTCTTGTGGACCCAGGACTTCAGGATGTCCACGCTACAGGACTTGAATAGTATATGCAGGAAGAGTGCCAGTGATGGCCCAATATTGATGGTTTAGCATAGACTAGGGACCTCAAACCAGAACAATATTTTTTATGAATGCCTCAATGCAAAAATGTATGGATAATAGGGTTTACTTCCTGATTCACTACAGCTTCCATTACAAGAAATTTCCCTTTTATCCTTTTCCCCCCTTTTTGGTCCAAATGAGGAGCAGAAGGACAGAGAACATGAGCAAGAAAGTCAGGACCGAGAGGGGTGAGTCCACCCATTGAGACAATGGGACTGATCTAATGGGAGCTCACCAAGACCAGCTGGACTGGGACTAATGGAGCGTGTGATCAAACTGGACTCTCTGAATGTGGCTGCCAATGAGGGTTGATTGAGAAGCCAAGGGCAATGGCACTGAGTTTTGATTCTACTGCATGGACTGGCCTTGTGGGTGACTAGTCTGTTTGGATGCTCACCTTCCTAGACCTGGATGGACCGGGGAGGACCTTGGACTTCCCACAGGGCAGGAAACCCTGACTGCTTTTATGTTTGTTTACTGTGCTGAATCATATAGCAACTGTGTCTTTTATTTCTCTCTCTAACACAATGTGTTTTCATTTTTCTTGTTTGATTTCTTTAACAAATACAGAGCTTTAGTGAAAAATATTAGAAAATTAAAAACAAACATTTAGGAATATATTATGTTATTCTAAACATAAAACATAAATGTAGTAGTTATATATAATATACAAATAAGCTAAATAAGGATCATTAAGTATATCAAAATTATTTTATTTATGGGAAAATATTTAGAGTTTTATATATACAAAATATACCTTTGGAAATATTAAGATGCTCATCACCATATTTTGTACCTCAACATCTAATCAAGATTCAGAGAGAGAATGAGTTCAATCCAAAAATAGATTGTTCATGTGGTAATTACTTTTCAGAAAACATTTTCTAGGATTTGAGGAAGTATAACTAGGCCTCCCAATGCAAGTGAGTGCCTCCTTGAAAGACATTATATATATAATCAATTTAAAGAAAAAAAATGATAAATATTACTTGAGTAAAGAGACAGAAGATGTTAGAAGCTGATTGAAGATACAATTCAATCATAATTGTTTTAAACGTATTTGGGGATGGCTCTCTTGAGAAGCAAGTATGCTCTAAATTGCTTGTACTACTGTGTATATCCTCTATATCTCTCCACGGTTCCCTTTTTTGTATTTATTTATTTATTTTATTATGTTTATATTTTTTATTAATTTATATTGAGTTTTATATTTTTCTCTGCTCTCCTCCCTGCCTCCCCCCTCCCCTTCAACCCCCTGCCAAGTTTCCCATGCTCCCAATTTACTCAGGAGATCTTGTCTTTTTCTGCTTCCCACATAGATTAGATCCATGTATTGCCATGCCAGCACAGGCTGGAACCAAGAGTCTCAGCGGAGGGTGTCCAGGTTGAATGAATACACAGACCACGAGCTTGAGGTGGAACAGCCTCTGCCTTTATTCTCTTGCTGGGCTGGCTTTTATACCATGGCACGAAATGAGGAGGGGGCTGCGAAGGGACTGTAACCTGACCCTGGCAGGGATCAAGGAATGGTCACCATGCGCTCAAAATTCCTTCCTTCCCCGCTCCAGGAGCAGAGGGAATTTATTATGTTTTCCTTGCAGATAAGCACCTCAAATGGGGGCAGGGATATCAACTCGGGGCTGCAATTCCCACAATGTATGTCTCTCTTAGGGTCCTCGTTGTCTAAGTTCTCTGGGATTGTGATTTGTGATATGTTCACATCCTTGAAGGTGGTAATGAAAAGTTGATATAATACATATCATAGCCAAAACAACACAGAAAAAAACTATCCCAAACAAGTTTGAAAATTTGCCCAGAGAAGGATCTTTAGAAGAAAATAAATCAATCTAAATCAGTTTAAAATGTAAAATTAAAGAAGATACACCATTTTTATTTTATTTATTTATTTAATTTAGATAAAGCCATATATATTTTGAACAGTTACTGGAAAACTAAGTAGATAGGATTTCAAACAAACTTTGAAGATAAGAAAAAAATTAATGAAAATAATATAGTCACTTATATTTCAACCACAAGCATGACCCTACAGTAGGTTTTCAATTGTCTGAATATTAATAAACATTATCCTGATGTGTATGGTACAGGACATTAATGAACATATTTGGTGATTATATCAGTTTTCTCTGCATGCCCTGATGAGACACAACATCCCCCCATGAATTCTTGCTTCAAAGGTAGTTACCATCTAGAGAATCTCTATATCTTGTTTATCCTTTCAACTTCTGCATTACTCTTTTTCCCAATTATCCATGTCATTGCTGCTACAGATTTTCTCTTTTCCTTGTATTTTTATGTGATGCTTTGAATTAAATACTAACTTTCCAACTTGTTTTCTCTAAAGGTGCTCTAGTGTTTTCCTAAGCCATCTTGATCTCCTGCCTAGATTCCAGGCCCAACTCATTTCTGTCATGTCCCCAGAACTTGCTCTCAACCCCATATTCTTTTCCCATTCCAGGCAAAACACTAAATATTGGGGAATATTATTTTCAGGTGTGTAAGTTTTGTTTACGTCACGTTTGTTTAACTCTGTGAATCTGTGTTACTCTGCCTGTCTAAAACACCTGATGATACTAATAAAGAGATAAACAGCCAATAATGAGGGAGGAGCAAGAATAGGTGGGGCTAGCAGGCAGAAAAATTAAATAGGACAGTAGGACGAGCAGTGAGATAACAAGGAGAGGAGGACAATAGGGACCAGCAACTCAGACACCCAGCCAGACATGAAGTAAGAAGGAAAGTAACATACACAGAAGTAAGAAAGATAAAAGCCCAGTCGAGATATAAGAGGTAAATGAGATAATTTAAGAAACGCTGGCTAGCAACAAGCCAAGCTCAGACCAGCATTCATAACTAAGAACTCTGTGTGCAATTTATCTGGGAGCTGGGTGGAAGACCCTTCAAAAGAGTCCAAAGAGTAAAACATTTCACACTAACCAACTTTCCACTAGTTACAAACTGAATTTTATGGGCTATGACTGTATCTCAACTGATAGCATCAAGGAATTCCAGTGTTGAGTTGTGAAAACTACAAAAAAACAGTTATGATAAATACTTATAATTTCAGCATTTGAAAGATAGAGGCATGAGAATTTGAAGTTTGAGTTCATATTTGACTACACAGACAGTGCAAACTAGCCTGGGGTATGAGAACTTGCCACAAAAAAGAAAATCTAAATAAATAAATACACAAAAACATAAATGTTATTCAACATTTTCAAGAAGTGCCTGTGCAGAAATCAACTATTCCACACTTAATATAGATGGTCTAATAAGTACCACAAGCTTTATATTGATATGCTTCTGATTTTATCTTTACTTTCCATAGGGGGAAACAATGTTCATAGATAAGAAAGTGTTAACCTTTGGATCAGTTGCATAGTAAAAAAATTCATTCTCTGCAAGATCAACTGCCATTTTTATTTTGGGGAGTTTCTTTCTTTTCTTTTTTTTTTTTTTTTTTTTTTGGTTTTTCAAGAGAGGGTTTCTCTGTGGCTTTGGGGCCTGTCCAGGAACTAGCTCTTGTAGACCAGGCTGGCTTCAAAATCACAGAGATCTGCCTGCCTCTGCCTACTGAGTGCTGAGTGCTGGGATTAAAGGTGTGCTCCACCACCACTGGACTTGGGAACATTGTTTATTATCCACACAGTTCATAGTTAAATACTCTTAATTGTGCTATCAGGTTTACAGGGAAAAACATTTCAGTCATTTTAAGCACTTATTTTGTGCCAGAAGCAAAGGCCTGTATTTGAGATCAGTATTTTTTTTTTTTACAGCCACCTTAAATTCACAAGTAGGATATTCATCTTTGTAGGACAAGATTCAGACCTAGGACCTTAGCCCAGTGAGATCTGAAGGCACCAGGCTTTTAGAAACAATTAGCACTTCCTTTGTTAGTCAACAATCACAGACCCTCAGTATTTACTTATCAGCTAGGGACCTCTCCAGGCCTGAATTCCAACTTACCTGACATCTCCCCTCCCCCTTGCTGTTTGCTACATAACAGATTCTGAGGATATAATAAACAACAGTTTGATCAGAAATACTGTCTTGCCATCATTTCTCGTGTCTCTTGTGCCCTTCCATTCCTCTCCCTTGGGTTTATCAGTGACCACCGTTCGTATCCTGCTGGCCAGGATAAATTTGGCATATGACTTTCAGTCTACACTCCACTTAGTTGCTTTACTCTGAACGTGATCTACCTTAACTGTATATCAATATAATCAACTGCCTGTATATAAACTGGAATATAAAAGCATATTTGACTTTCTGTATAGTTATTCCCCTAAAACTACTCTTGACTTTGCAAAAACGACAGAGTTAACCCTTGCTTTTTTCATCACCTATGCAGTTTATCTAAGTTATAGAATGCTAATTTCGCCTATGAATAAACAGAAACTATTCTAATTTGAACATCATTCCCTTTAACGCTTTCAATTATGCTTTGAAATCTATGTTTAGGGGAGCAAATAATAAACCTTCACACCATTAAGGACAAATTCACTATAAACAAAGACTGCACTTTAAAAGCAGAGTAAATGAGGCAATTTTCTTTAAATGCTAATAATTCACTACTAACTGCTAAAAGAGAAAGATATTTCTTTGTTGCCCTCTCTTCATTACCAATCTATTCATTTAAAATTGCAATTACTTAAATAAGATTAAATACAGAGGTGTTCTGGAGAACTTTCAGATTTCAGTCAAAGGGGTGAAAAAAAACAAATAGCTCTGAACATATGTAATAATTTTGTAGTGCAAGATCACCTTGTATTCTCTCTTTTATATAACCACTGAAAAGTAAAAATCAGACCATTAAAGGGCTTCCTCTAGGGAAAAATCACTTTACATGATATACCATCATTCAAAGGAGATAGTGCCACTTGTTCCAGAATGTCAGAGAGAGACCAACTTAAAGAAGCTGACTGAAAGAATATTTCAGAAAGAAAAAAAAAAAAGAATAGAAAATTCCCAAGTGCTTACTCAAGCAAGGAATAAATTCTAGTGACCAAGTACTACTTGTCAATTAGAAGAAGGGTATATTTAATTTGTTTGACAATAATGCATTACAGGAAAAATCAAAATCAAAATAATACGATGTAGATAAGAGAAAAGAATAAAATTGTGTTTTATTTTGCTTTCTATAGATTATGAGGAATACAAATCATCTCTGCAGATGTCATATTCTGATAAGTTTAGTTATTCTAAAGTGTACATGTGATAGAAGACTTGCTATATTTCATGTTGTTTAAAAAGCAGAGCAGAGGATTAAAATCTAATTTTAAACCCCAAAGTTTGGCATAAGATTGTTAAAGGTTACAAATTGTGATTTGCAAATATTTTATTAAGATTCCTGTTCCTGGGTACATTTGTTTAATTTTACTGCTTTTTCACAGTCTAAAATATTATTTATTAAGTTTTACTTTTCCTTATATGTCATAAAATACATTTTCATACTATAACATGAAAAGTTTAAAAGAATATGTGTCTTTTTCTAATTTATTAAGCTGTGCTTCCCCTAGTATACTTTACCAATATATATCATAGTGGGGTTTGAGGGTTTTAGTATTTAGCTTTTAGCATAAAATTATTCAAAAAAGTCCCATTATAAAATAACATAAATTTACTATCTAAATACAGTTCCTATTTGAATATATTAATGAATATATAATCACTGGATGAAGTCTGATAGTATAAATATGTTATAAATGGAGACTATTACAAATAAATGCTTAGAGTACCAAACAAGAACACTTGCATTGTTTTTGGCCAGTACTTTAAGAAGGAGGAAAACTTACTATAATATAATTTACTGATATTTTACTTTGAGGAGTCTTGCTAACTTGCTTTGTGATCTTGCATAAGTAACTTATTCTTTGTGGACTTCAGTTTTCTCATCTGAAAAGTATGGAAAATTGGCATATGAACTGTAGTGAATATTGCAGCTATAATATTTCATGACTCCTTTAATTTTGAAATAAAAATTCTATCACAGAACATCTCCAGGTGCTGGTAAATAATGCAAGATACATACACTAGTGTTCAAAAATACATCTAAAACTATTCATCATTGCCTATTTAATTTGTACTTTTGCCATCAATTAATATGTCATCTATGAAGAAAGAAAAAATGTTTGTACAACAATCCATTAAAAAAGAGCACAGTTTATTAAGAAAATTGGCAAAGGTTCATGAGAAACAAAGAATACAGAAATTTCTTTCTGACAAAGGCAATGGAGCAAAGACTATGTGAAGTGATTTTCACTTAAATCTCTGTCTTTTTTAGTACTTGTAATCATAAGCTTGTAGGGATAAGTCGCGCCCCTTAGGGGGCATGTTCGCCTCGGGCTAATGTCTGCCTATAAATTTGGCAAGCATGCTCTGAGCTGTCTCTTCTGCTTTCCTGGTCTCCGCAGGAACGGTGGTTCTGTAAGTCTATTTCTACATTAAATCTATATATATTTTTACAATCTGTCTGTATTCGTTTACGCCTCTACATTTTGGCATCCAACGTCGGGCTATTTTGCCCCCGACTCAAGCGGGTAGCCTGCTAGCTAACACAACACCCTCCCGGGTGCAGTTTTTCAGTTCGTGACTCAGGCCCCAGTGCCGAGTCCGAGACATACTCGGCCACACAGGCCCATTCTGCCTGCCTTGGCTAAGTTTTACAGCGGAACCCCACTGCCTGAATTAGCAGAAGCTCAAGTACCTGCGGTTTTGCAACAAAAGCTGCCACAGCATCAGATTTGGTCTGAGTGACTTGGCCGAGCAGTGGTGGCGCACGCTTTTGATACCAGCACTTGGGAGGCAAGGGCAGGCGGATCTCTGTGAGTTTGAGGCCGGCCAGGCAGTGGTAGAGCACACCTTTAATCCCAGCACTTGGGAAGCAGAGGCAGGCAGATCTCTGTGAGTTTGAGGCCTGTCAGGCCATGGTGGTGCACGCCTTTAATCCCAGCATTTGGGAGGCAGAGACAGGCGGATCTCTGTGAGTTCGAGGCCAGCCTGGTCTACAAGAGCTAGTTCTAGGACAGGGTCCAAAAACACAGAGACCACCACTGACAGGAACAGATCATTGCAGGTAAAAAATTTTCTTTTATAAATAAAATGTCTGAACACATTACTGTTCAAGAATTTAACAGTTTTTTTAATTGTACCATGTGGGAGATCTTACAAGAGGTGTCTATCACCCCACATCTATGGATTCTACTGGGATTCGTAGTTTTCATTGGCACCAAATGGTTTGATAATAGAAATATGATTAAGTCTTTACAAGACGAATCCAGGATTCTTAAGGCAGAGATTGAACGCTTAAAAACAATTGAGAATGATAACAATCTTCTCAAGAATCAGTTTGAAGTTCTCCAGGCTGTTAAGGAGAAATTCATTACTATGGAAGAGGGAACAGCTGATCTGTAATGTAAGGTTCAGTCCCTTTCTGTAGGAACTGAAACATTAGTGGCTGATATTAAGGAGAAATTCATTACTATGGAAGAGGGAAGAGCTGATCTGGACCATAAGATTCAGTCCCTTTCTGTAGGAAATGAAACATTAACTGAGAAAATCAACACTGCTGAATGTGACAATCGGATTTTGTCTAAAGCTTATGACAGATTGACGGAAAGATTGTCAATACAAGAAGGCACGGTTTATGCCATAAAAATTATGTCCAAAGATGAGATGTTATCTCTAACGGACAAACTTCATACTTTAGAATCCTCAATGAAGGCTTTGGAACATAATTCTGGACAAGAGATTCAGACATTGCAGAAGGCAATGGTGAATAGAATTGAAAAGATTGAGGAATTTCTAAATTCTGATGAGGAAGAGCAAAGGGTAGAAAGGCAAATTTTAACTACATCTGTGGGTAAGTCTTTCCGGGACAATTTCCACAAAGCTCTACCTACAGCTCTACCTGCCTTTCCAGTAATAACAACAGAGAAGGTGATTGGTTCCAAAAACCCTAGGGTCATCAAGGAGGAAACATGGGAGCCTGTCTGTATGAATGACCTCAAGGAAATTAAACAGGCTGTTATGACTTTTGGGATGCAAGCCTCTTTTGTTAAAGAGATGCTAAAATCTTAGGCCACGACAAGAAGAGCAACCCCCTCAGACTGGCTCCAGCTGAGCTCTGCGGTACTCGAGAGTGGACCTCAATTGAAATGGAAATGCTTATTCAGGCAAGAGGCTAGACTCTTAGAACAGCAGGAAAAAGCAAAGGGAATTGACATTTCCCTAGATCAAATTCTAGGTGAAGGACCCTTTTCTGATCCTCAAGAACAAGCTAATTTGGATGAAAACACACTCTCCATGTATACTACAGCAGCCTTAAGGGCATGGGACAGGGTACAAGACCCAGGACAGAGAATGGAATCATTTGTCAGAGTTAAACAGGGTCAGAGAGAACCCTTTAGTGACTTTTTACAAAGATTAACTAAGGCTGTACAAATAGGGATATCTGACCCAGAAGCAAGACGTATAATGATTGAGTCTTTGCCTTATGAAAACGCAAATGTGGAATGCAAAAGGATTTTGGGTCCTTTAAAGTTCAGATCAGCGCCCTTGGAAGAATGGGTCTTGCATACACTCAATATTGATACATTTGATTATGGCACTGAAGCATGGGTAGAAGAAGCAATTTCCAATGGTAAAAGGAGACACCAGAATACCAAATGTTTTAATTGTGGCAAAATGGGTCATATGAAAAGGAATCATAGACAACGGATTTTCAGAAATAATAATAATAATAATAATAATAATAATAATAATAATAATAATAATGCATCTTTCAGAAATAATAATAATAATACTGCATCTTCTAGAAATAACAGAAATAGGAGGACTCAGCCTTCAGGTTTATGTAGAAGATGTGGAAAGGGCAGACATTGGACGAATGAATGCAGGTCTACAAGAGATAGACAAGGCAACCTGATACAGCCGGGAAACGTGAGAGGGGGGGCCTCACAGGCCCCCATGGCAAACATGGTTCAGTCATATCCAGTTTCTGCAGAGAACGTGCCTCATCAGGACATTTAGGAAGCCCCATGCTTACTGTTACAAGTAATAATGTTCAGAAAGATAAGTTACGTGTGTTTTGGCAAACTTCTATAAATGATCAAAGACCTAAACTGAGAGTGTGTGTAAGTGGCATTTTTATTACTGGCCTACTGGACACAGGTGCTGATGTAAGTATCATTACCCCAGAATCTTGGCATCCGTATTGGCCTCTTCAGAATGTAAATGTTCAGCTCCTGGGAATTGGAACCCTATCTTGAGTAAGGCAGAGCACAAGATGGGTTGAATGTATAGGGCCAGAGGGACAAATAGGAAAATTAAAGCCATATGTAGCCAATATCGCAATGAATTTATGGGGTCGTGACCTATTACAACAATGGAATACCGAAATTAACATTCCTGCTAAATCTAGAGCCTATATTTCTGAGAATAATATTAAAAGATATTACAAACGGAGAAAACTGGCCATTCGGACTGTAAAAGAACAAGCAATTGATGTCCCTTCAGAGATACCAACAGCCTTGCCTCTAAAATGGTTGACTGAAAAACCAATATGGACAAAGCAATGGCCTTTAGCTGAGGAAAAGTTACAGGCTTTAGAACAGCTGGTACAAGAACAATTAGATGCTGGACATATAGAAGAATCTACCAGCCCTTTGAATTCTCCTGTATTTGTTTTAAGAAAAAATCAGGTAAATGGAGAATGGTGACAGATCTCAGGGCCATCAACAAGGTTATTCAACCTATGGGCCCTCTGCAATCTGGAATTCCTTTGCTCTCTTTATTACCAAAAGGATGACCTCTCATAGTTATTGATTTAAAGGATTGTTTTTTCACTATACCTTTGCAAAAAGAAGATAGAGAAAAATTTGCCTTCACAGTGCCTACTTATAACAATTCTCAACCTTCGAGGAGGTACCACTGGACCGTTCTCCCCCAGGGTATGTTAAATAGCCCCTCCCTGTGCCAATATTTTGTGAACCAACCATTGCAAATAATACGCAAGAAATTTCCCAAATCTATAGTATACCATTACATGGACGACATCTTGTTATCCGATTCAAACATGGATACCTTGAACAGACTGTTTGAAGAAATAAAGATACTTTTACCTAAATGGGGATTGCAAATAGCTCCTGAAAAGATTCAGAAGGGAGATTCTGTTAATTATTTAGGTTATAAAATAGGTTTGCAAAAAATTAAGACACAAAAAGCACAAATTAGGAGAGATCGCCTACAGACTCTTAATGACTTTCAAAGACTGTTAGGAGACATTTCCAGTCTACGACCAGCTATTGGAATAACATCTGATTTAATAATTCATTTGAACAAAACCTTGGATGGTGATAAAGATTTAAACAGTCCCAGAGAATTAACAGCTGAAGCAGAAAAGGAACTGACAATGATTGAGGAAAAGTTACAACAGGCACATGTGGACAGGGTGAATCCAGAGCTCGATTGTATTCTCGTCATACTACCATCAAAAATTTCTCCTACAGGAATTTTAATGCAGAGAGATGATATTATCTTGGAATGGATCTTTTTACCACATAAACCAAATAAGAAACTGAAAACTTATGTGGAAAAAGTCTCTGAGTTAATTATAAAAGGCAAGCTGAGACTTTGTCAACTAGCAGGCATAGACCCAGCAGAAATTATAGTGCCTTTCACTGCTGACGAACTAAAGAAATTATGGGAAGATAACGAACCATGGCAAAGAGCTTGTGCTAATTTTTTTGGGAGACATTAATAACAACTATCCAAAAAGCAAGTGGCTTAACTTCATAAAGAGAACCTCTTGGATTCTTCCTCGAATCGTCCGTGATGCTCCAATAACTGGAGCCCGTACATTCTATAGTGATGCCAGTAAATCAGGGAAGACAGGTTACAAGTCAGAAGATGTGGGTAAGGTGGAACAAAGTCCGTATAATTCTGTCCAGAAGGCGGAATTATATGCCATTCTTATGGTGCTAAGGGATTTTAAAGAACCTATTAATATAGTCACTGATTCACAATATGCAGAAAGAGTTATTTTACATATTGAAACTGCAGAATTTATACCTGATGATACTGAACTAACCTTATTGTTCCTCCAGGTTTAAGATTTGATCATGAGCAGGTTTTGCCCTATGTACATAACACACATCCGATCCCATACAGGTCGGCCAGGTCCTCTAGCACAAGGTAATGCAGAAATTGATCAATTATTGATTGGTAGTGGGCTACAAGCCTCTGAATTTCATAAAAAACTTCATGTTAATAGCAAAGGTTTGAAGAAAGAGTTTTCAATTACATGGCAACAAGCTAAGGAGATTGTAAAGACATGCCCTACTTGCTCTTTCTATAACCAAATGCCACTGCCTGCAGTGGCTAATCCAAAGGGCACCCAAAGGAATGAAATCTGGCAGATGGATGTGTTCCACTTTGCAGAATTTGGCAAATTAAAATATGTTCATCACATCATTGACACTTATTCAGGCTTTCAGTGGGCAACTGCTTTAAGTTCAGAAAAAGCTGATTCAATAATCACTCATTTATTAGAAGTCATGGCTATCATGGTTATACCTACACAAATAAAAACGGACAATGGTCCTGCTTATGTTTCTAGGAAAATGAAACGTTTTTTTGATTATTACAATATCAAGCATGTTACAGGTATACCATACAATCCTACAGGTCAAGCAGTAATAGAAAGATCAAATCGAACTATAAAAGATATGTTGAACAAACAGAAAGGGGTGGAAAACACCCTCAGAAATAGGCTACATAATGCTTTGTTAACCTTGAATTTTCTCAACGCTAATGAGAAGGGAACAACGGCTGCAGAAAGACATTGGATAATGGTAAAGTCTACTGAACTAAATCAACCAGTTTAGTTCAAGGATGTGCTGACCTCAAAATGGAAGCCAGGATATGTGCTACATTGGGGAAGGGGTTTTGCTCTTATCTCCACAGGTGAGGAAAAATTGTGGATACCATCAAAATTAATAAAGGTTCAATTTGAAGAAGAGAAGCCACTTGGAAAAGATAAATAACAATTCTTGCATAAGGATGGCGAACATACTGATGGTAAGAAATACAGATAGGTTGGGAGCAGGGTTCTTTTCTTATCTCCACAGGAAAATACTCATCTTCAAAGAAATTGAGGGACCCTGAATATTTAATAACTGATGGATGGACACATTTTGTAAGTATTAATTTATATATATATATATATATATATATATATATATATATATATATATCTTATTAAACATTTCTTTAAAAATATATAGAGCTGGTTTTGAAGTTGGACTCTGGCTCAGTCCCTCTCCAATTCCAAGCGTGTTAGTAAGATAAAAACCCAGAGTTTCTGGAGTTTCTGTCTCATGTCAAGAGCCATGATATGGGACAGAAAGAAATATGAGTTTAGAAAACATATTTGCTTTTCTTCATATCTATCATACTTTCCATTGAATATATCTATCATGCCTTTCATTGAATATATATGTATGTCTATATATGTCTATATGATTAATGTTTAAGTTTTTCACAATGAACAATGAGTTTTTCCTGAAGTGACATTTGAAGTTTCCAGGAAGAAGATGGGGCCCCACAACAACAACTCTACCTGGTTGATATGACATCGTGATACTGACAGCGCTACTACAAGACCTGTTTTGGATACCAGCTGCACAAGACGATCCCAACTTGGTTAGCTGAAATGGTGCGCATCTTGTACAACATTCTGGCCAGACCTCCACAAAATACTCAGAGACTATTTGCAATTTTAAAAGACATTGATCTTGAAATTTAACCAACATTTTACTTTCACAGGATCCCCCAGAAAAAACGTCGCCCCCATGACAGCTGGAAGTAATTCTAGAGGACGACGTCCCCTCTCCCAGTAAAGTTTACCCCTGGGTTTAGGGACATCATTTAGGGGTTGGGAGGTTGGGGGGGGAATTTTATAAGCTCAGGGATCATTTTGAAAAAAAAAAGAGGGAATGATGGGATAATAGATTTATAATTGTGAGTTACTGCTTTTAGACAAATACATTGGTATCGATTCTTGTATATTGATACAAAGTTAAATTATATTGACTATTGTATGCATGCATGTTTCTATCTCTGTTTAAAACATTTTTTATGTAT
The DNA here is from genome assembly GCF_018167655.1 of Microtus oregoni. NCBI lineage: Eukaryota > Metazoa > Chordata > Mammalia > Rodentia > Cricetidae > Microtus > Microtus oregoni. The sequence continues at coordinate 4,694,246 of NW_024543828.1, read as the reverse complement.
TGACATATATTGTATATATATATATATATATATATATATATATATATATATGGTATGTATTTACCATATTGCAGTTTACATTTCTACCTCTGATTAAGATACTTATATGTTTTTATATTGATATATATTTACCATATTGCAATGTATATTTGTACAGTGTTTATATTTGGAGGTCATTATCCTCATTTGTTACACAGTTGTTTATTGTCTTAGTCTTTAAGTTAGATAGATATTGAGAATTATATAGATAAATAGTCATCTAAGTTTGTCATTTATAATCAGACTAATCAGGTTCTTTAGATATATAGAGATTATACTCAGTATAGATAGATAATCTTCAACCTCTTCAAAGAGCTGTAGAAAATGGCCTTTAATCTAACTCAGAGTTTCGTGATAGTGAGACACAATTGCTCCTGGCAACACCACTCTAATCCCGAGAGAATGTTGAGCACCAAAGACACTCCACCTGGAGCCTTTCTATTTGGCAGAACTGGCCTTTGGGCAAAGAAATGCCCATACCTCAACCACTGACACAGATACAGAGCGTGCATCAATGGATAAAACAGGACTGTCATATCCTGCCAAGACAGGGTAAGATAGTTTTGAAAAGTTCCTTGCCTTTAATAATGGTATGTCAGTTATGTTAGGCCTTAGCCAAAATTGGTTGACTCAACATTGCAAACGAGACTTTGGGTGATTGCCCAGGTAGTCAGTTGTCTCTGTCAATTGTTGCACATTTTGGATATATCTCGTTTGTTGAGTAGTGTTTATTCCCTTCTCAGATCTTTGACTGAGTTGAAGATTATATAATTGTAGTTACTCTTTACATTATTTGGACTCCTTGAGATAGAATGTTTAGCAAAGCTTTTGTTCTCAATATTGTTTGTTATATTTATTATTTGTTGTTATTGTATGTAGTTGTATTCGGTTTAGTTCTGTCTTATTTAGACTAAAAGGGGAGATGTAGGGATAAGTCCCGCCCCTTAGGGGGCGTGTTCGCCTCGGGCTAATGTCTGCCTATAAATTTGGCAAGCATGCTCTGAGCTGTCTCTTCTGCTTTCCTGGTCTCCGCAGGAATGGTGGTTCTGTAAGTCTATTTCTACATTAAAACTATATATATTTTTACAATCTGTCTGCATTCGTTTACACCGCTACATAAGCTTAATATGATTTTTTGTTTTGTGGGTTTGGCTTCCAATTTGTGATTAACTGAATTTCTTCTCTGACGCTTTTGTAAAGATATGCAATGCATATTTATTATTTCCATTCCTTACCCATCCTTATCTGTCTCCAACCTACGTGAACTCCACAGATTATTCAAAAATCGTTTTCCTTCAATAATCTCTCTTGTGTTATTATTCATTGAGTTTAATAGGTCCTGTCTATGTGTCTACATATGTTAACTACCCACTGGAGTCTACTGAACTCACCAGTGGGCATACAACTAAAGACGATGACTGTCCTTCTGTTAGTATTCTTTAGTAGTTAATAGTTCTCCAGAGAAAGGAAAGACCCCTTGCAAATTTCTTTACCAATAACTGACTGTTAATTAGTCAGAAGTTGTACAGAACCAGTTCAGAGGCTGAAGCTGTTATGGGTTCATTATTGTAATGGTTGTATCATGCCTATGGCATGACATTTTGAAGCCCTTCTGTTTATCTTCTAACTCTTATTTTCTTTCCATCATCTCTTCTGCAATGTCCCCTAAGCCTTAGAGAAGGTAGCATAATTGTCTCAGTCAAATGTTCTGAGCACCTTGATCAGTCATTAGTCAAGGCACTTATCACCTTTCAATGCAAATAGAAGCCTCTCTGATTAAGACTAAGAATAAAATTTGAATAACTCATTTAAAAAATATAGGCTATGGAACTGAGCTGGGAGTTTTCAAAAAAATGCTAATAATAGCTAGTAAACATCTAAAACTTTTTCAGCAACATTAGGTTACAGAAAATTGAGACTAAAATTCTAAGATTTCACATTAGCTCAATCGGACTGATCACAATCAAAACTTTAAATGATAGAAAGTGCTGACATAGATATGAGGAAAAAAGGAATCCATACAGTCAACGTGTGTGTGTGTAAACCAGTTTAGCAACTTTGGAGATCAGTTTGGAACTTCCTCATAAATTAGAAAGAGAGTTAGCATATGAACCCTCTGCATCAAACTTAGGAAAATATCCAAAGGACTATATATGCTTCTACACAGAAGTGTGCAGATACACGTTCATTGCTGCCCTATGCACAAGAGTGAGAAAATTAAAACAATCAAGCTGTGTCCCAGGCCTCCTTAGCCTTATTCCCCAAGGAAAGGTGAGTATGCTATCCACCACTCCACAGTCCCAGGATGCAGGACAATCAGATCCATAGACCCACAAATCAGGAAAATCAGACGTGATAGGGAATCAAGTCAAAGCAGTAACTCAGTTTATTACTGGAAGTGTCAGCTAATATAAGTTAACTGACATAGTGCAATGTGGGGGTACCTCCAGCCAATGAGAGAAAGCCAAGCCCTCCCTCTGGCTGGAAGGGTGACTACCTATATTTTGCTTTCTCATCCCCCCGCCCATTAGTACCTTTAAGACTATTCTTCAAACTCCAGCCAGGCTTTTCTCTGTCCTAGAGGCCTCAAGGTACAGACCGTGAGATAATTATAGCCCAAAAAGTGTGCACCAACTGATGAATAGACAATAAAATATGATAAATAGTGGGATTCTATTCAGATGAAAAACAAATAGCAATTTTGCAGGTAAATGGATAAATTGGAAGAAATTTTACTGACTGCAGTGGTAACCTGCCCAGAAAGAAAAAAATGCTATTTTCTTTCTCTCACATGTCATTCTTTATTTTGAATCTTTAGTTACATGTGTTTATATTTGAATAACTGCGGAATTAAGGAAACTAGGAGGGGATGATTTCAGGACATTGCTAAGGGAGAAGAGATAGTATAACATAAACAATAAGACAATAGATATAAGGAATATTAATGTGGAATAGTTTAAGAAGAAAGGGGAGATCCTTTATATGGGTTAATCCCAGTATCTCCTGGACCTTCTCATCAATGTTTTCTCTCCAACTCTTATATCTAGTTCAGTTCCATATCCAATGCAATTGCCCAATCTGAACTCTCTTGCCTATGCCACAACTGATCTGTAGATTCTTGCTGGGACCACACCTACCTATTACCGATTATACAGGCCGATCTCTTTATTTTTTTATTGAAAAGAAAAAAAATAATAAAAAAAAATTTCCGTCTCCTCCCACCCCTCTCCCCCTCCCCCCACTCTTCTCCTCCACCCTCTCCAGTCCGAAGAGCAGTCAGGGTTCACTGCCCGTGGAAAATCCACAGTCCTCCCCCCCTCCATCCAGGTCAAGGAAGGTGAACATCCAAACTGGTTAGGCTCCCACAAAGCCAGAACATGAAGTAGGAACAAAACCCAGTGCCATTGTCCTTGGCTTCTCATCAGCCCTCATTGTTCGCCATGTTCAGAGAGTTCGGTTTTATCCCTTGCTTTTTCAGTCACAGACCAGCTGGCTTTGGTGAGCTCCCAATAGAGCAGCCCCACTGTCTCAGTGGGTGGGTGCACCCCTCGTGGTCCTGACTTCCTTGCTCATGTTCTCCCTCCTTCTACTCCTCACTGGGACCTTGGGAGCTTAGTCCAGTGCTCCAGTGTGGGTCTCTGTCTCTATTTCCATCCATCGCCAGATGAAGGTTCTATGGTGATATGCAAGATATTCGTCTGTATTGCTATAGGATAGGGTCATTTCAGGTTCCCTATCCTCAGCTGCCCAAGGAACTAACTGGGGACATCGCCTGGGTCACCTGGGGGCCACTCTAGGTTCGAGACTCTTGCCAACCCTAAGGTGGCTCCCTTAACTAAGATATGTGCTTCCCTGCTCCTCTATCCAACCCTCCTATATCCCAATCATCCCGCTTCCCCAAGTTCCCCCATCCTCCCTTTCTCACTTTTCTCCCCCCCTCTCCCCTTACCCCCATCCTGCCCCACCCCCTAGATACCATTTTTTTTTGCCCGGCAATCTTGTCTATTTCACATAGCCAGGAGGATAACTATATGTTTCTCTTTGGGTTCACCTTCTTATTTAGCTTATTTAGGATCACAAATTACAGACTCGGCGACCTTTATTTATGGCTAGAAACCAATTATGAGTGAGTACATCCCATGTTCATCTTTTTGGGTCTGGGTTACCTCACTCAGGATAGTGTTTCATATCCTGTCAGGAGCCATTTCAGGCTTCTTTCTTGCATCTCACAGGACCTTGAAGTAAAAACTTTGAGACAGAAAACTTAAAGTTAACTAAAACATTGTGTGCTAACCTTGGAGATTCAAGCTTCAGATGGCACCACAGAGTGTCTTCTTTGTTTGCTGCTTATCACTAACAGCAGGTGTTCTAGCCATCAACCTTGCCACTGCCCCTCTTAGCTGCCTAGCTAAGAGCCGAGCCCCTCCTTTCCTCCCCCCTTCCCCAGTTCCCTCTGCCCAAGCTCCTCACTGAGGAGTATTTAAGACATAGAACTTGCTTCAATAAACGGATGCCATGACAAAAAGAATACTGCTTGGCGTCCATTTCTTTCTCTCTCCCATGTCTTTCAGATATTGCCTCTTCAGACCCTGGAATAACTTAGGACCTGCTGGGCAGGTCAATATCCAACACTTCTACCCGTTAAGATCTACTCCTATACTCCAGGATTTGACAATGGGGCATATACTGAACACCAGCACAGTAATTTTTTTGTCTAGCTGACTACATTCTATTCAAGCAACTTCCAATTTTAGGCTCATCATATCCACACACCCTCTCTACTGCTCCCACTTGTTTTATCAATATCATTTAATTAACAAAAGAAGTCTACACACCCAGATCCCATCACAGGAATAACAAAAATATAAAATCTACCAGTACTAGAGAAATGCATGCCAATGAGAATTAAGTAGATGAACTCCAGGACACAAAAGCCAAAAAGACATTAAATCTTCTCAAAAAAAAAAAAAAAAAAAAAAAAAAAAACGCAAAAACTGTTTAAAGAATGTACAAAGAGATAGAACAATGAAATTCAGAGGAACAAACTTAAGGAACATAAACACTAATTGATTAGCAAAAAAAAAAGGCATAAGACTGGTGAAAATGGTGATGCCAGTCCAAAATCTATGAAAGAAATTTAATAAGGCCATTAGAAGCACTGAAGAAGACATGTACTGACATGACGATATGGTTGGAAAACATAATAGCCCAACTAGGAAACTGAAAGAAAAGCCTCAAAAGTAGAATGAATCAAGCAGAAGGTAAAACATCAGGACCAAAAGATAAAATAGAGGATCTATATCAAATAAGAAAGGAAGATGAAAATTAAAATGGAAACATATATAAAATGTGCAGCAACATAAAACCTTCAAATTATAGGCATAGATTAAGAAGGGAAATAATTTGTCAACAAGACAAAACAACAATTACAGAATGGAAAAATATTTTCACCAACCCCACATTGGGCAGATGTCTGATCGACAAAATATAAAAATAACTCAGAACTCAAGAAATTGGTCACCAAAAGAAAAAAAAAATAAACCAATTAAAAAATGGAGTACAGACCTAAACAGAAAGCTCTTCACAGAGGAATCTAAAATGGCTGAAAGACACTTAAGGAAATGTTCAACATCCTTAGTAATCAGAGAAATGCAAATCAAAACAACTCTGAGATTCCATCTTATACCTGTAAGAATGGCCAAGATCAAAAACACTGATGACAACTTATGCTGGAGAGGTTGTGGGGTAAAGGGAACACTGCTGCATTCATTGCTAGTGGAAATGCAAGCTGGAACATCTTCTTTGGGTGCCAGTGTGACACTTTCTCAGAAAATTAGGAAACAACCTTACTCAGGACCCAGTAATACCACTTTTGGGTATATATCCAAAGGATGCTCAATTGTACTACAAGGACATGTACACAACTATGTTCATAGAGGCAATGTTTGTCATAGTCAAACATGGAAACAATCTAAATGTCCTTTGATGGAAGAATGGGTTAGGAGAATGTGGTACATTTACACAATGGAGCACTACACAACAGAAAAAAATAACAATATCTTGAATTTTGCAGGCAAATGGATGGAGCTAGAAAACATCATTTTGAGTGAGGTTACCAAAACCGAGAGAGACAATTATCACATGTACTCACTCATGGGTGGTTTCTAAACATAAAGCAAAGAGAATCAGTGGACAAATCACAATTCCAGAGAACCTAGACAACAATGACAACTCTAAAAGAGATATACATGGATTTAATCTACATGGGTAGTAGAAAAAGACAAGATCTCCTTAGTAAATTTGGAGCATGAGGAACTTCAGGGAGGGTTGAAGTGGAGGAGGAAGGCAGAGAGGGGAGCAGAGAAAAATGTAGAGCTTAATAATAATCAATAAATAAACACACAAAATACCACCAAGAACAGAAAAAATGACACGAAAAACACAATGACAACTAACATACACATTTTAGTAATAACATTAAAGAACAATGGGTTTATCTCTCTAATAAAAACCATGGGCTGACAGAAGGGATCCAAAAATATTATGCATGTATCTGTTGTCTACAAGAAGCCCATCTTAGCTTTAAAGATTGGCATTTTCTTAGAGTAAAAGAATGTACATATTTGTTCTAATTAAATGAGATCAAGAAGCAAACAGACGTCTCTAATTTAATATCTAACAAAATAGACTTTAATCTAAAACTAACTGAAAAGATAAAGATAATCACTGGGACAGACAACCAAGAAGACATTACTGTCCTAAATCTATATGCATCAAAAGTACCAAATTTATTAAAAAAATGTGCTACTAGATTTAAAAACAGAGATTAATAACAATCCATTAATAATAGATGACATCAGTGCTGCACTTTCTCCAATATACAGGTTATCTGAAAAAAAAAAATAGACAGTGAAATGTCCAAATATATTGACATAATAAATGAAATAGAGTTAACAACAATCTATAAGTTACTGAACACAAACACTAAAAGGATACATATTATTTTCAATAATTCATAGAAGCTTTTGTGATATGGACCACATTCTGGGATATGAAACAAATCATTAAAATTTTAAAAACATTGAGGTAACTCCTAATATCCTATGTGATCACAACTCAATAACACTTCAAATTTACATCAAATTCCATCAAATACAAAAACTCCTGTTGGTTAAACAACATATTACTGAATAATGAATAGATCAAAGAAGACAAAAAAAGAAATTAAAATTCTTGTAAATAAATGAAAATACAAAATAGTAAATACTCCGCAGCACATTAAAAACAGTCACACAAAAGAGATTTATCATTTTTAGCTAACAAATCTAAATATTTAAAAAATAGCTGATATAGGTGAACAAAGTGATTTGATTCTATTCATATTTGAATGTATCCTTTGCCAGAATTTTGAGGTAGAATTGTTCACTGGGTAATTAAAATGAAAATCAATTATATTCTTATTGTACTTGCCTTAATTAGGATTCCTATTGTTGTGATGAAACACCAAGAACAAAAATATCAAGGAGGAAGGGCTTTATTAGTCTTACACTTCCGCATTGTCATCCATCATTGAAGAAAGTTAGGAGAGAAAGTCAAACAAGGCAGAAATCTAGACGCACAAGCTGCTGTAGAGACCATGAATGTGTGTGTTTTTATTGGTTTGCTCTCCCCATATTGCTCAGCCTGCATTTTTATAGAATCCAGGATGACCAGCCCAAGGATTGGGCCCTCCAGATCAATCACTTACTAGTTAGGAAAATGCCCTTTAGGCTTACCTATAACCTGATCTTACATGCAGAGGTGTTTTTCTCAATTGAGGTTCCCTCCTCTCAGATGACTTTAGCCTGAGTCCAGTTGACATAAATCTAGCCGAGACAGAACAATAAATTAACACTGATTAAATGTTCAGACAATAATCATATTCATGGATTAGATAATAGAAAATGCTAGAAGTATATCATTGTACATTCCTGTGATACTTATTTTATCACGTTTGTACACAAACTCTCTTTTGTGACTAGGAAGAGAGCAAGGTAAGTCTCAGTATGAATGTGATAAAAATAAAAACTCTGCTAATTTTTACATTATCACATGCTGTGGGATTATGCTCTTGTACACTGTAAAGATTTATTACTCATATATGTTTAGAATACTGATTGGTCAGTAGCCAGGCAGGAATTATAGACAGGGTGACCAAACTATGAGAATTATGGGAAGAGGAAAGGAGAGAAACAGTCATGATCTAGAAGCAGAGAAAGAAAGATGACAATGCCCTTTTGAGAAAGAATACCAAGCCACATGTATAAAGATAGACAAGAATTATGGATTAATTTAAGTTGTAAAAACTGGGAAATAATAAACCCAAGTTCAAACAACTTATAATTAATATAAGTCTCTGTGTGTTCCTTTACGAGTAAATGGCTGTTGGACTGTGTGAGACAGAAACTTCTATCAACAATCACCAGTGTTCTAGGGAAGAAATACAAATCCTGAAGTGTAACAACAAATTAGCATACATATTTATAAATTGGATATAATACCAAAAATATTCAGATATAGTCGTACACAAAACAGTACTTTTGTAAACAATGGACTGTATATACAAGAATAGACTCCTGAGATCATAATGGAACTAAAAATTCCCACCAACAAAGAAAGTTCTATTTGATTTCTTTATACAATGCAATACTTAGCTGTTCTTTGTTATGTTCATGTGAAAAATTCCTACTACACAGCCATATTTTTGAAAAGTGTTAACAACTATATTGTATATATTAAAGAATACTTAATATTGAAAATAAATTGCTATGCTACTGATTTGTGTATTTTTGTATTAAAAAATTGCTCTTACTTTAGAATGTACAGCATCTACTTATAAAAACCTTTCTCTTAGCTGGGCAGTGGTGGAGCATGACTTTAATCTTAGCACTCCAAGGCAGAAAAAGGTGAATCTCTGTGTTCAAGGCCAGCATTATCTACAGAGTAAATTCCAAAAAACTTGAGGTTTCCCAAAGAAACTCTGTCTACAATAAGTAAGTAAACAAATAAATATTAAAAAATCACTTCAAAATACTAGGTTACATTTTGACAAAATCCTTATGTATCTCACATTTACCAGACTCTTAATTGCATCAGGAAGCCATGTGGAATAATTGACCTACCCATTTAAGTACATACTATTATAAAATTTTGTCATGAATTGTCATAACCTGAAAAAAATAGGAAGAGAATCTTTAGTAAATTTATGACCTATCCAAATAAAATGAACCAAACAATTTTCATAATTCTAAGCAGTGCTGATGAAATAAAAATATTTAACCCAGATTGCCTTCTTAGAATTTGAGAACAAAATTAGTTTTAAAAGTATTAACTTGGTTAAAAATGAAAATAAATAATTAAAATTTTGAGATTTCAGTCCACAAATCAAGTAAGTATATAAAGATATGTCTAAGAACTTAATGCTCCATCCAAAGTTTGTTTAAATGCTAAATGCATCTCAATATCTGGGATATTATCTTTATGTGAATTTTTCTTAATAATAGCTTATACGTAACTTTTGTTCATATAAATTTTAAAATCTTTAATGGAGTTATTCTAGCCCACATAATGAGATAAATATTTTCCTTCATAATCATTTCAGATTTTGTGATAAGCCCATATAGATATAATTCTCCCAAATACAACAATATTAAATTACGCTCTGTGACTAAAACTTTATAATTACAAACACATATTTTATATTCAAAACTTTTTTTAAAAATTTATAAGAATCTTGACTGAGGTTTCTGTCCCATCAGGTCTCACAGCCATTTATTTCCAAGTAAACACACAGAGGTCTACGTAAATCATAAACTGATTGACCTAGTAGCTCAGGATTATTGCTAATTAATTCTTACATATTTCATTAACCCTTTATTCTTGTCTATGTTAGCCATGTGGCTTGGTACTTTTTTGGCAAGGCAGTAAAATCTTGCTTGCTCTGTGTATGGCTTCCTCTCTGTCTGGGTGACAACTGCAGACTGAAACTTCCCTCTCCCCAGAATTCTCATTGTTCTGTCTCTATTTCCTGCCTGGTGATCACACCTCCTGGCTACTGGCCAATAAGCACTTTATTAAAATACAATTGACAGCATAGAGGCCACTGTCCCACAGCACAAGAATGTGCAATTTTACTATAAATCATGTTCCCTTTCCTTAAAAATAAAGTTGTTTTAAAATTATAGTACAGAATATGAATACATTTAAAGATACTTCTTATAATTTTAAATTTTCTAAGGATAACTGCTAAAATAAGCTACCTCAAATAATTCCCCATTAACCACAAATATTTGTACTCCAAACTACTCTAAACTTTTTTTTTAATGGTCCAAAATGAATACGTGATTGAAATTAGATAAATTGTCTCTAAAATATGAATTCACCAAAAAATTGATGATTATTTTATCATTATGAGCATCAAGATGCTTAGGGAAAGATTATTTTCCACTGAGATTTGAATATAGAGTATTGTTACTGTTGCTTTAGTTATTTTGATCGGAATTTAATCTAATTTTCACTAACTGTTTAAATATACATTTACAGAGAATTTCTTTCATTTATATGAATAACCTAGTTATGTGTGATACCTTGCAAGGAACATTAAAGATGAATGAATGTAGGAAGGTAATAGCAGTGGCTTTTTTGCATGTTCCAATAAAGATATGAATAATTTTAATATTTGCACCATATTTTTCTTCTAATCTCTAAAGCAAAAGGAGCAAACTATCAATTTTCTTTATTTCACAACTGCAGAGAATCAGTGTGACTCTTCCTGTCATACACCACTGTGGTGATACCTTGTTTGTATAAATAAAGCTTCTCTGAAGATCAGAGGTTGAAGGGAGCCACTAGCTAAACATACACACCGGAAGTGATATGGCTTGGCAGAGAGAGAAGAGATAATATAGAAGAAAACAGAAATGCAATCTCTTTCTCTCTGGGAAGTTGAGGAGGTAAGGTGGATGTGAATAGGCTCCTTCATCCCTCTGATCTCTCAGCATTTTCCTCTATATCTGATTCTGGGCTTTAATTATTAAAACTCTTTAGAATATTCGAACTCATGCTACACACCACACAATGACAGAATGTCTAAATATAAGAAATCACAGGAAACATTTTCCTGATCAGTTTTTTTAGGGTAGAAAGTATACATTATTAGTAGCTCATTTTAATATATATATATATATATATATATATATATATATATATATATATATGTATCTATCATGAGGTGTATTTGTGACATTTCTATTTCTCTACAACTTTAACAGCTGTTGAAACTTTAATTTAACATTCTTATATCTACAGAAATTTTAGTCATTTTTCTTAACTATATTCCTTTCACATCATTAGACCATGATATATTTAATAGCTACACTAATCATCTAGAAAGCTGACTAATATTATGTAATTTCATATTGACTAAGATTTTGCAGTGACTTTTCAGTTTTTGACCACCTCAACTCTCCTGCACAGACTTATCTTTGTTGGCTCCTCTTAGAATATAATATCTTTTGTTAAAACTAGTCTACAGTGTATAGACAAATTTTTACCTCTGTGGATCTCCTCATTACACCTTCTCAAGCCATTCTTTTTTACACAACCTCATAACAAAATTTCATTTGTTTGTCACAGTTTAATAACCATTTCCATTAAGAAAATATTACATGTCTGTTAGGAAAATATAATATTATAATAATAAATATTATTAATAATTGTCCTATAATATTAATTACTACTCAAATTAAATTTAGTTCTACTGGAACTCTATGATGGAATATAGCTTAAACAAAAATATTTTAAAGGAATGAACAGAGATGTAGGTGTATCTTCAACTCTATTATCAGAACATTGTAGGGGAACCCCCAGCCAATCACCTTCGTTGAAGGGCAAGTTCCCCTTAGGCGAATGTTTACATATAAATCTGGTGGGTGTGCTCTCCGCCTTCCCTTTTTTATTTCCTGCTTGTCGCTGGAACCCTGGTTTTGTAAGGTCTCCCCTTCTTCCCCTTAATAAAGCTGATATAAAAGATAGCCTGGTTAATCCTATTTGCCAGTCGTTTATGCCCGAGTCTTCTGTTTTGTGTTGATTTCATTGGTTAATAACGAAACTGCCTTGGCCCTTTAATAGGACAGAAAATTAGGTAGGTGGAGTAGACAGAACAGAATGCTGGGAGAAAGAAGCAGATTCAGGCAGTTGCCATGCCTCACTTCTCTAAGACAGACGCAGTTTAAGATCTTCCTGGTAAGCTACCACCTCGTGGTGCTATACAGACTATTAGAAATGGGTTAATCGAGATGTGAGAGTTAGCTAATAAGAGGCTGGAACTAATGGGCCAGGCAGTATTTAAAAGAATACAGTTTCTGTGTAATTATTTCGGGGCATAAGCTAGCCATGCGGGCTGCCAGGCACCAGAAAGCAGCCTGCCGCACCTTACAGCAGAACAATTTCTTGGGAAAATTATTTACTCAATCACTATGTAATATTGTAAGGTATTAATTGCACAAGGTCATTGCAAACATTAAATAAATAATGATATAATCAAAATACAATGCTTGACATGTCTCTTTTTGGTTGATAATTTTTTTCTAAATGCTTTTCCCATATTATTCCACTGTATTTTCTAATACAATGTAGCTGTTAAAAGCTTTGTTGTCAATCTATTTTAATTTCTTGGTAAGTCATATGTCTTATTTAGCTTCCTTTCTTTGATTTTTATATCTCATTTCACTGACAAATAACTAGTCATAAATTGCTTTCAATTAGTTCTCCTCAGTCTATTCTGTGCATATTGATTCTTTTTTAAAAATTAATTTATTTATTTATTAAAGATTTCTGTCTCTTCCCCGCCACGGCCTCCCATTTCCCTCACCCTTCCCCAATGAAGTTCGCCTCCTTTGTCAGCCCGAAGAGCAATCAGGGTTCCCTGCCCTGTGGGAAGTCCAAGGACCACCCACCTCCATCCAGGTCTAGTAAGGTGAGCATTCAAACTGCCTAGGCTCCCACAAAGTCAGTATGTGCAGTAGGATCAAAAACCCATTGCCATTGTTCTTGAGTTCTCAGTAGTCCTCATTGTCCGCTATGTTCAGCGAGTCCGGTTTTATCCCAGGCTTTTTCAGATCCAGGCCAGCTGGCCTTGGTGAGTTCCCTATAGAACATCCCAATTGTCTCAGTGTATGGGTGCACCCCTCGTGGTCCTGAGTTCCTTGCTCATGCTCTCTCTCCTTCTGCTCCTGATTTGGACCTTGAGATTTATGTCCAGTGCTCCAATGTGGGTCTCTGTCTCCTTTCATCGCCTAATGAAGGTTAATATTCAGGAGGATGCCTATATGTTAACTTTATATATTTCTTCATTTCTTGAAACCTCAAGATATTACTTATATTGTATGTTTTTAATATGTTTTTCTATTCTTAATTACAGTTACATTTTTACTGGACACACTATCATTTAACCTGATATATTTAAAATATTTATTTTTCTGGACTGTAAACTATGAAAATTTTTCAGAATTTTAATTTAAATGTATTAATTTTCTTGTTTTTTGTCTTGTCTACCACCTAAACAGTCATATCCAGGGACAGTAGCACATACTTCTAATCCTAGAACTCAGAATGTAAAGATGGGTGTTTAAGAGGTCAAGGTAATTCTTGAACACATAGTGTTCAGGATTAACCCTCGTCATGGGACATTGTCACCAAAATCAAATCAAATGTATGCTTAGGATTACCTATTATCTAAACATTCATGCGTTGGATTTGTTTAATCAATTCTATTACATTACAAATATTTATGAACACTGTAGTGACTGAAAGAAAATGGCTCCATAAGGACTGGCATTATTAGGATCTGTGATTTTGTTGGAGTAGGAATGGCCTTATTGGAGAAACTGTGTCACTATTGAGGTATGGGTTTTGAGGTGTCATATGCACAAGCTACTGCCAATGTCACAGGTCACTTCCTGTTACCTGAGGATCAGGATGTACAACTCAGCTCTTCAATAGCACTATGTCTGCTGTACACCAATATGTTAGACCATGATGATAAAGAACTAAAATTCTAAAAGTGGGATAAAACTGACTTGATCACAGTGGATGATTTTCTTTATGTGTTCTTGGATTTGGTACTTAGTGCTATAAACTTTCCTCTTGGCACGGCTTTCATAGTGTTCCATAGGTTTGAGTACTTTGTTTCTTCATTCTCAATAAATTCTAGGAAGTCTTTAATTTCTTTATTTCTTCCTTGAATCATGGGTGGTTCAATGGAGCACTGTTGAATTTTCATGTGTTTGTAGGTTTTCTGTAATTAGTGTTGTTGTTAAATTATAACTTAAACCATGGTGATCCAATAAGATGCATGGGCTACTCCAATGTTTATTTTTCTTTAATCTGTTGATGTTTGCTTTGTTATCAAGGATGTGGCCAATTTTAAAAAGGCTCTATGAGGTGCTGAGAAGTATATATATTCTTTTGTGCTTAAGTGGAATGTTCTGTAGTTATCTGTTAAGTCCATTTGAATTATAACATCTTTTAGTTCTCATATTTCTCTATTAAGTTTCTGTCTGGTTGACCTATCCATTGTGAAGAGTGGTAAACTGCTACAATAACCCCATCCCATTGATCAGACCCTGGAAGCTACAAGTCCCAATCTGCCCCCAAACCCTCCTATCCCCACTACCATGGTGTAACTTTGAAACACAGTCTGTAACTTCAAAGAGAGGTTCAAGAGGTGAGGGACCACACACCCAGAGAGGCAACCTACTCTCTGATGTGGGGCAAAATTCTGAACCCTTCCACTACCTGCCTCAACTTCTCTAGCCAGCCACCAGGCAAGTCTCCTGCATGCAGGCTGCTCCAACACCTCCATCCCATCAATTGGACCCTGTATGCTACACGCCATACTTTGACTCCAAGCCCTCCTATACTCCTGGCTTCAAAAGAATTCTGAAACACAGGCTGCAACTACACAGAGAAGACCAAGAGGTAATGACACCCCACTCAGTGAGGCACCCCAAACTCTAGTCCCTACATATCAGGGCAAAACCCTGTGACCCACCCCAGATGTGTCAGCTTTTCTAGCATACCAGGAGGCAAAACTGTTTCAACAGTAGGTAGGCTGTTTCAACACCCATAACCTATCAATTGGATCCTGTAAGCCAAAACATGTCTCAGTACCTCCCAGAGACCTAGATAGCAGCAGTACTGAACAGACTAAGAACTGTTCCCAAGCTGGGCAGTGATGGCACATGGCTTTAATACCAGCATTTGGGAGGCAGAGGCAAGTGGATCTCTAAGTGTGAGGCCAGTCTGGTCAATGAGAGCTAGTTCTAGGCCAGCCAGGGCTATTCAAAGAAACCCTGTCTCAAAAAACCAAAGAATAAAACAAAACAAATAACTGTTCCCAACATGCAGATAGCCAGTGCAAGGTTTGGACCTAGTGGCAAAGACACTGTGGGCACCAATTTGAGGAAGAGAAGGGTACGCATCAATGCAAGAATTCATTCAACATCCCAAAAAGAAATGAATCCAGAGGTCATACAACAGGAAGACTTGATCACCATAACCTAGAAGAAGCAAAAACAAATTATTTTAATCATAACCATATGAGGATGATATAGATCTTTAAAGAGGAAATTAAAATTCCCTTAAAGAAATGGAGAAAAACACAAACAAAAATTGGAAGGAATCCATAAATCTCTTAAAGATAACCAAGAAAAAACAATCAAACAAAAATAAGCAAACAGTTCAAGCAGTTCAAGACTTAAGGACTGAAATAGAGACATTAGAAAACACAAACAGAAGCCGGGCGATGGTGGCGCACACCTGTAATCCCAGCACTCAGGAGGCAGAGGCAGGCGGATCTCTGTGAGTTCGAGACCAGCCTGGTCTACAGAGCGAGTTCCAGGACAGGCTCCAAAGCCACAGAGAAACCCTGTCTCGAAAAAACAAAAACAAAAACAAACAAACAAAAAAAAAAAAACAAACAGAGGGAATTCTGGAAATGGAAAATCTGAGGGAACAAACGGGAACTACAGACACAAGCAAAACAAACAGTATCCAAGAGATGGAAGAGAGAATGCAAGGTGTTGAAGGTACTATAGGAAATAGATTCATCAGTCAAAGAAAACATTAATTCCAACAATTTAACACAAAATATTGAGGAAATTTGGGATAGTATGAAAGGACCAATTCTAAGAATAATAGGGACAGATGAAGGAGAACTCTAGCTCAAAGACAAAGAAAATATATTTTAAAAATCATTGAAGAAAACTTTTCCAACCTACAAAAGACTATCCCCATTATGGTACAAGAAGCTTACAGAACACCAAAATATTCAGTCCTTTCACCATATAATAATCAAAATGCAAAACATATACAATAAAGAAAAAATATTAAAAGCTGTAAAGGAAAAATGTCCAGTAACATATAAAGGCAGACCTATCATGATTATACCAGACTTCTCAATGGAAACTATGGAAGCAAGAAGGTTCTGGACAGATGTGCTCCAGACACTAGGAGACAACAGATGCCAGCCCAGACTACTATACCTAGTAAAGCTTTTCTAATCACCATCGATGGAGAAAACAAATATTTTTTGACAAAACTAGATTTAAACAATACCTATCCATAAATCCAGCCCTACAGAATGCAATAGAAGGAAAACTCCAACCCAAGGAAGCTAACTGCACCCACAAAAATCACAAGCAATATATAACCTCACAACAGAAAACCTCAAAGAAGCGAACTACACAAACACAACCACCAAATAATAACAGGAATTAATAATCGCTGGTCATAATTATCTCTTAATACCAATGGACTCGATTCACCTATAAAAGACACAGGCTAAGAGAATGGATATGAAAGCAGGATAAATGATTCTGCTGTTTACAAGAACTACAACTCAAC
Organism: Microtus oregoni; assembly: GCF_018167655.1. NCBI lineage: Eukaryota > Metazoa > Chordata > Mammalia > Rodentia > Cricetidae > Microtus > Microtus oregoni. The sequence goes on along the minus strand of NW_024543828.1, from coordinate 4,677,263 downwards.
TTCAAATACAGACGTTACCTCAGAAAGATTGATTGTATAAAGACTTTCCAATAAAATGAACCAAAGAAATAAGTGGGTGTAGCTAACCTAATATCTAATAAAGTAGACCTCAAACTAAAAACAATCAGAAGAGATTGAGAAGGACACTTTATACTCATCACAGGAAAAATACAACAAGATGAAGTCTCTATCCTTAACGTCTATGCCCCAAACACAAGTACCCACATAGGAAAAAGAAACACGGAAACTGAAATTGCACATTAAACCCCACTTGCTAATAGTAGGAGACTTCAGCACTCCACTCTCTACAATTGGCAGGTCAACCAGGAAACTAAAGAGAAATGAGAGAACTAATAGGTGCCATGACTCAAATTAACTTAACAGACATCTACAGAACATTTCACCTAAACACAAAAGAATGCACATTCTTTGCAGTGCCTCCTGAAAACTTCTCTAAAACTGACCACGTACTCAATAACAAAGCAAACCTCAGCAGATATAAAAAATTGGAATAACCCTTATATCTTATCAGATCACTATGGTTAAATGTTAGAATATAACAACATCACTAATTGCAATCATAGCACTATCTGCCTACATAAAGAAAGTGGATAAATCTTACAATAGGGGATTAACAGCACATCAGAAAGCTCTAGAACAAAAAGAAAAGAAGCAGATTCACTCAGGAGGAGTGACAACAGGAAACAATTAAATTGAGGGCTAAAATTAATAAAGTAGAAACAAAGAAAACAATACAAAGAATCAATAAAACAAAGAGCTGGTTCTTTGAGAAAATCAACAAGATAGAAAATCCCTTATCCAAACTACTCAAAAGGCAGAGAAAGAACATTCAAATTAACAAAATCAGGGATGAAAAAGATAGAAATAGAATAAATCCATAGAATCATTAGGTTATACTACTAAAACCATGATCCATCATGATCAAGTTGGCTTCATGCCAGAGGTACAGGGATGGTTCAACATACAAAAATCTTTCAATATAATCTACCATATAAATAAACTGAAAGAAAAACCATATGATAATCTCATTAGATGCTGAAAAAATCATTCCAGAAAATCCAACACCCCTTCATGATAAAGGTCTTGGAGAGATCAGAGATACAAGAAACATATCTAAACATAATAAATTCAATATACAGCAATCCAACAGACAACATCAAATTAAATGAGAAAATCAAAGTGATTCCACTAAACTCTTGAACATTACAAGGCTGTTCACTCTCTCCATATCTATTCAACATAGTTCTTGAAGTTCTGCAATAAGACAGCAAAAGATGATCAAAGGGATTCAAATTGGAAAGAATGAATTCTAAATTTCACTATTTGTAGATAATATGGTTGTATACTCTACCATATCTATCTACCATAGTTCTATCAGGGAACTCCTACAGCTGATAAATATTTTCAATAATGTGGCAGGATATAAGATCACCTCAAGAAAAAAATCAGTAGTCCTCCTATATACATATGATAAAGAAGCTTATAAAGAAATCAGGGAAACATAACCATTCACAATAGCCAGAAATAACATGAAATATCTTGGAATAACACTATCCAAGGAAGTGAAAGACCTGTTGGACAAGAACTTTATATCTTTGAAGATTTCAGAAAATGGAAAGATATCCAATGCTCTTTGATAGGTAGGATCAACATAATACAAAAGGCAATCCTACCAAAAGCAATCTATAGATTTAATGCAGTCCCCATCAAAATCCCAACACAATTCTTCACACATATTGAAAGAATAATTTTCAAATTCATATGGAAAAACAAAAACATTTAGGATAGTCAAAATAATTTTGTACAATAAAGGAACTTCTAGTGGCATCACTATCCCTGCCATCAAGCTCTAATACAGAGCTAAAGTAATTAAAGCATCTTGGTATTGGCATAAAAACAGGTTGACCATGTGAATCAAGATGAAAACCGAGATATTAATCTATACACCTATAAACACCTTATTTTTTGACTAATAAGCTAAAATTATACAATGAACAAAAGGAAGCATCTTCATTAAATGGTGTCAGCATAACTGGATGTTTACATATAGAAGAATACAAATAGATTCATATCTGTCCCCATATACAAAACCCAAGTTCCAATGTATTAAACACCTCAACACAAACCTAACAACACTGAACCTGATAGAAGAGAAAATGGGAAGAAGCCTTCAATGAATAGGAACCAGATAACACTTCCTAAATATAACATAGTAGCACACACACTGAGAGCAGCAATAAATTAATGAGACCTCCTGAAACCGAGAAGCTTCTGTAAAGCAAATGACACTGTCAATAAGAAGCTTAGTGAATGTGGAAAAAATCCTCACCAACCCCACATCAGACAGAGGGTTGATCTCCAAAATATATAAAGAAAAAAAAATTAGACATCAAAATTCCAAATAATACAATTAAAGATGACGTTAAAAACTAAATAGAATTCTCAACAGAAGAAGCTCAAAATGTCAAAAGACACTGCCTTAGCCATCAGGGAAAAACAAATTAAAATGACTCTGAGATATCATCTTACATCGGTCAGATGGTGGCTAAGATCAAAAACACCAATGACAGCTCATGCTGGAGTGGATGTAGAGTAAGGGGAACACTCCTCCATTGTTGATTTGAATGCAAGCTTGTACCACTCTGGAAATCTGTATGGTAATTTCTCAGAAAATTGAGAATCAATCTCAGTAACAAGCAATAACACTCTTGGGCATATAGCCAAAGAATATTCAATCATACTACAAGGAAATTTATCCAACTACATTTATAGAAGCATTATTCATAATCATCAAAACCTGGGAACAACGTAGATGCTCCAAAACCAAATAATGGGTAAAGAAAATGTAGTACATTTATACAATGGAGTACTACTCAGTGGTAAAAAGCAATGACATCTTGAAATTTGCATAAAAATCAATGGACCTAGAAAAAAATATTCTTAGCAAGTTAACCTGGACCCAGAAAGATGAACATGTTATGTACTCCCACAGATAAGGATACTAGCTGTAAAATAATGGATACTGAGCATATAGTCCATGATCCTAGAGAAACTAAGTAACAAGCTGAACCCTTAGGGGTATATATATATATCTCCACCATGGAAGAGGGAATAAACAAGTGTTCCTCCTGGAAGCATGGGGGTAGGGAAGAAGAATGGGCAGAATTAGAATATGAGGGGCTAGGGGAGGAAGAGAACTTGGGGGAATGGGATAGTCAGGTGGAGGAAGGACAGAGATGGAGAGGAAGGAAAGTGGTATTTTGATTTAGGGGGCCATTATGGGGGTAGCAAGAATCCTGGCACTAGAGAAATTTTCAGAAATCCATAGTAAGACCCCTTTTAAGAACTTAAGCAATAGTGGGGAGGGTTCCCAAACTGGCCTTGCACTGTTGTCAGATTGATGTTACCATAGAACATTCATCCAACAACTGATGGAAACAGAGGCAGACACCTGAAGCCAAACACTTCACTGAGCTTCCAAAGTTCAGTTGAAGAGTGGGAGGAGTGAGGCTATGAGCAACTGTATCAAGGCCATGATGTATCACCCACTGAAAATGTTTACCTGAGCTAATGGGAGTTCACCAACTCCAGTTGGACAGAAAAGGAACCAATATAGGACTAAACTAGATGCTCTAAATGTCAGTGATAATTGTATGCCTGTGGTAGACTACGAGGTCACTGGCAGTGGCACCATCATTTATCCCTACTGCTTGAACTGGCTTTTTGGGAGCCAATTGTCTTTGGATGGATACCTTGCTCTGCCTGGATATAGTAGAGAGGGACTTTGGCCTTTCCCAAAGCAATGTGCCTTAGCCTCTCTGAGAAGTGAATGGGTGGTAGGTTGGGGGAAAGGTGGAGGGAATGGAAGAAGTGGAGACAGTGGGAGCTGGGATTGGTGCATAGATTGAAAAGAGAGGGGGCTGGAGAGATGGCTCAGTGGTTAAGAGCACTGACTGCTCTTCCAGAGGTCCTGAGTTCACTTCCCAGCAACCACATGGTGGTTCACAACCATCTTTAATGAGATCTGGTGCCCTCCTCTGGCATGCGGGCATACATGGAGGCAGAATGTCGCACATATAATAAATAAATAAATCTTAAAAAAAAAAAGAAAAAAGAAAGTTTTTTTTTTCTTTTTAAAAGTATAAAATAAAAAATGAGAAAAAATCCTGAAACTGTAAAGTGGCCAGAATTAAATGTTTTCTTTTATAAGAGTTGCTGTGGTCATGGTATCTATTAACAGCAATAGAACACCTAAGATAAACACTTTGAGCATTCTCTTACAAGTTCCATCTTGTTGAATTTATTTTTTATTGAAACATTTTCAACAAATTTATGCATCATATTAGAGAATTCTAATACATAACACTTCTGGCTTATATACTTAGAGTGTTTATATACTTATGATCTTATATAGTATATACCAAATTTTCAGTTTATATGAGGTGAATCATGAGAACCTCTAGAAATGAATTAGAAATGTGTTTTTCCACATATAGCTTTCTTTTTATTTTTACTTAGAACCTGCAACTATTGAGGTCATATCATTCTAGTGTTCCATATATTTCCAATGTCAACTCTCTTATCTTAACATTAAGCCAAGGTTTAGTTCTCCTCATGTCACGCTTCTTTTAGTATTTTTGCTCAAGTCACCCTACTTTTGCTACTTAATTATTGTCTAATTGTCCACATGTTGATCAGAGTGTATATATTTATAGTGTGGAAGTTACTTGAAAACATTCCTCATGTAAAAACTACCGATTAGCATGAAAGTAGCTTGATATACAATGAATTGTTTTATAGTGATGTCTGCTTTGGGAAATATGACCTCTACACAAGTATCGGAAGGTGAGAGGTCAAATAAAATTTTATTAGTGCATATAATGTCTGACATGTATTGACTTTTATAATTTTCAAGTACATACATATGTATAAACTCAAAAATATAATCTCAAAACTTTGGAAAGTATAAGATTATATATGATTTCATATATATGTATATATATATGTAACCTAAGAAAGTAAACTATCTAGATGATGCTCTTAAACTGAAAGAAAAGATTTATAGATATGATTTTAGGTATCACAAACTATACTTGATCTGTTTTAAAAAAGCAAGAAAAAACATAAAATTGTGTAGGTAGAAAAAGGATGTGGATCTGGGAACACTGATGATAATATGTGAATATGATCAAAATACATTATCCAGAATAAAATAATAAAAATTTTTCAATAATCCCACAATAGCCAATGCCTATAACACCAGTGCTAATGGGCAGAAACAAGGATTCTCATGGACCTTTTCAAAAAAACATCAAAGTCCAGGTTTAGAATGAGACACTATTTCAAAAAGTAAGGTAGAGAAAGATAAGGAAAGTGATAAATATGTCAATCTCTGTTTTTTAGGGACACACACATGTGCATGTATACACACATGCACACTTATATACTCAATACAAGGAAAATGAACATATTAGTTGAGACTCCAAACCAAATTAACAATGTATTCAAGATGTTAATATTGGAACATTTAGAAGACAAACTATTCTTATAGTTCAAAGTTCTCCATTATCTATATTTGTCATTATCAAAGTTTGATATTATTTTACTGTTTTATGATTTCATAAAATCTGTTCATTTGTGATAACCACACCTCACACACACACATACACACACACACACACACACACACACACCATACTTCTTTAGTATAGATAAACCATATACAGCATACTTATTCAACCTGAATTGAAGTGTATTTGTAAAGATAACACACCAAAATTTGTCAAGGTTTAGTTATTTCAATATTTCAATGTGTCTCATTGACTGAATTCTGACTCTGAAATAAGTTCAGCTAAAATACTACTAAAGCATAAAAGACAACAATGAACAGTCAAGTAGTAGAGACAACAAGCAGAAGAGTGAAAAACTGTAAAACCTGACATAGCAGTGAAAGGATATGTAGCTGTTGGAGAACTAGAGCTGTCTGAGATGGCAAAATCCTTTTATTAGCTGTCATAGCAGGATCTAGAAGGAAATTAAGCATTTTAGCAGCACAACAGGGTAATGGAGGGGGATAAGGAGAATTGCAGCAAGGTACAATAGCATATGCCAGTCAAAAAATGATTCTGCTTTCAGTTTGAAAAATCAATGAAAGGAACCAAATGCTATTAGTGCCTGCAATTGTTGGAAGACTGACTTCAAGGTGATAGGTGAAGCTGAATTTAGTTGCTGTGAATCAAACAGAGGCTGACAAAATTTTGCTTCTAAAAAAATTACTTCAGATCAAGTCTGACTTGCAGATCTACAAAGTTTCAAATGAACTCTGTATTAAATAATATAAACAATCAGTTTTACAATAATTATTTGCAGCTTCATTTTAACTGTTTTTTTTCTTCTGATTTGACCCTAGAAAGGACAGAGGGATTCAATTTAGGTTCCCACTTGATCATCATTGTCATCTGCAAGATGCACAGGTAGTTTTAGCTTACCAGATGGTCTCTAGCAATACCTTCCTGGTTTGGGGATCTTATTATTACTGTTCCTTTATCCTTCATTAACAATACTTTAGTGGTGCACTCATTGCTCCTGAGCTGACAGAATAGCAGGTTTCTTCTGGTGATATTTTTGCAAAGAATTGTAGGAGCGCTTTTATCCTATCAAATTGGAGTTCACATTGGTTATTTCTCTGTGGTTACAACTGAGACTGTTGTGTAAAGCTCTCAAAGAACTATTAAAAATATCTAGGAATAAACTGCACCTAAGGAGATTGAAAACGTTAAGGCACTGCAAAAATTTCAGAAGGCACTGAAGAAAATCATTGTTTACAGATTGTGCTGACTAAAATGACCATAATAAAAGAATTTAAAAATAGGGCTTTCTAGACCCAGCTTGCAAGGGGCCTCCAGGAACATATCTACACCAATCAGGAGCCCTCATAGCTCCAGAAGCACTATTATCGGCACTACTATGATCTCTCTTTGTTATGAAAAAGCATAGGCCTGTCCAGCGCCTTTAGGGACTGAGTGGAAAAGGAGAACCATATGCAGGCCTGGATTCCAAGAAAAAAACAAGGGCCCACCCAGGACCTTGCCATGCCAAGCAGACAGGGCCCTACTATGCTGGGCCAATGAATGTTATGGTATAGGAAAAAGAAAAAGACAGAATCGTTCATGTTCTGTGAACCAAAGCATATCTGAAGAGGCAAAAGAGTTGAGGAATGGGCCATAAAGATATTTGGACCTGGGCTGCTCTCTGGGTTCATAATTCTGATGCAGCTATGGTCTCTGCTGATGGCTATGGCTCCTTATAGCATCAAAGACAGTGAGAATTGAAGTACGATTTGACAGAAACTCAGAGAGAGAAATTGGGGTTCAACCTGAAGGTCAGAAAAACAAAGCAGCCAGGCACCTGAGTCATAAAAGGCCATCCTGCCTCCAGAATCTCAGAATGATAGCTGTCTCCTTCCCGTTTTATAATCCTCTCTAGTGGCTGGAATTAAAGTAGTGTACCACTACTGCTTGGTTTCCATGGCAAGCTAGTGTGTCACTGAGATTAAAGGTGTGTATTATTGTTGCCTGGTCTATAAGACTGGCCAATGTGGCTGTTTTACTTTTCTGATCCTCAGGCAAGTTTAATTTATTAAAATACAAGTGAAATGCCACTACAGGGAATAGGGCTATACATTGTTGGTCCTACCTTGTACTGGAATGCAACACTAAAAAGAACTCATCCAGGCCCTCACAAACTAAAGCATTTAGGAGACAGTGTCCTATACCTCACATGTATAGCACAATAGAGCTGACCCTGTTCACAGGGCCATGGGTAAGCTGGCCCTAAGTGCATGAGAATAGGGGAGTATGTTGCACACTGCTTATATGCCATGTGGTGGCATGGGTTAGGGAAAGTTGTCTTCCTTTCCTCGCCCCTCTCTACATGCGTCAAATGGGGGACCTAACCTAATCCCTCACTAGCTACAGCACTTGGGAGAACAGGCCCTGCATACATCAACTGGGAAGCACAGTTAATTGACCCTATAGACATGTGTGAAGATGAGCCAGCCATGAGGGTATAAGGGGGTCATAGCTGGTACTGCCTCATTCAACTGCAGTGTGGTGGTAGAAGTGAAGGAAAGATGTCCTCCCCTTTGCCTCTACAACATACACCTGGAAATGGAGGTAACCCTCCCCTTTACCAGCTGTAACACTCAGGAAAGTGGGCCCTGTATGTCCCCTGGACAGCACAGAAAAGCTAATTTTGTTGACTGGGGTTGGGGGGTTGGGGAAGAAGAGTGAAAGATGAACTGGCACCAAGAACACAAGCATGGGTGACCTGAATCCGGCCCTCATTTGCCATAGGTTATTTTGAGTGTGGGGTGGAGAAGAGATATCTTCCTACCTTGCCTCTCACTGCCTGCAACAGTTGGAGCTGGCTCTGAAGCCAAAAGAGTGAGAGAGCTCTTCCTGTCCCTCACCAGCTACAGCACTCAGGAGAGTGTCCACTGCAACTCACCTGGACAACACAGCAGAGTTTACCCCGATGATCCATTTGCAGGACAGACAACCCTAAGGGTTTGAAAGCAGCACTGCCTCTCCCCGGAGGGATAATGTTGGAGAACTCACTTTAGTCCTAAAAATTGGAAAGGGATGCCAGACTTACCAACACTGCAACTACCCAGAGCTAGAATCAGGGTTATGAGCTGGTCCACCCCAATGTCCATCCATGTATGATCTGCTGGAGCGTGTGAAGGGGTGAGTCCTGCAGACCCTAAGCTGCACACAGGGCAACTACAGGAAATCCAAGGGGAGTCCCAGTGAAGGTCCAGCATTAATAGCGTAGCAGGAACAAGAGGCCTTGAACCAGACCAATGACAATGCAATGGGTACTTGCAAATAAAAATATATAGACAAAAGGCTTACTGCTTGATTCACTATGTCACACAACAGCTTCCACGAAGAGATTTTTCCTTCTTTTGTTTTTCTTTTTGCTTTTTTTTCTCTTAAATTTTATTCTATTTTTTTAGGGGTGCAAGGGAAGAGGGGAGATATGAATGGTTGGGAAGTGAATGGGATCAAGGTTCATGATATGAAACACACAAAGGACAAAAAAAGAACATAAATAATTGAAAATAACATAAACAAGGATACTCCTGTGTTAAAAATTATACAAGGCTGAGTGACTAATTATAACTTCTGTGATTGTAGAGAGCTGAATTGTTATAGACCTGTAGTCCAATTTTCTTTTTCTATCTTCAGGTCCACAAGTAGCCTTTTAATATTACCTGTATATTTGGCCTAACATCTTTGTTCCTATTAAACATACATATTTTAAAATATACAAATAGACAAACAGAATTCAAACAAAAACTAATCAGAAAAGATAGGGAGGGACATTATATACTCATTAAATGAAAAATCTACCAAGAGAACACTACAATTCTAAACATTTGCACATCAACACAAGGCCACCCAAGTTCATAAAAGGAATATGACTACAACTGAAATCACATGTTTCCCTTAACAGATTGAGGATGGGCAACTTCAACACTGTACTCTCACCAATACATTAGACAAAAACAGAAGAAATTCTGGCATTAACTAATATGATAAATCAAAAGGATCTTTGTTGTGATACTTTGTGTGTGCTCTAACAAATAAAGCTTGCCTGAAGATCAGAGTGTGATGCTAGCCACCAGTTAATCATAGATATCTGGGGGTCTTCACAGACAGACAGGAAATGATATGGCTAGGTAAAGAGAGGAATATAAGGCAGAACAGACAGGAATTCAGACTTTTAGCTGAGGAGTTACCACGTTAAGAGTTGTAGTTTGCTCGTTTCTCTCTCTGATCTTCAAGAATTTGCCCAATATTTAACTCCAGGTTTTTATTAATAAGATCAATTAAAACTCATTCAAGAGACCTAGCTTCCTTCTACGGCACACTCTACCCAAGTAATAGAGAATTTGTTTCTTGTCAATAGCTCATGGATCTTTATCCAAAATGAACTACGAATTTAGATAGAAAGCAAAGCTCAAAAAGATATAAAAAATAAATAAATTAACACACAACTATGACCAACATGGATTAAAACTGGATATCAACAATATTAAGAATAGCATAAAATATACAGCCTCACAGAAGCCTTGCAACTCACTACTGAATAAAAATTATGGAAGACAGAATTCAAGAAAGAAATGATGAACTTTAGAATTTAAAGAAATTGGAAAAGCAATATACCCAAATCTATGAGACACAGTGAAGTCTATTCTAAGAGGGAAGTTCATAGTACTAAGTACCCATATAAAGGAAGAGCAACCTTGAATAATTTCATATTAGTAACCTAATGACTCCCCATAAACACAAGAAGAAATAATAACCAAAGATTAAATATGAATAAATATACAAACTCAGGGTTGAAAACAATGAAATAGAAAAAAGTATTATGAAGTATCTATAAAATATGGAGTTGCTTCTAAAAGAAAATCAACAAAATCTATAAACACAAAATCTATAAACCTTTAGCCAAATTAAACAAAAGATGGATCATGAAAATCAAGATTAATAAGATTAGAGTTACATTACAAAAGAAAAAGAGAATATCTGGAGAATCATAAGTGCACATTTTGAAATTCTTTATTCCATCAAACAAAACCAAATGGAAGTAGATGAATTATTTATCGATATTTTTATTCATTCATTTATTGATAATAAATATATGTATGTGACCTATAAAAGTTAAATCAAGATGAACTATACAATTTAAACATATAATAACTCCTAGTGAAACAGAATTATATAATTAACTTTTCCCACCAAAGAAAGTCCAGGGCCAGATGAATTTGGCGTAGAATTCTACCAGAATTCAGTGAAGAACTGATGCCAATACTTCTAAAATTATTCTTTAAAAAATGAACTGAAGAAACATTATTTCCTGTCTTCATGAAGCCTTTATTACTCTGATACTAAAAGTACACATAGACCTACACCCCCAAAGAAAAATAATTAAGGAAAAAATGCACATCAATATATTTTACAAACATAGATGAAAAAAAGTTCTCAATAAATTGTTTGCAAACTGAATTCAGGAACATCCCAAAAATATTATTACCCAAGATCAAATTGGCTTTTTCCCAGAGAATCAGAGATGGTTTAACTTACATAAATGAATTAACAAACCCACCACATAAATGGACTAAAATATAAAATCCACATGATTATCTTACTAGATGAAGAAAAAGCTTTTGACAAAATTCTATACCCCTTTAAGATAAATGTCCTGGACAGCCATTTTTATGGTTCCTTCAAAGAAGTCAGCAATGACAAGATGAACTTGCATATTTCATTCCCAGCCACTGGCTGTCAGAATCTCACTGAAGCTGGCGAGGGGCACAATCTTCATTCTTTCTATGAGCTTTACATGCCTGTACAAGTAGTTATACTCTGTGAAAAGAATGGAAGGGTTATGTGATCTGAATCAGCTGTGGTAGCAATATACAAGGTTTTCCAGTGAAGTATAGTATGCTTTCTACTAAATAAAGGGCATTGTTGTTATAGAACAACTTGGCAAGGAAGTGAAAGTCAGTATCTCTAAATAAAAAAAAAAAAAAAAAAAAGATGATGTTGACCAGTATGTTTGAGAAAGTCCTCAAACAAAGAAAGACATTCAGAATAAAAACACCCAAGATTCTGTGTATTGTTATTCCACATGTTCTGTGCTCCAAATGTCAATGTATTACTCTCAAGAAAAAAATGTGCTTAGAAAAGTAATGAGGAGGTTAAGGATGTACTAAACTTTTGGTCAAAAGAATGAATAAAGCGGCTTTGTTTGCGACCTGCCCACCAGCACGGAGGCCTGATCTCTTGGCGACAGGAGAGACAGCATTGGGTCCACCCAGCTTCCATCCAGAACCATTTCCACTTCGGCCCCACCGCCCTCTTTCGGCATATAACATCACCCAGCCCAGCCTGTCTGGGCACTGGGTCCGAATCCTAGGGGCACCCAAGCGGGCGGAAGTCCCTTTGTTTCTATGGCCTGCCTGCACCAAGCAGGGTAGGTGCTTTGTTTGCGACATGCCCACCAGCAAGGAGGCATGATCTCATGGCGCCAGGAGAGACAGTGTTGGGGTGAGTTTCTGGCCCCAAGGTACCAGACTGGGAAGGGGAGCTCAGAGGTTCCTTGGCCCCCTATCCTTCTTGGGCTCTCTGCAGGGCCTCCACTCCCTGCATAACGCCTCTTTCTTCCTAGCCCACCCAGCTGCAGGCAAAACCCTCCCCATTTCGGCCCCACCGCCCTCTTTCAGCACATAACATCACATAACAGCACCAAGCAGGGTAGGCGCTTTGTTTGCGACCTGCCCAACCAGCAGGGAGACCTGATCTCTTGGCACCAGGAGAGCCAACATTGGGGTGGGCCAGCTTTGGGTAGGCAAGGAGACCTGATCCGGTAAAAGAAGATCCATAAGGGGGCATTTGGAAGAAGAGATGGGCAGATGCCAAGGCAAGAATTCGCCCAACAAGCTGAAAAGCAACATGAAGCCACCAGAAACCAGCAACCTCACAACGGAAGGACATGAACACCTTAATCAAGAAGAAGTAGAAAAGATTGACTTCATGAAAGTGATTGATGCCCTAAAACAGCATGTAAAAAACACCCTTTTAGAAATGGATGAGAAATATTACAGAAAATTTGAAGAATTGAATAAATCAGTGAATGTTACCCTAGAAAACCAAGGAAAAACAATCAAACAGATAATGGAAACAGTTCAAGACATGAAAACTGAAATGGAGGCAAAGAAGAAAACACAAACAGAGGGCCGGCTGGACATGGAAAATTTAAGTAAACAAACAGAGTCAACAGAAACAAGCATGACCAACAGAATACAAGAGTTAGAAGAAAGAATCTCAGATTCTGAAGATACCATAGAGAAAATAAACACACTGATCAAAGAAAACAGCAAGTCCAACAAACTCTCATCACAAAATATTCAGGAAATATGGGACACAATAAAAAGACCAAACCTAAGAATAATAGGGGTAGAAGAAGGAGAAGAAGTGGAGCTCAATGGTCCAGAAAATATATTTAATAAAATTATAGAAGAAAACTTTCCCAACCTAAAGAAAGATATACCTATGAAGGTTCAAGAAGCATACAGAACACCAAATAGGCTGGATCAAAAAAAAATCCCCTCACCATATAATTATCAAAACACAAAGCATACAGAATAAGGAAAGAATATTAAGAGCTGCAAAGGAAAAAGGGCAAGTAACTTATAAAGGTAAACCTATCAGACTTACACCTGACTTCTCCATGGAAACCATGAAAGCCAGAAGGTCCTGGATAGATGTACTGCAGAAACTGAGAGACCATGGGTGCAAGCCCAGATTACTGTACCCAGCCAAGCTTTCATTCACTATAAATGGAGAAAATAAAATTTTCCAGGATAAAAACAAATTTAAACACTACGCAGCCACAAATCCAGCCTTACAGAAAGTAATAGAAGGAAAATCACTAACCAAGGAGTCCAACAATGACCACAATAACTTAGACATCTAGAGACCCTTCACAAACACAAATCATAGAAGGGAAACACACAATCTCTAAGACTAAAAAAATGACCGGAATTAACAAGCACTGGTCATTAATATCACTTAATGTCAATGGACTTAGCTCACCTATTAAAAGGCACAGGCTAAGAGATTGAATACAAAAACATGATCCAACATTCTGCTGTTTACAAGAAAAACACCTCAACCACAAAGACAGGCACCTACTCAGAGTAAAGGGCTGGGAAAAGGCTTATCAAGCAAATGGACCTAAGAAACAAGCAGGTGTGGCCATACTAATTTCTAACAAAGTAGACATCAAACTTAAATCAATCAGAAGAGATGGAGCGGGGCATTTTATACTCATAACAGGAACAATTCATCAGGAAGAAGTCTCAATCCTGAATATCTATGCCCCTAATATAAAAGCACCCACGTACGTAAAAGAAACATTACTAAAACTCAAGGCAGCCATCAAACCACACACACTAATAGTAGGAGACTTCAACACTCCTCTCTCACCAATGGACAGGTCAATCAGACAGGAACCTAACAGAGAAATAAGAGAATTAATGGAGGTAATGAAGCAAATGGACTTAACAGACATCTATAGAACATTCCACCAAAATAGGAAAGAATACACCTTCTCTCTGCAGCTCATGGAACCTTCTCAAAAATCGACCTCATAGTCGGTAACAAAGCAAACATCCACAGTTACAAAAAAATATTAGTAATCACCTGTGTTTTATCAGATCACCATGAATTAAAGTTAGAATTCAACAACAATGCTACCCCCAGAAATCCTAGAAATTCATAGAAACTGAACAGTCAACTACTGAACCATACCTGGATTAAGGAAGAAATTAAGAAAGAAATTAAAGTCTTCCTGGAATTCAATGAAAATAAAGAAACAACATACGTAAACTTATGGGACACTATGAAAGCAGAGCTAAGAGGAAAGTTCATAGCACTAAGTTCCCACTTAAAGAAAACAGAGAAAGCTCACATTGGAGACTTACAGTCCACCTGAAAGCTCTAGAAAAAAAAAGAAGCAGACTCACCTAGGAGGAATAGAAGACTGGAAATAATCAAACTGAGGGCTGAAATCAACAAAATAGAAACACAGAAAACAATCCGAAGAATCAATGAAACAAAGAGCTGGTTCCATGAGAAAACCAACAAGATTGATAAACCCCTATCCAAACTAATCAAACGGCAGAGAGAGAATTTGCAAATTAATAAGATCATAAATGAAAAGGGGGACATGACCACAGACACAGAGGAAATTCAGAGAATCAATAGATCTTACTACAAAAGCCTATATGCCACAAAACTGGAAAATGTAAAGGAAATGGACACTTTTTTAGATAAATATCATATACCAAAGTTAAACCAGGACCAGGTGAACAATCTAAATAGACCGGTTAGTCGCGAAGAATTAGAAGACGTTATCAAAAACCTCCCTACCAAAAAAAGCCCAGGACCAGATGGCTTCAATGTGGAATTCTTCCAGAACTTCCAAGAAGAACTAATACCTATACTCCTTAATGTATTTCACAATATAGAAACAGAAGAGGCATTGCCAAATTCCTTTTATGAAGCTACAGTTACCCTGATACCAAAACCGCACAAAGACTTAACCAAGAAAGAAAATTATAGACCAATCTCACTCATGAACATTGATGCAAAAATCCTCAACAAAATACTGGCAAACCGAATCCAAGAACACATTGGGAAAATTATCCATTATGATCAAGTAGGCTTCATCCCAGGGATGCAGGGCTGGTTCAACATATGAAAATCTATCAATGTAATCCAGCATATAAATAAACTGAAAGAAAAAAAACATATGATCATTTCATTAGATGCTAAAAAGCATTTGACAAAATTCAACATCACTTTATGATAAAAGTATTGGAGAGATTAGGGATACAAGGGTCATACTTAAATATAATAAAAGCTGTATACAGCGAGCCGACAGCTAACATCAAATTAAATGGAGAGAAACTTAAAGCCATCCCACTAAACTCAGGAACATGACAAGGCTTTCCACTCTCGCCATACCTCTTCAATATAGGGCTTGATGTTCTAGCAATAGCAATAAGAAAAAATAAGTGGATCAAGAGGATTCGAATTGGAAAGGAAGAAGTGAAACTTTCGTTATTTGCAGATGATATGATAGTGTACATAAGCGACCCCCAAAACTCCACCAAAGAACTTTTACAGCTGATAAACAGCTTTAGTAATGTGGCAGGATACAAGATCAACTCCAAAAAATCAGTCGCCCTCTTATACACAAAGGATATGGTAGCAGAGAGGGAAATCAGAGAAGCTTCACCTTTCATGATAGCCACAAACAGCATTAAATATCTTGGGGTAACTCTAACCAAGGAAGTGAAAGATCTATTTGACAAGAACTTTAAGGCATTGAAAAAAGAAACTGAGGAGTATAACAGAAAATGGAAGGACATCCCTTGCAATTGGATTGGGAGGATCAACATAGTAAAAATGGCAGTTCTACCAAAGGCATTTTATAGATTCAATGCAATCCCCATCAAGGTCCCACCAAAATTCTTCACAGATCTGGAGAGGACAATAATCAACTTTATATGGAAAAACAAAAAAACCCAGGATAGCCAAAACAATCCTATACAGTAAAGGATTGTCTGGAGGCATTACCATCCCTGACATCAAACTCTATTACAGAGCTACAGTGATGAAAACAGTGTGGTACTAGCATAAAAACAGGGAAGTCGACCAATGGAATCTTATAGAAGACCTGAATTTTAACCCGTAAACCTATGAACACCTCATTTTTGATAAAGGAGCTAAAAGTATACAATGGAAGAAAGAAAGCATCTTCAACAAATGGTGCTGGCATAACTGCATGTCAACCTGCAGAAGAATGAAAATAGACCCATATCTATCACCATGCACAAAACTCAAGTCCAAATGGATTAAAGACCTCAATATCAGTCAGAGCACATTGAACCTGATAAAAGAGAAAGTGGGAAGTACCCTACAGGAGTTGGGCACAGGTGATCGCTTCCTATGTGTAACCCTAGCAGCACAGACATTAAGGGCAACATTGAATAAATGGGACCTACTAAAACTGAGAAGCTTCTGTAAAGCAAAGGACACTGTCACCAAGACAAAAAGGCAACCTACTGACTGGGAGAAGATCTTCACCAACCCCGCAACAGACAAAGGTCTGATCTCCAAAATATATAGAGAACTCAGGAAACTAGACTTTAAAATGCTAATTAACCCAATTAAAAAATGGGGCACTGAACTGAACAGTGAATTCTCAGCAGAGGGAGTTCAAATGGCCAAGAGACAATTAAGGTCATGCTCAACCTCCTTAGCGATCAGGGAAATGCAAATCAAAACAACTTTGAGATATCATCTTACACCTGTCAGAATGGCTAAAATAAAAAACTTCAATGATAGCCTTTGCTGGAGAGGCTGTGTAGGAAGGGGTACCCTCATCCATTGCTGGTGGGAATGCAATCTTGTGCAACCACTTTGGAAATCGGTGTTTCGGTTTCTCAGGAAATTCAGGATCAACCTACTCCTGGACCCAGAAATACCACTCCTGGGAATATACCCTAGAGACGCCCTATCATATGACAAGAACATTTGTTCAACCATGTTCATAGCAGTATTATTAGTAATAGCCAGAACCTGGAAACAACCTAGATGCCCTTCAATGGAAGAATGGATTAAGAAAGTGTGGAATATATACACATTAGAGTACTACGCTTCAGTAACAAACAATGACTTCTCAAATTTTGCATGCAAATGGATGGAAATAGAAAACACTATCCTGAGTGAGGTAACCCAGACCCAAAAAGATGAATATGGGATGTACTCACTCATAATTGGTTTCTAGCCATAAACAAGGGTAACGGAGTCTACAATTGGTGATCCCAAAGAAGCTAAGTAAGAAGGTGAACCAAAGGAAAAACATATAGTTGTCCTCTTGGCTATGGGAAGTAGACAAAATTGTCGGGGAGAAAATTGAGATCTTGGGGGTGGGGTGGGATGGGGGTAAGGGGAGATGGGGAGAGAAAAGGGAGAAGGGGAGAACGGGGGGAACTTGGGGAAAAAGGAGGATTGGGATAAAGGAGGGTAGATAGGGGAGCACGGAAGCACAATTCTTAGTTAAGGGAGCCACCTTAGAGTTGGCAAGAGACTTGAACCTAGAGTGGCTCCCAGATGCCCAAGCCGAGGTCCCCAGTTAGTTCCTTGGGCAGCTGAGGATTGGAAACCTGAAATGACCCTATCCTAGAGCAATACTGACGAATATCTTTCATATCATCATAGAACCTTCATCTGGTGATGGATGGAGATAGAGACAGAGACCCACACTGGAGCACTGGACTGAGTTCCTAAGGTCCCAATGAGGAGCAGAAGGAGGGAGAACATGAGCAAAGAAGTCGGGACCACAATGTGTGCACCCACCCACTGAGACAGCAGAGCTGATCTATTGGGAGCTCACCAAGGCCAGCTGGACTGTGACTGAAAAAGCATGGGATAAAACTGGGCTCTCTGAGCATGGCGAACAATGAGGGCTGATGAGAAGCCAAGGACAATGGCACGGGGTTTTGAACCTACGTAATGTGCTGGTTTTGTGGGAGCCTAGCCAGTTTGGATGTTCACCTTCCTAGGAATGGATGGAGAGGTGAGGACCTAGGACTTACCACAGGGCAGGAAACCCTGACTGCTCTTGGACTGGAAATGGAGGGGGAGAGTAGTGTGGGGAGGGGGAGAAGGGTGGGAGGAGGGGGAGGGAAATGGGAGGCTGGGAGGAGGTGGAAACTTGTTTTTTTTCTCCTTTTCTCAATAAAAAAAATGGAAAAAAAAGGGAATGAATAAAGCCAAAAACAAATTGCTAGGGAGAAATTGCAAAGAAGCAGATACTCTCATTGAAAACTTCTACTTCTAAATCTATGCCTAGCCAAAAATAAACTTTAAGAGTAACAAATAAATGATCAGACCTTTGTAAAACATATTTGAAAGCCTAAGGAGGCAAGAGATATATTTTACCATAATCAAGGATATTTACAGATAGTCTTTTACCAACTTCATCCACAATGGAGAGGAATCCAAATCATATCCACTAAAATCAGAAACCAGGAAGGAGACAACTCTCCATATCTATTTAATATAGTACTTGAAAACTTATCTATAGGAATTGGACAGCTGAAGGAAACTGAGGGAATACAAATAGGAAAGAAAGAAGTCAAAATATTCTCATTTGTAGATGATAAGAGATGCAGACAAATCTCCTAGCACTAATCAAAAAAAGACTAAGAATATTTTCAGATAATATTTGAGGCATGCTGGAGAGATTTCCCCTGTTTTGCAAACCTTAACTTCCTCATGATCCCATGGACTTATTATTATAAATGCATCAGCAGACTGTGCTCATGCTGCAACTTGGTATGTGGAGTAGTCTAAATCAATATTCTCAAATAACTTATGTTTGGCTCTTTTACCCTTACTGAAGTATATCTGTGTTTTTAGAGTGATATCCAGCAGAGAAAAAAATATTGTGACAATGGCTAAATTACCAAAAGCAGTAACAGATTCAATGCAAATTCCTACCAAAACTCTTCACAGAAGAAAAGAAAAAAAAATGTTAAACATTAAAATTCACATAGAACACTGTCAAACACTATGAATACAAGAACAAAACAAAATTCCCAAAGTAAATCTAAGAGTAAAGAGTAATGCTGAGTTATCCCCGTATTTTCCAGGGAGTTTCTACGGACCACGTGTTATCGGGTTTTTTTTTTTTTTTTGTGTGTGTGTGCTTTTTATTTTCCCCAGGGGATTGAGGTAGCACATTCAGACTGTAAAGCAGAAAGGACAATATTCTCAGAAGCAAAGAAAAAGTACTAATCAGAAATAAAGCAATCAAAGAGTTCTTTTTGTTAGAGTACACAGGGGAAACAACCTAGATGCCCTTCAATGGAAGAATGGATGAAGAAAGTATGGAATATATACACGCTAGAGTACTACGCTGCGGTAAAAAACAATGACTTCTCGAATTTTGCATGCAAATGGATGGAAATAGAAAACACTATCCTGAGTGAGGTGTCCCAGACCCAAAAAGATGAATATGGGATGTACTCACTCATAATTGGTTTCTAGCCATAAATAAGGACCACGGAGTCTAAAAGAGGTGAACCTAAAGAAGCTAAGTAAGAAGGTGAACCCAAGGAAAAACATATAGTTGTCCTCTTGGCTAAGGGAAGTAGACCAAATTTCCGGGGAGAAAATGGGATCTTGGGGATGGGGTGGGATGAGGGTAAAGGGAGATGGGGAGAGAAAAGGTAGAAGGGAAGTAGGGGGGACCTGGGAAACAGGAGAATTGGGATAAAGGAAAGGTGGATAGGGGAGCAGGGGATTGTTAACAGTTTGGAATTTCCTCTGATGGAATTCAGGAGGAGGAGGAATTGGTTACTGACATACCTTCAATGGGTATGTAGTAGAGTTTAGTTGAAAGTATGCAGTTATGTAATCTTCTTTTTACTGCTCATATTTTTTCCTATGGTGCATCTGATTCAATTCATATACATTTCTAGTAATACACAAGCATAAAACATTAAATAACATATGCTCCTTAAAGTTCAGAAGATAGAGTTTACCTCAATATGAATCCACCCAAAACCAATTTAGAAAAGGTCAGCCCTCTGTCTCCCTTAAAAGCTCATGGGGATGAATACTTAAAAGAAATTCCACACTAGCTCAGAATGGAGAAATATGTGGTGATTTGTTTAGGAGTAGACTCACAAATTAGAATCCTCTATTTGAATGAAGATCAGAAAACAAATCCCACAACCGGGACAGACCCATATGGGATTGGATGTGTGTTATGTATATAGGATAAATCCTATTCCTGATTATGTCTTGCACGTGAATAAAGAATGAAGTCAATTCTGTATCATCTGGTATAAATTCAGTTGTTTCAATATGTGAGAGTACTCTTTCTGCATATTGTGAATCAGTAACTATATCAAAAAGTTTTTTTTTAAATCCCTTAGCACCATGAGAATAGCAAGTTATTCTGCCTTCTGGACAAAATTATAAGGGCTTTGTTCCACCTAACTTAATTCTTCTGATTTGTATCCTGCCTTCCCTGATTTGTTTGCATCAGTATAAAATGTACGGGCTCCAGTTATTCGAGCCTCATGTACAATTTTAAGAGGAAACCAAAACCTTTTCTTTATAAGGTTGTCTATTGCTTTTGGGATAGTTGTTATTAATTTCTCCCCCAAAATTAGGAGAAGCTCTTTGCCATGGTTCATTGTCTTCTCATAACTTTTTTATTTCATCAGTAGTGAAATGCACAATAATCTCTGCTGGGTCTATACCTGTTAATTAACAAAGTCTCAATTTAACTTTGTGATTAATTCAGATACTTTTTCCATATAAGTTCTTAATATTTTACCTGGTTTATTTGGTAAAAAGATTGAATGTAATAAAATATCATGTCTCTGCATTAAAATTCTTGTAGGAGAAATTTTGGAAGGCAATATAAGTAGAATACTATTAAGATTTGGATTCAATCTATACACATGTGCATCCTGTAATTTTTCCTAAACAATTGTCAATTCCTTTTCAGTTTCAGTTATTTGCTCTCTGGGACTATTCAAGTCTTTATCACTATCTAAGGTTTTATTTAAATGAATTATTAGATAAGGTGTTATCATAATAGTAGGTCATAGAATGGAAATGTCTCCTAACAACCCTTGAATGTCATTAAGAGTCTGTAACCAGTTACTCCTAATTTGTGCTTCTGTGTCTTAATTTTCTGCAAATATATTTTATAACATAGGTAATTTACAAAATCTCCTTTCTGTATTTCTCAGTACCAATTTGTAATTCCTATTTTGGCAAAACTTTCTTTACATCTACAAACATTCTTTTTAGAGTATCTACATTTGAATAAGATAGCAAAATCTAATCCATGTAATAGTTAATTATAGATTTAAGAAATTTTTTTACAGATTATTTCCAATGGCTGACTTACAAAGTATTGGCATAGGGTGGGACAATTGAGCAGATTTAGGAAATTTTTTACAGATTATTTCCAATGGCTGACTTACAAAGTATTGGCATAGGGTGGGACAATTGAGCATTCCCTATGTAACAACTGTCCACTGGTATCTCCTAGTAGGCTAAGAATTATGATAAGTAGGCACTGTGAATGCAAATTGTTCTCTATCATTTTCTTGTTAAGGTATAGGAAAGAAACAATCTTTTAAATCAATAACTATAAGAGGTCATCTTTATGGTAATAGAGAAGACAGAGGAATTCCAGATGTAGAGGGCCCATAGGTTGAATTACCTTGTGGACAGCTCTTAGATCTGTTACCATTCTCTATTTACCTGATTTCTTTTTAACAACAAATACAGGAGAATTCCAAAGGCTGTCTTATTCTTCAATATAGTGAGCATCTAGTTGCTCTTGTACAACCTGTTCTAAACCAGTTATCTTCAGCTAGAGGCCACTGCTTAAACCATATAGGCTTCTCAGTTAACCGTTTAACATGTAGGACTGTTAGGTACCTCTAAATGTTTTCTACTTGCTATATGTTCTTGTACAGCCCGAATGGCTGGTGACCTTTTTGTATAGTAACTTATAATATCCTCTCCAGAATTATAAGTTCCTAGGACTGCAGGAATATTAATCTGGGTATTCCATTGCTGCCCCAGGTCATGACCCCATAAAATTACTGCAACATTAGCCACATATGGCCTCAGCTTCCCTCTTTGAACTTCTGGCCCAATGCAGTCAACCGATCTCATGCTTTGGTTAACTTGAGATATGGTTCCAATTCCTAGTAATTGACCATCTGCATCTTGAAGAGGCCAAGTTGGATGCCAAGATTCTGGAGTAATGATATTCACATCTGCACCTGTGTCTATCAAACCATCAATTATAATGCCATTAATACGCACTCTTAGCTTTGGTCTTTTATCATTCATAGAAGTCTGCCACAATATACATTTCCCATCTCCTTTTGGAATGTTTAATTATCCTCTATGTCTATGCCACTATCTAGAACAGTATGGTATTTTATTTTTTTTTTTTTAATTTTCCTGGTGAGACATGTCTTCCCCAATTCCTGGGAATAACTGGGATACTTTTGGCTTGGGGACCTGGAAGAGGCCCCTCAAGGAGTTTCCCAATCATATCAGGTTGTCTTATCTGTCTTTTGTTGATCTGCACTCATTGGTCCAATGTCAGTCTGTGCCACATCTTCTACATATACATGAAGGCTGAGTCCTTTTATTCTTGCCATTCCCAGAACAGATATTTTTTCCTAGGAATTACTTGTCTACAATTCCTTCTCATCAGTTGAGGTCCATCATCTAGAACTGCTGAAATGAACTAAAGCCAGTCATGTGGTTTCACTTTAATTCTAGATGCCCATGTCTTAATCTCCTGGCTTGTATATATTTCTACTGATTTCACTGAGGTACCTAGCCTCTGGTCCTCATTCTACACATGTAATCCCAGTGTCTTAAGGTTTTTTTTTCCTTTAAAGATAACATCTCATCCTTGGACATTATTTGGATAGAGTGCAGATTGCCTTCCTGGAGAGATACTCTATCTCCTAACCTATCATAACTTTTAAACAATTTTGATTGTCAAATTCAACAGCATGAATACTTTTAGATAATTTCTCAGTATCTTTTGACATTGGAAATTTCCATGTTGCCACACTCATTTAGCTCTGGTGGGGATTTTCATGAAAACTGCTTAGTAGGTAAAAGTAAACCAAGCAGGCAGGGGTGGGAAGCTTTCTAGGCTCTGGACCAGTTAGGTCTTTAAGCTGGTCCACCCAGTAAGTATGGAGTTCAGATCCATGTGAGGCACCAGATGAAGAAGGACACTAAAAAAAAAATCCCACAAAAAAATCAGAATTGATTATAATAAAGGGTTATTTATTTAGGGGTAGACTCACAGATCATAATCCTTTGCATGAATGGGAAACAGGAACTAAATCACACCACAGGAAGAGAGGACAGATGTACACTTTGTATCAGCATTTATAATAAATATAAGAGGCAATGCCTAAATGTTGGGTAACTTAAAGACTCCTGGCTGTAGGAATTCCTAGAAAATTTGAGTTTTAATAATTTATTTATTTTCTGATATCTTATGCCTATTTTGTGTTTCCTTTATTTGTGAGACACACCCTTGCATAAAAAAATAAAAATTGTGACATTCTTTTCTGTTTTTAAACCCTGAAAATGGGAAATGCATTCCCTTAGAATAGGTTATTATTATGAGTACTTGAAATAATCTATAAAAGAATTTGGGGTATACTATTCCCATTTTCATGGCACCACAGACTTTTAATATATTTAGCAAAAGACATGTTTGATGTGGGTAGGAATTAGTTTACCAAGGGTTTAGTTTTCTATATTTAATTCAAATATAGAATTTTGTCTCTATATTGTGATTTTTTCTTTAAAGTTATTTGATTCTTAATATTTACCTAGGAATCCTGGAAGAAACTGAATTTTGGTTTTATATTGGTTTGCTCTTAAGATAAGTATGGGATAAGCACTTACCTACTTATTTTTCTTTGGGCTTGATTTTAGGCTCTGATAAGGTGAATTCGATTACTCCAAAATGGATTGTAATAATTCTTCTATAACATGCTAGTAAATATTTATCAGCTTTGTAAGGGATGGATTTTTTGTGGCAAACACTCAGTTCTTTAATAACAGCAGAAAAGGAGCCAATGCCAATGATAAATTCTGTATAACATTGCACACAAATACAGATGACTGACTGGATTACACCCAAGGAGAATTACTTTTACTCTTGCTTTAGTAAGAGGGTGCTTTTTTTATAAATAAGTTTTAGATTCCATGGTGTCTGAATAAAGTTTCTTTTTCCCAGTGATGATTGTCCTTTGTATGTGAGTCTGAAGTCATTACAACTAGCACTATTCTACCTCTAGTCTCTCTGTTCCTCTAAAAACCTTATTGTAGAATCTGCCCTGTAAACCACTACTAAACTCATTCACTGAGTACAAAGGTCAGCTTTTGACTTAAACATCATCAGAGAGACTTATGGACCTCTTCATGTCTCCATTCTGCCCTACATAGCCCTGCTTTTCCTCATATTCTCTTCTTTCAATTCTAACTTGATTTTTTTTCCTTTTTCTGAGTTCTATAATTTTATGAGTGTATTTATTGTAAACAATACTGGGTGTCACACAGACACTTTCAAACAAGTAGAACACATTCTATTTGTTTCTTTAATATTCTTCCTTCTGTTATCCACCTATTTACTTTAGATACTTTGGCTTCTAATTTCATTCCATGCATATACATTATCTAGAGGCACTAATTGAACTGTCCTAATTAGCTTTAATTGTCAAATTGACACAGCTTAGAGCCCTCTGAAAGGGGAACCTTAATTGAAGAATTCCTAGATCACATCATGTGGGCAGGGTTGTGAGAGGTTGTCTTGAATATTTATTAATGGTGAGGGGAACTCTAGCACACTGTGAATGGTACCATAGCTTAAGCTTGTGATCTTTTGTTAAATAACAATCCTAGGTGAACATGAGCCTGTCGTAGGCTATCTTACAGCTAGTGGCTACCCACCCACTGGGGCTTGGCCTCATGCTATATATGCCATGTTCTGGTTGTGGGATTCATTTTCTGATCTCTGTTCAAACAGTGGATTCTGATTTGTGAGTCTACCTCTAAATAAATAACCATCTATTTCTCAATTCTCAGCAAGTGTGGGATTTCTTTTAGGTGTCCATTCACATTTGGTGCCGACATGGATTTGGACTTCATTTCTCCCAAGTGGATGGCCCAGACAGTTGCATGTGGTAACGTAGAAATTTCCGAAGCGCTTGCTCAATTGCTACATTCAAGGATGTGCTGACCTCTCAATGGAAAAAGAAATGAATGCTCATCAGCACAGGTGACAACTGATCAGGTGGTAAGGAAGTGTCCTAAGGGTTGGGGTAGGGTTCTGTTCTTGTCTTTGTAGAAAAACACTCATCTTTAAAAGTCAAGAGACCCTGAACATCTAGATGTCTTAAGAGGAAAAGATAATTATCTAGATAGAATTGCCAAGCAAAGAAAATTATCAGTTGTGAGACATGTCATCTGAGGGTAAGAATCTCTGAATACCAAATAGAATTACAGTCACGATTCACTTAAAAAATCAAAGATGGCTTTGGAGTTGGTCGATGACTCTGTTGTTCTCTAAATCCAGGAATGTTGTTAAGAGAAAATTTCAGGCTTCCTCTCTCATGTCAGAAGTTGTCTGGTATGGGACAGATAGAAGAAAGAATTTAGAATAAATTTTACTTTTCTTAATAACTATTTTTATCTCTATTATATCTTTCATTTAATATATGTCTGTATAAATAATACTTAAGGTTTTCACAAAGAACAATGTATTTTCCTGCAGAAATCTTTGAAGTTTCCAGGAAGAAGATGGGACCCCACAACAACAGCTCCACTTGGATGATATGAAACCATGATGCTACTATAAGACCTGTTTTGGGTACCTGCCTCTCAAGATGCTCCCAACTTGGTTAGTTGGAATGGTGCAATTTTACAAAGTTCTGGCATAAACTCCAAATAGAAACCTCAGGAAAACCCTACTGAATACAAAGAGGCTATTTGTTATTATACCAGACAGTAATAATGGGACTTAACCATCATTTTCTTTTCGCAGGATTCCATAGAAAGAACAACACCCCCATGAATGCTGGAAATAATTCTAGAAGTCAATGTCCCCTTTCCTAACAAAGTTTGTCCTCATGGTTAAGGACATCATTTAGGGAATGATTATAATTGGAATATGTTTGGGGGTTGGGGCAATAATTATGTAAGCTCAGGGATTTCTTTTCCAAGAAACTGGAAATTGGATGGGATAATAGATTAGTGTGAGTTTACTCACACTAATAATAATAGTGAGTAATGAAGTGAATACATGTGAGCTATTATTTGTAGGCAATTTATATTGGTATATCTCATATATTGGTACAAACTTAAATTATATTGAATATGTTCCTATTTTAATCTGTAATATTTGTATACCTATGCAAAGGTATTTTGTCAGATTGTATGCATGCTTGTTTATACCTCTGCTTAAAATATTTTGTACATTGATAAAATTTTAGGATATTTTTTATATTGTAATATACATTCCTACCTCTCATCAAGATACTTATATATTGTTTACATTTTGAGGTCATTGTCCTCATTTGTTGCACAGTTGCTAAAAGATTGTTTAATATTCTAATATGAAGACTTCGTCTTTAAGTTATGAAGGTATTAAGAATTATCTGTCAATAGTCATCCATGTTTGTCATACTTATAGTTTGACTAATCAGGTTCTTTAGATGTATAGAGATTGTATTTGCATAGATAGGTAATCTTCAACCACTTAAAAGAGCTGTAGAATATGGCATTTAAATTAGATAGTTGTAGTTACTTTCTTCTCACGACTTGGCCAAGTTATTTATAAGACTTAAACTTTTTAGGATAGGATAATTATTGAAACATTTATCATGTTTCTTGCTTGATATCAACTATCTAATCTTCAAACTCAGTGGTTGAAATTCTTATTTTTGTACATGATACTTGTTCTTATTATATATAATTTTATATTAGTCTTGGAACTCTCTTATTCAAACAAAAAGGGGAGGTGCTGTAGGAATCCCTACAACCGGTAGCCTTTAAGTTACCTGCCCACTGTGCACAGCCTCTTATACGATATATGCAAATGTAAAGTGTGTGTCTGACATCTCTTCAGGTGGAAATACAATTCCTCATTTGAACAGAGGATTGTGATCTCTGAGTCTACTTCTAATTAAATAACCCTTTATTGTACTCAATTCTGAGTTAGTGTGGAATTTCTTTTTAGTGTCTTTCTTCACTCAAAGCACATATTTTGACAAAGAAACTTATATTATCACAAATAATGTACTAAAAGTTCTAAAGTAATAACTGGGCAATTCCAATGCAGAAAAATATGCTAAAAGAATGAAATGTAAAAACAAAATGTGAAGGACAATACCACTGCTAAGTTAAACTTCATTTAGGAAAGAATTGGGGGAGTTCTAAATTACCCGGAGTCAAAAGCCTTAATGCAAACTTCTGGTTTTTAAATGAATAATATTTCTCTTTTTTTAATGTCACATAACACAAAATCAATATGTAAAAATCAATTGTGTTTCTTTATTCTTCAGTAATTACTAACTGGGATTCTCTTTTAATGATAATTGGGGAATCTTGGATGTGTAACCCAATGGAACAGCCTGCCTACCATGTACAGTGTTCTGTGTTCAGTCATGTCTAACAGTAAAAAAATAAATCATTAAAAATAAAAAAAAATTATAAGAAAAAGAAATAGCTCAGTTGTTAAAAGTATGTGATTCACTTTTAGGGAATCAAGTTCAGTTCCCAACATCTACTTCTGGCTCATAATTTCATCACAACTCTAGTTTTAGGGGTGTTGATACTCTCTTCTGACCTCTTCAGGCAAATATGATTATTTGTATATGACCCCATAGATACACAAAAACATTCAATTAAAAGTTAAAATGAAACTTTAAAAACCTAAGCCTATACATATAAAACATAAAACTAATAATTAAAACAATAAATTCAGGTGCTCATTTTTGCAAATATTACCTAACCATGAATGCTGAAATATGTTAAGAACAAAATAACCAAAGAACATAAGTTATATATGATTAGATTGTTTTTTGTGTGCAATATTAATATAATTTTAGCAAACTTTTAAAAATAATTCTCAAAAAGTTGAATATAAAATTTATACACAAATACAACAAAGTTTTAAACCAGAACTGTAGAGATCGAAACATGTGGAATTGATAAAATCATAGACTGTCAAATTAGAATTATGAGAACTTATAAATAGGGCCATACAAATAAAATTATATAAAATCTTCAAACTATTTTTTATGTAAAATTCTGGTTCAGATATGTCTACCAGATAGACAAGTAATCACAAAATGGCTACTTTATTGTTTGGGTTTACAGTCCTTTTAATAACCTTGTATTATTCTGTTCTCTGTTCTAAGATTAGTGCTAATTGAATTACAATCAATTCTTTTAATAACAATACTCCATGACAGAAATCCATAGCTGTTTCCTTTAACAAGGAGATGATAGGACATACCTAGAAAGACTTTTCTAGTACTAGAAAATTTGGTGGACCATTATAGATCATTAGTTTAATTGACAAAGTAATTTAGAAACTGACTTGCAAAAAAACCTTGAAGACTTTTTTCTTCAAGTTTGAGAACAAAACAAAGAGCAGATAAGCTTCACATCTGGGCAGCTGCAAAGAGCTTAGCAGGGCATGGAGAAGAGGTGGGAAAGTCATGCTTTTAGCCTTATGTTCCAAGAAAACAAGAAAGTTTAGCAATGGAATTAGACAAACAGATAAATGGTAGAAAAGGAGGCTGTGCTTCAGAGAAATACTGAGAAATTCCAGTGTCAAGGAAAGCATGCTTAGGATTTTAGTCCTTATATGAGAGTAGAGCTGTAGAAAGATGAAATAGGGGACATTTGCTTAGTCAGGCAAAAGAAAAAAAAAAACTACAAAAGATGAATTTCTGGAAAGGATAAATATATTATTACACTAAGGAAAAAATTACTTCTCTTATCTATTTAGCATGGCTTTAGATAAATGAGTAATCCTGAGGTACCTTGGCCCGGTGATTTATGGGTTCACCTGGATTATGAGTATACCATGTTTTATCCTTTTTAGCAGATCAGATTGTCATATCTCCCCTTTGGTACAGAGTTATTTTATTAATTTTTATCAGTAGGTCCAACTAATGCATGGCAAATCTTGTGTTTACCTTTGTAGTGTTAAGAAAAACAAGAGAAATGAGGTTTAAAGCTAACCTTGAGGGACAGGTTTGTGCTTGATATCCTCTAAGGCTACTAATTATTTTAAGGCTTATTTAAAAATTATGTATACAGTGTTCTGTCTTCATGTATGCCTGCAAGTAAGACGAGGTTGCCAGATCTCATTAGAGATAGTTGTGAAACTTCGTGTGGCTCCTAGGAATTGAACTCAGCACCTCTGGAAGAGCCGCCAGTACTCTTAACCTCTGAGCCATCTCTCTAGCCTAAAGCTACTCATTCTTATCTAATTACCTATTATTCTGCTTTCAAGTATTAATGTCCTAAAATCATTATAGAGATGTGAAGATGAGGAATCAACACAGATGATTTTCACCGTGAAAACACAAAGATCCAATATTTATACTGTTCACCTGGAGAGACTACTGTCTGGACTGGAGTTTCACTAGAACTCTATTGTAGAACTTCTAGAAAGGTTATTTATTTAAGAAAAGAGGCATTAGGGAGGGGTGAGTGTCTGCTCAAACCAGATGAAGGTCCCTGGAATGGAGTGCACGGCATCTCCAGCTCCTGCTGCAGGGGATTCTTTGTTCCACATGACCCTGCCCTCCCCCCAAGTTTGCCTTTTTGTCTGTGAGGTCCTTGGACTACCAGGAGTCCCTGTTCCTGTGCCGAGGAGATCCATCCAGACGGGTGTGTCTGCCATCCCAGGGTGGATGGTCTGGGAAAGGAGCACAGGGCTCCTCCAGCTCCTGATGTAGGGGCTTCTTTGTTCCACACAACTATGCCTCCCCCATGCCTGCCCTATTATCTGTGAGGTTCTTGGCCCAGGAAGAGTTCCTGCTCTTGCACTGAGGAGATCCACCCAGAGAGTCAGTCAAAGCAAAGACTGGACCAAGACACCAAGACTCTCCTGGCTGCATTTGAAGGAAGAGATGGGAAGGCACCAATGCAAGAAATCCTCCATTAACCTGATAGGCAACATGACAACACCAGAATCCAAAGAACACTCAACAAAAAGACTTGAACACCCTATTCCAGAAGTAGAAGAAATAGACTTTAAATGTAACATTATGAAAATAATAGAGGACCTAAAACAGAATGTGAAAAAAACTGCTTTAAAGAAATGGGGAAGACAAACAAAAAGTTAGAAGAAATGAATAAATCTTTCAAGGATACCCAAGAATACAAAGAAAAGGCAATCAAACAGGTGATGGAAACAGTTCAAGACTTGAAAAAAGAAATAGAGGAAATGAAGAAAACACAAACCGAGGGAAGGATGGATATGGAAAATCTGGGTATATGAACAGGAACAACAGAGACAAGTATAACCAACAGAATATAAGAGTTAGAAGAAAGAATCTCAGATGCTGAAGATACTATAGAGGAAATAAACCCATTGATTAAAGAAAATAACAAATCCAACAAATTCTTAACACAAAACATCCAGGAAATCGGTGACACCATGAAAAGACCAAACCTAAGAATAATAGGCGTAGAAAGGAGAATAATTACAGCTGAAAGGCCCAGAAAATATATGCAACAAAATTATAGAAGAAAACTTTTCCAACCTAAAGAACGATATTCATATGAAGGTACAAGAAGCATAAAGAACACCAAATAGACTGGATCAAAAAAAAATCTCACCATATAATAATCAAACACAAAACATACAGAATAAAGAAAGAATATTAAGAGCTGCAAGGGAAAAAGGTCAAGTAACATATAAAGGGAAACCTATCAGAATTACACCTGACTTCTCAATTGAAACCATGAAAGCCAGAAGGTCTTGGATTGATATGATGCAGTCACTTAGAGAACATGGATACAAGCCCAGACTACTACACCTAGCAAATCTTGCATTCACTATCGATGAAGAAAAAGATATTCCAAGAAAAAATATATTTAGACAATACACAGACACAAACCCATCCTTACAGAAAATACTAGAAGAAAAACCACAAGCCAAGGGAGCCAACACCCATAATAATACAAGCATCTGACAACCCTCCACCAACACAACTCAAAGAAGGGAAAAACACAAACACTACCACCAGAAAAAATAACCAGAGTTTACAACCACTGGTCATTAATATCATTTAATATCAATGGACTCAATTCACCTATAAAAAGGCACATGTTAAGAGAATGGATAAGAAAACAGGATACACCATTCTTCTGTTTACAAGAAAAACAACTCAACCTTAAAGACAGACACTACCTCAGAATAAAGGGTTGGGAAAAGGTTTTTCCAATCAAATGGAACAAAGAAACCAGTGCTTCTGGCTATACTAATATCTAACAAAATAGATTTCAAGCTAAAATCAATCAGAAGTGATAGAGAAGGATATTTTATATTCATAACAGTAACAATTCATCAGTAGGAAGACTCAATCATGAATATACATACACACACACACACACACACACACACACACACACACATATATATATATATATATATATATATATATATATATATAATTTAAAAGCACCCACATATGTAAAAGAAACATTACGAGAACTCAAAGCACAAATCAAACCCCACACTCCCCTCTCACCAATGGACATGTCAACCAGACAGAAACTTAACAAAGAAATAAGAGAATTAACAGATGTAATGAACCAAATGGACTTAAGAGATGTCTATAGAACATTCAACCAGAACAGAAAAAAAATATGCCTTCTTATCAGCATCTCATGGAACCTTCTCAAAAATTGATAACATAATCAGTAACAAAGCAAATATCCACAGATACAAAGATTGTAGTAACCATCTGTGTACTATCAGATCACCATGGAATAAAGTTAGAATCCAACAACAATTCTAACCCCAGAAAACCTAGAAACTCATGGAAACTGAACAGTCAACTATTGAACCACCCCTGGGTCAAGGAAGAAATAAAGAAATTAAAGTCTTCCTGAATTCACAGAAAATAAGGACACAACATAACCAAAACTGTGGGACACTATGAAAGCAGTGCTAAGAGGAAAGTTCATAGCACTAAGTGACCACTTAAAGAAAATGGAGAAATCTCACCTTAGAGACTTAACAGTACACCTAAAAGTTCTAGAAAAAAAAAAGAAGCACACTCACCCAGGAAGAGTAGAAGACTGGAAGTAATCAAACTGAGGGCTAAAATTAACAAAATAGAAACACAGAAAACAATCTGAAGAATCAATGAAATAAAAAGCTGGTTCTTGGAGAAGAAAATCAACCAGATTGACCAACCGCTATCCAAACTAATCAAATGGCAAAGAGAGAACATGCAAATCAATATGATCAGTAATGAAAAGGGGGGCATAATCACAGACACAGAGAAAATTCAGAGCATCATTAGATCTTACTACAAAAGCCTGTATTCCACAAAATTGGAAAATGTGAAACAAATGGACATTTTTAAAAGATAAGTACCATATACCAAATTTAAATCAAGACCAGGTGAACAATTTAAATAGACCTGTAAGATGTGAGGAATTAGAAGCTCTCATCAAAAACCTCCCTAACAAAAAAAAGCCCAGGACCAGATGGTTTCAAAGCAGAATTCTACCAGAACTTCCAAGAGGAGCTAATACCTATACTCCTTAAAGTGTTTCACAAAATAGAAATAGAAGAGTCATTGCCAAACTCCTTTTATGAAGCTACAGTTACCCTGATACGAAAACCACACAAAGACTCAACAAAGAAAGAGAATTACAGACCACTCTCACTTGTGAACATCGATGCAAAAATTCTCAATAAAATACTGGCAAACTGAATTCAAGAACAAATCCAAATGATTATCCATTACGATCAAGTAGGTTTCATGCCAGAGATGCAGGGCTGGTTCAACATATGAAAATCTATCAATGTAATCCATCATATAAATAAACTGAAAGAAAAAAACATATGATCATTTCATTAGATGCTGAAAAAGCATTTGACAAAATTCAACGCCGCTTTATTATAAAGGTCTTGGTGAGATTAGGGATACAACATTCATTCCTAAATACAATAAAAGCAATATACAGCAAACTGACAGCTAACATAAATTAAATGGAGCGAAACTTAAACCCATTCCAATAAAATCAGGAATAAGACATAGCTGTCCACTCTCCATACCTCTTCAATATAGTGCTTAAAGTTCTAGCAATAACAATAAGACAACATAAGGAGGTCAAGGGGATTTGAATTAGAAAGGAAGAAATCAAACTTTCGTTATTTGAAGATGATATGATAGTGTACATAAGTGACCCCAAAATCTCTACCAAAGAACTCCTACAGCTGTGGAACACCTTTAGTAATGTGGCAGGATATAAGATCAACTCCAAAAAATCAGTTGCCCTCCTATACACAAAGGATAAGGAAGCAGAGAGGGAAATCAGAAAAACATCACCTTTCATGATAGCCACAAATAGCATAAAGTATCTTGGGGGTAATTCTAACCAAGGAAGTGAAAGATCTATTTGACAAGAACTTTAAGTCTTTGAAGAAAGAAAATGAAGAGGATACCAGAAAATTGAAAGATCTCCCATGCTCTTAAATTGGTAGGATCAGCATAGTAAAAATGGCAATTCTACCTAAGGCAATCTATAGATTTAATGCAATCCCCATAAAAATCCCCCCCCAAATTCTTCACAGACCTTTAGAGAACAATAACCAACTTTATATGGAAAAACAAAATAATGATTATTTATAAATATCTATACTAAGTTGATAGAGATATGAATAATTTGCTTTGGTATGGATTTGACTTTATTGATATAAATTTAAGGTCAATCTTGTTATATGTATATGTATTTCTGACCTTGACTAAGGTATTGTGGTTATGTAGCTCATGTAAAAATATAATATATATAGGTTGTTAATGGATAATCATTAATAATAATCAAGCTTGTAGTCATGTTAGATTTTCTAGATGTACATAGATATATTTTAGATAGGCATTCTTCATATCTTTCAAAGACTACAGAATATTTTAAATGTTTTAATAACTTAGAACTTTTCATGACGATGAGACATTCTGTTCCTGGAAGCACCAATCTACTTCAAGAGGAAGATGGGCATCGAAGAGGCTATTTATGGAGTTTGATAGCCATTTGGGCAAGGAACTGCTCATGCCTGGACTATTGTATAAACTGGATACAGAGAACCCACAGAGAGAGGACTACTGAACTTGCCGACAGGTAAGATGATATTTCAGAGTTCCTGATTCATGAAAGAGTCTGCGAGACATTCTGCAGGACACAACAGATAGTGACTGAACTGCCTTTGAAATTTCCTGCTTCATGAAAGTGTCTGCTGGAAACTATGGGCCTGTAGGCCAAAGATAGATACCCCAACGGTACAGAGGAACTTTGGATGACTGTCCAGGCAGAGAGATGTCTCTGTCATTTCTAGAGTTTGGAAGTTGCTTATTTCTTGTTTGCTTAGGTAATATTGTATCTTTCCGGAGTCTTTGATGAAGTTGAAGAATAGTTAGTTATAGTTATATTTTACCTTAGTTATGATAAAGATAAAATTGATGTAAATATTGTAATTCTTACTTGATAACTGTTTTGTTATATGTAATTTTGCTATGTTAAAGTTAAAGCTTTTTTGTATAAATAGAAAAAGGGGAAATGATGTAGGTGCTGTTTTATTGGTTAATTAATAAAGAAACTGCTTGGCCTGATAGGTCAGAACATAGGTGGGTGGAGTAAACAAAACAGAATGATGGGAGAAAGAGGAAGTGAGGCAGATGCCATGCCTCACCTCTCCAGGGCATATGCGATGAAGCTCCAGCCTAAGATGGACGTATGCTAGAAACTTCCTGGAGGGTTTCCACCTCATGGTGCTACGTACATTAATAGAGGTGGGTTGATAAGGATGTCAGAGTTGGCCAGTAGAAGGCTGGAGCTAATGGGCCAAGCAGAGTTTAAATGAATACAGTGTTTACGTTGTTATTTCAGGTATAAAGCTAGCTGGTGGGCAGGAGCCAGGCAGCGGAACACAGCCTTAGCTCCTACTACACTCAGTCAAAATAAATATCACAAAATAAAACAAATCCTGTAGACTTCCAGAAACTAGAAAAGAAGAAAATATGTCTAAAATTAACATATGAAATGGAAGAATGATCACTGTGACACTAATAAATGGGAAAAAAAACTATTGGAAAAATTCTAAATGGAAAATTTTGCTTTTATATAAAATAAACATCAATGACAAACTTTTAACTAGACTAACCAATAAAAAGTTCAAATAAAAGCAAATAAATCAAGAAACAATACAGCTAGACTGCAGCTATATAAAAAGTTTTGCAACTTATAATAAATATGCATATGCCAATGAGTAAAATAACAAAAAAGGGATACATCCCGGGAAATAAACCTCTCCTAAAGATTGAATTATGAAAAAAACATAAAGTCCAAGCAGAACTCTTGTATGAAGATTGAGTTAATAATCACCTCCTTAAAATAAAAAAAAAATCTAGGACAATATATATTCATAGATGAATTCAGAAGTTATTCCTAAGCCAATGACACTACAACTGAATCCATGATCAGTAGGATGAGTGCTGTGAAAATGACATCATTTGTGTGTTATACTTGGGTCTACAAAAGACATGTAATATATCAAATAAAATCCCTGATTCAACTCACAGTGGATTTCTGAAAAGATTCCTGCTGAATCACTATACAGTTCCTAGGATAGCTAATAGTTTTCCCCAGAGTATAGTTGATAGAGGTTAGAAAAAAAGCAATGAGGAAGGATGCTTAGGAATCAGCTTAGGAACTTGGGACTACACTCTCCAAATAATGCAACAGGAAACCTGAAGGCAGCCACATTCAGCCACCTGTATCATGCAGTGTTTATATCTCTGATAAATGCTTTAACAGCTATTTAATAAGACTTCATTTATATCTAAACACATCCTGCAACACAGTTAGAGAAATATTTACAATGTTCTAGCCTAAACTGATTTTCATGTATTGACAATGAATAAAACTCTGTCCTCAAAGTTAAATTATAGGGGAATCCCTAATCTAATGCATAGATTTGCTTATGATAAAAGTCAGATTGTTATGTGTTGTGACATCTGCAGTAGATATTTTAAATGTTTGACTTACTTTTCATACTTTTAATAAGACAGTACAATGAAAGAACTACCACGGGTGATTCTGCTAACTATTCATGATCTTACACTCTCAAAAAGGTTATTCATTGTATTGGCTTGTCTATGCAATTTTCAACTGCACATCTAGATATACTAACATTCTTATAAATTTATTTACACTATGCCTGGCTGTCAAATTATTGTTATCATGAGGGAGGTGGATATAGAATTCTGCTTTGAGATAATTCCTGATAACTAAAAATAGCAATTCTAAAGTTTATAAAGAATATAGTTTGTGAAGTGGGGCAGTAAAACCATGAAAATTTGAAAGTTCAGTCTAGTCTACAAAAATACTCAGATAGTTTGATGTGATTTCACCTTATTAGCTTGAGATAGTTTCTTAATTTAACAAAATAATCACTTTTATCTCCACCATAACACTAGTTACCATTAAGGACTATAGAAACTTCTAAGTTACTGACATCAGTTGATGTAGTCTTAATTTTTTTTCTGTAATATTGTACACTAGTGAAAACATTACAAGATTTCTCACAGTTTACTTATAATGTCCATCAGTCTTAATTTTCTTCTACCTTCTGTTGCTATTGCATTTCAGAATCTTTGTCAACTTCTCTTCCTTTCACACATCTTTAAATACTAACTTTTTCTAGTGTGATATTTCAAATCTCTTTCCAGTCACTCTTTACATTCTCTCTAAATCATTTAATATTCTCTCATGGTTCAAATTAGATGATATTTAAAGTGTAGGCAATGAACAGGTAGATTCTGAAATGAAAATCAGAGCATGTATAAAAGAGGAAACTCTAAGACCACATGTTCATTATTTGAGGGGGGTTTAAATAGTCTGTGACAGTGTTCCCAACCTTCCATAAGGAGGGGTTACCATTTGGCAGGCTTTCTTGACCCTCCCTGAGGAGGTAATCTCCATTTGTGAACTTTCTTGGAGGTAGAGTTTGGACTGCACAACTTGCAGGGGAGAGCTGGGAGTTGGTAGGCTCATGCTCAGTGAGAGTTGTGGCTGGAGTGGTATCCAGATTACTGTCATCCTGGAGAACTCATGAAGCTGTTTCTTGATGTCTAGTATAAACTAACAGTCTTCAGATCATATTTTACCCCCATCAATTTTTTTTTGGTTCTCGCATATTTTACAGGTCACTCCTGCTGTCTGGACCAGGACCAACTTACAAAGTGCTGTCTAAACAATACCAACACCTGCACCAACTCCTGAGACTTCACCATTGGTACCAACTCTCCTGGATCAAGAATACCTACCAACTAAAATCTAGTAAAGCAGATATAACTATCCTAATATCCAACAAAAATAGATTTCAAACTAAAATCAATCAGAAGACATGGAGAAGGACATTTTATACTCATCACAGGAACAATCCAGCAAGATGAAATCTTAGTTTTAAACATCTATGCCCCAAATACAAGAGTATACACATAGGTAAAAGAAACATTGCTACAGATTAAATCACACACCAAACCCTACACATTAATAGTAAAAGTTATCAACAGTCCACTCTCCATAATGGAGAGGGTAACGACAAAAACTAAACAGAGAAAAAAGAGAACTAACAGATGTCATTACGCAAATAGACTTAACAGACATCTACAGAACATTCCACTCAAACATAAAAGAATATACATTCTTTTCAGCACCTCATGGAACCTTCTCTAAAATTGACCACATCCTTAGTAACAAAGCAAACTTCAGCAGAAACAAAAAAATGGAGTAACCCTATGTATTTTATTGTATCACAATTGTTTGAAGTTATAATTTAAAAACAACACTAATTATAGAAAGCCTAACATATCATGGAAATTGAACATTGCTCAGTTGAATTACCCCTGGGTCAAGGAAGAAATAAATAAAGAAATTAAAGACTCCCAGAATTCAACAAAAATGAAGGCACAACCTACCCAAACCTATATAAAACTCTATGAAAGCAGTGCTAAGAGAAAAGTTTATAGCACTAAGTTCCCAAATAAAGTGGAGAAATCTCACACTTAGTGACTTAACAGCACACCTGAAAGTTCTTGAGAAAAAAGAAGCAGATTCACCCAAAAGGAGTAGATGACAGAAAATCATCAAATTGGGTGCTGAAATTAATAAAATAAAAACAAAGAAAATGATAGAAATAATCAATAAAACAAAGACATGATCCTTGGAGAAAACCAAAAAGGTAGACAAATACTTACCCAATCTAATCAAAAACAGAGAAAAAAGTTCCAAATCAATAAAACCAGAAATAAAAAGGGGGACATAACAACAGACAAGAAAATCCAGAGAACCGTTAAGTCATACTATAAAAAAAACTATACTCAACAGAATTGGAAAATGAAAGAGGAAATTTTCTGGATAGGTACCACATATGAAAATAAAATCAAGAGCAGCTAAAAAATTTAAATAGACCTCTAACCTGCAAGGAAATAGAAGCAGTCATCCAAAGCCTCCCAACCAAAAGAAGCCCAGGGCCAGATGGTTTCTGTTCATAATTCTACCAGATCTACTAAGAAGCAATAATACCTATACTCCCCAAAGTTTTCCACAAAATAGAAACAGAAGTAACCTTGTCAAACACTTTTTATAAGGCTACAGTTACCCTGATACTGAAACCACACAAAGACTCAACAAAGAAAGAGAATTACAAGCCAAGCTTACTTGTTAATATAGATGCAAAAATTCTAAATAAAATACTGGCAAACCAAATCTAATAACATTAAAAAATCATCCTCCATGATAAAGTCAGCTTCATCCCAGAGATGTAGTGATGGTTCAACATACAAAAACTCTGTCAATGTAATCCATCATGTGAATAAACTGAAATAAAAATACCATGTGATACTTTAATTACATGCTGAAAAAGCATTCTAGAAAATCCATCACCCCTTCATAATAAAGGTTTTGGAGAGATCAGAGATACAAGGAACATAACCAAACATAATAGAAGCAATATATAGAAAGCCAACAGCCCATATCAACTTACATAGAGAGAAACTTAAAACGAAACTCCTAAACTCAGGAACAAAACAAGACAAGGCTGTTCTCTCTCTTAGTATCTGTTCAACATAGTTCTTGAAATTCTGGATAGAGCAATGAAGCAACAAAAAGTGATCAAGAAGTTTCAAATTGGAAAGAAAGAAGTCTAACTTTCATTATTTGCAGATATTATGATAGTATACACAAGTTACCCCCCCACCACAAAAAAAAAACTCTACCAGGGAACTCCTACAACTGACAAACACCTTCAGTAATGTGGCAGGCTACAAGATAAACTCAAAAAAGTCAATAGCCCTCCTGTATACAAATGATAAAAAGCCTGAGAAAGAAATTAGAGAAGCATCATCCTTCACAATAGCCACAAATAACATAAAATATCTTGAGAAACACTAACCAAAGTAGTGAAAGACCTGCTTGACCAGAATTTTAACACTTTGAAGAAAGAAACTGAAAAAGATGCCAGTAAATAGAAATATCCCCCATGCTCTTGGATAGTTAGGATCAGCAAAATAAAGACGACAATCCTAACAAATGCAATCTATAGATTCAATCCATTCTCCATCAAAATCCCAAGACAATTGTTCACAGACCTTGAAAGAACAACACTCAAATTAATATGAAAAAAAACAAAATAGCCAAAACAATCCTGTACAATAAAGCAACTTCTGGAGGCATCACCATCCCTAATATCAAGCTCTGTTATAGAGCTATGATAATTGAAAACAGTTTGGTATTGGCATAAAACACATACAGGTTGACCAATGGAATCAAATCAAAGACTAGGGTATTAATCCATACACCTATGAACACCTGGTTTTTGACAAAGAAGCTAAATTATACAATGGAAAAAAGGAAACATCTTCAACAAATGGTGCCGGTATAGGAATGTCAACATGTAGAAGAATGCAAATAGATCCAGATATATCATCATACACAAAACTCAAGTCCAAATGGATTAAAAACCTTGATATAAATCTAACAGCACTGAACTTGATAGAAGAGAAAGTGAGAAGTAACCTTTAATGCATGGGCACAGGAGACCACTTCCTAAATATAACATCAGTAGCATGAACACTAAGAGCAACAATAAATAAATGGGACATCCTGAAACTGAGAAATTTCTGTAAAGCAAATGACACAATCAATAAAACAAAAAAAATAGCCTCCTGAATGTGGAAAAACTTCACCAACTCTATATAAGACAAAGGACTATAAAGAACTCAAGAA
Organism: Microtus oregoni; assembly: GCF_018167655.1. Classification (NCBI taxonomy): domain Eukaryota; kingdom Metazoa; phylum Chordata; class Mammalia; order Rodentia; family Cricetidae; genus Microtus; species Microtus oregoni. Next base: position 4,636,467 of record NW_024543828.1, on the reverse strand, counting down.
ATTAAACATCAAAATTCCAAATAATACCATTAAAAAGTGGGTACAGATCTAAACAGAATTTTCAACAGAAGGATCTCAAATTGCTGAAAGACACTTAAGAAAATGTTCAATAACATCCTTAGCCATTAGGGAAATGCAAATCAAAATAATTCTGAGATACCATCTTATACCAGTCAGAATTGTTAAGATCAAAAATACCCATAATAGCTTATGCTGGAGAGGATGCAGAGTGAGGGAAAAACTACTCCATTGCTGGTGAAAATGGAACTTTTACAACCACTCTAGAAACCAGTATGGCAGTTTCTCAGAAAGTTGGGAGTCAGCCTACCTCTGGAACCAGCAATACCACTCTATTCCTATACCCAAATATTGCTCAATCATACTAAAAAGACATTTGTTCAATTATGTTCATAGCAGCATTATTTGTAATAGCCATAACCAGGAAACAATGTATGTACCCCTCATCTAAAGTACGGATAAAGGTAATGTGGTATATTATACAATGAAATACTCCTAGGTGGAAAAAAATCAATGACATCTTGAAATTTGCATGCAAATGGATGGAACTTGAAAAAAAAATCCTAATTGAGGTAGCCTAGACACAGAAATATGAACATGGCATATATTCACTCATAAGTGCATACTATCTATGGAACAATGGAGAAAGAGCCTATATTATCCATGACCCTAGAGAAGATAAGTAATAAGTTTAACCCTAAAGGATATTTACATACATACATACATACCCTGGGAATGGGAAATAGACAAGATATTCTGACAAAATTAAGAGCATGGGGGTTGGGGGAGAAGCAACGTTGGAAAGGGAAGAGGATGGGAGAAGTGGAGGGGGAATAGATCTTGGGGAATGTGATAGTTGAGAGAGAGAAAGGACAGCAAGGAAAGAGATATTTATAGACAGAGCCATTATGGGGCTAGCAAGAAACCTGGCACTAGAGATATTCCCAGAAATCCACAAGGATAATCTCATCTAAGATCCTAATCAATAATTGAGAGGGTCCCAGAACTGGCCTTGCCATGTAGTCAGACTGATGACTTTCTAAATGTCACCATAGAACCTTTATCTAGCAACTATGGAAACGGGGAGAAAGTCACAGTAGAGCACTAGGCTAAACTCCTACAGTCCAGTTGAAGAATTTGAGTAGTGAGAACAGTTTACCTGAGCTAATGGGAACTCATCAACTCTGGCTAGACAGGGAATGAACCAGCATAGGACCAAACTAGACCTTCTTAATGTGGATGACAGTTTTATGGCTGAGGCAGACTGTGGGATTCCTGGCAGTAGCACTGTGATTTATCCCTACTGCTTTTATTAGCTTGTTGGAACCCTTTCTCTTTGGATGGATACCTATCAGCCTAGATACAATAGGGAGGGCCTTGAACTTTCCTCAAAGCATGGTGCCTTAACCTCTCTGAGGAGTGCAAGGGGTGATGTAGGGAGGAAATGTGGAGTGAACTGGAGGAGGGAGAGGAGGGAGAACTGGGATTGGTATGTAAAATGAAAGAAGTAGTTTGTTTTTTTTTATTAAAAAATAAAATAATATTTAAAGAATCAGAGATGGGGGAGATCGTTCTAATGCAATGAAGGAGGAAAGAGTTTAGAAGATATCAAAGTTTCAAAGTAAAAGCTTCTGTAAGTAAAAAGAAAGAAATACTTTAAACATATTGATATTTGAAACAACTTTTATTTTCTGACCTTGGAAGACAAAATTAGTTCAAAAATAACATAACAAAATGACATGTTTTATTATTGTCTGAGAGCAATGCCAGTCAAAGGGAGAAGCAGGCAAGTCTTAGTTTAGGTAGTGGAATACATTGCTTAAATATATTGATTTTATTCATGGAAGGATTTCCATGTAACAGTGGATCTGCTTTCAGTCAATTGATTTTTATATCTAATGACAAAATGGTCATATTCCAAGTACTTATGATTAATAATCAATATAATGTAGGTGATGTGAACCGCTTCTCCATTTATCTTAAGCTAACTCATACACAAACGTTCATGAAAACATACACATATGTTCATGCCCACAAGAATATTCCTTTCTCTTCTACTAATTATTATATCCCCATTCTTCTTCATACCCTTTCTATTATGGAATTAGGTTTAATAAATAGCAGAATTTTCACTAGGGGAGATAGCACTTAAAATCTTCCATTTAAGCTGGTACAAGGGTACCAAAGTAAGGAAATTCTAATATAGTTATTCACAAAACATAATTTGTTCCATTAGAGTTCTGAAACTGTTGCCCACAAATCAGCAGCAGCAGATAGACCAAGACCTTTGTCATATATACAAAATTTTGGTACCACAGTACATTCAATTAATAAAGAACTTGAGAACTATTCAACAAACTTGATTTACCCAAGTCCTCCTGGCAATTCCAAAGCACACTTGTTTGGAAATTGCAGTTGTTATGGTTTGAATATGAAATATTCCTCATAAGCTCATTTTCCCAATATTTAATCTTTATCTGCTGCTTCTATTTCTGGAAGTTACATAAATTTTAGGAAGTGGTGCTCAGCTGGAAATACTGAGATATTAAGGGGTGTGCCTTTTAATATGAAGTCTAATGCTTGTTTCCTTACCTTCTTAATGCTGTCAAACATGAGGTAAAACCAAAAAAAAAAAACCTGCTATTACATATTTCTGCTACTATGATATTCAGATCAAGAATATGGGGCCTCACAATCAGTAACTTAAAATTTTCAATTTGTGGGTAAACATAAAATGTCCAGTATGAAATTGTCTTCCCAAATATTTTGATCGTATCTATGGTGTAGGAGAATCGTCTGTATTCTGTCAACCATGTTTTAAATAAACGCTGATTGGCTAGGCAGGAAGTATAGGTGGGTCAACCAGACAGAAAGTAGAGGCAGGGCGATGAGAACAGAATGCTAGGAAGGAGGAAGCCCATTCCTCCCATTCCTGCCCAGAACACTGAGAAGCAAGATGTAACCTACCCAGTTGAGAAAGGTACCAAGCAATGGGGCTGACATAGTTAAGAATAATGGGGTAATATACATTATAAGAGCCAATACAAAGCCTGAGCTAATGGGCCAATCAGTTTATAACCTAATGTAGACCCTCCATATGATTTTCTTTGGGACTTGCCGGCTTTGGGAACAGGGCAGGCCAGAGGACAGAAACCCCACGAGCAGCCCCTCATGTTACATATCTATGCAAAAGTTATTAAGACAACTACCTTGTTTAATAATCTATTAATATAATAATAAATAATATAAATAAAATACTAAAAATAATTGTTTCCATGAGTATAACTCTTCTAATACTCATATAGAGTAAAAAAAAATTCAATAGTACTTGCTTTTACGAGATGTAACATTCTCAGAGATGTAGTATGACAAACAAAAAAGACTATGTAAATTTAGTCTTTCTATACTCAACTAAATACAGCTACAGAAATTACCCCCAATTAGGCCAACAGGACTCCCATTAAACACATACAGACAATCATTCTGTGTAAAATATATGTGTTTTTTTTTATGTATGACAGTAATTTCAATGTGGTGTGTGGTGTTTTGAATGATACTGGCAACATAAACACACATATTTAAACATTGGGGCCCTTGTTGGCTACAAAGTTTGTTGAGGTTATAGAAAAGTATATCCTTGCTAGAAGAAGTATCTTACTGGGGGTGAGTTTTAAGAGTATATAGCCTCATCCCACTTCCAAATAGCTTTCTCTGCTTTGTTTCCAGTTGAAAAAGTGAGCCCTCAGTTTCCTACTCCTGTTACCATCTTTGAATCTTATACTATTCTATCCTATCATGATGGAAACTTATTTTTTTCTGGAATCATAAGCCAAGTTTATAGTCAATAATATTCATAATAACTTATAAAATTATATTAAAGATTTCTGAAAACTATCCATTATTACTTTCTATGTAATGTTTTCTATGTTGGTCAATGAACATGCTTCAAAGCCCTTTATTATGGACACATTCACACAGACAGAAATACATAGACAGACAAAGACAAATAGAAATAGATTCAACGGTGAGCTTTCAGCAGACACAGATTCAGACTCAAACAACAGAAAGACAGAGAATGCAAAATACATGAAGGATGAGGTAGAGAATTCAAATCTAGGATTTCTTCTTGGTTCAATGATACTAAGAGGCAGTACTTTGATTTCTTTCCATAATGGCTGCCTATGCATTATTTGTAACTCTGAGTATATTACTAAATGTTCAAAGCACCTGTACACTAGGGGAAGTTTTGGCAATACTGTGATATGATCAGGCCTATACTTTAATAGATATTTTGAATTACATTATAGAAAAAAAAGAGAAAAATCTTAAGATTCTTGAAAACGATATTAAGCCCAGAGTTAGAGTAGTGTATTTGATTTATCTTCAGTTGATTTGCATTTTAGTGTAAAATAATGGAAAGGCATGAGATATGCTTATGATGTTTGATAGATTAGAAAAAATCATGCCTTGTATATTTAATAAGCTAGTTACATTGTTCCTCCAAGTAGATTACTTAGGTAACTACATGGAAGGCCGCATATAATCCCATATTTTCCATATAAAATGTTTTCAAAGATCAACTGTTATCATACTTAGTGGTAGAACTATTTCACAAACAGATGGTTTATTTGATACATTTCCCCCCTTGCATTCTGTAGGCTTATGTTACTTTATATAATTTTATGAGCTTTGAAGATTACAACATACATAAACATATTAACTGTGTATATTATTCATAATGAAATAACAAAAAGTCTTGAAATAAATCAATAGTAATATAGAGAAGAAAATAGGAGATGTTTATTACAGCATTGTAGATTGGAGTTCTATAATTATGGATAAAAGCATACGCTCTGAAAATAACTAAATTCAAGTTTAAATTTAACTTCTTCTTTCATTAAATTTGTGTTAACTTTATGAGGTTAGCTTTTTATAGGATTTCATTTGTGACTTGTGACAATTACTCTTCAGGATAATGCTTCGAAAATATTCAAAATACATGGATACAATATTGAAAACTATATCTGTAATTATGCAAATCTTTGTAGATCATTTCTTTACCTTTGGCTTGATCATTATTTTCTGTATTCTGATGGCTATGAGACTCAGCAAAGAAATATTGTTTTAAGATATAAGACTATTCTCATTTTGGGTCATTTTCCAAATTTTAATTGCTTCAAAACAAAATGTAGTACTTTCCTTCTAAAAGCAATTGTCAAAAAAACAAGAGAAAGAAATGGCTATAATAGCTACATCTCTTTCAAAGCTTTCATAAGAAACTTCTTAAAAAGTTGAATAATGTGTTACATTTTGTTCACTGTTGTTTTGTTCTGTAATTTTACTTTGCTTTATTTCAAGAACTCTTTTGTGTTTGACAAACTATATTCTCAGGTAAAATACCATAATGAAATTATAGATATACTTAAAGAGATGCTCTTTAGAGATTTTTTTTTATCTTTCCTGATAGCAAAGTTAGTTGTCTAACTATTATTATAAGATTCAGCACAGATTTTATTTTGGAAAAGGTAATGCTCATCAAAAACCATGTGTTCCAGTGTGTGAATAACTATTGGTGAAAATACATCATTCCTTTCTGTTTCAATTGTAGATGGATTCCTCAGTGGATTTCATATTAAAGTCCATATTATTGCTTTTCTTGAAGTTTGGTTTCTTAAATTTGCCATTGTTTGTTATCAGTAGAGATGGTTCTCCCTTAAATACATTTCTTTTTAGGAAAATAATCTCATCTTTTGAATCTCTTGCTTGAAGCTTCTCAACATCTGTTCTAGGTGTCAGTGCTTTGAAAATCCACAACATTCCAAGACTCCTTTATATACTCAGTTTATTTGATGGTAAAACATGTATGGAAGGTAAATACAATTAATGGTGATAAGATTTATAGATATTTATACATGTATTTAAGCCTTTAAATTTTTCTTTTTGTAAGAAATTTATTTATTTAAAAAACACATCCAATTGTCTCACGACTTGCTTAAACACAATAGTCTTTCTTCTCACAACTACATTATTGACATAGATATTTTTGCAAAGAGGAAAAGAGATAAATTACTTGTTAATTCAAGAAATTATATTATTTCATATTTATCAAAAAACTATGTATAATACATGGAATTATGAGAATACACAAGCACAGGCATGCACACACACACACACACACACACACACACACATACAAACACAGAAATTATACCACTAAACTTGATAGTACTACCAGAATAACCATAGAAAAACAGAAAGCTTATTACCAAGCATGAGAAACTTTATTTCAAATAGTTGGTCAGAGCAGTCCACATGAATCATAAAGCAGTATATACTATTGATACAGCCTTTGACTGACTCTCAGAAATTGAAGGTAAGCTCTTATTGATGCAGATATAACACATTTAGCAAATAGGACTTAAATTATTAGAACAAGTTGGATCTAACAAGAAAGTCTTAATCCATCAGAAAATATTTTGTAAGCTACTAATTGAAGGAAGAGATTTATGATTTTATCCAGGAAAAACATGTGTATTCAAACTATGAAGATCATGGCAAGATATCCATAAAACTGTAATAAATCATTTTCACATTTTGATGGAAACCAATGGTACAACTGAAATTAAAACTTACTCAATGGTAGGGAAATCATGGTCTTACTGAAAAACCTGACAAATTTCCTGGTGCTAGTAAAGTTATAAATCTTAGAAAAGAATCTATTGTTGTCACTTTTCTATAACATCCTAATTCATTACTGCATTTTAAACCTTATTCTTATATCCACATACAAGTGTAGCTTCCCCTTATCCAAAAAAACCTGTCTATATAGTAAATGGAGAAATTACCAGAAAAACTGAAAATGGGTACAAAATAGAAATTAACTGATTTTTGGGAGCCAAAAAATAGGGGATGTATCTACCTCACAGCTCCTAAGCAGTGTTTCAGGGAGCATCATGGAGGAGAGTGTGGAAAGATTTTAGGAGCTCATGTACCAGGAAGGTTGCTGTGAAACATTCTCTTCAATATAGAGTTTTAATAAATTGTAACAGTATCAATAACAATAAACATGCTAAGGTGAAAGGAAAAATATTTCAGTAGATGCCACACCCAGAAAAAGCACTATAGTCACCAAATGAATATTGGAAGATGGAGAATTTCCCTCTCCCAAAGATGAGCCCTCTTACTGATCATCTAATACCAAGTGGACTTATTTAAAACCATATAAACACAAATAACAAAAATTGGCTCAGAAGTTATATTTATATAATTATAACTTATATTGAATTATATATATTCAAACAGAAGAGAAAATCAATTTCAAAGAAGGACAATGGGAGGGATTGGAGGAAGAGAATGTGGTAGAGGCTGAAGGTAATAAAGGGAAGGGGGTAGGTTTTAAATTCTATTTAAAATGTATTTTGAAAATAAAGGATAAATAGGCAAAACAAGAGATTTTACCATTTTCCACTGGAATTTTTATATAAAATCAAGGACAAGTGGTAAAAATATTGACAATTTTGAGTAATGGAATAATTGTTTTAACAATGAAAATCTTCCTAAATTAATAAATACAAAGTAGATTTATTTTATGGAAGCACTTTTGCTAAAGAGGAGAAATTTTGTGGGCTGAGTATAATTGGAAAGTGTAGATTATTTAGAACATTTAAGTGGATGCTATATCTTGTCCTTAGACCTTTCCTCATTGTCTTGCACTATTTTGTAATTACAGGGTAGATGTCCTCTTTTGCCACATGGTTCTGTCACCATAATATTCAGCTTCATTTTAGTGCTAAAACAATAGAATCAAGGGAGTATGAATTGAAACATTTTAAACTGTGAATCAAAATGTGTTTCTTTCTTTTGAAAGGTTCATCTCAGTTCTTTTAAATAGTTACACAATAAAATTCAATCATATGGCACTTTAAGGATCCTCCAAATATGTCAAAAAAGTACCTTGTGTGATCACAATGTCAGCAATCAAGCATGCTCTCACGTGAGTGCCTATCTTCAAAATAACGCAAAAGATGAAAATGTAACTACTAATTTCATCTTCAAATTTCCTTCTAGAGAAGTACCAGAACATGCTATTGCAACATATCTATATTATGAGAATAAATAATTTTCTAATATTAAAAATAGCACTTATTAATAATGTTAAAATCTCTAACTTTTTACATATGACCAAGATGAAATAAATAAAGTAATCAAACCTAAACCAGACAATATGTTAAAGAAGTATTTTAAAAATTTCTTACTGCCGGGCGGTGTTGGCATACGCCTTTAATCCCAGCACTCAGGAGGCAGAGGCAGGTGGATCTCTGTGAGTTCGAGGCCAGCCTGGTCTACAAGAGCTAGTTCCAGGACAGGAACCAAAAGCTTCGGAGAAACCCTGCCTCGAAAAAAAAAAAATTCTTACTAAAAATCCCAAGTTGAGATGGATTCAGCATAAAATTCTATCAGAACTTGAGATAAGTTACAAGTATGACTTTCAAATTATTCCAAAAATTGAAAAATCAGGAGTACTTACAAACTGTTTTTGAGGACAAAACAAAATAACAACAAAAATTTACAAATCTATCTTCCTGGTGAAAAAATAAGCAAAATTCTTAATAAAATATATGCTAAGCAAATTCAAGAAAACATCAAAATGATCATTTAGAATAATCAAGCAGGCTTCATTATAAACATATAGTAATGTTTCAACACACAAAAATCAATACATGTAATTCATTACATAAGTGGTCTTTAAAACAAAAAAAAAGTCACATAAACATCACAGAAAAAGACAGATGCAAAACCCTTCATGATAAAATTCCTTGAGAGACTGCAGATTGAGGAAACATAGATCACCTTTGTAAATGTTACTGAGTAGGACAAAGCTGTAGGTAGTGTCATGGAGCTCTCATAGTAAATGAAAATGCTATGCAAGTTACCAAGCAGAAAATGTAATCAATAGTCTTAACCAACTGCTAAACATGAGAAACACAACAATGACTATCATGGCAAAACAACGCAAAGGGTTCAGTAGTGACAGTTAAATCTTGAGTTAAACCAAGAGCTGTCTAAATAGATGTATGCCCTATTCAATATTGGGAGACTGATTTCTGTGAGCCAAGTATCTATGTTTGCGGAGGTCATCGACCCTAGAGAAAAATATATTGATCACATTTTTCTGAGCCAATGTGGTTTCAAACTGTATTCTAAGTAGCTACACTTATACCCACCAATAAGTGTAGTTCTCACACCTCACCATTTTTTTTCCACAGCAGATGGATGCTACTACAGAGATCCACAACTGATCAATATGTAGAGAATATGTGACCGCAGAGATTCTCAGCAACATTAAATATACAAAACAAAACCTTCACCTAGAAAAAAAGAGGGAAGATTTAAAGTTCTTGTCATACAAGTTTTGCACTTCTCCGGTTAGAGTTACTCCAAGATATTTTATATTATTTGTGGCTATTGTGAAGGGTGATATTTCTCAGATTTCTTTCTCAGCTCACTTATCATCCTTATAAACGAGGGATACTGAATTTTTCTGAGTAAATTTGGTATTCTGTTATATTTGTAGGAATTCCTTGGGAGAATTTTTGGGGTCACTTATGTAAACCATCATATCATCAACAAATAGTTTGACTTCTTTTCTGATTAGTATCTGTAGTGACATTTCAATTATTCTTTAATAAGTAAAGACTGCCTGAAGATCTAAGAGTAAACAGCCTCACTGGTCAGCCGTATAGACCAGGTTATGGTAACACAGACCTTTTGTCGCAGGAGCCACAACAACATGAATCTTAATCCCAGTAGCCACATTATTTGCCATAGAAATCGGGTGGTGCATGCCTTTAATCACAGTGATACATGTCTTTAATCCCAGCCCTAGGGAGGAATATAAAATAGGGGAGAGAATTCTCAGACACAGTCTCATTCTGAGATCTTTATGAGGTTATTTAATTTATTCCTTAAATCTATGACTCTCTATACTCTTGTATATTACCTTTACTGTCTCTTTAAAGACTTTGCCTTAATTTTTAAACTATTTCTTTGTATTACTGTCTATAGTCTTTTTCTTCTTTCTCCCAAGCCTATGTATATTTTTTAAACACACTGTGTCGTGTTTAGAGGTCTTTTATGTCTGGATATGTCCTATTGTGTATCAGAAATGCGTATCTGACAAGGAACAGTTTAAAATGGTAAGCATTCGGACTGATATTGAGGTCTTTAATCCATTTGGACTTGAGTTTTGTGAATGGTGATAGATATGGATCTATTTTCATTCTTCTACAGGTTGACATCCAGTTTTACCAGCTCAATTTGTTGAAGATGCTCTCTTTTTTCCATTGTATACTTTTAGCTCCTTTATCGAAAATCAGGTGTTCATAGGTTTGTGGGTTAATGTCAGGGTCTTCTATTCGATTCCATTGGTCGAATTCTCTGTTTTTATGCCAATACCAAGCTGTTTTCAATACTGTAGCTCTGTAGTCGAGTTTGAAGTCAGGGATGGAAATGCCTCAATATCAGTCCGAACACACTGAACCTGATAGAAGAGAAAGTGGGAAGTACTCTACAATACATGGGCACAGGAGACGACTTCCTACGTATAACCCCAGCAGCACAAACATTAAGGGCCTCATTGAATAAATGGGACCTCCTGAAACTGAGAAGCTTCTGTAAAGCAAAGGACACTGTCGCTAAGACACAAAGGCAACCCACTAACTGGGAGAAGATCTTCACCAACCCTGCAACTGACAAACGTCTGATCTCCAAAATATATAAAGAACACAAGAAACTAGACTGTAAAAGGCTAACCAACCCAATTATAAAATGGGGCATTGAGCTGAACAGAGAATTCTCAACAGAAGAACTTCAAATGGCCAAAAGACACTTAAGGTCATGCTCAACTTCCTTAGTGATCAGGGAAATGCAAATCAAGACAACTTTAAGATACCATCTTACACCTGTCAGAATGGCTAAAATAAAAAAAAAAAAAACACCAATGATAGCCTTTGCTGGAGAGGTTGTGAAGAAAGGGATACACCCATCCATTGCTGGTGGGAATGCAAACTTGTGCAACCACTTTGGAAATCAGTGTGGCAGTTTCTCAGGAAATTCGGGATCAACCTACCCCTGGACCCAGCAGTAACACTCTTGGGAATATACCCAAGAGAGGCCTTATCATACAACAAAAGTATATGTTCTACTATGTTCATAGCAGCAATTGTATGTAATAGCCAGAACTTGGAAACAACCTAGATGCCCTTCAATGGAAGAATGGATGAAGAAAGTATGGAATATACACATAGTAGAGTACTACTCAGCAGTAAAAAACAAGGGCTTCTTGAATTTTGCATGCAAATGGATGGAAATAGAAAACACTATCCTCACTGAGGTAAGCCTGACCCAAAAAGAGGAACATGGGATGTACTCACTCATATTTGGTTTCTAGCCATAAACAAAGGACATTGAGCCTATAATGAGTGATCCTAGAGAAGCTAAATAAGGAGAACCCAAAGAAAAACATATAGGTATCCTCCTGAATATTAACCTTCATCAGGCGATGAAAGGAGACAGAGAAAGAGACCCTCATTGGAGCACCGGACAGAAATCTCAAGGTCCAAATCAGGAGCAGATGGAGAGAGAGCACGACCAAGGAACTCAGGACCGCGAGGTGTGCACCCACACACTGAGACAATGGGGATGTTCTATCGGGAACTCACCAAGGCCAGCTGGCCAGGATCTGAAAAAGCCTGGGATAAAACTGGACTCGCTGAACATAGCGGACAATGAGGACTACTGTGAACTCCAGAACAATGGCAATGGGTTTTTGATCCTACTACACATACTGGCTTTGTGGAAGCCTAGACAGTTTGGATGCTCACAGTACTAGACCTGGATGGAGGTGGGTGGTCCTTGGACTTCCCACAGGGCAGGGAACCCTGATTGCTCTTTGGGCTGACGAGGGAGGGGGACTTGATTGGGGGAGGGGGATTGAAATGGGAGGCCGTGGCGGAGAAGAGACAGAAATCTTAGCCTTTGCTGGAGAGGCTGTGGAGGAAGGGGAACACTCATCCATTGCTGGTGGGCATGCAATCTTGTGCAACCACTTTGGAAATCGGTGTTTCGGTTTCTCAGGAAATTCGGGATCAACTTACCACTGGACCCAGCAATACCACTCCTGGGAATATACCCAAGAGATGCCCTATGACATGACAAGAGCATTTGTTCAACCATGTTCATAGCAGTATTATTTGTAATAGCCAGAACCTGGAAACAACCTAAATGCCCTTCAATGGAAGAATGGATGAAGAAAGTGTGGAATATCTACACATTAGAGTACTATGCTGCGTTAAAAAACAATGACTTCTCAAATTTTGCATGCAAATGGATGGAAATAGAAAACACTATCCTGATTGAGGTATCCCAGACCCAAAAAGATGAACATGGGATGTACTCACTTATAATTGGTTTCTAGCCATAAACAAGGGTCACGGAGTCTACACTTGGTGATCCCAAAGAAGCTAAGTAAGAAGGTGAACCAAAGGAAAAGCATATAGTTGCCCTCTTGGCTATGGGAAGTAGACAAAATTGCCAGGGAGAAAATTGAGATCTTGGGGGTGGTGTGGGATGGTGGTAAGGGGAGATGGGGAGAGTAAAGGGAGAAGGGGAGAATGGGGGGAACTTGGGGAAAAAGGAGGATTGGGATAAAGGAAGGTTGGATAGGGGAGCACAGAAGCACAATTCTTAGTTAAGGGAGCCACCTTAGGGTTGGCAAGAGACTTGAACCTAGAGTGGCTCCCAGATACCCAAACCGAGGTCCCCAGTTAGTTCCTTGGGCAGCTGAGGATGGGGAACCTGAAATGACCCTATCCTAGAGCAATACTGACGAATATCTTTCATATCATCATAGAACCTTCATCTGGTGATGGATGGAGACAGAGACAGAGACCCACACTGGAGCACTGGACTGAGCTCCCAAGGTCCCGATGAGGAGCAGAAGGAGGGAGAACATGAGCAAAGAAGTCGGGACCACGAGGGGAGCACCCACCCACTGAGACAGTGGAGCTGATCTATTGGGAGCTCACCAAGGCCAGCTGAACTGTGACTGAAAAAGCATGGGATAAAACTGGACTCTCTGAGCATGGTGAACAATGAGGGCTGATGAGAAGCCAAGGACAATGGCACGGGGTTTTGAACCTACATAATGTGCTGGCTTTGTGGGAGCCTAGCCAGTTTGGATGTTCACCTTCCTAGAAATGCATGGAGGGGGGAGGACCTAGGACTTACCACAGGGCAGGGAAATCTGACTGCTCTTTGGGCTGGAGAGGGAGGGGGAGAGGAGTGGTGGAGGGGGAGAAGGGTGGGAGGAGGGGGAGGGAAATGGGAGGCTGGGAGGAGGAGGAAATTTGTTTTTTTTTTCTTTTCTCAATAAAAAAAAGTTAAAAAAATTATAAAAAAAGAAAAATAAATTCCTACTCCTAATAAAACAAGATCATTGAGAAAAAAATTAAATAAATTAATTAAAAAAATAAAAAAATAAAATGGTAAGCATTATAGTCATGTCAACCCTGGATACTGGCCCCATCTCTCTTAGCCTTTTAAAATGGCAGAAGCATTTCCACTGTCAGCTCTGGTACTGCTGAGTGGGAGCTGTGCTCATCACCTAAACTCTGGGAAGCAGTTGGGCAATGCTGCCATCAAGTAACCTCCAGAATGCTGCCCACAAACCCCAGTTAAGTATAGGATCTTCCAAAAGAGCCAGAGTTTACACTGCCAGCAAAAACCAGGAAGTCTACCCTTAAAGAAGCCATGTAGTTTTGCCACTAAAGCTGAGTCAGGAAACCGCTTAAAGGAGCTTTACCTCTGATTTTCACCATCAAATAGAATCTATATGAAAATATGCTGCTACCAATAAGCCATGCTTTATACTGCTCTCTTTTGTCTAGAATTCCTTCGCAAATTCTCTCATATTTCACATGGATATAGTTGTCCCACGTTGGCATGCCATTTTGTGGTTGGAGACTGCTCATTATTTTCCTGACTACTCAGATCCAAACAATCACACAGATACTATATTAATTACAACACTGTTTTGTCAATGACTCAGAGATATTTCTAGCTAGTTTTTACATCTTGAATTAACCCTTTTCTATTAAACTATGTATTGTCTCAAGGCTGTGGCTTGCTGGTAAGCATCCGGCATCTGTCTCCTTCAGCACCTACATGGCATCTCATTGAATCTGCCTAGTCTTTCTCTCTTCAAGCCTGACTTATTCTGCTCTACTATAGGCCAAAGCAGCTTCTTCATTAACAAAATTTAATAAAAAACATATTCATAGCATACATAGAGGAATTCTACATAACCTAGTAATAGCTGCACTGTCCTTCCTCTACAATCAGATTGTTGAATATCCCAATTGCCATCATAAAGCCTTCATACAGTTAATGATGGATACAGATACAGAGATCCATAACCAAGCACCAGACCAAGCTCTAGGAATCCATTAGAAGAAAGGGAAGAGGGAATACATGAACAAGAGTCAAGATCCTGGGGGGAGGTAAATCTATAGAGACAACTGAATAACCTCATGGGAATTAATGAACAATGGACTTATAGCTGTGGGGCCTCCATGGAACCAAATTAGGCCCTCTGCATGCGGGAAACAGTTGTGTGCCTTGTTCTATCTGAGGAACCCCCAACAGTATGACCAGGATCTAGCTTTTTGAAGCCATTCACTATGGTGGGATGCTGTGCTCAGTCTTGATGTAGAGAAGAGGGACTTGGTCCTGCCTCAACCTAATGTTGCCAACTTTGTTGACTTCCTATGGGAGGCCTTAACCTTTGGGAGAAGAGGATGGCCTGGCCTGTGGGAGACTAGTGGATAGAGGAGGGGTGTGAGGGTAAATTGTGGTTTAAAATAAAATAAAATTTAAAGAATAATTTTTACAAATGTATTGAACACTAAAAAATAAAAATTAAGATTGAAATAGATATAAAGAAAACTTGTGTTTGCTTTGACAGGAAAGCAAATTGTAACAACAAACAAAACCTGTGAATATCCTCAAAGCTATAAATGTAGAACATTGAGGATACTGAAATTCATTGTGTGTAAAAGATAATTAAATATGTAATGTATTTCTATGTGTAATAATGAAATTGAATTCAATTTTTAAAGATATATCTCCGTTCCCACATTTTTTACAGTACTAATTGTAGCAGCTAAATATTGAAAGTATACTATGAGTCATGGACAGATAAAAGATAAAAGATTATCATATCTACCCAACTAATTACTGTTTAGCTTTTAAGATAAAGAAATTAATAATTGTGGAAAATTAGTTCAAACTAGAAAACATTTTATTAACTAAAATAAGGAAGATAAAAATGGATAAATATTCCATCATATATCTCGTATGACATATTTTAGGTAGCCTAATTCATAGAAATATAAACTAGAATAATAGTTATTAGAAGGTGGGGCTTTCAAAAAGAGAAAGTTTTAGCAAAGAGCTATTTACTTTCAGTTGTGTAAGATTATGATGTATATAGCCAACATAGATTTTATAATAAAAACAATAAGGCATTGCATATTTAAAAATTGCTAAGAACATAGATGAAATGTTGTGTTCACAGCAATAAAATTAATAACAAGAGCCAGACTATGGTTGCCCACACCTTTAATTCTCAGCACTTTGGAGGTAGATGTAGGCAAATCTCTATGAGTTCAAGTGTAGTATGGTCTACAGAATGAGTTCCAGGACAGCAAGTTCTGCAAAGAGAAATTTTGCTTCTACAAACCAAATAATAATAATAATAATAATAATAATAATAATAATAAATAAAAAAGCTAAGCATAAATGTTTAGAAATGAATAAGTATGTGGCATAGATGGTGGTGACAGTTTGAGGAATTTTTGATTATCTTCTAAACCATCAAATATATAGAGAGATATTATATAGAGATTTTGGAAGTTGATATCTTAAAAGTTATTTATAATTCTGTGCAAGGTAAAGTTTTTAGCTTTTGATGTCTTTGAAGTGTGTGCGTTCGTGCATGGTTCCCTGAAAAGTATCCTTTAAAAAACATATTCTCACATTCTTTGATTCTCTGTTGCCCAAGGCACTCTCAATTTTAATGTCAATTTCTGTAACTCTACTCTCAGATAGTATATAGTGTTCTCCTTTACTTAGAACATAGTTGCACTTATTTCTGTTACCACAACAAATGCATGTAGGCTTGTGTGTGATATTTTTCTATAGTTCAAGAAATAATAGTAATACTCAACTCATGATCTTCACTTAGTTTGGCTTTAACCCTCACATATGATTCCATCTTATATTGCTGTAAGATGCCTGAAACTGTGTACTTTATAAAGGAAATATGCCTATTTATCTTACAGTGTAGATGCTGAAATTCTAATATTACATAGCCTCATCAGATTTCCTTTTTATTTCAAGCATCTCAACTATGAAAAACGCTTCATGCAAGAGCTATATACATTTAGTGATCTTAATAACAGCTCATTCCCTAAAGAACAAAGAGTTTACACAATGATTGCATTATTTCCTCTCATGGATGGCAAACCCAACTGACCTAACTAGCTACTAAATATACCCCTACTCTTATCCATAATCTTTCAGTACCATTAGAGTAGGAGCTAGGTTTCCAGACCATGAAATGTTTGTTGACACCCCAAATTGTGTCTAACCCACCATATTGCATTTGTTTGGCAAGGTTTTTATAAATCATGTTGACATCATCAAGGCTATCAGAATAATTAATTCTGCAACTTCTACTCATGTACCTTCTTCCATCTACATTCTTTACAAAAATTAGGAAAGAGAAACAATCTTTGAAATTTTTAAGATCCTGTCATGCTGGTAGCTCACACAAGTAATTCCAAGACTTTGAAGTTGAACACAGGTTCAAGACAAAGTTTAGGTATATTGGATGTTTAAGACCAGTATGTGATAAATAGCAACTTATGATAATCACCAAAACAAAAAAACAAAGAAATTTAAAAATGAAACTTATTCTTGTCCTGATGGTCTGTGCTTTCAAAAATATATACATGTCATTTTTCAAGTATATTTCATTTTTCTGTGTTGTAAGTGATGCTGACACTATAAAAAAAAAAACAGAGGCAAAGCGATTTGCAGATCTAAAACATCACTCTCCCTGAATCCCAGCTGGAAGTAGCAGAAATAAGTATATAAATAAGTGAGTTTTTGGCTTGAATTTGTATATATATATATATATATATATATATATATATATATATATTGGATTTAACTTATTGATCAATAATTTAGCAGAGGTATCCAAGAGTTTAAAAGAAAGTACCTCAACCAAAGCACAGAAGGAAACATGGGGAGAATAATAGGAGTTTTTTAACCCTTGACATCATAATTGTCTTATGAATTTACAGATAAATCTGTGTTAACTTTCATGATTTTCTGTTCTTCATCCAGACTATCTGTTTTTTGTGTGTCAATTACTTCAAAACCTTAGATAAATATTGTTAGTGATTAACTTTTGCAATTTTCTTTTTGAGTTTCAAAAGGATTTTGCAACCCTTATTTACTCACCTACATCTAGAAAACAAGGCAGGAATTACTGCCTTCATTGAGCCAAAGAAAACTGAGAGGTCAAGCAGTTCCCTACATTCCCCAAAGCAAGCAAATAATGGTATGAGTCAATACTTCCTCTTTCAACCCTATATTTAGAAATTGACTTTTTAAATTTCTCTCGTATTGCTATGACAGGGCTGGTAACTATGCTGAGATTTATTATTCTAAATATCACTTAGAAGAACATGTTTTTGAAAATTAAAGTTTGAAGAAACACAGAGAGTTAAGGACAGAGCAACAGTTTTCAGCTAGAGAAATAAATTGTCATATTGCTTGGAAGAGGAAGGGGCTATCAAAAGAAATTTCTAAAGAAGGGATGCTCAAGGCCAGCACAACAAAACACAGATCAGAAAGCAAACAATCAGGATGGCATCTGAAAAATGTTTCACAACACATGTGTTGTTCCTCAGCAGCTTGAAGCATTTTAGTAGACAACTCTAGAAACAAAAATGGAGGAAACTATTGTGAGATTTTAACTTTGATTCAACTTTGCTTTTACCTGTTTATCTCTCTCTCTCTGTCTCTGTCTCTCTCTGTCTCTGTCTCTCTCTCTCTCTGTCTCTCTCTCTCTGTTTGCTTGTGTTTGTGTTTATGAAAACAATCAATCCTGAAAAGTAAAGTCGATTCTGAAGTTTCACTCAATAGGTCTGTTCATAATTTTATTAAACTAAATAAGTAAATATGTAGAAAGACAATGCTGTTCATGGTTTTTTAAACTTACTTCAGTGTTGTAGCACTTAATTCCTACTCCTTTTGGTTTCAAACAATTATACTACATTCAGGGACCAAATCATGTCAAGTGGTACACAATAGGCGTTTATACATTGTTTCTAATATAAACACCAAAATATTTAATAACTGAGTTGTTTACAACTGTTTGTCAGTAAAATATATCCATGTTTATGGCTTTATTGATAACCTTCCCCATACTAATTATCTCTTCAATTAAGATTGTGGAATACAGTGTCACTGCTCTACCTACCCAACTTTTCTTTTTTCTTTAACAATGGAGTTCTATTTCTGTTGTTATTGTTGTTCAGTTATTCTTGGAGTTGGGTCTTTCCATGGAGTGTAGTCAGGCTGTCAGGTGTTACACAATTAAATTAATCTGGTCATCTCTGCCAAGAGCTAAATAATGTCAATTATTCCTTGGCTAGGAATATGATTTCATGAACACTTGTCCCCTTCCATATAGGGATATTTTTCAGGCTGGATGTGTAGGTCTTCTGTACGTTGTCACAATGATGTTCATATGTGCAACTTCTGTTCTGTGTCTGACAATCATTGTTTCCATCATTTTCAGATCTTACAATCTTTCCACCATCTTTTCCACAGTTATACCTGAACCTTGGAAGGTGAAGGTTTGACACATATATACCTATTAGGGCTTAACGTTCTGAACTCTGTAATTCTCTGCAAAATGGCTAGATGTGGGTATCTGTATTAATTGCCTTTTACATCAAGAAGTGACTTCTCAGATCACAGTGAAGAAATATAATGATCTATGGGTATATCAACAAATCACTAGGAGTCATTTTAATCTTATGTTCATTTAGCATAATAATAGTAATGTTATTCTGTATGACCTATTGTAGCGGCGTAAACGAATGCAGACAGAGTGTAAATATATATATATATATAGTTTAATGTAGAAATAGACTTACAGAACCACCTTTCCCGCGGAGACCAGGAAAGCAGAAGCAAGAGCTTGGAGCTTACTCACCAAATTTATAGGCAGACATTAGCCCGAGGTGAACACGCCCCTTAAGGGGCGGGACTTATCCCTACATCTCCCCTTTTTGTCTAAATAAGACAGAACTAAACCAAATACAACTACATACAATAACAACAAATAATAAATACAACAAACAATATTGAGAACAAAAGCTTTGCTAAACATTCTATCTCAAGAAGTCCAAATAATGTAAAGAGTAACTACAATTATATAATCTTCAACTCAGTCAAAGATCTGAGAAGGGAATAAACACTACTCAACAAACGAGATATATCCAAAATGTGCAACAATTGACAGAGACAACTGACTACCTGGGCAATCACCCAAAGTCTCGTTTGCAACGTTGAGTCAACCAATTTTGGCTAAGGCCTAACATAACTGACATACCATTATTAAAGGCAAGGAACTTTTCAAAACTATCTTACCCTGTCTTGGCAGGATATGACAGTCCTGTTTTATCCATTGATGCACGCTCTGTATCTGTGTCAGTGGTTGAGGTATGGGCATTTCTTTGCCCAAAGGCCAGTTCTGCCAAATAGAAAGGCTCCAGATGGAGTGTTTTTGGTGCTCAATATTCCCTCGGAAATTGAGCGGTGTTGCCAGGAGCAATTGTGTCTCACTATCACGAAACTCTGAGTTAGATTAAAGGCCATTTTCTACAGCACTTTGAAGAGGTTGAAGATTATCTATCTATACTGAGTATAATCTCTATATATCTAGAGAACCTGATTAGTCTAATTATAAATGACAAACTTAGATGAAAATTAGTCTATATAATTCTCAATATCTATCTAACATAAAGACTAAGACAATAAACGACTGTGAAACAAATGAGGACAATGACCTCCAAATATAAACAATGTACAAATATACATTGCAGTAAGTAAATATATATCAATACACAAATATTATATAAGTATCTTAATCAGAGGTAGAAATGTACACTGCAATATGGTAAATATATACAATATATATATCAATACAATATATGTCAATACAAAAAAATGTTTTAAACTGAGGTAGAAACATGCATGCGTACAATAGTCAATATAATTTAACTTTGTATCAATATACAAGAATCTATACCAATATATTTGTCTATTATCCCATCATCGCTCTTTTTTTTTCAAAATGATACCTGAGCTTATAAAATTCCTCCCCCAACCCTCAATCATATACTAATTATAATCAACCCCTAAATGATGTCCCTAAACCCAAGGGCAAACTTTACTGAGAGAGGGGACGTCGTTCTCTAGAATTACTTCCAGCTGTCATAGGGGCGACGTTTTTTCTGGGGGATCCTGTGAAAGTAAAATGATGGTTAAATTTCAAGATAATGTCTTTTAAAATTGCAAATAGTCTCTGAGTATTTTCGTGCAGGTCTGGCCAAAATGTTGTATAAGATGTGCACCATTTCAGCTAACCAAGTTGGAACTGTCTTGTGCAGCTGGTACCCAAAGCAGGTCTTGTAGTAGTGCTATCAGTATCATGACGTCATATCAACCAGGTGGAGTTGTTGTTATGGGGCCCCATCTTCTTCCTGGAAACTTCAAATGTCACTTCAGGAAAAACTCATTGTTCATTATGAAAAACTTAAACATTAATCATATAGACATAAATAGACATATACAATGAAAGACATGATAGATATATTCAATGAAAAGTATGATAGATATGAAGAAAAGCAAAGATGTTTTCTAAACTCATATTTCTTTCTGTCCCGTATCATGGCTCTTGACATGAGACAGAAACTCCAGAAACTCTGGGTTTTTCTCTTACTAACAGGCTTGGAATTGGAGAGGGACTGAGCCAGAGTCCAACTTCAAAACCAGCTTTATAAATTTAGAAATGTGGTTTAATATTACTTACACAACCCATTCAGTTTTCTTGATATTTCCTATTGGGCAGGTATTTTTCCATCTGTCAGTATCCAAACATCCAGGGTCCCTTGAATTTCTCAAAGATGAGTGTTTTCCTGTGGATATAAGAACAGAACACTGCCCCCATTCTATATATTTTTCTTACCACCTGTATGAATATCATCGTTGTGGATGAGTTGTCATTTCTCCTTTCCAAAAGGTTTCTCCTCTTCAAATCGAAACTTTATTAATTTTGATGGTATCCACAATTTTTCTTCTCCTGTGGAAACAAGAGCAAAACCCCTTCCCCAACGTAGCACATCTCCTGGCTTCCACTGAGAGGTCAGCACATCTTTGAAATAAATCGGTTGATTTAGTTCAGCAGACTTTTCCATTATACAATGTCTTTCTGTTGCTGTCGTTCCTTTCTCATTAGCGTTTAGAAAATTCAAGGTTAATAAAGCATTATGTAATCTATTTCTGGTGGTATTTTCAGTCCCTTTCTGTTTGTTCAGAATCCAAGAAGTTCTCTTTATGAAGTTAATCCTCTTGCTTTTTGGATAGTTGTTATTAATGTCTCCCAAAAAATTAGCACAAGCTCTTTGACATGCTTCATTATCTTCCCATAATTTCTTTAGTTCATCAGCAGTGAAAGGCACTATAATTTCTGCTGGGTCTATGCCTGCTAGTTGACAAAGTCTCAGCTTGCCTTTTATAATTAACTCAGAGACTTTTTCCACATAAGTTTTCAGTTTCTTACTTGGTTTATGTGGTAAAAAGATCCATTCCAAAATAATATCATCTCTCTGCATTAAAATTCCTGTAGGAGAAATTTTTGATGGTAGTATGACGAGAATACAATCGAGCTCTGGATTCAGCCTGTCCACATGTGCCTGTTGCAATTTTTCCTCAATCATTGTCAGTTCCTTTTCTGCTTCAGCTGTTAATTCTCTGGGACTTTTTAAATCTTTATCACCATCCAAGGTTTTGTTCAAATGAATTATTAAATCAGATGTTATTCCAATAGCTGGTCGTAGACTGGAAATGTCTCCTAACAGTCTTTGAAAGTCATTAAGAGTCCGTAGGCGATCTCTCCTAATTTGTGCTTTTTGTGTCTTAATTTTTTGCAAACCTATTTTATAACCAAAATAATTAACAGAATCTCCCTTCTGAATCTTTTCAGGAGCTAATTGCAATCCCCATTTAGGTAAAAGTATCTTTATTTCTTCAAACAGTCTATTCAAGTTATCCATGTTTGAATCGGATAACAAGATGTCGTCCATGTAATGGTATACTATAGATCTGGGAAATTTCTTGCATATTATTTGCAATGGTTGGTTCACAAAATATTGGCACAGGGAGGGGCTATTTAACATACCCTGGGGGAGAACGGTCCAGTGGAACCTCCTCGAAGGTTGAGAATTGTTATAAGTAGGCACTGTGAAGGCAAATTTTTCTCTATCTTCTTTTTGCAAAGGTATAGTGAAAAAACAATCCTTTAAATCAATAACTATGAGAGGCCATCCTTTTGGTAATAAAGAGGGCACAGGAATTCCAGATTGCAGAGGGCCCATAGGTTGAATAACCTTGTTGATGGCCCTGAGATCTGTCACCATTCTCCATTTACCTGATTTTTTCTTAAAACAAATACAGGAGAATTCCAAGGGCTGGTAGATTCTTCTATATGTCCAGCATCTAATTGTTCTTGTACCAGCTGTTCTAAAGCCTGTAACTTTTCCTCAGCTAAAGGCCATTGCTTTGTCCATATTGGTTTCTCAGTCAACCATTTTAGAGGCAAGGCTGTTGGTATCTCTGAAGGGACATCAATTGCTTGTTCTTTTACAGTCCGAATGGCCAGTTTTCTCCGTTTGTAATATCTTTTAATATTATTCTCAGAAATATAGGCTCTAGATTTAGCAGGAATGTTAATTTCGGTATTCCATTGTTGTAATAGGTCACGACCCCATAAATTCATCGCGATATTGGCTACATATGGCTTTAATTTTCCTATTTGTCCCTCTGGCCCTATACATTCAACCCATCTCGTGCTCTGCCTTACTCGAGATAGGGTTCCAATTCCCAGGAGCTGAACATTTACATTCTGAAGAGGCCAATACGGATGCCAAGATTCTGGGGTAATGATACTTACATCAGCACCTGTGTCCAGTAGGCCAGTAATAAAAATGCCATTTACACACACTCTCAGTTTAGGTGTTTGATCATTTATAGAAGTTTGCCAAAACACACATAACTTATCTTTCTGATCATTATTGCTTGTAACAGTAGGCATGGGGCTTCCTAAATGTCCTGATGAGGCACGTTCTCTGCAGAAACTGGATATGACTGAACCATGTTTGTCATGGGGGCCTGTGAGGCCCCCCTCTCACGTTTCCCGGCTGTATCAGGTTGCCTTGTCTATCTCTTGTAGACCTGCATTCATTCGTCCAATGTCTGCTCTTTCCACATCTTCTACATAAACCTGAAGGCTGAGTCCTCCTATTTCTGTTCTTTCTAGAAGATGCATTATTATTATTATTTCTGAAAGATGCATTATTATTATTATTATTATTATTATTATTATTATTTCTGAAAATCCGTTGTCTACAATTCCTTTTCATATGACCCATTTTTTCACAATTAAAACATTTGGTATACTGGTGTCTCCTTTTACCATTGGAAATTGCTTCTTCTACCCATGCTTCAGTGCCATAATCAAATGTATCAACATTGAGTGTATGCAAGACCCATTCTTCCAACGGCGCTGATCTGAGCTTTAAACGACCCAAAATCCTTTTGCATTCCACATTTGCATATTCATAAGCCAAAGACTCAATCATTATACGTCTTGCTTCTGGGTCAGATATTCCTATTTGTACAGCCTTAGTTAATCTTTGTAAAAAGTCACTAAAGGTTTCTCTCTGACCCTGTTTAACTCTGACAAATGATTCCATTCTCTGTCCTGGGTCTTGTACCCTGTCCCAAGCCCTTAAGGCTGCTGTAGTACACATGGAGAGTGTGTTTTCATCCAAATTAGCTTGTTCCTGAGGGTCGGAAAAGAGCCCTTCACCTAGAATTTGATCTAGGGAAATGTCAATTCCCTTCACTTTTTCCTGCTGTTCTAAGAGTCTAGCCTCTTGCCTGAATAAGCATTTTCATTTCAATTGTGGTCCACTCTTGAGTACCGCAGAGCTCAGCTGGAGCCAGTCTGAGGGGGTTGCTCTGCTTGTCTTGGCCCAAGATCTTAGCATCTCTTTAACAAAAGAGGCTTGCATCCCAAAAGTCATGACAGCCTGTTTTATTTCCTTGAGATCATTCATACGCACAGGCTCACATGTATCCTCCTTGATGACCCTAGGGTTTTTGGAACCAATCACCTTCTCTGTTGTTATTACTGTAAAGGCAGGTAGAGCTGTAGGTAGAGCTTTGTGGAAATTGTCCCGGAGAGACTTAACCACAGATGTAGTTAAAATTTGCCTTTCTACCCTTTGCTCTTCCTCATCAAAATTTAGAAATTCCTCAATCTTTTCAATCCTATTCACCATTGCCTTCTGCAATGTCTGAATCTCCTGTCCAGAATTATGTTCCAAAGCCTTCATTGAGGATTCTAAAGTATGAAGTTTGTCCGTTAGAGATAACATCTCATCTTTGGACATAATTTTTATGGCATAAACCGTGCCTTCTTGTATTGACAATCTTTCCGTCAATCTGTCATAAGCTTTAGACAAAATCTGATTGTCACATTCAGCAGTTTTGATTCTCTCAGTTAATGTTTCATTTCCTACAGAAAGGGACTGAATCTTATGGTCCAGATCAGCTGTTCCCTCTTCCATAGTAATGAATTTCTCCTTAACATCAGCCTGAAGAACTTCAACCTGATTCTTGAGAAGATTGTTATCAGCCTGGAGAACTTCAAACTGATTCTCGAAAAGATTGTTATCAGTCTGGAG
Organism: Microtus oregoni; assembly: GCF_018167655.1. NCBI lineage: Eukaryota > Metazoa > Chordata > Mammalia > Rodentia > Cricetidae > Microtus > Microtus oregoni. The sequence goes on along the minus strand of NW_024543828.1, from coordinate 4,611,277 downwards.
AACTTCAACCTGATTCTTGAGAAGATTGTTATCAGCCTGGAGAACTTCAAACTGATTCTTGAGAAGATTGTTATCAGCCTGGAGAACTTCAAACTGATTCTTGAGAAGATTGTTGTCATTCTCAATTGTTTTTAAGCATTCAATCTCTACCTTAAGAATCCTGGATTCGTCTCGTAAAGACTTTATCATATTTCTATTATCAAACCATTTGGTGCCAATGAAAACTACGAATCCCAGAAGGATCCATATATGTGGGGTGATAGACACCTCTTGTAAAATCTCCCACATGGTACAATTAAAAAAATCATTAAATTCTTGAACAGTAATGTGTTCAGACATTTTATTTATAAAAGAAAATTTTTTTACCTGCAATGATCGATTCCTGCCAGTGGTGGTCTCTGAGTTTTTGGAGCCTGTCCTAGAACTAGCTCTTGTAGACCAGGCTGGCCTTGAACTCACAGAGATCCGCCTGTCTCTGCCTCCCACGTGCTGGGATTGAAGGCATGCACTACCAAGGCCTGGCAGGCCTCAAACTCACAGAGATCTGCCTGCCTCTGCTTCCCAAGTGCTGGGATTAAAGGCGTGCTCTACCACTGCCTGGCCGGCCTCAAACTTGTGATCCTCCTGCCTCTGCCTCCTTCAGCAAATCCTACCGGCGTGGGCCACCACAACTGGCCAAGTCACTATGTAACAGACCAAAATCTGACACTGTGGCAGCTTTTGTTGCAAAACCGCAAGTACTTGAGCTTCTGCTAATTCAGGCAGTGGGGTTCCGCTGCAAAACTTAGCCAAGGCAGGCAGAATGGGCTTGTGTGGCCGAGTGTGTCTCGGACTCGGCACTGGGGCCGGAGTCACGAACTGAAAAACAGCACCCGGGAGGGTGCTGTGTTAGCTAGCGGGCTACCCGCTTGAGTAGGGGGCAAAACAGCCCGACGTTGGACGCCAAAATGTAGCGGCGTAAACGAATGCAGACAGAGTGTAAAAATATATATATATATATATATATATAGCTTTAATGTAGAAATAGACTTACAGAACCACCGTTCCCGCGGAGACCAGGAAAGCAGAAGCTAGAGCTCGGAGCTTACTTGCCAAATTTATAAGCAGACATTAGCCCGAGTCGAACACGCCCCTTAAGGGGCGGGACTTATCCCTACAACCTATGACCTATCTATCTTCAGATTCTCATTCAAATAATGAGTTCCATGTCACAGAGTGTGACTTAAATTCAATCAGAAGGTTGATGGTTGTTCCCATACCATTCATGCCACTATTGTACCATTGGATATATTCTACCATTGCAGTTGTTATTGTAGCTCTTAGGGTTCACAGCTGGATGAACTCAGTGATTACTTGATATTTTCATCAATTATTTCAAGATCTGGTAATTAATCTTTTCCTTGATTATGTGAACTCTGAAAAAATGTACATGAAATGAAAAAGAAAATAGAAGATTCAGAACATTTTTAATTCAGAACACACAGTCTGAGAAGGTTGCAACATCTAGAGTGACAGCATAGAACATAATATGGTACTTTATACAAAATCATGTAGATAAAATAAACAAAATGAAGTATTTTGCATAAGTCCACTGAAATATATTAATTAACTTTCTATAAAGGTTCAAAAGACATTTTATTGAAAAAAGGGAGTTTTTTCAATAAAATGTTTTGAAAGAGGTGAACATTAATGTAAATATAATTAACCCCATAGTTTATGCAATATTAATTGTTAGATTTGAATAAAAATGTGAAACCATAACATATTTATGGGAAAAATAGAAAGTTTTTCTATATTTGGATATGGAAATAGTTCTTAGTATGTGACTATACATATAATATGTGAACCAAAATGTTACATTGGATTTTATCAGAATGTCAAAATTTTGTTCTGACATGCCATTAAGAAAAGGAAAAGACAAGCTACAGAAAATATTTTATATATTTCACAAAATACTTGCTTTCAGAATTTATGAAAAAGTCAACTAAATATCAAAAACTGTAAGTGGGAAAATATTTGAAAGGGCAATAAGCCAAAGATAAAATATAGGTATCATATAAGTGCATGGAAATATGTTTAGTATCAGCAGTTATTAGGGACCTGCAAATCATTTCTGTAGACACAGCTCTACATACGTATAGGAATGCTTAATTTTTAAAAAGTTTGACAGGGCTGGGAATAAATCACAGTTGTGCAATACTTTCTTAACATGCATAAGTTAGAGGACCAGAACAAAACAAACTATCAAAACCCAAATAGCAATAAAAATGACAATATAAAAATACTAGTAATTGCATAAATATTGGAATTTGTTCACTGATGATTATATGTAATGATACTATTATGAAATCCATTTTGAAAGCCTACACTAAGATAAAACTGAATTTACCATATAGCCTAGACATTTTGCTATATAATAACTTCCTATAACAGAAGATAATTTTCTTTAACTGAAGTTTCTCTCCACAAATATTATTTATTCAAGCTCTACCATCTCCTTAAAACTGGAAATAACCATAAGTTGATGAATAAACAAATATCTGGACTACATTCATTTAGTGAAATACTATATAGCAGAAAGGGGCAAAAAAGGTCATTTTTCCATATATATATATATATATATATATATATATATATATATATATATATTACATATAAAATTTGGGTATTAAAGGAACTATGAAGAGTTTAAAAATCTAGTCTGAGCTGGGTGGTGATGGTTTCCACCTTTTATTCCAGGACTCAGGGGACAGGGGCAGGCAGATTTATGAGTCTGAGATAATCCTGGTCTACATAGTGAGTCCCAGGACAGCCAGACCTACACAGAAAATCCTTGTTTTTAAAAGATTGACACATAAAATAAAATTTAGTCTATAATGATATTTTTTTTATTATTGAGAAAAGGAAGTTCCACCTCCTCCCAGCCTCCCACTTCCCTCCCCCTCCTCCCACGCTTCTCCCCCTCCTCCCACCCTTCTCCCCCTCCAGTCCAAAGTGCAGTCAGGGTTCCCTACCCTATGGTAAGTCCTAGGTCCTCCCCACTCTGTCCATATCTATGAAGGTGAACATCCAAACTGGCTAGGCTCCCACAAAGCCAGCACATTGCGTAGGATCACAACCCCATGCCATTGTCCTTGGCTTCTCATCAGCCCTCATTGTTCACCATGCTCAGAGAGTCCAGTTTTAACCCATGCTTTTTCAGTCACAGTCCAGCTGGCCTTGTTAAGCTCCCAGTAGACCAGCTCCACTGTCTCTCAATGGGTGGGTGCACCCCTCGTGGTCCCGACTTCTTTCCTCATGTTATCCCTCCTTCTGCTCCTCACTGGGACCTTGGGAGCTCAGTCCAGTGCTCCAGTGTGGGTCTCTGTCTCTATCTCCATCCATCACCAGATGAAGGTTCTATGATGATATGCAAGATATTCGTCAGTATTGCTCTAGGATAGGGTCATTTCAGGTTCCCTATCCTCAGCTGCCCAAGGAACTAACTGGGGACCTTGGCTTGGGCACCTGGTAGCCACTCTAGGTTCAAGTCTCTTGCCAACCCTAAGGTGTCTCCCTTAACTAAGAATTGTGCTTCCGTGCTCCCCTATCCAACATTCCTTTATCCCTATCCTCCTTTTTCCCCAAGTTCCCCCCATCCTCCCCTTCTCCCGTTTCTCTCCCCATCTCTCCTTACTCCCATCCCACCCCACCCCCAAAATCCCAATTTTCTCCCCGGCAATTTTGTCTACTTTCCATAGCCAAGAGGACAACTATATGTTTTTCCTTTGGTTCACCTTCTTACTTAGCTTCTTTAGGATCACCAATTGTAGACTCCATGACCCTTATTTATGGCTAGAAACCAATTATGAGTGAGTACATCCCATATTCATCTTTTTGGGTCTGGGTTACCTCACTCAGAATAGTGTTTTCTATTTCCATCCATTTGCATGCAAAATTCGAGAATTCATTGTTTTTTTACCACAGTGTAGTACTCTAATGTGTAGATATTCCACACTTTCTTCATCCATTCTTCCATTGAAGGGCATCTAGGTTGTTTCCAGGTTCTGGCTATTACAAATAATACTGCTATGAACATGGTTGAACAAATGTTCTTGTCATATGATTGGGCATCTCTTGTGTATATTCCCAGGAGTGGTATTGCTGAATTTATGCATGTTACAGAAGCTCTGTAAATTTCTTAAGTGAAAGTTATAGTTGTTGAGAACAGATTAGTGTTTCCCAAGAATTAGCAATGAACAAGATTAATTAGAAGTCATGGGATGAGGATGCTTTAGAATTAAGGAAAATCATACTCTAATTGTAGCAGTTATACAAATGTACATGTATGTGTTCATGCTATAGGAAATCCTTCGGCCAATGGCCTCTAAATTACACCCCCACTTGGGCATGGTCTCTCATACTATAAATGCCAATGTAAAACATGGGCTTCTCCCTCGTGGTTAACACATTCTAGTGTGCCCACATGTTCATATGTTAAATTTCCTTGCTAATCTAGTCATTATAGTAAGAAAATGGAAACAGCCTAGATGCTCATCACCTGATGAAAAGATAAGGAAAGTATAGTACATTACAACATTGGAGTATTATTTAGTTATTATGAAAAATAAAATTTATAGTAAATAGATGCAGATATAAAAGTTATTTTTAATAAGGTAACACAGATCCAGAAAGGCAAATGTTCCATGTGTTCCCTAATATGTGGATGTTCACTTTGAGTGTTTATAAAGGTCAGGAAATTACTAAGGTACCAGAGGGTGGGGTTTCAATGAAAGTGATAGAACACAGCTTCATAAATCCTTCAATGGGAATAATCGTACAGAAAGTGTTAAGCTAGCATGATTATTAAAACTCAGAGAGAGAAATTGGGCAATGCAAAAAAAAAAAAAAGAAAGAAAGTGTTAAGCTGTAAGGGAATATGAGGACAGGGTAGAGGAGGGAATATGTGGAGGGTGTAGTGATGCGGTGAGCAGGCCTGCCTTTCGTCCCACCCAGCTCCCGCACAGCTAGCTTAGCCCCAGAAATAACAATGCAGAAACTGTATTAATTTAAACACTGCATGGCCCATTATCTCCAGCCCCTTATTGGCTAACTCTCACATCTTGCTTTAACCCATATCTAGTAACTGTGTAACACTACAGGGTCATGGCTTACTGGGAAGATTCTAACCCATGTCCATCTCAGGCAGGAGAATCATGGCATCTGCCTGACTCTGTTTTCTTCCTCCCAGAATTCTGTTCTGTCTAATCCACTCACCTAAGGGCTGGCTTATCAAAAGGCCAAGGCAGTTTCTTTATTAACCAATGAAAGTAACACATAGACAGATGACCCTCCTATATCAGGAAGAATTAACAGTAAAGTCATTTCAAATGTCACGCAGGAACATGCTATTATATATGCTTCCTAAAACATATGACTACACAAATATGAATAAAAAAGTAAACACCACAAGATAACAAACAAAAAGTTTCCTGTGAGTCTTAATCATCTCAGGCAGCAGTGTTGAATCTGTTCTGGATGTAGAACTCTGGCATCTGGGCCATCTATTACTACTGGAGATTTCTCAGGTGGTCTTCCTTGATCAAACCTGATTTTTTTTAACTCAGAATAAATCCACAGAATAAATCTGGCTGCCTGGCTAACTTATGCTCCAAAATAATTACATGGAAACTGTATTCTTTTAAGCACTGCTTGGGCCATTAGTTCTAGCCTCTTAATGGCTAATTCTCACATCCTGCCTAACCCATATTTAGTAATCTGTGTAGCACCAGACTTACCGGGAAAGATTCAGCATGTCTGACCTGGCAGCTTGCTTCATCGTGTCTGCCCTGGAGAGGAGAGGCATGGTGTCTGAGCTCACTTCCCTTCTTCTTCTTCCCAGCATTCTGTTCTGTTTATTTCACCAACCTATGTTCTAACTTATCAGGCCAAGCAGTTTCTTTATTAATTAACCAATGAAATCAACAGATTGATATAAGACACTCCCACATCATTTCCCCTTTTTCTGTTTAAACAAAAAAAAGAAGGCTTCAACTTTAACAGAACAAAATTACATATAACAAAACAGTTATCAAGCAAGAATTACAGTTACAATATTTACATCTATTTTATCTTTTAACATAACAAAGGAAAACTATAACTATAACTAACCATTCTTCAACTCCATCAAAGACTCCAGAAGGATATAATATTACCTAAGTAAACAAGAAGTAAGAAACTTCCAAAATTCTAGAAGTGACAGAGACATCTCGCTGTGGAAACAAAAGGAAAATCTCTTCTTATAGTCAACTATGTCTGCTAGCTATCAGTAGACTAAACTTTCTCAGGAAAAATGACTTTTTTTAAGTTAAAAATACTGACACTATTGTTTTTCATGCATATGATTACTCACACAACACTGACTGGTTTTGGGTCTGAATTGGACATCAGACATATACTACACCAACATTTTCTTCTCACTTCCTCAGCCAACCAGGTTTTGGGAAAAATATTTTTTAGTTTTAATAAATTTCTGAGACAGCCTGAGAAGAAATTCTTAACCAAAATAACAGCATTATGCATGGTTTCTTGGTAGCAGCAATTTCTTGAGATTGTTCTGCTTGCTAGAGTCAAACAAGTACTCTCATTTAAGAGAGGCTTCCTGACTCAGCTTTAGCTGTAAAACCATACAGTTCCTTTAAAATGTCCTGCCTCAAAACACTGAAATGGTGTTGATGAAAAGCTGAATGCATACTTTTTGGTTTTCAACTGTAGCAGGAAAAAAAGCTGCACTGTTTTAAAATACCAGCTGTCTGGGCTTTTCTGCCAGGACAAACTCTGACACTTTCAGGCAGGGGGTCTGACTATGGAATATTTGAGTGTGGTTTGTGAGCACACTTAGGACATTGAAATGCCACAGAGTTGTGGCAATAAACATGTATACAGCCAGTACCTCCACCATGAGGCTGGAATTGCAGAACACTAAGGAATAGGCGATCCAGCCATCAAAGCCACAGCTTTAATCCTACCTATATTGCTTGGTAAATTAAAGTCAGAAAAAAGAGATATACAATAAAGAGAGATTCAAAAATGATTCTTTACTCTTGCCCTCTGACTTTCCCTGTTTTCCTCAGCTCACATTTTTCTTTCTCCTTCTTCCTCCTTCATCATCTTGCTCCTTTTGTGACTCTCTTCCTTTTTCCCCCTTGTTCTCTAACCACAATTTTAAGTAAGATCATCAAATCTCAGAAAGAAAAAAAATAAATGTTTGTTCTTTTTCATGTTTGGATTCCAGCTTATAATGTATATATGTATATATTTAATATATATTAATATATATATATAGAGAGAGAGATTCACATGTGATACTAGTATATTGTTTAGAAAGAAGATGAATAAAAGGTAATATTAGATGATGAAATACTAAACTTAGATAAAAGACACAAGAAATGTGAAATAAGATATGAAGCCAAACATTTTCATAATTTAATTCTGTCATTGATTTGTATCTTGTTTGGTGTTCTGTTGCTTTGTAGAGACACCATGACCAATTGTTACAAAGGAAATCATTTAATTGAGATTGGTTAACAGTTCAGAAGTTTAGTCCATTATCATCATAGCAGGAAACAGTGTAGCATGCAAGGCAGACATGGTGCTAGAGAAATAGATGAGATTTCTATATCTGGACCCTCTGGGAACAGAAAGACATATTCACTGGGACTGGCTTCGGCTTTTTGAAATATTAAAGCCTTCCCCAATGACAAATTTCCTCCAACAAGGTCAAAAATCTTCTAACCCTTTCAAATAGTGTAACTCTCTGATAACCAAATATTCAAATCCATGAGCTTATGGACAGGTGTATAAAAATGCAATGGATAATGAAAATGTAAAACCAAACAAATCAATTACTGAACTTGTAAATGTGATTTTTATCATTTTTTTTATTTTTATATTGTTTATTGTTTATATTTCTACTACATAGGTCACAAGCAGTCCTCATCATCTTTTCTCTGGGACACATTCTATTCAACTTCTCAACTTTTGTAAAACTACCATCATTATGTATTTGAAAGTTCAAACCTCTGTTACTCTTTTAATAATTAAATCTGTTCTTTGACATTTCCATTAATGTGTTTAATATACTCTGATTACTCTTAGCACAATCCTTGTGAAACAGCACTCATCACCATGTGAAACAGCACTCATCCCTAGAAATCCTTTTCTCACATGTATGCCTTTTTGTTTTATTTGGTGACATACTAAGTTTAACTTGAGCCATCTATGTCATGATGGGTTTGGAAGCTATTGTATACAGAACAAAAGGCAATAATTTTCTCCCCTTGACTCTATTAATTGCAAATGGTTCATCAGTAATGTGTAAGGCTCCCTTGATTGCTTCCTCCATCTATGCCTAACTGTTGATTTGCTGGACCCATTTTTATAGAGACTTGGTGCAAGCATCTCTAGTTGCCATGACTTTCTGATTGCAATGGCTACATGTAAGAAGAAATCTTTTAACAGTTAACTGCATTTCTTAAACATTGTGAATATTCATTTTCAATATTCCTACTTCCTAGTAGTCTTCAATTTGTGGTCTTAAAGTCATTCATGTGCTAATAGAGCTTCTAAATCATTGATAACTGTTCTTTCAAGAGTAAATTACAGGACTGGAGAAATGCCTCAGTAGTTAGGAATATTTGTTGCTCTTGGGAAGGACCAGGGTTTATTTTTATACCATCGATTTGATGGCTCTCAACATTCTGTAGTGTGTAGTGTGTTTCAAGAGATTGAGCACATGCCTAATGCACATACATACATGCTCACAAACATGTATACAAACAAAATTCTAAAAGAGAAAGTCAGGCAATGTGGTTCACAATTTTAATCCCAGCTTGGGTGACAGAGGCAGGCAGATCTCTGTGAGTTTGAGGCCAGCCTAATGCACATACATACATGCTAGAGCAAACATGTATACACACAAAAATCTAAAAAAGAAAGTCAGGCAATGGTGGTGCACAATTTTAATCCCAGCTTGGGGGACAGAGGCAGGCAGATCTCTGTGAGTTTGAGGCCAGCCTGGCCTACAAGTGCTGATTGTGGAATAGGCTCCAAAGCTATTAAAAAAAATTAAAAAAGAAAATGTCATATTTTTCCCCTAATGACTTTAACCAGATTTATATAGAATGTGTGACTCTGGAGAGACACTTCAGAAATAATACCTCAGGAAAGATTAAGTTTATGACCCTGGTTCACAAAGGAAGTGAATACCACAGTTGTGATTCACAGGACATGAGATTTGGAGATAGAAGATTGAAAGTTCCTGGCACACAGTATGAACTGGGCACACACTGGCTATTATACTAATTAATCCTCACTGTATATATAAAACTGAACAGTGCAACCCTTTGAGGTCTCCTTCTGTGCTTTGAAATGTGATTTTTTTCCACAAAACAAAGGGAGTCACAAGGATCGTGGTTTACCTCTCTAAATGGAGTCTATTGTGAAGTATGAGCCATCCATGTGTTGAAACTCTTTTTCTAAATTTTAATAGAATACATTTGCCATGGCATAATGAGACTCCACATGATTTTTACTTTTCTTTATGCTTTAATTAGCCTTTATTTTTTTCTTTTCTTTATTTTGACTAGTGCTCTCTCAATCTCTACAGCCTTTTATTATGAACATTTGGTAGCAGACACTATGTATTCATCTTGGTGTTACCCTTTGACCCAGAATATTATAGCTTGTTTTATATTCTTTGGGAATTATACATGATTATAAAAATTTTATGTATTGTGCTTTGAGTGTTTAAATTCTGTATTCAAGAATGAGATTTGTGCAAATTTACCAAAATATTTTTCTCCTATTCCAGATACTTATCCCCAAATCATTGATTTTTTTAAATGCTGATTGTTTTCATTATAGTTTGTCTACTCTTAAATCTAGGTATTCTGAATTTGAATGTATGTCCATGCTACAGTTTAGAACAGCCATTAGCATACAAAGCTCCATGGGGCAAATCTTATCTGTCATCTGTTTTGATACATATTATTTTATTGAATAATAGCCATGTCTACAATTCTCTCAGTGGCCTTTATTTCATATTGACAGTGTTCATAGTTGTGCAAAAAAATATAATTACATACAAATCAAAACATATTTACTGTCTGGATCTTTACAGAGTATGTTGGTTGCATCTTTGACCAGTGCTTGTGTCACTCCATAGAAAGCAGCTGCTCATGAAATGGGAGAAATAAAATATTTTCTACCCTTATCTCTGTGTAAAATCTTTGTTACTTCAACCAGCTACAGACAAGAAAGAAGAGGTATACACTGAATTTTGCTGATTTTGAAACTCTGCTTTTAAGAAATTTTACTAAGAAAACTACCTAAATGTTTTCCTGGAGGGTTTTGCTGCTTTGATATACCTAAATTATAAAATACTTACAAAATTAAGGTTTTTCTGAAAGAAACAAATGTTTCTTAACCTTCACTGAATTACAGAAACCTGAACTTCACTATATTTTTCTCTTTACAGTAGTTCTACTTTACTTTAAAATGTTGTACATATTTTAACAAAAAGGCTCAGCCAGCAGTTGCAGATGAATTTAATGAGCCCTCGCGGGAACATTTCAAACTTGTTTTTTCTGTGATAAATAAAGCCCAATACTGATTTTTCAATGAATTCTAACACTTCCAGATAAATCAGAAGACTTCTGGAAAAGCATAAAAGAAGACTGTACAATGGTTGTTTTAATAAACGTTAAAGGTTATGAGTATTCTTGATATACCATATCTGTTATCAACCAATGAAAGCAACACATACACAGAAGGACTTCCCCCACCATAAATATAACATTCGACCTCATAATTCTATTTATAACTACACGTTGTAGATATGTATACCAAGTAACAAATATATAACTAGTCAAATTCCTTATTAAAGGCAAACAAAACAAACCTCAGCTAAAATTTCATCCTGTCTTTTTGTCTTGCAAACATTTATTTTATCTCTGTTTTTAGTCTTTGTCAGAAAAAATAAATAAAGCTTCTTTCTACAACATGTAGCAGTGCAGAGACATAATTTTTCAAAGTGTTAAGAAAAAGAGGTTGTGAATACTCAACCATAAACAGGACATGTGTATCTCCACTCACTCCACCTTACCCCCATGAACACATGCAAGTACTTTTCAAGGTGAGGAAAATAGAAGAGGAGGAAGAAAGAATGTAAGAGTAAGAACACAAGAACTGTGAAATTCTTTGTTTCATACTTTACTTGGCTATCACACTTGTGAACAAGCAGTAGTTGTGGTTACCTGTACAATAATTGAACAATATTAAGCCTGTCAACATTTCAGCATAGACAAGATAACAATACCCCAAGTCTTACTCCTTACTAAAGAGCTATTACAAGTTGATTGTTGCAGGGAGAAGAGGAATATGGGGTTTTTGAAGATGTAGCTACAAATGGTTAACCAAAATCCAGTGGATCACTGATACCTATGAACGTATGTGCAGTGCTAATAGGACTTAGTAGGTTATTTTCAAAAAGAAAGAACATGAAATTGAGAGAGACATTAGGGGAGGCATCTGGAAGAGAGTTGGAGATGGGAAATGGACAGAGATAGGATCATTTTTCATCAGATACATTAACCAAATTCTCAAAGAATATAAGATCTAAAGATGTACTTTTCTGATTACAGTTTTTACCACCTTTTCATGAAAGCAAAATATTGGCATAGGCTTCTGAGATTCATTTAAGATCCAAATTATAGCATATGTTCATTTAAAGGTAGGACAGATGAGATACAATAATGTAGAATTTGCCCAAAATCAAACTGTTAAGAGGAACAAAGATTCCCTTCTAAGAAACACAGGCTTTGAGTACAGATTCTCAAACATAGCTCCATAAGTATGATAAAGCAGGAAACAGTAAGAATTCCAAAAATAAGTCATACACTGAAGTCTTAAGAGCTTTACTTCTAAAACCCCATCATCCAAACACTTCCAATTTAATGGGATGGTTATAGAAAACATGGCTCTTTAATGTCATGTATGAGCCAAATATTCTTTGTTTAGGCACAACTTTTACCAAAGTTCTCTTGAGAAGTGGAATGAGATAGGCTCCTTTGTCTCTGCAGAACTCTTCCAGTGTGAAGGCTTGGTAATTGATGTTTTATATTAAGCAGTTTTTTTTATTTTATTAAAAGTGAAGAAAGTGTATCTATTAATATTGCATTATCACTCGGACAGCTCCCATTTTCAAAATCATGAAATCAGCTATGTTTTCTAATGTGGTGCTCATCGGTTTAGTTTAGTAGAAGAAACACAGATATATCTCGGGGCACATCAAAAACACCTACTTTCCCGACAGTGAAATAAAATTATTTTAATTTTCAAAGTCATCCATTCTTGTCTTGTTGAAATAAACAACAAACCATGTGCGTATTTTTCAATTCATTGATTAAATTTATTTATGTTTATATGGTATATCAAATTTTCAAATACAATTGCTATTTTGAGCTTTATAAAAACCTTATTACCTTTTAAAATAGCTATTGTATATTATTCTTTATTTTTTCTGTATCAAAATTTAATGTCTATAAAATCATTTATATCCAATTATCATGTTGTTTAATATTTACTATCTTACTAAAATTCTAGAAAATTTACTAGACAAAAAGTCTAAAATTGTCTTTGCATTGGGATGGGAATTTAAGACAAAGTAATTAAAATAAAAATCAGCATGGTGAGTGGCCCTGGGGAAATGTATTTGGCAACTGGCATTATTTTAATTGCCTAAGTCCTGAAAAACACAGAGTCTTCATTCAGAGGGAAAAAAATGATGGTCAGAGAAGACTTGATTAAAAATTCTAGTTGAAGAAGGAATTTGCACTTACATGATAAGAAAATGTACAGGCAGGCAAAAATAGTAAATGTCATTTATAAGAGCAGCTTGGAAGAAAGCATGAAAGGGAGATAAATTATCCATAATCATAGATAAAGAGAACTAAAGTTATGGTAGCATACAGCATAAAAATCCTTCCTAGGTAGAGTTTATAATCTAGTGGAAAATGAAAAGGTATGTAAGTAATAACAAGGAAAATATATGTTTATTCTAAGCAATCCATGAAAAAGCAAAGCAGACTGTATCAACAAGTGGATTGATGTTGTTTTATGTGATTATTACTAATACAATGGTGAATTGTAAGAAATCTGGATAAAGGAAGATTTTACTAAACAGGAAGTGGAAAGTATATGTATGGCCACTTCAGTAAGTGCTGTTAACATATTTAAAGAACATTAACAAGGTCTATGTACTCAGGAAGAGGACAATGAAGCATGAATATGGGAGAATAATGAAAGGGTAGTAGAAAAAGTACAGCATGAAGAAACCTCTTATTACTATTTTAAAAAAGGAAAGATTGTTTAATATAAATAAATGGTGAAGTTTTATAAATGGATTCAACACTTTCAGTTCCCAGTTGCGTAGTCCCAAATAATCACAGAAAAGCTTAACACTAATTATAAACTGCTTGGCCTATTGCTAACTAGCTCTTACAATATAAATTGACCCATATCTATTAATATATATTTTGGTGAATGACTCCATGATGTTACGTGTTTTCTAATACATCTTGTTGCTCTAGTAACTAAATGGAATCTGCCCAGATTCTGCTCCTTTCTCTGTATTTTCAGTTTGCTACTTTTGCCTGGCTCCACTTTGCTTTGCTATTGGCAAAATCAGCTGTTTTATTAACTAATGGATATAAAACATATTCACAGCATAGAAAAGGGCAAAGTTTTTTTTATTTATATTTTCATGATTAAAAAACAAACAAACAAAAAAATAACAGGGCCAGACCCAGACCCAACTTTTCAAATTCTCATTCTGTTTATTGTGTGGAAAAGACAGAACAGATTTATGAAGTTGAAATAAGATAGAAGTGGTAAATATGAGAGAAGAACCTGGTTTGAAACAGGTTCCATTAATAGACATAGAAGATACTCCTTATTGAATATAACAGATTTTACACTTCATTTTCTTCTGGGAAGAAAAGACAATATAACCAGTGGTGATTATAGAATTTTTTCCTGGCAATAAAAGGGCAGTTACATGAAAATTGGGAAGTTACAAAGTAGTAGGTGTATTTACCATGTAAAGCAGAATTGAAATTAAATTAGATACAATTGTGGAATGTTTATGGTTCATGTCTTCCAGTTATTTATTCCTGGGAAAAATCTACTGCACAAGATATTGATTTAAAGTATACAAACATTAGGGGCTAAAACAAAAACTCAGTATTTAAGAGCAATTGCTGATCTTGCAAAAATTATAAGTTCAGTTCTCAGCACAAATATTTGGTAGCTCACAACTGCTTATATATTTAGTGCCAGAAAGATCTGATGCCTTCTTCTGTCCTATATAGGCACCTGAACTTAGGCACAATTATTCCACATAGATACAGACACATAATTAAAAATACATTTTTAAAAAAATATATTAGTATGTATTTTAGTTAAATACCTGCTAGTTAGCTCGACTTGATAATCGCCACTACATAATAAATTGAACTTGGGGGAATGTTTCATTATTACACTTTCAAGTCTGATAACTTACTAGTTTTCAGAAAGAACCTTGCCTGCATTATTAGCCAAAGTACTGACAGACAACTTCTTCAGTTGCATAGATTTGTTTCCACCATTATGTCTTGGTTCAACTGGAAAGCATAACAAAAGAGAAAGAGGTAAAGTATAATCATGCATTTTATTTTACCACCTAGACTTAGAAGTTAAGGTGTTAATTACATCACATTCTCCTGTGAAGACAATCAAAAATATCTACTTTGGTTCAAGCGAAGAAGACATTGACATTTTCTCTGGAAGGAGAAGTGATGTATTTCAAAAAAAGAGTATATGTGAGATCAGAAATATCACTCTTATTTTCATAAAACAATATATATCAGCATTCAAGTGGATATTGTAAAACAGGAAGTTGAATTTGTATTCCTAGTGTTCAGGATAGCAGTGTTACAAGATATACAGCAGAAATTCTACAAGAAAATGTTTTGAACTAAGTGGAGTTAAATTGGATAGTCTAAAGAGAAGAAGGCTGGTTTAGGTGTTGCTGGAGAATTACAACACAAAAGTAAAAGTTCAGGAAGAAAAAAGAGGAAACAGCAATAACTGAGCAAAAATAAATGAAAAAGGTGTGTATAATTGTGTGTGTGTGAGAGAGATAATCTTTTTGTAGACTGTGAAGTTGTGTCTCTGTCCTTCCTCACCTGCCTAAGGCATCTTCAGATTGGTTTAGTGAAGAGCTGAATGGTTAATAGCTAGACAGGAGAGGATAGCTAGGACTTCCATGGGGAGATGGAAACTCTGGGGAAAGAACCTGAGGCAGGGTAGATACGTCAGCCCATTCACAGAGAATGTATGGTACTAAGAGTTAACAAGCCTCAGGACAGAATTTAAAATAATATAAATGTGTTAATTTACATTTTAAGAGCTAGTTGGAAACAACTATAAGCTAAGACTGAGCTTTAATAATTAATAAAAAGTCTCTGTGTCATTATTTGGGAGTTCACAGAAATTCCAACTGTGTGTCTGTGTGTGTGTGTGTTTCTGTGTGGTATGTGAGTGTGCGCATGTGTGGACATGTATGTTCAGGAAGAAGACAAGGCATTTGCTATAAATCCAAGGAAAAAGACTATATAGATCAGGAGGCATAAACTGAACAAAATAATGCTTTTAATTTTAGCAAATAGACACTGAAATAAATACTATTTACAATTTTTGTTTAGTTTAATATGAGCTGGTTTGTGGAAGTGGTTTAAATGAGAGAGTCTAAACAGTAAAGACATAGGACAGGATATGAGGAATGAAGTCATTTTATGGACATATTTTGGTACTTTTATTTATTTTTTCGGTATATTTTAATTGTATATTACCTTATCATATTAGTTTATTTAGTGGATTAGAACAACAATTGATTCTCTCATAGTTCTTGAAGCCAGAAGTCTGAAGTAAGGCCCAAGATGGAGAAATCAAGGCATTATTAAGGGCTGGTTACTATTGGGGAGATTTTGTTACAGTCTTTCTTTTTGACTCTTTCAAAATCTAGAAAAGCTTGGTTGTTGCTATATCACTTACTTGTCTTCCTCCTTCATCCTTCTTCAGCCTTTCTGCCACTTAACTATGGAGCTTTTTATTAAATCAGAAGTAGCTGGATACTTCCAGTATGTTTCCTCATAAAGCACATTAAAAATCTGTGCTTTTTATGTAATAGAGGTAGCATTCTGAAGATACCGGAAAGCCAATATAAACATCTTTGGCAATATTATTTACACAAATACACCAGTCAATGTCAAAAGGTGAGTCATTAAACATAGCAAAAAATTTTCTCAACGGGAAATTGTTTTTTCTTTGATATATAAGATTTTAAATTATCTACTCTTATTTAGTTACTATTCCTGTTCAAATTAAAAAGAATTTCTATTGTCTTAATTTATTTTCCATATAATGAGAACAGTAAAAGCTATCATTTCAGAGCTACTTTAAAAAAAAAAAAACTCTGTAGTTATCTCCCATACTCATGGATAGGTAGGATCAACATAGTAAAAATGGCAATTCTACAAAAAGCAATCTATAGATTCAATGCAATCCCCATCAAAATCCAAACAAAATTCTTCAGAGTAGAGAGAACAATAATCAACTTTATGTAGATAAACAAAAAACCCAGGATAGCCAAAACAATTCTATACAATAAAAGTACTTCCAGAGGCATTTCCACCCCTGTCTTCTAACTATTACAGAGCTACAGTAATGAAAACAGCTTGGTATTGGCCTAAAAACAGAGACGCTGACCAATGGAATCGAATTGAAGACCCGGATATTTATCCACAATCCTATGAACATCTGATTTTCAACAAAGGAGCTAAAATTATACAATGGAAGAAAGAAAACATCTTTAGCAAATGGTGCTGGCATAACTGGATGTCAACCTGTAGAAGAATGAAAATAGATCCATATCTATCCCCATGCACAAAACTCAAGTCCAAATGGATTAAAGACCTCAACATAAATATGATCACACTGAAACACATGGGCACAGGAGACCACTTCCTACATAGAATCCCAGTAGCACAGACAATAAGAGCAACAATGAATAAATGAGACCTCCTGAAACTGAGAAGCTTCTGTAAAGCAAAGGACACGGTCATTAAGACAAATTTGGCAGCCTACTGAATGGGAGAAGATCTTCACCAACCCCCCATCAGACAAAGTTCTGATCTCCAAAATATATAAAGAACTCAAAAAACTAGACATCAAAACTCTAATTACCCCAATTATAAAATATGGTACTGAACTGAACAGAGAATTCTCAACAGAAGAAGTTCAAATGGCCAAAAGACACATAAGGTCATGTTTAACCTCTTTAGCGATTAGGGAAATGCAAATCAAAACAACTTTGAGATATCATATTACACCTGTCATAATGGCTAAAATAAAAAAAAAAAACAAATGATAGCCTATGCTGGAGATGATGAGGAGTAAGGGGAACACTCTTCCATTGTTGGTGGGAATGCAAACTTGTGCAACCACTTTGGAAATCCTTGTGGCTGTTTCTCAGGAAACTGGGAGTCAACTGCCTCAGGATCCAGCAATTCCACTCATATATATGCCAATCATACTATAAAAGCATTTGTTCAACTATGTTCATAGCAGTATTATTTGTAATATTCAGAACCTGGAAACAACCTAAGTGCCCCTCAATAGAAGAATGTATAAAGAAGGTATGGCACATATACACATTAGAGTTCTACTCAGCAGTAAAAAACAATGACATCTTGAATTTTGCATGTAAATGGATGGAAATAGAAAACACTTTACTGAGTGAGATAACTCAGACCCCAAAAGATGAATATGGTATGTACTCACTCATAAGTGGATTCTAGCTATAAACAAAGGACATGGAGCCTATAATTTGGAATTCTAGAGAAGCTAAATAAGAAGGTGAACCCAAAGAAAAATAGATATTTACTCTCCTGGATATTGGAAGTAGACAAGATTGCCAGAGAAAAGTGGGGAGCACAGGGGTAGGTCGTGTGGGAGGAGGGGAAAAAGAGAGAGAGAAGGGAGAAGGGGAGAATTGGTGAGAGCTTGGGAGAATGGGATGGTTGAGATGGTGGAAGAGTGGATATGGGAATATTGAAGATGATATCTTAATTAAGGGAGCCATTTTAGGGTTGACAGGAGACTTGCCTCTAGAGCGGATTCCAGGTGTCTAAGGAGATGTCTCCAGCTAGGTCTTTGGGAAGCAGAGGAGAGGATGCCTGAACTGGTCTTATCCCATAGTCACACTGATGAATATCTTGCATATCACCATAGAACCTTCATTCAGCGATGGATGGAAATAGAAACAGAGAACTACACTGGAGCACTGGACTGAGCTCCCAAGGTCCAGATGAAGAGCAGAAGGAGGGAGAACATGAGAAAGGAAGTCAGGACTATGAGGAGGGTGTCCACCCACTGAGACAATGCAACAGATCTAATGGGAGCTCACCAAGGCCAGCTGGACTGGGACTGAAGAAGTATGTGATCAGACCAGACTCTCTGAATGTGGCTGACAATGAGGGTTGACTGAGAAGCCAATGATAATGGTACTGGGTTTTGATTTTACTGCATGTACTAGCTTTTTGGGAGCCTAGTCTGTTTGGATGCACACCTTCCTAGACCTGGATGGAGTGGGGAGGGCCTTGGACTTCCCACAGGGCAGGGCACCCTGACTTCTCTTAGGACTGGAGAGGGAGGGGAAGGGGAGAGTAGAAGGGAAATGGGAGGAGGTGGAAATTTTTAATAAATAAATAAATAAATTAAAAATTATTTAGTAATGTGTACACATTATGACGATTTACTCTTGCAAAGTCTTACATATTTCAGGATCCATGTCTGCAAAAATAACAGTATGAAGGCATTCACATTTAATAATATACATTTTCAAGATCAACAAGAGTTATTATGTACTTTGATAAATTATATTAATTTGTGCACCTAAATTCAATGAAACGTAACTGACACTATGACAGGTAACCTATACATTGTGATAAATAAAGGAACCTTTGAACCTCATAAAATAGGATACCATTTTTCTTCAGACCTTGATGAAGAACAGAAATCATTAAACTCAACTCATATGAGATGACATATCATACTGTGTTATGACATATCTAATGCAGACTAATATCCTATTACCTTATCTCCTATTTCAACAAAGTTAACTCATATAAGTTCAAGGTTATGTGTAATATTGGCAAACATGTATTACATATAGTGAAGATATGACATAGAAAGCAAAAAGTAGTTTGTCTATAGTCATACAAGTAACAAAGGTAGATCAATAGAAACATTCTAAACTTAGAGCCTGAGCTTTACAAACTGCATGATACAATCTTTCGTATCTGGGAAATTCTTTTCTCTTAGACATTTTATTCTAGTATGATTTTAAATGAACAAATCCAGTGATAAAATATACAGAGCTCTTAGGATTATACAGGACAGAAACCATGCCTGGTTATGCATCTAAGCAAGAAAATGGTATCACATGAAGATAAGTTTTGGTTGATAAAGTAAGTATATTTATCATTTTTATTAAAATATTCATTGCCTTATTAAATTTTCTTAACTATGGAATGGAAACAGAAATACCATTTTTAAAATCAGTAACAGCTCAAATAAATTAAGGTTTCACTTCAAGGTCACACAATCAATAGAGCTGGCATTTTTGCAAACAGAGTACCAATGATTTTGAATCTCACTATGTTAATGCATGTTCCATTTCATCATTTATGGAAGTCTCATTCTCTTTGAAAGTAGAGTGGAAGTTTTAAGCAGATAGATGATAGATAGATAGATAGATAGATAGATAGATAGATAGAAAGAAAGATAGATAGATAGATAGATGATAGATAGATAGATAGATAGATAGATAGACAGCAGACAGACAGATGATAGATAGATAGATAGATAGATAGATAGATAGATAGATAGATAGATAGATAGATAGATGATAGACAGATAGATAAGGGCATGTAGGGATATATTTTTCAAAGAAATACAAAGACCATAAATTTGCAGTCTTTGTGATTTAGGATTTTCTGCTGTGACCTTATGAAACATATTAATAGATATTTAAACTACGTGTTTCCAGATACTCAATTAGCTTTAGAGTTTATGATGAGAAAAATATTATCAACAAAGAGTCATTCTGTATTTTTATCATACATAGGGAAGAAAATTAACATAGACTGGAAACTTTGAAAATTTCACTTAATCAAAGTAATACATGGTTGTTCATTTGTATTAATATAACAAATAGTCTCTGGTCATCAGTATAAGCTCAAGTAAATCTCTGTGGTGCAGATCATCTTCACAATATATTAATCTGTGACCCTGTTATATCAGAATCAATTCCTTACACTCGCAAAGATTGTAGTCAGTTGTATTCAGTACAGTATCTTCCTCTGTAAGTGAATGTATTTCTTCAAACATTTATAATGAGATTCCTCAATTACATCAATGAAAAGAGGATTTCTAGAGTGCTGATGTCAATACATTTTTATATAGGGACTTTGGCCAGACTAAAAATTTCTGACTGAAATCGATGTTTATTGAATATGCACAAGAGAAATGGTACTTTATATAATGTTTTTCAAATGGAATGTATATTTTAAAATGCATTTTGAAACACAGATTTTTAGAGGATGAAACTTTTGTCATACAATTGAAGAGAATATTGATCTATGTGTAACATCATTTTGATTATTTCAAGAAAAAAATTATAATATTATCAATAAGGCTCATATTTTGCATGGACTTAAACTGTGGGGGAGTGACAGTAAAACTAAAAACATCTATGGTGTTTTCAGAAATTTTCCTAGACATTTCATATTTTAATAAAAATTGTTGCTGGGAGGTGGTGACACACAGCTGTAACATTAGGGTTCTGGAGGTAGAGGCAGGCAAATCTCTGTGAGTTCTTGGCCAGCCAGCTCTATGATTGAGTTCCGGGACAGCCAGGACTATTATACAGAGAAATCCTGTCTCAAAAAAACAATCAAAACAAAACAAAAAATCTTCATACTAAGTTGAAATTAATGTAAGCATTTGAGCATACATATAATGAACAAATAGATCAAAACAAAGCAAAACAAAAGATAAAAGAAAACTTAAAAGTTATCTACCTCACCTGAGTATAAAGCTTCTGGATTGCCAGGTATTAGCATAGCAAAGCCATCAGTACAGAGAAACTGAAGTCAGAGACTGTGAACTATTTTCAACCCGATAAATTTTTGCCAACGCAATAATCCAAATCAGAACAAATCAAACCGAATTAGTAAAAACCTAGGTTTATTGCATACCATCACTCCCAGGAAGGAAGACCAGGAAACCCTCGGGAGGAGAGAGGAAAGGAGAACTAGAAAGATTGCCTGTTCTGTTCTCTGGAGAAGGGAGGGCAATTTAAATAGCCTGTGGGAGGGGTCACTGTTTGGTGCTTCCTTGGTGGTGGAGTTTGGACAGAAGAAGGGTCTTGAAATGAAACTTTCCTCCCAATTACCCATAATGGATGCCAGGGGCTGGGTTGAAACCCCACCCAAACATTCCAGACTCTTTGGATATAAGGATCTCAGTGGTTGGGATGAAGCTTCAACCAAACACAGACTATACATTGTCACTTTCCCTTTAGATCTAGAATTTAAGAATATTTCAATTTGTGACATAAACTATAAAGCTCTAAATGGCTATGATGGGAAAGACTCCTAGAAAACAGTCCCTGGAGATTAGAAAAGATAAAACATATAAGCCTGTCAACGTTATTCTGTTAAAAACAAAGTTTATAAAATATGAAATAAAAGGAATATCTTTAAAGTTAACCAAAATAATGCCCAACCAAATACTCATCTTATAAAATTGTGCTTTATATAATGAGATATTAAATTTGACTTTTTTTTTGTTGGTTTGTTTTTCAAGATAGAGTTTCTCCGTAGCTTGGGAGCCTGTCCTGGAACTAGCTCTTGTAGACCAGGCCAGGCTGGTCTTGAACTCACAGAGATCTGCCTGCCTCTACTTCCTGAGTGCTGGGATATCAGTCTTATTTTTACAGATGAGCTGTCTAAAACACTATCATTAAGAGACTTACCAAAGTTTCAACACATGGTAAATTTTGTACTCAAAATCAGGAATCAGATGTATGTAAATCAGATTTTAGAATTAGAACAGAGCTCAAGTGCCATTAGATAATAGAAATATTTTGCCGTGTTCAATGAACAATAGAATTGGTATTA
The DNA here is from genome assembly GCF_018167655.1 of Microtus oregoni. Taxonomy (NCBI): domain Eukaryota; kingdom Metazoa; phylum Chordata; class Mammalia; order Rodentia; family Cricetidae; genus Microtus; species Microtus oregoni. Next base: position 4,588,955 of record NW_024543828.1, on the reverse strand, counting down.
TGAAAAAGGCTTTCTTGCACAAAGTAATCTATTGAAAGACCCTTGACGAGGACCTCTTTTCGGGAGGAGACCTCCCCAACGCCAAGGAACAGGCCGAGACTGCACAGATGCAAATCGCAAGAGGTTTATTGAGTAGGCACAGGTACCTGTGGGCAGCAAGATCTCTCGGAAGATTTGCGCACCTGCCAACTGGAGGGTGGGCTTTTTATAGGGAAGAGCAAAAAGCAAGTTTACAGAAGCAAAAGCGTGGTTATTGGTCGACTGGAATGAGGCGGGGGCATGAATGGTTTCCTCTCTCAGCATGGGTGTCAGCAAGAAGCAAGTTTACAGAAGCAAAAGCATGGTTATCGGAATGTGGTAGGGGGCATGAATGGTTTCCTCTCTCAGCATGGATGCCTGGCAACAATCATCCTGTTCCTATCTTATAGCTAACCTGCTTTGTTGACATCCTATCTTATTGACATCTTGCCTTGCAGTCTTCCTATCTCTATCTCATAGATCTCCTGCCCTCCCAGGCACATGGGATGTTCTTATGGGAGCAGGCTGGCTGCTGATCCAGAGAATTTTTTAAAAGCAAACAGGACGTTCCCCTGGGAGCATGCTAGCTACGGGTTTTGAGGAGGGGGTCTGTAGGTTCTTTCACTATAGATTTCATATAATCTTAATCGGAATTCCTATGGTGTCCTTAATGGAAACTTTTAGAAATGCTTAAATTCATATAGAACCACAAAAGAACCCAGGAAGCCCAAGTAACTATGAGAAAAAAAAAAGAGAACAATAAGTATGATGAGGATATCACCATACCTGTTTTCAATTTACTATATACCATAGCAACACATGGTCTGGAACTTAAACAGCCACAGTAATCTGTCTCATAGAACTGAGTTTCTAGAATTGAATCTACTTGTCTATAGATCTTTGCTTTTCTTTTAGATGTCAAGAAAACATAATTAAATAAAGAACAGTATTTTCAACAAATGTCATTGGTAAAACATATTGAAGAATGGATGTATAAGGTATTTACCTTATCTGAAACAACCCTAATATTCAGAAGGATTAATACAATATCTGAAGCAGAATTGTTTTGAGAGAAAAGTACTAGAAATGAGTAGATGAAAGGATATTTGAATAGGACTCTAATCACTCAGGAAATAATGCTATGATTTAAAAAAATGGGATTGACTGAAATCAAAAAGGTTTGGGATAGGAAATAATTAAGTGAAGTGATAGCCTGAAGAATGGAAGGAAATCTCAGATAACTTCACATGTAACAATGGATTAATATTGAAAATATATGAGGAACTCTATAAACTAAAAACTAAAGAAATTCTAATAAATCTGTTGAAGAAATGAGCTAATGAAAGGGACAGTTCCTTAGAGATATTCACCAGGCCAACAAACAAGTAAAAACAATGATAAATATCAGGAGCCACCAGTAAAATTCAAATTATGGCAACTTTGTGATACAAAGACTCTTTAGGAGGTCTGTTATTTTTGAGGGGAGACAGGGGATGTAGGGATATCTAGGGTTTAGGGGAGATCGCAGGGGAGAAACTGGAGGGCTGGGAAGAAAAATCTGTGGCCAGGATGTAATATATGAGAGAGGAAAAAAAAACAAAATAAATAATACTTTTAATAAAAGAACAAAATAAATCATTTACACTCTCACACACAAAGGAGTGGTCTACAGAGCTAGATACTTTCAAGATACCCAGGAATGCACAGAGAAATCCAGTGTTGAAAAATGAAATGAATAAATAAATAAAATAAGAAATTTATTTCTTAATAAATTAAATAAAATGCAAATAAAAAAAAGAAAAAAAGAAAAAGTAAAAAGAAGAAAAATACAGCAACAAATGGTAATGAAGGAATGAGAAAAAGATCCCTTAATACTCTGAAGAGTCTAAGAAGAATATAGACATATAGTAACCAGAAATAAGAAGGTAGAAAGAAAAAAAATAAAAAGTAGGAAACCAAGGAGAATGAGAGCCGACTGCCAGAAGTTTTCTCAGCAATTTAAGGATTAACTATTAACAGTGAAGTTCCTGGCTTTACAACAGACAACTCTGTCTACAAGGCAGAAGTGGCCCTCTGCAAACTGAGAGGCAGCTTTGAGATTACACCCCCTTAAGCCACTCATGACCAAACACGGGAATGTGAGCAGATTTAACCTTTAATTGATGGGATGTTCATGACGTATTGGTTGTGTATTGTCCCATACGCTCTCCTGCTAGTAAAAACTGGCTGTGTCAGGGGAAGTGCAGAACTTTGATAAATAACACCAGGAAGTGGCAGAGTAAAACAATAGGCTAAATACAAACTAGTCTATGAAAATTCATGTCAATAAAAAGTGTAAAAAATTGCTATAAAAAGAAGTGTTCAGATACTGCCCTTTGCCACATCCTCAGAATCCTGAACTGGCTGTAGTCACAGCTATAGCTGGTAAGTTTTTTGTCCCATGGAGATTTCTCTTTTTCTTTTCCTGGGATAAACTTTGGTCCTTGCTTACAAGCCTTGATTGACTGTTCTTCAATCAGTTGTGCAACCCTGCTGAACCCAACATCTCTAGTGAAACCACTTTTTAAGTTAGTATGGATGTTTCTGAAAGTAAAAATAAATAATTTTCCATAAAACTCTGCTATTATACTTATATTGTTTCCTTAAAGGTGTCCAAGCAAGCATATCACAAAGATACTTGAACATCAAGTCCTCCTGTAACACTACTCATAGGAGCTGAGTTATTGAATCAATTTGGTATCCCAAACAAGAGCAATGGAAAGAAAATGTGTTCTATATACTGTTATGATTTTGCTAGGGGTCCTGAGCAGCTTGCTGCAGGGTCCCGGTGGCTGGTCCCCAGCCATGTGTTGGCTGGCTGGTCCCACAGACAGTGAGTCCCCGGAAAGTGCAAGTTCCTGGTGAAGGGGCAAGTTCCTGGCAGTGAGAAGTATGGGCAGGCGGTGGGTGGTATGGGCAGGCAGTGGGTGGGAGGCACATGGACAGACACATCGTATAGAATAGAATTGAATATTTATTAGTTGAGTTATGGAGGGGAAGGAAAAAGGGGAGGAGGGGGTAAGAGAGAGAGAAAGAGGGATAGAAAGAGAAAGAGAAGAGAGAAAAAGAGTGGAGAAGAAGACAGAGAGAGAGAAAGAGAAAGAAGGGTGATGGAGGTGGGTTTTGTTTCTTATCTGTTGCTTTCATTGGTTAACTAATAAAGAAAACTGCTTGGCCTGATAGGATGGAAAATTAGGCAGGCGGAATAGACAGAACAGAATGCTGGGAGAAAGAAGCCGAGTCAGGCAGTCACCATGATTCTCCCATTCCAGACAGACACAGGTTAAGATCTTTCCTGGTAAGCCAGCTGTGGTGCTACACAGAATATTAGAAATGGGTTAGATCAATATATAAGAGCTATCCAATAAGAGGTTAAAACTAATGGGCCAAGCAGTGTTTAAAAGAATACAGTTTCTGTGTAATTAATTCGGGGCATAAGCTAGCCAGGTGGCTGGGAGCCGGGCGGAATGCAGCCCACCTATTCCTATTACAGAAGAGGAGAAGGAAAGAGAACAGAGAGAGCCAAGATGGTGAGAGAGGGAGGGGCTTCAGGAAGTGGATGTGGCTTGTCTCTTAAAGAGACGAACAATCATAAAATATACATAACATATACATTCATCTTAAAGATGAATGAAGCTATATCATTAGAATAAAATGTATGAAACTAAAGATAATCATATTAATTAAACAAGTCATACCACATTCGCTAGAGAAGCAGGCAGGTGATCTGATCACCCACCATCTTTTCCAAAAAATCTAGTCCCCCAGTCTCATTCTGAGGTATATATAACACCACTTGCTGTGGCCATTCTTTCCTCTTAGCCCCCATTCCCTAGGAACTAGTCTGATCCTTGTGACACATCCTGTTTTTCTCCCAGTTGTGGACCCTATTTACTTACCTCATCTAATTCACTTCCATTCCTAAGTGTCAGCTTTTAATACATAGAAGCTCATTCCACCCCATATTCTGTACAGAATTCCCTGTGGCCACCACTGTCAGGATCAAAGTATTCCCTCCCAGGCAACACTTTCCAAAGAACCAGAGAGGGCAACAGAAACCAAGGAATGAACCAACTACCCAATAAAGACAAGACAAGATATCTAGAATTACAATCTTTCCAAAGCCAGATGCCTAGATGCCAGTATAGAAACACAACTATAGCCATATCAACATGCCTCTGCTTTGTTCACTAAAGCCTAGAAACCCTACTATCATATTCTCTGAATGTGTAATATAAATGGAACAGAAGATTAAAATTTGAAAATAGCCTTTAGGAAAATATTAGAGGTCCTTTAAAAAGATATGAATAAATCAATTTATGAAAAACAAACAGTAAATTAAAATGGAAAAAGAACTTTAGAAATGAAAGTAGAAATAGAGTCAACAAGGAAAACATAAACTGAGGGAAAAAAATAAAGAAATAGAGACATAGATCAAAGAAAATATAAAATCCAAAAAGGATCTGGGCACAAAAATCCTGAAAATCTGGGACATTGTTAAGAACAATACTAAGGAATATAGAAACACAGGAAAGGGAAAAAACCCAGGTTAAAGGTACAGAAAGTAGTTTCAACAAAATAGTTAGAAGAAAATTTCACTAACCTAAAGAAGGAGATGCCTATCATGGTACAAGAGCACACAGAACACCTAATAAGCAGGACCAAAAAAGAAAATCCCTTAGCACATAATAGTCAAAACATTAAGCATAGAGAAAAAATAATATTAAAAACTGCAAGGGAAAGCTACCGACTAACCTATAAAAGCAGACCTATTAGACTAACACCTGACTTTTTAGTGGAGACTCTAAAAGCCAGAAAAAACTTGGCCTGATATTCAGCAAAGTCTAAGAGACCACAGATCCCAGCCTAGACTACTAAACTGAGCAAAACTTTCAATAACAATGGGTAAAGAAAGATATTCCACAAAAAAATACCAAACTAAAGAAATATTTATTTAAAAATCAGGCTTCCAGAAGGCACTAGTAGGAAAAGTTCACCCTGAAACCACAGAATTATCTCAGTACAGAAAATCAAAAGAGAAGGTGAAAGTCCATATCACAACAAAATAATGAGAATCAACAAACACTGTTTATTTGTTGTAATAAGGAGCGGCGGGCTATGTTCCTGGCACCTAGCTGCCTGCACGGCTAGCTTTATACCTGAAATAATTACACGGAAACTCTATTCTTTTAAACACTGCCTGGCACATTAGTTCCAGCCTCTTATTGGCTAGCTCTTACATATTGATCTAACCCATTTCTAATAATCTGTGTAGCCCACAAGGTGGCTTACCAGGGAAGATCTTAACCTGGGTCTGTCTGGAGTTGGAGAATCATGGCGACTTCTGAATCTGCTTCTTTCTCCCAGCATTCTGTTCTGTCTTCTCCGCCTATCTAAATTCTACCCTATCAGAGGGACAAGCAGTTTCTTTATTAGTTAACCAATGAAAGCAACAGATAAGATACAAGACCCACCTCCATCATTTATTTATATCTCTCAATGTCAACAGTCTCAATTCCCCAAAGAAATGGCACAGATTAGATGTGAAAACAAAATCCATCCTTTTGTTGCATCCAGGAATCATACTTTACCATAAGTATAGATATGGGCCACTACAACCTGGTATTCCTCTGTCTTCTCTATTACCTAAAGAATGACCTCTTATAATTATTGATTTGAAAGATTTTTTTTACTATACCTTTCTAAGAGAAAGATAAAGAAAAAAATTGCCTACACAGTTCCTACTTATATTAATTCTCTGCCTACTAGGAGATATCAGTGGACCATACTCCAACAGCGAATGTTCAAGACCCCCACTCAGTACCAATAGTTTGTCAGTCAGCCATTGGAAATAATATGTAGTAAATTTCCTAAATTTATAATTTACCATTACATGGATGATATTTTGCTATCTGATTCAAACATAGATATTTTAGATAAATGTTTGAAGAAGTAAAGAAAATTTTGCCTAAATGGGGATTACAAATTTCTTCTGAAAGAATACAGAGAGGAGTTTGGTCAATTACCTAGTACAAAATAGGGTTGCAGAAAATTTGAACACAAAAGACACAAATTAGGGGAGAGCAGTTACAGACTCTTAATGACTTTCAAAGATTGTTAGGAGATATTTTCAGTCTATGACCAGATGTTGGGATAACACCTGGCCTAATAATTCATTCAAATAAATCCTTAGATGATGATAAAGACTTAAAAAGTCCCAGAGAATTTACAGACAAAGTGGAAAAATAATTGACAATTGTTGAGGAGAAATTACAGAAGGTACATGTGGATAGGGTGATTCCAAATCTTTTATTCTAGTCATATTGCCTTCCAGAATTTCTCCTACAGGAATTTTAATGCAGAGGGATGATATTATCTTAAAACGGATCTTTTTAAACACATAAACCAAGTAAAAAATTAAAAACATATATGGAAAAAGTCTCTGAATTATTTGTAAAAGAAAAATTGAGATTTTGATTTTGTCAATTAGTAGATATAGATCCAATGGAGATTATAGTGCCTTTTACCACTGATGAAATAAAAAAAAATGCTAAGGGAAGACAATGAACCATGGCAAAAAACCTGTGCTAATTTTTTTTGGGAGAAACTAATAGCAATTATCCCAAAAGTGATAGATTTAACCTTATAAAGAGAACCTCTTGAATTTTTCTCTGAATTGTAGGTGGTGATCCAATAACTGTAGCCCATATATTTTATACTGATGCATCAAAGCAGGGATGGCAGGTTACAAATCAGAAGAATTATATAAGGTGGAAGAAAGCCCTTATAATTCTTTGTATAAGGCAAAATTATGTGCTACTCTTATGGTGATAAAGGATTTTAAAGGAACTCTTAATACATTTCTGATTCACAATATGCAGAAAGAGATATCTTACATATTGAAAGCACTGAATTTATACCAGATGATACCGAATTGACTTCATTATTCATGCAGGTTCAATATATAATCAGCAATAGATTTTGTCCCATATACATAACACACATCCAATCCCATATGGCTCTGCCAGGTCCTCTAGCACAAGGTAATGCACAAATTGATGGATTGCTGAATGAAAATATGTATATGGCCTCAGAATTCCATAAGAAACATCATGTCAATAGCAAAAGTTTAAAGAAAGAGCTTTCTATTACATGAAAACAGCTATGGCAATTATAAAGAGATGTCCTACTTGTTTTTTTTTTTTTCTAAAACCAAAGACCACTACCTGCAGAGACTAACCCAAAAGGTACTCAAAGGAACAAATCTGGCAGATGGCTGTGTTCCATTTCACAGAATTTGGAAAATTAAAATATGTATACCACACAATTGACACTTATTCAGGTTTTCAGTGCTCAACTGCTTTAAGCTCAGAAAAGGCTGATTCAGTAATCTCACATTTATTAGAAGTTATGACCATCATGGTCATGCCTACACAAACAAAGACAGATAATGGTTCAGCATATATCTCTAAGAAAATAAAAGAATTTTTTTGCTTATTATAATATAAAGCATATTACAGGTATACAACACAATCCTACAGGTCAGGCAGCGGTAGAAAGATCAAATCAAACTATAAAGGATGTGTTAAACACAGAGAAAGGGATATGTTTGTACAAATGTTTAAGTTTTCCACAATGAACAACAAATTTACCTGCAATAATATTTAAAGTTTCCAGGAAGAAGATGGGGCCCCACAACAACAACTCCACCTGATTGATATGACATCATGATGCTGATAGTGCTACTAAAAGACCTGTTTTGGGTACCAGCTGCTCAAGATGGTTCGCTGAAATGGTGCACGTTTTACAACCTTCTGGCCAGAATTTCAAACAGGAACCTCTGAAATATCCTACTGAATACTCAGAGAAGATATAATTTTGCAATAATACCAGACAATAATCCTGGGACTTGACTTTCACAGGATCCCATAGAAAGGATATCACCCCCATGACAGCTGGAAGTAATCTATAAGATGACGTCCCCACTCACAACAAAGTTTATCCTCAGGGTTAGGGACATCATTTAGGGGTTGGTTATAATTGGCAAATGGTTGGAGCTTGGGGGAATTATTTAGGCTCATGGATTTCCTTGGAAAATAAAGGGGTGGAAATTGGATGGGATAATAGATTAGTGTGAGCTTACTCACACTAATAATAATAGTGAGTTACAGAGTGAATACTTGTGAACTATTATTTATAGGCAATTTATATTGGTATAGATTCTTGTATATTGACACAAAATAAAATTATATTTAATATTTTACTATTTTCTTCTACAATATTTATAAACCTGGGCAAAGTTATTTTGCCATATTGTATGCATGCATGCTTCTACCTCTGCTTAAAACATTTTTGTATATTGATATAATTTTAGGATTTATTTATCATATTGCAATGTATATTTCTACCTCTGATAAAAAGACTTCTAAATTTTGTATATTTTGAGGTCATTGTCATCACTTGTTGCACAGTTGTTTATTGTATAATATTCTAATATGAAGTCTAAGTCTTTAAGTTATATAGGTATTAATAATTATAGATCAATTGTCATCTCTGTTTGACATATTTTTAGTTAGAATAATCAGTTTCTTTAGATTTATAGAGATTGTATTCTGCACAGATAGATAATCTTCAACCACTTCAAAGAGCTGTAAAATATGGCATTTAAATAACTTAAGGTTCTGTTGATGTGAGACACAATTGCTGCTGGCAGCACCGATCTATTCCCAAGAGAATGTTGAGCACCAAAGATACTTCACCTGAAGCTTGTTTTCTTGGCAAAACTGGCCTTTGGGCAAGGAACTGCCCATGCATCGACCATGGACAAAATGCATAATATCCAAACAAAACAAGCAGCATACAGGAAAAAAAAAACTGTCAAATCTTGCCAAGATTGAGTAAGATGGTTTTGAAAAATTTCTTGCCTCTGAAAACGGTCTGTTAGTTACTATAGGCCTTAGCTCATATTGGTTGTTCCAGCATTGAAAATGAGACTTTGGGTGATTGCCCAAGGAGCCAGTTGTCTCTGTCACTTGTTTCACATTCTGAAAGTTGCTTGATTACACTTCCTATTTACTCAAGTAATATTATTTTCCCTTCTAGCATCTTCCTTGGGGTTGAAGACTAGATACTTGTAGTTACTTTTTAATCATGACTTGGTCAAGTTATTTATTATACAAGACTTAAATGCATTAGGATAGTATAATTATTGAAATATTTATCACATGTTTTCTACTTGATATAAATATGTCTCATTGTATATTGTTCTTATTGTATATAATTTTGTATTAGGGTTAGAACTCTCTTATTTAAACAAAAGGGGAGGTGCTGTAGGAATTTCTATCACCAGTACCTTTCAGTTACCTGCTCAGCCTACTTAGGTGTGGTTTCTTATCCTATTTATGCCAATGTAAAGCACTTGTCCGGCCTTTTTTCCAGCTGCAGGATTCAGTTGCTGTTCCCTGTTCCAGCAGAGGATTGTGATATGTGATACTAACCCTAAATAAATAACCCCCTATTATACTCAATTGTGAGCTAGTGTGGAATTTTCTTTTATGTGTCTTTCTTTATGTTTCTATGGAGTCTATCCTCGAACTAGTACTTTTAGACTAGGCTGGCCCTGAATTCACAGAGATATGCCTGCCTCTGCTTCCTGAGTATTAGGATTAATGGCATGCACCAAAACCACTAGTTCTATTAACTTTTCTTGCCCAACTTCTGCTATTGTTATTCTGTATTTACTTCCTATTAGCCCACTTATCCTACCTCCCAATTTTTAGTCCTCTTCCTCTTTATATTCCACATGCCCTTCCTCCACTTTGCATATGCACACACACAGACATGCACCATCTAGGTTGTATATATGAAACTAAATATATTACATTTGTGTTTCTGATTAAGATTTATACTGCTTAATATCATGATGTCCAGCTCCATCCATTTTTTCAAAATATCCTAGTCTCATTCTTCATTATTTGGAATAAAATTTGCCTACATATATAACATTTTCTTTTCTAATTTTTCTATCAATAGTCACTTAGGCTGGTTTGTTAACTTGGTTATTATTAGTAGTAGTTCAATAAATATGAATGCTAGGGTAATTGTATGGTGTACTCATTTAGATTCCAAGTTGTATTCCCTTGACAGTGTTCAAGAGAACATTCATTATTATTCATTACATAGAAATGAATCAGTTTTTAATCTGAGTTTTGAAATAATTCTGTACCTTTTGGGAGTGTTATTTTGTCTATGAACGTCAACATTTTGTGCCTTAATTAAGCAACTTCCTTGGGTATTTATGATTTCTTATTGTGATTTCCCTTCCACTGAGAGAAACATGCATGAAATATTATGTGCCAAATTTCATTAGCATATTCTGTCAGTACATTTAGTGAGATGTCATCGTCAATAACCTATTCATCTGAAAAAGTTATTCAAGCAACAGAGCTTAAGGAAAATACAAAATGGAGTGTGGTATTATTAGGACTGACAGAGGAGCAAAAACGTGCCATACGTTGGAGCAAATTCAATTGTTGCTCAAAATATAAAGCTTATCTTTATTTGATGACGGAAATCTGTGCAACACAGTATTCATACATGAGACATTCTCTTTGTTTTATCTAGAATTTCCTTGCTGGTAAAATTATCTCAGTTAGCATTGTGCACAGGAATTCTCTCCATTATTTTAATAGCCTGTGAAATGTAAGAATTCTGATGCCAGTGTCCTCCACTTGTCCTCTACTGCAATCTTTCCTGGCAAGCTGTAGGCAGCAGTACAATAGCTAATTTCTAGATAAGTATATCTTAGAACACCATTCAAAAATCAGTTGCAGGTTTGGAGTGCCAGATTGAACTTTCTAAACATAATAGCTTAGATGTAACAGGAATAGAGGAGATATTTCTACTCTGATGCACTGCTGTCCGCTGATAGTGGAGATGAGCAATTAAAGAGCTGGATCCTGCTATTATTTCCCTTCTGCAAGAATGGTTTTAAACACAGAACCACAGATTTTTTTTTCTATTTTCCTATAGCTTGGCCTCAGTTACCAGAATGTTTACAAAATGCTCTTAAAGCAAAAAGAGAAGCAGGCCCTTGAGAAGGATGAGCTGCAACTTTATTTTTCTTAAGAATTACATGGAATGAAGCACAAATATAAAATAGAGATGAAATAGCTTGCTATGAAAACAAAACTGGCTTCCTTGCAATATTCATTTCATTTGTATAGAATACACACAAATGGTAAAATAGCCTCAGCAAGACAAGAAACAGTTTGCATTCAGTTTTCCATTAAGATGGATGCAAAATCCTAGATTAAACTTCCCAGGAACTAAAGAAAGTGAAAATGTTATAAAGAAACAACAACAGTTTAAGTGGAAAAGAATCTGTTTTGAGCACCCATTTACCCTAAATGCCACATGCAGTATATTGGTTGTATCGCTCTAATATCTGCCATAAAGAAAATTAAAACAGTAGAAAATTCCCCATAAACAAATCAGTGTAAGAAGAAAACTCAGCATAAACTCTGCTACACCCATGAAACATAAGGCACTGGCATGAATACTAAAGCACTGAGGTACAAAACAAAAGAGATAGAATGCTGAAATAGATACAGTCAGTCCAAGTGCTTTTTTAATCAGTAAGTGAGAAAAGAATAAAACTGCTAGCAATCCAGTAGTAAGCAGAAGGTTCAATTCCAGAGCACAGGGGAAGGTTATATAAATGCCCCCGGAGAAGAGAAACACAAAGATTTTATCTTTTCAATACAGCTAATTGCTTATAAACAGAATTCTAAATGTGAATTAATATTAATACCTCTATCAGACTTTGCTAAATCAGTCTCCTTGGTAGGAATGTTCAATGATGTAAACTGACAAAACTCACAAAGATCCTAAGTCTTGATATTTTCTTTATAAGTCAAATTTCTGGCACAGAAAAAAATGGATAGAGAATGGATGCATTTAGTAAATATGTTTGACCTACAGTTATATTTATACTTTTATCCTTAGATATAGGTAGGCAGAGTCACAGATCTTCAGAACCCAAATCCGAGAATTGCAGAATCCTCCTTTTGATTGATTGGTTAGGGTAGACAAAATGATTCCCCAAAATATACAGATTTTAGTTGTAGCCCTTGTTTTCCCCTTAGGTGTTGAGGGAATGTCCCTATTGATTAAGAACAAACATGACACAGGGTGCAGGTTATTAAATTTGCATTTAACACAAAAGCCTTTTTTTTGATATCTAGCTTCCTCGGTACCAGAAAATATTATGCAATTTCTCAAGGTAAAGAAGAAAATAACAATCCTACTTAGCAGCAGCACCCATGAACTATAACAATAACTAGCAAGGCCAGATGTGTGTGTGTGTGTGTGTGTGTGTGTGTGCATGTGTGTGTGTGTGTGTGTGTGTGTGTGTGCATGTGTGTGTGTGTATGTTTGAAATAAGTGGCATTCACATGCTGATGCTAAACAATATTTGTTTAATCGATATTATGCCCACTCAACAGAAGGGAAATCATGTCTGGTACTGGAAACCTCCCCAGAGTCACGTGGTTAGTAAGGTCATGAATTTTAGAAAAGGATCTACTGATGTGGGAATGATTTCTAATTAATAAAGAAACTGCCTAGGGGCTGGAGAGATGGCTCAGAGGTTAAGAGCACTGACTGCTCTTCCAGAGGTCCTGAGTTCAATTCCCAGCAACCACATGGTGGCTCACAACCATCTGTAATGATATCTGGTGCCCTCTTCTGGCATGCGAGCATACATAGAAGGAATGTTGTATACATAATAAATAAATAAATCTTTAAAAAAAAAAAAAAAGAAACTGCCTAGACCCATTTGATAGGCCAACCCTTAGGTAGGCAGAGTAAACAGAACAGAATGCTGGGAGAAAGAAGCTGAGTCAAGGAGTTGCCATGATTCTCCCACTTCAGACAGAAGCAGGTTAAGATCATTCCTGGCAAGCCAGCTCGTGGGCTACACAGATTAATAGAAATGGGTTAGATTGACATGTAAGAGCTAGCCAATAAGAAACTGAAACTAATGGGTCAGGCAGTGTTTAAAAGAATACAGTTTCCTTGTAACTATTTCGGGTAAAGCTAGCCTTGCGGGCGGCCGGGTGCCAGGGATGCAGCCCGCCACTCCAATTACAACAATCTACTAGTACCACTTTGCTAGAACAGTGCAATTCCTTGCTATATTCTAAATCTTACATTTTTGCCCACAAATGCGCTGCCAGTCCTCTTTAAAGAAGCTTCCTTTTGCAGCAAATAGATATCATCACCCAAAAAAGAAGCCACAGCACAGAGATCAACCATTTATGGGGAGTCCAATCCCAGTGGAGGCATCTACATTTCAATTCCAGCAAGTATGACTCAGTAAACATTCCAGAAGAGGTGGCAAGTCTGTAAGAGTCAGAATACCAGAAAGTCTACTGTGAAACAGTCTGTCCTAGAAATAACTGCTTAAGTAAGACGAGAACATGAAAATATCAAATAAAACAATATAATGTAGAAATGAGGAAATTTCATGGGTTCTCTATATAAGGAAATATAGGTAAATAATGACTGACGAGAGAATTAGCTCTTCCTAAAGATAAACTCTAGACATGGTTCTTAAGTACAAGATGGTCATCCCTGCAACCATATAATAAACACTAACAGCAAAAAAGGATTCTGCATGTTGTACTTATATATTTGAAAATACATATATGTGTATGCATGCGTGTGTGTGTGTGTGTGTGTGTGTGCACTCAATGCATACAAAAGAATAGTAATCAAAGAAAAAGAGGCTATCAATTTAATGGAGGGCATGGCAAAGGTTGGAACTTGGCAGAGTCTGGAGAGAAGAAAGGAGGGAAGTAATAATATATTTAAATTAAAATGTGCAAAATGTTAGAGGCATTTATTATCATTATATAGCATAATGTTCAAATGCTTTTACTGCATAATGCCATTTTTACCATGGAATAGGTGAGAGTTTCTGAAATGAAAATTTTTTCATAAAGTAACAACTGTCTCATCAATTTTAAGTCATAAAGATACAAAGTGTCACAATGTTGAGGACATAGTAAATATTATGTAGCTGCTAGCGTATTGTTAAAGTAAATAAACAAAAATAAAGATAAAATAGAAAATAGATGAAATTGCTCTCATTGAATTTTTTTTTCCTTAAGGTCTGAAAAGGAGGCTCAGCAGTTAAGATTACTAGCTGTCCTTGATGAAGAGTAAGTTTGGGTTCCCAGCACCCACATGATGACTCACAACAACCATCACTATTTCCAGTTCTAGGACATCCAACAGCTTCTTCTGACCTCCACTGTCATCTGGAACATGCATGGTAAATGTACATAAATGCAGGCATTCACACATACACATAATATAAAAATCAATCTTAAGAATTAATAATAGTAAAGAGTTCACCAATTATTTTTCTGTTTTTTTTGTTTGTTTTTTGTTTTTTGTTTTTTTTTTCGAGACAGGGTTTCTCTGTGGCTTTGTAGCCTGTCCTGGAACTAGCTCTGTAGACCAGGCTGGTCTCGAACTCACAGAGATCTGCCTGCCTCTGACTCCCGAGTGCTGGGATTAAAGGCATGTGCCACCACCGCCCGGCCCAATTATTTTTCTGAAGAATATCACTTTACCTAAGATAATATTTAAACTAGGACACTATAAAACATTAAAACATGGGTGCTAGACATGTACTGAGGAGAAGTGAGTGGAAAAAAGACAATGTGATATATATATATATATATATGAATTTTGTTTAGCTGTAAAAAGAATACAGTTATTCCATTTACTAAGAAAATATAATAGTAATAAAATTAGCCAGGCAAAGATGAATAGTACAATTTTTTGCTAATATGGCAAGAAATTAGAAGGGGAATAGGAAAGAAGAGATAATTTTTAGAAGAAAAATCAAAATAAATGTTTTTTTTCTCATATGGAGAATTCAGATTAAATATATAAGCACACATAATGCTAAGTAAATATGTATAACAAAAAAGCATTTTGGGGAATATTGAAAGAAAGATGGCACTGTTTAAAGAGGAAAGGAAGAAGGATGTTATGGGCAAATAAAATCAATATACAACTATAAGAAAAAATTCATGATCCAGTTATTTGTTCATCAACTTAAAAAAATTATAAGGTGTTATATTCCTATTTAAATATATGCATATACAATATGCTTGCTTAAGAATGTTTAAGCTCTTGGCTACTATTTTGAGAGTATTTCACTGCTTGTGCAAATAGATAAATATTTCTTTCTTACAAAACATGTGATGATGAAAAGAGTTCATATTATAGAACTGATCAGACCCCAAATGCCCTATAGAGATTGTCTATTATGCACTAATCACACACTGGAGGTGCAGCATGTGGACCTCTAATCATTTATCTCTCCTTAATTATAACTGATTCATATCAACGAACAATTTCTCCTTACTTACATTCAGGTCTGATTGATTTGAAATCCACTATAATGTGAATGTGATTGTCAATGATTTTCATGTTTTCCCTTTGCTATAAATCATAGTAAAGCTGGCACATAATCCTTAGCAGAGTTTTAACATGTAGCTACTGATTCTGCAAAGATAACTAATATAGGCTCATTCTGTGAAAACTCTATGATCTATTATATTTATGAATCAAAGTCAACAATCTGAATGAAATTTCTCCATAGTATGTCAATATCCCACTGCCCAAATGATAAAGGCCCAGACTTGTGTGGTTCACCTTGGTATCTCCCAGTACCTTCTTATAGTACTCTTTTTTACAAGGTTATGTATGCTACTCAATGTGATTTTTTTTAAAGAGGGGTTTCTGAGTACCCATGACCAACTTGAAAATCTAGGTAAATGCAATAACTCACAGCTGTAGTCTCAGCACTCAACAGTCTGAAGCAGAAGTTTTACCCATTAGTTCAGGGTCAGCATAGTATATTGAGCATTTATTGGGCCAAGATAAGCTTCCCTGTATGTCTACCTCAAACACCACTCCTCAAAGATCAACTAGCAGGTATAGACCCAGCAGAAATTATAGTGCCTTTTACTACTGAAGAAGTAAAAAAGTTATGGGAAGACAATGAACCGTGGCAAAGAGCTTGTGCTAATTTTTTGGGAGAAATTAATAACAACCATACCAAAAGTGGTAGACTTAACCTCATAAAAAGAACTTATTGGATTCTTCCTAGAATTGTATGTGATGCTCCAATAACTGGAGCCCGTACGTTCTATACTGATGCAAATAAATCAGGGAAAGCAGGTTACAAGTCAGATGAATTGAGTAAGGTGGAACAAAGCCCTCATAATTCTATCCAGAATGCAGAATTATATGCCATGCTTATGGTGCTAAGGGATTTTAAAGAAGCTCTTAATATAGTTACAGATTCACAATATGCAGAAAGAGTAATCTTGCATATTGAAACCGCTGAATTTATACCAGATGACAGAGAGTTGACTTCATTGTTTATCCAGGTACAAGACATAATCAGGAACAGGCTTTGTCCGATGTACATAACACACATCCGATCCCATACAGGTCTGCCTGGTCCTCTAGCCCAAGGCAACACTGAGATTGATCAATTATTGATTGGAAGTGTGTTGCAGGCCTCAGAATTTCATAAGAAGCATCATGTCAATAGTAAAGGCCTAAAGAATTTTCCATTACTTGGCAACAAGCAAAGGACATTATAAAGAGATGTCCTACTTGTTCTTTCTATACTCAAACATCGTTGCCTGCAGGGAGTAACCCAAAGGGTACTAAGAGAAATGAAATCTGGCAGATGGATGTGTTCCACTTTATGGAATTTGGTAAATTAATATATGTACACTATACCATAGACACATATTCAGACTTTCAATGGGCTACTGCCCTGAGCTCAGAAAAGGCTGATTCAGTAATCACACATTTATTGGAAGTTATGGCCATCATGGGTATACCTGCGCAAATAAAGACAGATAATGGTCCAGCATATGTATCTAAGAAAATGAAACACTTTTTTGATTATTATAATATAAAACACATTACAGGTATACCAAATAATCCTACAGGTCAGGCAGTTATAGAAAGATCAAATCGTACTATAATGGATATGCTGAACATACAGAAAGGGACCGAAAATATCCCCAGAAATAGATTACATAATGCTTTATTAACCTTGAATTTTCTTAACACTAATGAGAAAGGAACGACAGCAGCAGAAAGACATTGGATAATGGAAAAGTCTGCTGAACTAAATCAACCGATTTATTTCAAAGATGTGCTGACCTCTCAATGGAAGTCATGAGATGTGCTACGTTGGGGAAGGGGTTTTGCTCTTGTTTTCACAGGAGAAGAAAAATTGTGGATACCATCAAAATTAATAAAGTTTCGATTTGAAGAGGAGAAACCTTTTGGAAAGGAGAAATGACAACTCATCCACAATGATGATATTCATACAGGTGGTAAGAAAAACATATAGAATGGGGGCAGGGTTCTCTTCTTATCTCCACAGGAAAACATTCATCTTTGAAAAATTCAAGGGACCCTGAATGTTTGGATACTGACAGATGGAAAAGTACCTGCCCAATAGGAAATATCAAGAAAACTCAATGAGTTGTGTTAGTAAAATATATTAAACCATATTTCTAAATTTATAAAGTTGGTTTTGAAGTTGGACTCTGGCTCCGTCCCTCTCCAATTCCAAGCCTGTTAGTAAGAGAAAAACCCAGAGTTTCTGGAGTTTCTGTCTCATGTCAAGAGCCATGATATGGGACAGAAAGAAATATGAGTTTAGAAAACATCTTTGCTTTTCTTCATATTTATCATACTTTTCATTGAATATATCTATCATGCCTTCAGTGATTAATGTTTAAAGTTTTTCACAATGAACAATGAGTTTTTCATGAAGTGACATTTGAAGTTTCCAGGAAGAAGATGGGGCCCCATAACAACAACTCCACCTGGTTGACATGATGTCATGATACTGATAGCACAACTACAAGACCTGCTTTGGGTACCAGCTGCACAAGACAGTTCCAACTAGGTTAGCTGAAATGGTGCACATCTTATACAACATTTTGGCCAGACCTGCATAAAATACTCAGAGACTATTGACAATTTTAAAAGACATTGATCTTGAAATTTAACCATCATTTTACTTTCACAGGATCCCCCAGAAAGAACGTCGCCCCCATGACAGCTGGAAGTAATTCTAGAGGACGACGTCCCCTCTCCCAGTAAAGTTTGCCCTTGGGTTTAGGGACATCATTTAGGGGTTGATTATAATTAGTATACGATTGAGGGTTGGGGGAGGAATTTTATAAGCTCAGGGATCATTTTGAAAAAAAAAAGAGGGATGATGGGATAATAGATTTTTAATTGTGAGTTACTGTTTTTAGACAAATATATTGGTATAGATTCTTGTATATTGATACAAAGTTAAATTATATTGACTATTGTATGCATGCATGTTTTTACCTCTGTTTAAAACATTTTTATATATTGACATATATTGTATTGATATATATATTGTATATATTTAACATATTGCAGTGTACATTTCTGCCTCTGATTAAGATACTTATATAATGTTTGTGTATTGATATATATTTACCTACTGCAATGTATATTTGTACATTGTATATATTTGGAGGTCATTGTCCTCATTTGTTTCACAGTCGTTTATTGTCTTAGTCTTTAAGTTAGATTTTGAGAATTATATAGACTAATAGTCATCTAAGTTTGTCATTTATAATTAGACTAATCTGGTTCCTTAGATATATAGAGATTATACTCAGTATAGATAGATAATCTTCAACCTCTTCAAAGAGCTGTAGAAAATGGCCTTTAATCTAACTCAGAGTTTCGTAATAGTGAGACACAATTGCTCCTGGCAACACCACTCTATTCCCGAGAGAATGTTGAGCACCAAAGACACTCCACCTGGAGCCTTTCTATTTGGCAGAACTGGCCTTTGGGCAAAGAAATGCCCATACCTCAACCACTGACAGAGATACAGAGCGTGCATCAATGGATAAAACAGGGCTGTCATATCCTGCCAAGACAGGGTAAGATAGTTTTGAAAAGTTGCTTGCCTTTGAAAATGGTATGTCAGTTATGTTAGTCCTTAGCCAAAGTTGGTTGCTTCAACACTGCTAACGTGAATTTGGGTGATTGCCCAGGTAGCTAGTTGTCTCTGTGATTTGTTGCATGTTTTGGAAGTTGTTTTACTGAACTTCCTAATTACCCAGGTAACATTATTTCCCTTCTCACATCTTTGATGGGGTTGAAGACTATATAAATGTAGTTACTTTCTCTCATGACTTGGCCAAGTTATTTATTATACAAGACCTAAGCTAGTTAGATTAGGATATTTGTACTTATTGTATATAATTTCATAGTAGGTTTAGAAATCTCTCATTTAAACAAAAGGGGGAGGTGTTGCGGCAAGTTCTCCCGCTCCTCCAGCCTATGGCCACTGAGATACCAGCCCATTGGGGCGTGGTCTGTCTCCCTTTAAAAAAGTGGCCACTTCCCTCTCCTCTCTCTCTTCACTTCCTGCTCCACTGGCGAGTAGACTCCCTTCCTGGTTGCGTAGACTTGGACGGTGATCTGTAAGATTTTTCCCCTTTAAATAAATACCACTCAATTAATCATAATTCCAAACTGGTGTGGCGTGGTTTGTGAATTTATTTAACACAATTGTCTTCTAAATACTATCGTATCTAACCACGTTCAGCCTGCAGCAGGAAATGTATTTGAGCCTCATTTCTGATTGAGTAATGTGTAGGTTAAATTGAATAAGATCATCTTGACTTCAAAGGACATGTTTTTTTTTTCAAATATTTTAAGTATAAGTACATGTTGAAGCTAGGAAAGTAGGGTCATTGGTGGGGCAATGCATTTCAGAGGAAGGGATATTAGAATATAGATGAATTGAAAGTAAAATAGAGTGATATTAGGGACAGACAAGTCAAATGATGCAGATGAGTAAATAAAGGGACAGTGAAGTGGGAATGGAGAAGATATTTGAGAACACACAATCTTATAATCCAACTGACAATGTAACATAAATATGTATAAGCTAAATATGATATGAGAAAATGGGATACATATAGGAAGCTAATGGTGTCTAAGCAAGGATGGTAGGTGGAGGGTGAGGAAAGGGGGCATATGTGGCAGATTGAGTATAATTAAGGATGTACAAAGAAGCCTTATGAAATTCAATTAGGTAGTGAGTTAATCAAAATATTTTAAAGACTTTAAATTTGGTATTCCCAATTTGGCAAATAATACCATTTCCAGAAGACAGATTATTGAGTAAGAAACACAGTGTCAGGGACAGGTTACCTTCTATAAGTTACTCCTCAGGTACTAAAAGTTGCTTCAAACAATACAGACTATTTTCTTTTCTTTCAATTATTCACTATAACAAGGTGGTAAGAAGATGTTTTTAAATATCACATACTTTGGCTACAGACATTCAGAAATCCATTTTTAGCTTATGAAGAAACTCTCTCCCATGACTAACTTTTATAGTTCTGGAACGTGTTACACAGGTTTCTGGAAGAGTAAGATATCTATGTCCTTATTCAGTGTTGAACAATGGATACTATAATACTGTCCTGTCAGGAAATAGGTATCTGCTGGTGCAATAGTGGCAGGACTCTTTGTGGGCATAAAAAATGGCTCTCTTAATTAGATTTGAGACATGATGAGTTGTTTTGATTGTCAGCTTATTTGTATATATAGGCAAGTCACTGATGTGGGAGTGTCATATATCCATTGCTTTCATTGGTTAATTAATAAAGAAACTGCTTGGCCTGATAAGTTAGAACATAGGTGGGTGGAGTAAACAGAACAAAATGCTGGGAGGAAGAGGAAGTGGGGCAGACGCCATGCCTCTCCTCTCCAGGGCAGTTGCAATGAAGCAAGCCACCAAGTCAGACATGCTGAGTCTTTCCCAGTAAGACTGGTGTTACACAGATAACTAAATATGGGTATGCAAGATGTGAGAATTAGCCATTAAGAGGCTAGAACTAATGGGCCAAGCAGTGTTTAAAAGAATACAGTTTCCATGTTGTTATTTTGGGGCGTATGCTAGCCAGGCGACCGGGAGCCAGGCTGGAGGAAATCAGCCCACACCTCCTTCAACAGGGACTAGTGTATCTAATGCGGCAAACACTTGGACATATCTATGATAGTTTTCCATAGATATTTCACTGTGAAGGGATAATGTCTCAATTTAGCTACGACTATTTTGTCATTTGGGTTTGCAGAGTGAGGACAAATGGGATAAAAAGAACACCAGCTGAGTACCAGAACTATTCGTCCTGTTTGAATGCACAGACCAAGTCACTCCTACTGCTATGTCTTCCCCACCATGATACACTGCATTCTTTTGATTCACAAGCCAAAGTAAACATTTCACCCATTAAGTTTCTTCTGGCTGAGTTTTGGTCACAGAAATTAGAAAATAAATCTAATACTAACAGCGCCAAATAATTACCTCTGAATAAAAGAGAAACAGAAATAAAGCAACTAACCTCTCTATTGCCATTCAGACTCATTAAAGAGACTATTGCTTCCAAGGCATCATCCTACATTTAAGTTTTTTCATCCCCTAAACCACTATTTCTTAGATTTATTGCAATGATAAGTAATCTTTACTGGCATTTTTATAGATTTTGAAAACTTAATTATGATTATAGAGATGAAAAATTTTGAATACTCAAAACAGTAGGGAAAAACAAACTGGAGAACTCACATTGTTCATTTTTACAACCTATTGTGAAATTTAAGTAAAGTACAGTCAATGAAATGAATAAGAAGTTTTAGGTAGAGAATCTCATACATATTCCCAATTCACTTTTGGTAAAGAGGCTAAGACAAGGATTTTTCAAAAATAATCTATAAAAACTGGATATGCATATGTATGTATATTCACACACATACACATTTATAAATACATACCTGTATATATGTATATATATATATATATATATATATATATATATATATATATCTCCCAAGCTGTATACAAAAATCAATGAGTCATAAAAATTAAAATGATAATCTTTAAAAAGAAAAATAAAAGTAAAAATTCTTGTGACCTTCAGCAAGGCAAATACTCCTCAAAAATAATGACAAAGGAAGAAACATTTTTAAATGATACATTGGATTTCATCCAAATTACAAACTTCTTATCCAAAAGAGAGAGTTAAAAAGATGAACAGGCAAACCACAGACTGGAAACAGCCCAAATGTTCACTAATTAATGAATACATAAACCAGTTTTGTATTCCACACAATGGAATAGAATATTGAAATGAAAAAGAAAGAAGTAGTAATATATGCAGCCATATGGGTTCTTCTCAAAAACAGCATAAGTGAAAGAAACCAGACACAGTACTCTAGCTATGAGCTACCATACAATTTTATCTACATGCAGTTGTAAAACAAAATGAAAATTATCATTATACATGAATGATAGTCACTGGAGCCTAGATTTGAAGGTTAAGACGACTGCAAAGTTACTATGGAATTTTAGGAGAAAATGAAAATATAATTTTATTGTGATGATGGTCACATGACTACACATTTGTTAGAAATTCACTAAATTGCAAACTTAAAATTGGTGTGGTCAGATTTTGGACATAATATATCAATAAAATTGATTATGCTACACATTAGGAACAGGATGTCTATGAATATGTGTCTCTCTTTGTGTGTATATAGAGTACAGAAAATTATACAAATTAAAATATAAATAGAAAGATAATGGTTTATATTGGTATAATTAATGTTTGGTTGGCTACTATTGCATCTTAGGGACAACCATGAATTTACTGTTATTAATGAAGGTTTCAAAATGTATAATTAGGATTGTTGGAAACCAGCTTCAACAAAAGCACCTCTTGCCTGAGTAGGAATGTGGAGGTTTAGAAATATTAGTAAAGAATATGAAAACATATGTGAAAATAATAAAGCAGAAACCATAAAATAGTATTAGGAGAGAATTCCAATGAATACTGAAATCACCTGCATTTAATTTCAAATTGCTTAAAATATTGTGACCCTAAGAGGTAGGAGTAAGATAAAAAAAAACTGCATTAACATGATACAAAGAAATGAAATACAAGGTCTGAATATTAGCTACTGAATTTGACTATAACCTCGAGAGAGCAGAATTCTATTCTAAATAGACTAGCTGAGGGTCTCAGGCTATATACGTAGTCAAACATTTTGTTGCTAGTACTAGTCAAGCTCACACCCTAGACCAAAATGTTCTATAGGTGAACCACTCCCTGGGTGTAATCCAGTGTTATCTCCATAGGGGAACCTTTGTTGGATCCTCAGACTTTTGTTTGAGGTAGAAACATATATACTTTTTTTATTCCTGAAATACAAGGTCTGAATATTAGCTACTGAATTTGACAATAACCTCGAGAGAGCAGAACTCTGTTCTAAATCTAGGTGGGA
Source organism: Microtus oregoni (assembly GCF_018167655.1). Classification (NCBI taxonomy): domain Eukaryota; kingdom Metazoa; phylum Chordata; class Mammalia; order Rodentia; family Cricetidae; genus Microtus; species Microtus oregoni. The sequence continues at coordinate 4,565,435 of NW_024543828.1, read as the reverse complement.
CCTTTTTTTATGTTATAAACACAATAACCATGAAGTAATAGAGGTAAGTTCCAACTCTCTGACCTTTGGTCAAGGTAATAATAAGCTCATATTTTGGGGGCCTCCACATAGGATAAGAAGAAATACAAGTTCATATTCTATACAACATTGCCACTAAATGAGCAATAGCCACAGAGGTTAAATCAATGATGACCAGATTTTGGATTTAGAGAAACAGAGTAAATTCATATCATAGAAATGTTTAGAAGCAATATTTTCACATGTTGAAATAGACAAAGAGGAACACATTAACAACCTTTTAAAGAAGCATCCATACATATGTATAACATTATGTTCGCTTCACTTCAGCTATTTCTGACTAACCAATTATATTAACAATGATCACTTAGAAGGATTTCAGCAGTGCATACCTGTGCTATAATCAAGAATGCCTGTTTTTTTCCTAGTTCCAAAATAAGTCTACAGCACACAAAGGCTGCCATATGGAAAACAGTGAAGACAGCTCCTTTGAAGCATGGTAGAATATATCAGACTAAAAGAAATAAATGATCAAACATGTCAAATCAATGTTTCTCCTAACTCCTATAACATGAGGTTTCCCAAAGCTCACTAATCTTTATATTATGTATGAAAGAATTTCACTAGCTTTGATTAGTCTGCAAACTGTGTCACATAGTATTCATCAATCAGTGACTATTTTAGCATCTTTGTTTCCTCTGACACTTTCAGTACACAAATCATGTAAAATGATGTGTTTATGTAAACTTCTAACTCTTCAAAACATCAGTACTTTTTCTACTTTCCAAAGGTGTCCTTTGCAGAACACTGTTTTTTTAATGACATTCTCTATACTAGACTTTCCTTACTCCTGACAGCATGTTCTTAGTTTTGTGTTTGGCACTTCTCTGGGGCATTTTATATTAGTATTTTTGTAGCCCGGGGCCTCAAACTTGGTTTAACATAATACTCAATTTTTTTTTTCTAATTTGGGGATAGAATTAAGGCAAAGTTCATCAAGATCTAAAAGTTCATTTTAGCACCATAATTTGATGTAACCATCATGATGAGAATAACATGCAATACTAATGCTGTGGGGGAGAGGAGTGGGGAAAGGGGGAGGGAAATGGGAGGCGGGGAGGAGGCAGAAAATTTTTTTTAAAAAAAATAAAATAACATAAAAAGAAAACATATTTAGCAATTTCATCTCATTGTTGCTCTTGCTATATAATTTGTTTACTAATTTTGCCTCAGAAATTGTCACAGGCCTTGTGCATATTTTTTATGATAATTATTAGACAATGCATGGTTCTCTGAGAATAAGTGTTTAAGAACTGTTTAATAATTCAATCTCCAACTTTCTTTCTTCAACTGAAGATAGCCAAAGGGATATACTTCTTTTGTCACCTGCATTTTCATTCAACATTTTCAATTCATTAGCTACTGTTAATATCCATAGACAGTAGCTTAGACAGCAAGGGGAGATAGAAGTGATGAAATACTAATGCCCTTTCATGGACAGTATTGTTTACTTATTATTAGAGATCCTAGATTTTCCTTTTCCTGACAAGAGTCTCTCTTCACAGTTAAGTGATTCTTTGGATTCTTTAGGAATGCCAGACACTGAAGTTCCTCTTATGATACTAAGATTTAAGAGATAGTCATATCTATCAGAATCCCTAAGAATTCCAGGTATAGTACTCAAGCCAAATGAAAAAAGTTTATGCAGTGATATTTACTTATCTGTGGCTGAAATATGACAGATTATACTGGAGAAAGAATAAACCTGGGTTTAGTGACAGTAAATTTTACCAACTCTAGGCCTGAAGGGATGAAGAGAGAGAATTGTCATTGGTATTCAGGAGGAATATGTAGAAAAAGTTAAGATAATAAAAAATAGAATTTGCTCACCAGCATATATAGAGCCAACTTATATCAAGACACAAAAATTTCTATGTGAATAAAAAATTAAATCTTTCATTTTCACATCACCAAATACCATCATTAACTAAAAAGTGTGTAGGGAAGACTTTTATGGAGAATTCTCTCAGCAGTTGTTCTACAAGGCCCTTCAAGTCTGTTTGCATTTACAGAACTGTTTTTGTTAAAGGGGTGCTCAAAAATGTATCATCCCTCCAGGATGAGTTGTAAGATCCTGTCTTGTAAATAGTGTTTCTTTTTTCACAAGACAGAGACATTGTATATTTTTTTTTGTTTTTTTTTCTTTTTTTTTATTGCGAAAAGAAGAAAAAAAACATAAACAAAAAACAAGTTTCCACCTCCTCCCAGCCTCCCATTTCCCTCCCCCTCCTCCCACCCTTCTCCCCCTCCCCCCACTCCTCTCCCCCTCCCTCTCCAGTCCACAGAGCAGTCCGGGTTCCCTGCCCTGTGGAAAGTCCTAGGTCCTCCCCCCTCCGTCCATATCTAGGAAGGTGAACATCCAAACTCGTTAGGCTCCCACAAAGCCAGCACATTAAGTAGGATCAAAACCCCCTGCCATTGTCCTTGGTGTCTCATCAGCCCTGATTGTTCGTCATGTTCAGAGAGTCCGGTTTTATCCCATGCTTTTTCGGTCACAGTGCAGCTGGGCTTGGTGAGCTCCCCGTAGATCAGCTCCACTGTCTCTGGGTGGATGCACGACTCGTGGTCCCCAATTCTTTGCTCATGTTCTCCCTCCTTCTGCTCCTCCTTGGGACCTTGGGAGCTCAGTCCAGTGCTCCTGTGTGGGTCTCTGTCTCTATCTCTATCCATCACCAGATGAAGATTCTATGATGATATGCAAGATATTCGTCAGTATTGCTCTAGGATAGGGTCATTTCAGGTTCCCAATCCTCAGCTGCCCAAGGAACTAACTGGGAACCTCATCTTGGGCACTTGGGAGCCCCTCTAGGGTCAAGTCTCTTGCCCACCCTAAAGTGGCTCCCTTAACTAAGAATTGTGGTTCCGTGCTCCCCTATCCAGCTTTCCTTTATCCCAATTCTCCTGTTGCCCCAGGTACCACCTCCTTCCCTTCTACCTTTTCTCTCCCCATCTCCCCTTACCCCCATCCCACCCCACCCCCAAGAACCCATTTTCTCCCCGGAAATTTGGTCTATTTCCCTTAGCCAAGAGGACAACTATATGTTTTTCCTTGGGTTCACCTTCTTACTTAGCTTCTTTAGGTCCACCTATTGTAGACTCCGTGGTCCTTATTTATGGCTAGAAACCAATTATGAGTGAGTACATCCCATATTCATCTTTTTGGGTCTGGGACACCTCACTCAGGATAGTGTTTTCTATTTCCATCCATTTGCATGCAAAATTCGAGAAGTCATTGTTTTTTACCGCAGCGTAGTACTCTAGCGTGTATATATTCCATACTTTCTTCATCCATTCTTCCATTGAAGGGCATCTAGGTTGTTTCCAGGTTCTGGCTATTACAAATAATACTGCTATGAACATAGTTGAACAAATGCTTTTGTCATTTGATAGAGCATCTCTTGGGTATATTCCCAAGAGTGGTATTGCTGGGTCCAGGTGTAAGTTGATCCCGAATTTCCTGAGAAACCGAAACACTGACTTCCACAGTGGTTGCACAAGATTGCATTCCCACCAGCAATGGATGAGGGTACCAGTTCCTCCACAGCCTCTCCAGCAAAGGGTATCCTTGGTGTTTTTGACTTTAGCTATTCTGACAGGTGTAAGATGATATCTCAAAGTTGTTTTGATTTGCATTTCCCAGATTGCTAAGGAAGTTGAGCACGACCTTAAGTGTCTTTTGGCCATTTGAACTTCTTCTGTTGAGAATTCTCTGTTCAGTTCAGTGCCCCATTTTTTAATTGGGTTAATTAGCATTTTAAGTCTAGTTTCTTGAGTTCTCTATATATTTTGGAGATCAGACCTTTGTCTGTTGCGGGGTTGGTGAAGATCTTCTCCCAGTCAGTAGGTTGCCTTTGTGTCTTAGTGACCATGTCCTTTGCTTTACAGAAGCTTCTCAGTTTAAGTAGGTCCCATTTATTCAATGTTGCCCTTAATGTCTGTGCTTCTGGGGTTATACATAGGAAGCAATCTCCTGTGCCCATCTGTTGTAGGGTATTTCCCACTTTCTCTTCTATCAGGTTCAGTGTGTTCGGGCTGATATTGAGGTCTTTAATCCATTTGGATTTGAGTTTTGTGCACGGTGAGAGATATGGGTCTATTTTCATTCTTCTACATGTTGACATCCAGTTGTGCCAGCACCATTTGTTGAAGATGCTATCTTTCTTCCATTGTATACTTTTAGCTCCTTTATCGAAAATGAGGTTTTCATAGGTTTGTGGGATAAAATCCAGGTCTTCTATACGATTCCATTGGTCGACTTCCCTGTTTTTATGCCAGTACCACACTGTTTTCATTACTGTAGCTCTGTAATAGAGTTTGAAGTCAGGGATGGTAATGCCTCCAGAAGATCCTTTATTGTATAGGATTGTTTTGGCTATCCTGGGTTTTTTGTTTTTCCATATAAAGTTGATTATTGTCTTCTCCAGATCTGTGAAGAATTTTGATGGGATCTTGATGGGGATTGCATTGAATCTATAAATTGCCTTTGGTAGAATTGCCATTTTTACTATGTTGATCCTCCCAATCCAAGAGCAAGGGAGGTCCATCAATTTTTTGGTATCCTCTTCAATTTCTTTCTTCAATGCCTTAAAGTTCTTGTCAAATAGATCTTTCACTTCCTTGGTTAGATTTACCCCAAGATATTTTATGCTGTTTGTGGCTATCGTGAATGGTGAAGCTTCTCTGATTTCCCTCTCTGCTTCCATATCCTTTGTGTATAAGAGGGCGACTGATTTTTTGGAGTTGATCTTGTATCCTGCCACATTACTAAAGCTGTTTATCAGCTGTATAAGTTCTTTGGTGGAGTTTTGGGGGTCCCTTATGTACACTATCATATCATCTTCAAATAACGAAAGTTCAACTTCTTCCTTTCCAATTTGAATCCCCTTGATCCCATTATGTTGTCTTATTGCTATTGCTAGAACTTCAAGCACTATATTGAAGAGGTATGGCGAGAGTGGACAGCCTTGTCATGTTCCTGAGTTAAGTGGGATGACTTTGAGTTTCTCTCCGTTTAATTTGATGTTAGCTGTCGGCTTGCTGTATATAGCTTTTATTATATTTAGGTAGGAGAAAGAAAGGTGAAGTCAGAGAGAAGCCATGGAGCCACAGGAGATAGACGCTGGGAACTTTACCCAGTAAGCCACAGCCACATGGCAATACACAGATTAATAAAGATGGGTTAAATTAATATGCAATATTTAGCCAATAAAAAGATTGAGCTAATGGGCCAAACAGGGATTTAATTAATATGGTTTCTGAGTGATTATTTTGGGCCTAAGCACCTGGAAACTAGCTTGTTGCCTCCCTCCAATAGTAAGAGACACACCCTCTCCCACTGTTAGGAGTCTCTCAAAAACACCAAGCTAACAGTTTCAACATACAAAGAGAGAACCTAGCACGCCCATTGCTTTTATTTCAGTAAATGAGCCCTGCTTCATTGATTCAGTGTGTCAGGTTTTTCTGGTGTCTTCCAACCCCTCTGATTCCTACAATCTTTACTCTCCCCCTTCTTCAATGGGGTTCTCTTAATTGTGAGGTGAGGCAGCTGATGGAGAGCTCCAATTTAGCTTTCATGTCTGAATATGGATCTCTAAACATACTTCCCATTATTTATTTATTTGTTTATATATATATATATATATATGTATATATATATATATATATATATATATATATATATATATGTGTGATTTTTCGGTTCTATCCTAGATCTCTGGGCTATCTAGACTCCCATTTCTAGTCACACACAGGGTTGGGCATTGCCTCTCCCTTTTATGGTGTGGGCCTCAAAGTAAAACAGATATGACTTTACCATTTCCTCAGATTTTCTGCCACCATTGCCCCAAAACTTCTCACTGACAATATAGACTATAGGTCTAGGATATTTTGGCTGGATTGATGTCTAGATTTCTCCTTCAGTAGCCTGGAGAGGACCTTCCTGCTCCAAAGAAACTAGAACTTAAGGGTAAAGACTCCATGCAGAAATCAGCTTGAACTCTCTATGTTCAATAAACACTATGGATGTTGTCCTTGGCAATGGTAATGTCCTTAAAAATGTGAGTTTTGAGAGATCAACCTGTCTCACTCAGTTATGTTTATTGCATCCTTATTCAAAATAATCAGAGACTAGGAATAACTTAGATGTTCCTCAACTAAAGAATGGATAAACAACATATGGCACATTACACAGAGGTTAAAAATAATTACATCATGAAATTTGCAGGCAAATGGATGAAGCTAAGAAATAATCATTCTGAGTGTGGTAATGCAGACCCACAACAGTTACAAATATGGTAACTGTTCACTGATAAGTAAATATTAGCTGTTAAGTAGCTGATAATAAAGCTACAGGCCACAGACCCAGGGAGGGTAGACAAAGAAGATAACTTTAGGTGGAATTAGGATGCATGGAATTCCCTGTAAAGGGGAATAGAATAGATTTTGTGGGTGTACTGGGGGCAGGTGTCACAGCAACATTAGGGATTAAGTTGGAGAAAAGGGAGAGAGTATGGAGAGACACATTGGATTAAGGGAGAATTTTGGGGGTAGTGTGGAAATCCAGTGCAGTGGAAACTTCCCGGAGTCTATGACGGAGGCCCTCGTGAGAACTCTTAGTAATGGAATACACAGAGTCTAAACTGGCTGTCTTTTGTAGCTGGACAAAGCTTCCAGTGTTGGGACTGGGTTACATTCAGTTGACCTGTTGGTAGAGGGGTTCCTCTGGAGATCCCTGCACAATCTAGGTTGTTGTTAGAAAAAAGATCTTTCTTTTCTTATTGAATGGCCTTGAAATAGTTGTTAAAATTTAATTGACTAAGAATGTGTCCATTTAATTATACAATTGAACACCAGCCCATTTTCTGATATCTAATTTTATGCCTATATTACATTCTTTGTAGTAAGTTTTGAAATAACAAATTGTCAATCATTGAACTTTGCTCTTCTTTTAAGAGATTATTTGTGCTGTTCTGGGTTCTTTAAACTTACATGTTGCTTTTTAGATGTGTTTTTTAATGTCTGCCAAATACTAGTTCTATCCTTGATTGTGCATGTCTCAAATCTGCATACTGATTTGAAGAACATTGAACATAGACAGAAACAGGCATATCTCTGCATTCATTTTTGTTACTACCTAAAATGATATTTTTATTTACTTGGTATATTTCTAAGTATTCTTCTTTATGTACAAATTTAATTTTAGGGGTTATGCTTTGTTTATATATGAAAATAGTGACAGTTATTAGATATCAATACTACATGCCATAATTATTTTTGCCTTGTTTCTTAATTTTAGATGTACTGAATGTGCCAGTACTAATACTAACCTAGAGATATTTTTTATCTGTTCTTGAATCACATGCTCCTCTAGATATTTTTTGAAACTACATCTCATTAATCAACCACTGGAATATTCCATTTCAAAGAAGACTCCTGATTTTTAGAAGAATTTCCTGTACTCATCCAAGTTCATGTTACTGTATTTTCAACATAATTTCTTCATATCATATAGTATTATTAACATTTCTAATGCCTCTATCTGCATTGTCCAACTACTCTCCTTCTCTATTGCTAAAATCTTAAATCAGTAACAGTTAACTTTTTCTCAGATTTTCTCATTAGTATCTGCCAAATGTCTGTTTACAAAAGAAAGATATAGATAAATTAGCTGTTTACTAAATAATGTGTATTTGAGGCAACCTTTCCAAAGTATATTGGCAAAGAATATCTAGTGACCTTAAAAGATTGCGGGAACACTTACCCAGTTCGTGATGCAAACAACATTTATGAATGCAATGATAACTCAGAGAAGGTAAAAATCACTTTTTAGATTCTCCATGTTCTTACTCACATTGTGTCATTTTAGTGTTCTGTCAACGATTAAGGCCTTTAGTTAACCAGGTGATGTCATAGATATGCTGCAAAGACAGTCTCTTCAAGGCTAATAATAAACCCTCACAACAGCAAATAGTCCTCCCTTAGCTGTGTGTGGGTGTGTGTAGGGAATGACTGTTTCATGGCAGTCAGTGACCTGATGTTCTAAAACAACTTTGCCTTAAAGCAATGGAATGATCTAAAATCCTGGAGTGGTAACCAAATTGTCATTGCTAGCAATAAATGCTTCCTCTTTGTTAAACTAAAGCTTGAGATAGAAAACACTCTCAAACTCCCAGAATATATACTTTTAAGAAAATTGCTATTTCTACAAATCTTGAGTGACAATCAATATCAGAGGAATTGTTTTTCCTCTCTGACATACAACCACCCAAGAGGAAACCCACCTGTCAGACAGATGGTAATTCTTTTATCATGTCATCCAGATATGGGGTGCTAAGATCTACGGTCAGGGGTCACAATGGCCATAGTGCCTCAGAGGAAATTTAGCCTGGAAGCTACAGGAGCATTTATCAATAGACTGAAGTCAAAGACCATATAAAATGCATTAGTGGATAAGAAATGGATGGATTTGGGTTTTTCGTGGTCGTGATTTTGGCTTCTTAGGGTAACCAATAGAAATATTCGTTATTTGACCTTGGGAAATTTAATGAAGGACTAATTCAGATCCTTATCCTCCAATCTGTACAATGAGGACTTTTAGTTTTCTGTGCTCTCCTGCATGGTTACCCCTGGTAATATGTGACTATTGAGAAACTGAAATGAAGTTAGTCTGAATTGATATGGCTTTACCTATAAGAGGAACACCTGATATTCAGCACATACACAGTTGTTCCATTATGTACACATGTTGATTGTAGAATGTTAAAATTTGTATATATTTCTTTAAATTAAATATGTCATTGAAATTATTTGTGTATCTTCATTTGTGTTTTTAAATGTGGCTACTGATTAATTTAAAAGCAGAACAATAAGTGCAAAATATAATGGCGGGAACCCCTGTATTAATGCATAATGAAATGAAGTTTCAGGTTTATTTAGTAAGTCTTCTGTGACCTTTGTTGTATATAAGTGCATGTGTATACATGTCCACATAAGTGTGTGCACATGTAATGTGTATCCATTAATGAAGAAATCAGAGGTTGATACCAGGTGCCTACATAAAAAGCTCTCCATCATTTTTTAAAATTTAGAATGAATCTCTATCTGATCCTGAGTCTCACTGATGGTGTTACACTGACTGGCCACAAAACTACAGGGATAATCCTCTCTCATGATGAGTGTGCGCCATCCTAGGTAGCTTTTTTCTTTGTATCTTCACACTTGTATAACAAACATGTTACTTATTGATTCGTCTCCTGACTCCCTTGTAAGCAGAAACTGTACTTTCATTTCCCAGTCACCCAGACCCAAATAATCACACAAAACAATATTAATTACAACAAAGTTTGGTCTATGGTTCAGACATATCTCTAGATAGCTCTTACATTTTTTTTTTTTTTTTTTTTTTTTGGTTTTTCGAGACAGGGTTTCTCTGTGGTTTTGGAGCCTGTCCTGGAACTAGCTCTTGTAGACCAGGCTGGTCTCGAACTCACAGAGATCCGCCTGCCTCTGCCTCCCGAGTGCTGGGATTAAAGGCGTGCGCCACCACCGCCCGGCCTAGCTCTTACATTTTAAAGCAACCCATTTCTATTAGCTTATGTGTTGCCATGTGACTGTGTTGTTACCTCATTTTCTACATGTCTTGTTTCCTCAGAAGCTGGCTGACATCTGACCTGAATTTGCATTCTTTTGCTCTTTATCTCTGCTTGGCTTTCCCACCTGGCTTTACTGTGCTAAGTCATTGGCAGAAACAGCTTTATTTATTAGCCAATAAAAGCAACACATATACAGAAGGACATACCACATCACTTCCTTTTCTGATATTTTGAATAAAGTTATATTTTATAAAATATTCCTACAGTATTGATATCACCCACTTTCATTACTCTGCATTTATATAATTATTTTAATTGCTACAATGTAGTGAGTGTACTTGTTTATGTATCTGTTTTTCTCAAAAAAAAATGAGAGATTGATTGAAATAGAGATGATATATTTGTTCATTTTTTACGCATGTTTACAAAGCCATAAACATCATGCTTTGTATATAGATGAGATTTACTAATCCTTTCTTAATGATGAATTTGTACATGATCTAACTCTAAGTTCATTTGTACTCACTAAGGGCTATTAGATTTGATTATGTTCTCATTGAACATGCAAACAATTTGACAGAAGGTGAAAGTATCTGGTAGTAGAAGGCACATTTTTGTCTCAGTGGCACATTCAGTACATCTAAAATTAAGAACTAACGAGTTGGCATTAAGATAAATAGATGGAGGCATGATTTGTTAATAAAGAGTAGGTTGAAGTTGAAGTTGAAAATGTGGATTTTGGAATTTGGGAGTAGAAATAAGGGGTGAAGAAAGCAAATTTAAACAAAGACTTGGATTTCTGTCTCCCAAGCCAAGAAAGAAAGAAGTTTTAAATAATCTGAGAGGAAGACCTGTGGTAAGAATGATTCATGGGCAAATGCAGAGAAGCATCAAAAACAGTGAATGGTCCCTTTCAAACCCTTGATTTTGCTAAAACTGGCATGCAAACAAATGGATGGATTTAATGTTTGTAGTTTGATGAGTTTTCCATGAGCAAATAACCACAATTTCAAAACTACAATCAAGATTTATCTAACATCTCCCACAGTTTCCTGTGTACTTTTGCTTTTGTAACCTTTTATATAAATGTAAGTTAGTTTTATAAATTAACAGGTGCTCCTTTGGAATTGCCATATATGCATAAAATACATTTTGATCATAGCCACCTCTAGTAATTAACCCTCATCTGTCTCCTTCTGTCCTCTTCTGAAACAAAAATGTTTCATTTTATATTTTCATATAAAAATTCATAAATTCCATATATAAGAGAAAACATGATAATTATGTTTTACTTTATTAACTTGATGCTCTCATTTTCATCTCTTTTCTTTAAAACAACAGAAATTAAGTTTTCTTTTGGGCTGAAAGATACTCCATTGAGTGATATATACAATAGCTTTTAATCATGAGTGATAAATACAATAGCTTTTAATCATGAGATCATTGTTGGTCATCTCTATTAATTCTATGTTTCTGAAATTAAGATAAGTAATACAGTTATCTTCAATGACTGTGCATGGATACCTGGGGTATTCTGACTAAAATTGCTTTGAGAGCAAATCTAGAAGTGGTATAATTGGATAGTATACAGGTTCATATTGATTTACATATTATTTAATATTCCCATTACCAGTTCATGAAGATATAATTTTCATACATTTGTTCCAGAGTTTAATTTCTTTTAAAATTTACTTAGATTTTAAGTGGGGTAAATAAGAATCTCAATATAGTTTAGATGTACATTTTCCTTGTATTTAAAAAACTTAAAATTTTTCTTTATGTTTTATTGGCCATCTGTATGTTTTCTTTAGAGAATTTCCTGCTCATTTCTTTACATCTCTCCACTTACTGGATTAATTTTTTAGCAGTTTAAGTGTGCTGAGGTTTTATGTTTTCTAGATATTAGTCCTTTGATTACAGCTGGCAGAGATTTTATCCCATCCTATAGGCATTTTCTTCACTAAAGTTGACAGTTTTGCTTTTTATTATTATTACTATTATTATTTTCATCATTCTTTTTATCATTGTTATTTATTATGTGTTCGTGAGGTGCACAGATGTGTGTATATGCGTGTTTACGTGAGATATATGAGTATGAGGGTGGGAACTAGGTACCAGGGCATACACATGGAGGTCAGAGGATAATTTTGAGATTTGGTTATCTCCTTCCAATTTGCTGAAGCAGTGTCACTATCCCTTTCTGCCTCACTTTATACTCTAGGCTTGCTGTTCTGTAAGCATCAGACTAATTTTCCTGCTATACCTTCTATCTCACCCTATAAGAGTACTGGGATTACAGATTTATGCCACTCTGTCCAACATTTTATACAGGCTCCAGGCATTGAATTCAAAAAATAAGCCTCATATGACAAATACGTTCAATTGAGAGATTTCTTTAGTCCCACTTGTTTCTTTGATGCTCAAAAGGTCTTTAATTTAATGTAACTCATATTTTTAATTTGCCTATATCTTCTGAAATATTAGAATTATATATAGAAAAATCACTTTCTGTAAGTAGATTTGAAAGTATATTCCTTATGTGTTTTTTTTTAATAGTATCAAAATGTCACAATATAATTAAGGTTTTCTACTCACTCTGAGATTAATGATTCTTTGGTTTAATTTTTAACAGGGCTAGAGACATTTATGGAGTTCTGCTCTTTTATAATCAAAAAAATATTATCTGCCTAAACTTATTAATGAAACATTTTTCTGTTTTTTTTCATTTATATGCATATTTTGACATATTACTGAGAAAAAGAAGACTATAGATGTATAGTCTTATTCGGGATTCTCAATTCTATCCAAGGAAATAACATGTGTATTTTTGTGCTACTGTCATTCTGGCTGTCTTACTACACTTCTACAGTATAATTTTCAATCAGTTACTCTGATTCTTTCTGTTTTACTCTTTCTGCTTAAGACTTCTTTGACTAACAAAGGTCTTTGGTTCTGTCATATGGATTTTACAGTTTTCTGTGTCTGGTGTGTAATATCAATATGAAGATTAGAATTTTTATGGGAATTGTTTTAAATTTGCAGATGTGGCCATTTTCCAGAATGTTAATTCTGCTGATTCCCCTTGTGATGTCTTCAAACTTGCCAGTACTTTACTGTTTTAATTATAGAAACCTTGAAACTTTTGGTTAAAAACTTCAGTGTTTTAGTGTTTTGTAGGGCTATTGTGGATGGAATGATTACGAGAGTTGTCTTTTCATGATGTGGTTACTGGTTCATAAATTTTTGATTTTGTTTCCTCTGACTTTGTTGAGGAAACATTAGATCGTTTTAAATATAGGATCATGCAATTTTATTTCTTCATCTTCTGGTTGTATTCCCCTTAAATCTTTCTCTTGCCTCATTTTATTGGCTAAGATTTTTAGTACCACATTCTGTTTTTTTTTTCTCTATTTCATAAAAAAGTGATGATGACTTTGTTGTATGCAGTTTTAAAATAAAGAATATTTATTTAAGGAAGTGAATTGAAAGCATATTGTATAAACACCAAAACTCTATACCTAAGAGAGCCAAAGAACTGTAGTCTGCTCTGAATGCAACTTATGCAAACAAACTCACACATATAGAAAATTTTGATTTTTTTCTCCTTTTTCTCTCACATACACAGATACAAACATAAACACACACAACATCACACACTGTATCAGCTCTCAACTAAGCAGAACAACAGTGGTTATTAAGGTAATACAATTTCTCATTCAATGGCTTACTCAAATTTCACTGCCCATTCTACTCTGTGTAAATCTATGTGACGAACTTTATACAGATAATGAATGAAAGTTAGAATGGCTTGTATTTGTTAGGAAGAAGTCTCAGGTCCTCACAAACAGGGCTTTCTATATCCAAAACTTAACTGTTCATATTTATTCATGATACTTATCTAACAGGTAATACTTCTATATCATTATGTGTTTTTAAAATACACAGAAAAGGAACCTGAAGAAATGACTACTGCTGTTTAGTATCTGGTCTGTATCTCTGATTTCATATATCACTGTGACATAGGTTGTTACACTGTGCCAGGATGATCATAAGACCTACTTATCTCCACTATTTCAGAAGCTTCAAAAGTTTCTCCTTTTGATATCCTGGACATTTTCGGCATCATAGGATAAACTAAAAACCTAACCACATGATATCATGATTTTGATGGGTTTTATTTACCCTCACTCCAGACTTAGGAAAATACCATTCACAGAACAATTTATTCTATGAGAAATAAAAGAAACACTGGGGCTAAATTGATTTGAACTTGATTGGTATTTTTTTATCTGGCTATTTCTGTTGCTTGCTATCTTCCATGGATGCAGTATTGAAGACTGGAGATGTATTTCTACTGTAACTCTCCTTTTTTTAGTTATTCCAAAACCAAAAGGCAGTGGTCTTTTAGAATTTTTAATTTCCTTTACATTATAGTTTCCTTGCCCTGTCTAGACACTGTGAAACCTTTCAGTCTGTTTACTTAGGCATTGTTCTCTTAGACAAATGCATAGGGGAAGATGGCATTGAGGGATTTCATTTATAATAAAATTATCATATTCATTGATGTCCTTATTTTCACGATTAAAATTTAAATTAAGAGTTTACTTTCTCTTTACAGTTTTACAAATGCAATCTTTTTCTCCAGCTTAATAATTTTGTGTTGTAAGATAACAATGGAGAAAGTAATAACATGCATCAATATATTCACTATCCCAGGTGTTTGAGTACCTACTATTGTACATGAGGACAAGAAATTGAGTAAATCACAGGCAAGGGTCTGTATTTTTGGCTCATGAGAGCTTATTGATTATGTATAGATTATGTACAGAACTTATTGATTATGTTCCACTTTGCTTCACTCAGGCCAAAGTGATATTGAACACTAACCACAATTGAAGTGTTTATACCATGCAGATAAGAAAAAAAAAAACTATAAATCAAGACTATTTTGTGTTCAACTTTGGGGTTTGTTTGTTTTTTGAGAGTTGACCATTAAGCATTTACAAGTATATTATTGCCCTAGGCACATGACAAAAAGTTTAGAGATGATATCAATAACTTATATGTAAAATAACTGCCACTCAGTGTGATGAGTCATGTATAGTAGAGGTCAGGCATTCAACAAAATACCAGAAATACCTGTGCTATCTTACAATTCTTTATACAAGCTTCATTGTCCCTAATAATCTAGCAAACATGGTAGCAACATGCACACATGCACTGTACTTCCACATAAGAATGTAGTATCTGATAGTGTTAGCATGTAGTCACAGAAATATGCAAGTTTTCAACAGAAATATTCTGACACCTGTTAAAATGAAAATATTTATTTTATTTGGAAACAATCATGATTGGAACAAGGGACACTAACTTGGTGTCTGGAATGAACTGAGAGAAAACATTGCTAAAAGAAAAGGGAATGTGGGAATTTATGTTCAGAAGTTAAAGTAATAGAATAGGCAAATGGGAAAAAATGTGAATGGGACTTTTCCCTGGGATAATCTAATGAAATTCTTGCAGAAAGGGAAGTCAAGCTATTCCAGTACAATCTGAGTGATAGTAAGAGATTAACAGTGTGAACAGATGTTGAAAATTAGGATTCTCTTAAAACGACTTCGTTGCAATTCATTATAATGCTAGGCTATGTAAAGGATAATGTAAAAACCCCAAGGTAAGCCAAGATAAGTAAACAATTCAGTAAAGTATGAATGGAAGTGTTACTGCCATTGCTTTCCCTCAGTTTGTTCCAGTATAGTTAACAAGAACAATATAAATCCTCCAAGCCTAACAAATACTCTTTCTGTTAGTAGAAAATGAATTCTAGCTGGAATAAAAATATAAAAGTTTGACAAAAAATAATGGCTATAATGAATCTACCTTAGATATATGACCTGTTTTAAGATTATTTTATTCTAAAGTTTACACTGCTTTGCATCTTTTAACACTTTTTATGAGATACGCTTAATACTCAGCATTATGATAGAAGTTTACGAATGCTTGCATATTTGAATCATAAAGTAAAAGACTTCAATATTTATACCTTATAATTAATCTAAGGATTCTCTCCTGTTAAAAACCAAAACTGAATTGTGGAAAATAACAATAGGATATGATATGGTGTTAATAGCACATTTCTGCTAAAATTTATAATTTTGCTAGTATCCATATTAGGATAGGTCAGTGCCAGCAACAGAAATAGAGAAGTCTTGATGAAAGGACCAAAGAAGATAAAATAGCTAAAGTTTATCAGTATGCTTTGTTCATACAATAAGACAATAAAAGGTTCTTGAGTCTAAACATTTTTTTCTTTTATTTGCTTAAAATTTACATATTTATGGACTAACTTGTGATAATTCAATACATTTATGTGTTGCATGGTATTAAAACAACTATAAGTATGCATTATCCTCTCAAACATTTAAATAATAGAGTATTACTTTATTTTACATTTATTTCAGTCAAGTAATGCTTCACATAGGATATCACATTGTAACAATGCTTATTGAGAATAACAAGCATAAATATACAGCAAAAACTACTAAAATAATTTTATTCATTTTTTTGCTGCTAAAATAATACAGCAGAGTATTGTAGAAAGGAGCAGTGGGCTGTGTTCCTGCCACCCGGCTCCCGGCTGCATGGCTAACTTATGCCCTGAAATAACAACACACAAACTGTATTCATTTAAACACTGCTTGACCCATTAGTTCCAGTCTCTTATTGGCTATTTCTCACATCTTGTTTTAACCCATATTTAGTAATCTGTGTAGCACCACGAGGTGATGTCTTACCAGGAAGGATTCAGCATGTCTGACCTGGCAGCTGGCCCCATGGCATCTGGCTCCCTGCCTTCTTCCTCCCAGCATTCTGTTCTGTTTACTCCGCCTACCTAATTTTCTGTCCAATTAAAGGGCCAAGACAGTCTCTTATTTAACCAATGAAATCAACACAAAACAGAAGACTCTCCCACATCAGAGTATGAGAGGTAGTAGTACGAGTGGTGAAGGATAGTTTTCCATAAATAAGGCGAGATGCTTTTGACCTCTCAGCATTGACAATGCTATAAAACCCCACATGGTTCTATATGTGTATATGTATTCTTGTTCAATATATGTTCTTAACTTTGTATAAGAAAATGTGTGGTTCCAATGTATTTTCTTAATATGAAGTATTGACAATTCGTATTGGGCCTCTAAATGTTAAACTTAAAGTGATTAATCCTTTTCCCCACTTCAGTCAGTATAACATGAAGTGTGTTAATCACTACTACAAATAATTGGGTTTCTTGGCCTAAAAGCCATTCATTTTTGACAATATCCACTTGGGGTAGGACAGTGTTTCTCATCTCAGCATTATTGACATTTTTACCTAGATAATGTATTGCTGCATGAAGTATGCATGTTTAATATAGAATTTTCAGTATCACCCCAGCTCTCTATTGCGTAGCATTAGCAATCAGCCTTCCTATATTAACATGGAAAAAATGTCTCTTGACAGAATGACAGGTCTCCTGGGAACAAAGCATTCCTAGTTACAAATAACTGAAGAATAAGAAAAGAACTTGTTGCATCACATCACAAAGGAAAAAAAAAATCTTGATGAATTAAAGGGCTAAAAAAATAAAATGTTACAACACTAAGACAATGAAAGATAGTATATTTGTATAAAATGATCTAACATATACTTTGTGTTTTTTATATTAATTGTAGATTACATTGTTAGTCAGAATGTAAAGTGGAAACATTATAAAGGATTTGACTATACAAAAATTACACTTTTTAAAGATGGAAGTAATGGGATGAAAATCACCAGAAGGTAATTCTAACATGTTTTATATTCCCAAATATTAGAGCAGGTGTGTTATGTGCTGAAAAGTTATCCTCAGAAAATCTTGAACTCTTATATTCAAGGCTTATGTTTTCCCTATTAAGGCAGATTTAAAGTGTTTTTTTAATTTTAAATAAATATTATATTTTAGGGGAAGCATACAAATTGATTTTTTATCCATGTTTGTTAATCACTACTACAAATAATTGGGTTTCTTGGCCTAAAAGCCATTCATTTTTGACAATATCCACTTGGGTAGGACAGTGTTTCTCATCTCAGCATTATTGACATTTTTACCTAGATAATGTATGGCTGCATGAAGTATGCATGTCTAACATAGAATTTTCAGTATCATGCCAGCTCTCTATTAGGTAGCATTAGCAATCGGCCTTCCTATGTTAACATGTAAAAATGTCTCTTGACAATATTATACAGTGCACTGGACATAATTTCAACAGACCAAAGAATTGTTTAATAATTATTGTGGTTTCACTATTAAAATTTTAGATAAAACTATAAGTGATTCTTTAAAAAAATTGCATTACAAAGAAAACACATATTTAAAGTCTATTGCTAACTGTTTTAAGATGTATTTTTTGAAAGATTTTTTAAATATTATTTGACGATTGCATACAGCAATATAGCCAAGCAAACTTCATAGCATAGTATACTTTAACTACTGTGATTACATAAGAGAAGGTTTTACCAAGATATCGTAAGACATCAACACAATGACTTATCATAGTTACAAAAACTATAACTTAAAGCTGCATTTTTATCATTTTTATAACTTTGCAAAAGTTCTAAATTAAACAAAATGAAGAATAAAAATAAAATGAAATATACAATGTGCTGTGTTATGGAGGTATTGAACATACATATAGGATAATACAAATGAGTAAAAAGACTAATCATATTTAAATGAATATTTAGAAAATTAAGATAGATAAAATTAGCATCAATATTTTTTTTGGGGGGGGGAGAAGGGGTTTATTTGATTTACATATCCCAAGTCACCGTCAACATAGTTAGGCAAAAATAGGAACTCAAACAGGGCAGGAACCTGGAGGTAAGAGTTGATAGAGAGGCCATGGAAGGGTGCTGCTTACTTGCTTGCTCCTCAGTTCACTCAGCCTGATTTCTTATAGACCCCAGGACCACCATCCCAGCGGTAGCCCCACCCACCATGGGCTTGACCCTCCCCCATCAATGACTATTAATTATTGCCCTACAGGCCTGACTACAGCCTGATCATTTGAAGGAATTTTCTCAATTTTCTCCTCTCAAATTACTCTTGCTTGTGTCGAGTTGACAAAAAACTAACCAGCATAATTGTCAATATGGCCTAAGACCAAAATAGTTAAGGACAGTAGATTTAATTAATTCATACCACATAGTTCTTTTTAGATACCTCCTTCCATATATTGTATATTGTGGCCCCCCATACACACAGAAAAGAAAAAGAGAAAGAAGGAAGGAAGGAGGGAGGGAAGGAAGGAAGGAAAGAAGGAAGGAAGGAAGGAAAGAAGGAAGGAAGGATTACTATGTTGATCAGTCACTAACAACTTGATGTTAAGCCAGATACAATCTGAGCTGTATTATGCAGTGCATAGTCTAGAGACTATGGCCCTGAAAGATGATCCTTATAAAATAGCTCGCTGGTTCTTTGCCAGACAAATTCTTGGAGCACCACATGCATTGCACAGGTGCACTTGCTCATATTTATTGCACACTAGAACTTGAACTTTTCTTAACAAGAAGGCAAGGGAGAAGAAAAATAGGAAGAAATTCCATATTTTTAATAGCATTCATAAATGGAATCCAACTTTCATCTTCTCTCTTCTGTTCTCTCTTCCATTCCTGGAATAGAGAAAATTTAAAAAGAATTGTGGCATAAAGTAATAAAGACTTTACTAAAGCAGAATATAAAGGTTTGCCTTAGGTCTGGCTCTGTTTGTTTGTTTGTTTTTAATATATTTTGTTGCATAACTAATTTTTTTTTGTTTTTTTAAGCTATCTACAGATAAACTAGAAAATCAAACCTTACTTATGAGTGATTGATGGGAATACTTTTTCAGAGTTTTTGAGCTCTTGGAGCATAAGTTTGTTCAACTAAAATAAATCTTCATCTGGTGTAACGGGAGCAGTTGGGTAGTAAGATCGAGTGAGAAGAGAGCAATATGCATCTTTCTATATAGTTATCTATTAAGAATTGCCCCCTGATTTATTCTTGCCTTCAAACTGCCCTACACAGTTCAAAGGAGGCATGAAGTACATTCAAAGAGTGCTATTACTTGGCCACAAAACACATGATTCTCACCATCATTCTTTTAAATGCCTCTTTAGGGCCTAACAAAAGTAAGGATAATTTGGAGGGAGGTAGAAAGGCAATGACATGGATGTGAAAACAGTGAAGTAGATGGAGCTGTAGAAGCACAGACCAAATTCATGAATTTAAAATGTCAGCAAAGCAGAATGAAAGCTTGAGTTGACTTGTGTGTGCGGTGGGTCAGTTTTGACTCTCTACTCTGGACAGTTTTAGCATAGCCCTTTCTTTTTTCTTCCTTTTACGTGTCTTCTTTTCAACTTTCAGCCATATCAAGGACATTCTCACTTACAAAATCAACTTTCCAAACAGGGCATGATAATTTTCAGATTTCAGGTAAATCTGAGAGAGAACAAACTGTGCTACTGCACATCAGTTAAGATCTCTTTTTGTTATTCTTTGAAATTTCATATATTCATATTGATTTTTTTTGTGTGTCATCTCAATTAACTTAGTTTATGGCAGTAAATTTAATATATTATCAATTCTTTTAGGGATAATTTGATAATTATTGATTAATATTTAAAATTAATTTTAAAAATTAATATGCTAAAAATAAGCAACAAAATGTTTACACATTAGTTATATATATATATATATATATGCTTATATTTCTATTATTATTGTTTTTATTGTCAGTGAGGGCCATAAAACATCAATACCAGGACCTCCTAATTTGCAGCAAAACACTAATTATACTAATTGCCAACAGTGTTTTTCTATTTTTAATAACACAAAAGAATTGTAAATATTTATGGGGTGAGTATGTTTCCTGACCAGACTAACTGCTGAAGGCTACTTCACACCTCTCCTGAATGGGCAGAATTTCCTGCTTGAACTGGAGCCTGGAAAGATCTGGGATTTTCTGTAAATATATATATATATATATATATATATATATATATATATATATTGCAATCACCTGCTATATCCTTAAAGTAGACTCAGTGCTTGTGACAGCATAAGCCTCTACTTCTGTCAATATCTCCTATGTTATAATTAATGACAACTTCTGGGGGTCTCTTGCTTATTTTTTTCCCTGCAAAGTAGATGGTTTTCAGTGTTATCCTTGAGAGTAAGGATAGTATGTTATATAAGCTAATCTGTTTGTGTGTGTGTGTGTGTGTGTGTGTGTGTGTGTTACTTTTGTGCTGCAAAACATCTCTGTCATATCACCATGGTACTCCAATAACACAGATAAAATATATTAAGTGTGCCAGTTATGGTTATGTTTTGCTTTGATTTTAGTTAGTGCAATGAATCGTGAAAAGCATCTCTGCCCAGGTATCTTGCCCAAATCACTATCTTTGACTTTGAAAATACATATTCATACAAAGAGTAAATTTAATATAATTCATAGATCTACAGCTTAGTATTCATCTCCAAAAGTTCACATGTTAAACTGTCACATTTCCCCTTTTGTTTCTTTTATAAATAAGTCTCTCATGAGTGTCTGCTTATGGATGTTTCCTGTTCTCTTATATTCATTTTTATAATATATAATTAACTTGTAAACCAAACCGGCATAATCATTAATATCATTAATTAATTAAGAAAATTAAAACTAAGAATCAACAAGTTTTAAAAATTCAACCCAGTTTTCAAAATGGAAAAATATGCTGGATAATAATTTAAACACACACAAAAAATGTAGATACCTAAAAGTCCCATAAAAAGAATCTCAACCTTAACAGTTCTAATGAAAGCACAATTTAACACTTGAGCGTCTTTAGTCTGGTTAGTTTTACACCCTTTTCAGCAGGGCAGATCATATCCTGCTTCTTCTGTGATAGGGCAGGTCTCTGGAAAGAGCTTCCTTCTTCCCAGAATACTCCTGTTCTCTTTACCCCACCTCTACTTCCTGTCTGGTTTTCCTACCTATACTTCCTGCCTTGCTACTAGCCAATCAGAGTTTATTTAAAATATAATTGACAGAATATATAATTGTCCTGCACCATTTCCCCCTCTTTCTTTTTAAAACAAGGGAAAATATGCATAGTCCACTTTTTGGGAATGTGGGCATAGTTTTACAGGCTACTTCTTGCTGTTTGGGGTGCTGTTAATCTTATGTGGATCTTTAGAAAATTTAGAATTATGATCAAGTCATGACTGGAGGTCCTCTGAGATTTGATCATCTCAGGCAGCAGCCTTGATTTTGTTCTGGATGTAGAACTCACACATCTTGGCCATCTGTTTTTAATAGAGATTTCTCAGTTGATCTTCCTTAATCAAACCTGATTTTTCTTAACTCAGAATGAGTCCACAGCCTCTCATTTCCTTGGAAAAAAAAGAAAACCTCTTCTCCAAAGTAACATATTTTTGACTTCAATTTTGAAGTCAAGGCATTTTTAAAACACCTATCTTGGATTAATTTAGCAGCATTTATAAACAAATATCTTTTAGTAGCTATTGCTACATCCTCAGCATTCAAAGAATTCAAAGAGAGCACAATGACATACAGTATCCACCTTCTCTGCATGTTTTCCATCTTTATGCAGCTTTATTTTAAACTCTATTTCTTTATTTTTAATTGTTGGCTTTTTGAGACAGGGTTTCTGTTTATCCTTGTCCTGTAACTCACTCTGTAGACCAGGCTGTCCTTCAGCTCACAGAGATCCACCTGTCTCTGCCTCATCAGTGCTGGGATTAAAGGTGTGTGCTACCATACCTTGAACTCACAGAGATCTGTCTGCCTCTGCCTCCCAGACATTGGGATTAAAGTTGTGTATCACCACACCCAACCACTCTCTTTCTTTTTTATTTTAAGGACTTTAACCATTTACTTTTCTCTACCAAGCCTGCATATATTTTTAAAAACACTGTAAACCATTTAGAGGGTTTTTTTATTTATTTTTTATTTTTTTTGTCTTTGAATCTACCTTTACTGTACCTCTCTCTCTTTTTCTGAACCCATGAGTCTTTAATTTACTAAGCAATATGGGTAGGATTAAAGCCATGGCTTTGACATCTGGATCCAGTCCATTTCTTAGCTTTCTAAGATTTCAGCCTCATGGAGCGGGTACTGGCTGTAGCCACATTTATTGCCACAACTCTACATCATTTCAAGTTCCCTGCCAGCAAGCAAGCTGCAGCAGTGTTCTCCCAAACCACACTCAAATGCTTCATAGTCAGAGAGCCTGCCTTAAAGATTCAGAGTTTGCCCTGGCAGGATAGCTCAGAATGCTGTCATTTTAAAATGCACAGCTTTTTTCCTGCTATGGCTGAACATCAAAAAGCATGCAGTCAGCTTTTTATCAACACTATTTAAGTGGTTCTGGACAGGACCTCTCAGAAGAGCTGAAAAGTTTTGCAGCTAAACTGAGTCAAGAAGCCTCTCTTAAAAGAGAGCACTTGCCTCTAACAAGCAGAGCAGACCCAAGGAATTTCTGCTATCAAGAAGACATGCTTTTCTATATTTTTTTTTCTGTCTAGAATTA
Source organism: Microtus oregoni (assembly GCF_018167655.1). NCBI lineage: Eukaryota > Metazoa > Chordata > Mammalia > Rodentia > Cricetidae > Microtus > Microtus oregoni. The sequence goes on along the minus strand of NW_024543828.1, from coordinate 4,542,177 downwards.
CTTCCCAAGCTCTCTCAGGTTTTATGTGGATGCAGTTGTCCACATGTTGGGCATAATTCAAGAACATTAGTGGACTGCTTTGTTGGATTTTCTGTCCTGCTCTATTCCTGAAGCTGGTAAGCCCCAAAGAAAATCACACAGGGGTTTCAATAAGTTATAAAACTGATTGGCCTATTAGCTCAGGCGTCATATTAGTTCTTGTAGCTTATGTTAACCCATTATTCTTATATATGTTAGTCACATGGCTCAGTACCTTTTTCAGCAGTGCAGGTCATATCCTGCTTTTTCTGTGGTCTGGGAAGGACTCTGGAAAGTGCTTCCTTCTTCACAAAATACTCCTTTTCTCTTTGCCCCACCTCTACTTCCTGTCTGGTTTTCCTGTCTATATTTCCTGTCTGGCTACTGGCCAATCAGAGTTTACTTAAAATATAACTGATAGAATATAGAATTGTTCTGCACCAGACAGCTAACATCAAATTAACTGGAGAGAAATTTGAAGCCATTCCACTAATCAGGAAAAAGACAACGCTGTCAATTATCTCCATACCTTTTCAATATAGTGCTTGAAGTTCTAGCAATAGCAATAGGGCAACATAAGGAGATCAAGGGGATTCTAATTGGAAAGGAAGAAGTCAAATTTTCATTATTTGCAGATGATATGATAGTGTACAGAAGTGACCCAAAAAACTCTACCAAAGAACTTCTACAACTGATAAATACCTTCAGCAATGTGTGAGGATATAAGATCAACTAAAAAAAAAATCAGTAGCCATCCTATACACAAAGAATAAAGAAGCAGAGAAGAAAATCAGAGAAATATCACCTTTCAAAATAGCCACAAATAGCATAAAGTATATTGGAGTAACACTAACCAAGAAAGTGAAAGATCTATTTGACAAGAACTTTAAGGCTTTGAAGAAAGAAATTGAAGAGGATGCCAGAAAATGGAATGATCTCCCATACTCTTGGATTAGTAGGATCAACATAGTAAAAATAGCAATTCTACCAAAGGCAATCTATAGATTCAATGCAATCCCCATTAATATCATAATAAAATTCTTCACAGACTTAAAAGATCAATAATCAACTTTATATGGAAAAACAAAACAAAACAAAAGAGGATAGCCAAAATAATCTTATAAAATAAAGGTATGACATGTATTGGAGGCATTACTATCCCTGACATCAAACTCTATTACAGAAATACAGTAATGAAAACAGCTTGCTATTGGCATAAAAACAGAGACGTTGACCAATGAAATCAAATTGAAGACCCGGATATTAATTCACACACCTATGAATACCTGATTTTTGACAAAGAAACTAAAATTATACAATGGAAGAAAGAAAGCATCTTCAACAAATGGTGCTGCCATAACTGTATGTCAACCTGTAGAAGAATGAAAATAGATCCATATCTATCACCATGCACAAAACTCAGGTCCAAATGGATTAAAGAACTCAATATAAATCTGATCATACTAAACCTGATAGAAGAGAAAGTGGGAAGTAGCCTGCAATGTAAGGGCACAAGAGACCACTTCCTACATATAACCCAAGAAGTACAGACAATAGGAGCAACAATGAATAAATGGGACCTCCTGAAACTGAGAAGCTTCTGTAAAGCAAAGGACACAGTCATTAAGACAAAAAGGCAACCTACTGAATGGGAGAAGTTTTTCACCAACCCCACATCAGATAGATGTCTGATCTCCAAAACCTATAAAGAAAGAACTCAAGAAAATAGACATTAAAATTCTAAATAACCCAATTAAAGAAATGTGGTACTGAACTGAATAGAGAATTCTCAACAGAAGTATTTCAAATGGCCAAGAGATACTTAAGAACATATTCAACTTCCTTAGCTATCAGGGAAATGTAAATCAAAACAACTTTGAGAAACCATCTTACACTTGTCAGAATGGCTAAAATCAAAAACACTAATGAGACTCACAACCATCTGTAGTGAGATCTGGTGCCTTCTTCTGGACTGCAGGCATACATGCAGAGAGAACACTAAATACATAATAAATAAATATTAAATAAAAGCACAGCTGAGGGCTGGAGAGATGGCTCAGTGGTTAAGAGCATTGCCTGCTCTTCCAAAGGTCCTGAGTTCAATTCCCAGCAACCACATGGTGGCTCACAGCCATCTGTAATGAGATCTGGCTCCCTCTTCTGGCCTGCAGGGACACATGGAGGCAGAATATTGTATACATAATAAATAAATAAATAAATAAATATTTTAAAAAATAAATAAAAAAACACAGCTGAACCGGGCGGTGGTGGCGTACGCCTTTAATTCCAGCACTCGGGAGACAGAGGCAGGCGGATCTCTGTGAGTTCCAGACCAGCCTGGTCTACAGAGCTAGTTCCAGGACAGGCTCCAAAGCCGCAGAGAAACCCTGTCTCGAAAAACCAAAAAACAAAACAAAACAAAAAAAAAAGCACAGCTGATAAAGATGGAAGGGATGAGTCTAGTGTTCTTACAACTTGTCATTTTACAGTCGTTAGTGTAAAACATTCCTCCAAAGTTTCTAGGGATGCTAACACTACAGGGAGGGTAACCGCTTGGAAATAGGATCATCACAGATCTCTGAGGGAGAACCATGGAGTGTATTCATTAGTTGCAATAGGCCAGTTATGTCTTTGTAGATGAGAAGTCCAATGATTTCCTTAGCCTAAGGACTCAGTCTCATCCTAATATAGCTCCAGTATGATCCAACAGAAGGACAGAATCTGTTTCTGAAGGTCTGGTCTAAAAACTCTGTCCTGAATTTTTTCATGAGAAATGAACCCTTTACACAAAAGTAAGTGTCCATAAAAGAAACTAGAAGATATGTATTAAAGACTTTGTGGCGGACACCTGTGTTCATAAAAATAAGTTAAATAAACAACTACAAAGGGTATGTTCTGATTGGATCTCAGGGGGGAAATCAAAAGAAATGGAAGCTTTTCAGAGACATTTGGGGTATCTGAACTGTTTATTAAACAATAGAAAATTAATGTCAATTTTCTTTATTATATTAAAAATGTTTAGTGTGCTATTGTAAAAATAAACACACCAATGATAGATTGTTTTGGATAGTATGTGGTGTAAGGGGAACCCTCCTCCATTGCTGGTGGGATCGCAAACTTGTGCAACCACTTTATTAAGCAGTGTGGTGGTTTCTCAGAAAATTGTGAGTCAACCTACCTCAGGATCAAGCAGTACCACTCTTGGGAATATACCCCAAAATGGCCAATCATACTACAGAAATATTTGTTCAACTATGTTCATCGCAGCATTATTTGTCACAGTCAGAACCTGGAAATTAAGTAGATGCCGCTCAATGGAAGAATGGATAAAGAAAGTGTGGCACATCTATACATTAGAGTACTACTCAGAGGTAAAAAAAAAGCAGTGACACTTTGAATTTTGCAAGCAAATGAATGGAAATAGAAAACATTACCCTGAGTGAGATAAGCCAGACCCAATATATGAATAGGGTATGTACTCACTCATTAATGGATTCTAGCCCTAAACAAAGGACATTGAGTCAGTCTATAGTTCATGATCCTAGAGAAGCTAAGTAATAAGGTAAATCCAAAGGAAAATGTATATAGATCCTTATGGAAATTGAAAGCAGACAAGATCGCCAGGAAAAAGTTGGGAGTATGGGTGTCGGGTTAGAGGGAAGAGCAGAGGGGGAGAGAAAAGAGAGAAGGGGATGTTTGGGGAGAGCTAGTGGGAGTGGGATGGTTGAGATGGAGCAAAGATGGATATGGGAATAAGGAAGGAAATATTTTAATTGAGGGAGCCATTTTGGGGTTGGCAAGAGGCTTGGCTCTGGAGAGGTTCCCAGGAGCCCAAGGGAATGACACCAACTAGGACTCTGGTCAGTGGAGGAGAGGGTGTCTAAACTGGCCTTGTCCCATAGTCAGTTTGATGACTATCTTGAACATCAACATAGAACGTTTGTCCATCATTAGATGGAGACAGAGACAGCACATTGGAGCACTGGACTGAGCTTCCAAGGTCCAGTTGAAAAGCAGGAGGGAGAATATGAGCAAGGAAGTCAGGACAACGAAGGGTTGATTCACCTACTGAGACAGTGTTCCTGAGATAATAGGTTCTCACCAACTCCAGTTGGTCTGGGACTCAGCGAGGAGCATGGGATCAAACTGGACCCTCTAAATATGGCTGACAATTAGGGAAGACTGAGGGGCCAAGGATAATGGCACTGGGATTTGTATGTACTGCATTACTGGCTTTTTGGGACCCTATTCTCTTTGGATGCATACCTTTTTAAGGCTGGATGTAGGGGAAGAACCTAGGACTTCATACAAGGCAAGGTGCCTTGCCCTCTCTTAATACTGAAGAGGGTGAGGGGAAAGTTCTGTGGAGGAGTGGGAGGTTAGTGGGAGGAGGGGAGAAAGTGGAATTTTTAGTGGTATTATTTATAAAGTAATTAAAATAGGAAAAAAAATAAATAAGTAGTTATAAGGATCAGCCTTCAGATCACAGTTCTATCTATTCGGAATCCTTATGGATTCTGAAGTACTCTGCTGAAAATCAAAACATTTTATTTATTCTGTGATGTTTCTTTATTCTCTTTGAAAGTTCTTGTAGTATGAGCTACATTTAAGCCTTTTTTCTCTGGCATTTTTCAAAGAACTGTTTCATTATGAAACTAGTAGCTTTGTGAGTATCTTTCAATTCTGTGTGTCAAGACAGTATTTTCTTCTTTACTTTTATCCTTTTTTCTCCTACTCATAGCCACAACCCTATTTAAATAATTATAGGGTATATTACTCACTAATTTCAGGATTTTATTCCTTTTCACCCTTTTTCTTTGAATCCTGGGATAGCTTATGATGGGTTACAGGGAATACTCTTGTGTTGGGCTGTTTTTGCATGGATGCTAGGGATCAGAAGTCAGGTCCTAGTTCCTGTGACAGGCATTGTTTTTGACTAAACCTTACCTCCTACCTCATAAACAACATTTATGCCCTCCTTGGTGGTATTGTTTTGTCCTTTGTAACATTGTCAACAACTTTATATGGTATTCCAGATTCCTTTGTAACTCATTTTTCCATGTATAATTCAAGTGAAATAGCACAAATTTTAATTGTTCTTAATGATAAAAACTCAGAATCAGATTTTAGGTGGTGAAAGCTGAGAAAACAGAAGCAGTGTACTGGAGAGATCTTTTATCTCTACAGAATCCTCAGACTGAAGGGGTGATACTGTCTCTATGAATCCTTAAACTGCATGTTCAGACTGCAACCTCAGACTGTATCTTTTGACTACATCTAAGATCCTTTCTCCTCCTGCCTGGTAGTCCTGTCTCCACCTCCTTCCTCACATTGTATGGTAAGTACCAATATCTGGACCCCCTACATTCTACACTGAAACAAATAAATTGGGAATGGTGGATTAGAAAATAAAAAAAAAGCAAAGTTTAATAAAACCCTTATGATTCTGTCCAAAAGTCAGAATTATATGCTATTCTCATGGTACTAAATCGATTTTTATGGAACCTCTCAAAATAGTTAATGATTTGCAATATTCAGAAAAAGTTGTTTTGCATATTGAAACTGATTCATCTTAAACTCTGTTTTACCTGAGATAAAGTTTTAAGCCTAAAGCTGAACATTTAAATTCTGAAGAAACCAATTTGAATGTCAAGATTTCGGTGAAATTAATGTTAAGTCTGCACTTGTGTCTACTAGACCTGTAATGACAATGCCATTCATTTATATTTTTAACTTTGGTCTTTGTTAATCTATAGTAGTTTGCTGAAATAAATGCTTTCTGGTTTTTCCTAAATTTTTGCCTTCTCATTTTTGGCTGTTTTATCATCCACAGCAGTATAGTTAAGTTGATTATCCCTTCACTTAATTGTTCCACTTTTGTATCATGCATTGTGTAATCATACAGAGACCTAACACTTTCTAACATAATTATGTTTCCATTTTTTTAATATTGGAAAAACCCTCTTTAAAATAATTTATTCCTTTAAGAATTCCCAATTTTCTCACGATATCTGCTGACAGTGATGATGAAGTTATGAAGCTGACTGCTGCTGTGTAGAAGAGTAGAAGCCTGAGTTTCAAGGCAACTATCTACTTTAACAGCAACCTGAGAAGGGGGTCCTCCAGGAGAGAATAAAGGAAAACTGAGCTGGTAGGTTGGTGATTCCGGCCATGTGTAGCTCGGGCCTATCCTGGTGGCTGCAAAGTTATAGGCAAATGGCTTTTTGTGAATTCATATCCTAAAAGTTGTGCAACACATGTAGTATGAATTCTAATTGTTCTTAATAATAAAAACTTGGAGTCAGATACTGGGGTGAAAGCAGAGTGATCAAGAAATAATGCAACAAGCCACTAGAAAGACCTTTTAACTCTACTGAATCATCAGACTGAAGGGGAAATACTGTCTCTACAAATCCTTTCACTGCATATTCAGACTGCATCTTCAAACTGCTATTTTAGACAATATCTGAGCCCTTATCCTCTCCCACCTTATATACCTCTCTCTGCCCAGCCATATGCTTTCCTGTCTCCCCCTCCTTAGTGTTGGGTTAAAAGGTGTGTGACTCCCAAACATTGGGATTAAAGGTGTGAGCAACCACTTCCTAGTTTTATTTCTCTTTGAGACTGGATCAATCTAGTATAGGTGGCCTTGAACTCACAGAGATCCCTGCGCCTCTTTCAACTGACTTCTGGGATTAAAAGGGTGTGCCACCACTGTTTGTTCTCTCTGCCTAACTAATGGCTTAGCTCTGCACTCTATTCTTCAGGCTAGATTTATTTGCTAAATTACAAACAAAATATCACTATAAAATGACATGAGAACAATGTTTTCTTTCTCTTTTCCTCACTACAGTATCTCAATGCCTTTGCTAAATATTTTATACTTTATAAGTACTTATTAAATCTTACATTAAGCATTAATATTCTCCTACTATTTCAACATATATTTATTATGTATTATGCAGTACTATGCCACTCACCAGAAATATACTGGGTAATAGGAGTAGTGATTTTGGCTGTGCACTGTAGTGCATTCCTTTAATCCAGTGCTCAGGAAGCAGAGGCACATGGATCTCTGTGAGTTCAAAGCTAGTCTATTGTATATTATTTCCCAACCCAGACAGTGCAACATTGTCAGAATCTATCTCAAAATAAAATAATAACAGTTTGGCATTGGTATTGTATACAAACCACTTAGCATTATAAGTGAAAAGAATTGTGAGTTTACAGTTTAATTTGTTAATAGAGAAAGACAAGTAGGCACACAAAGAACTGTAGGAGCCTCGACAGCAAGGAGAATCTTATACAATCTCTGATATGAGGAAATAGTTCTTAAATATGAAAACGAGGGTTCACATTAATGGAGAAGATAATCAGGTTGAATTCTAGAGCAGAACATGTGAACTCATAGTCAGTATATATTTCCAAGATCATATGTGCTCTATTATAAAAATTATTTTTCTCTGCTCTTTATAAAAAAAAAGTTGCAGACTTGTAAGTTTATAACTGTAGCATTTTGAGTAAACTTCCAAAAACAAGTGGGAACATAAGTAGGATTATCCTGACTTTCAAAGGAATTTGAATCATTTCTTTCAATCAATCTTAGTGTTGAATACCAGTATGTAATGAGACAAAATTAGAATCGGCCTGATGGAAATAAGGCAATATACAGAAGACATTATTTATTTTATAGAATAATATGAAAAGCAGAAAGTAGTTTCTTTTATTCTAGAATATACTGTTTTCCCTCTTTGCTTCAAGTGGCTTTTTTCTTGTCTCCAACATTAATACTTTAATGAGAAGAGGTTGTTTTCATGGAGATTATCAAATTTAATCCTTCACAGCAGTAACTTAATGTCTTAGCTAGGAAACAGAGAAAGTCTTTGCTCTGAACTTATTTCTCCAACCCAAATACTCTTAAAGTACAAATCTCCATGTATTTCATAGTAAGGCCTATTTTGAAATCTTAAAATTGGGGATCTGATTCAATGGAATGTAGAACAGGACATAATTCTTTCCTCTCTCTCTCTCTCTCTCTCTCTCTCTCTCTCTCACCCTCTCAGCACCCAGAGAAGTCAGCCATCTACATAGATGGAAAAGAGGCCTCACAATACAACAGCTATCATGTTATCATGGTTTGGTATCTTGATTTGGAAGTTCCCAATGAAAACATAGAAAAGCAATTTCTGTACTTGAATAACTATTTGCAGTGTTTTACTGTATCATCAAGGGGAGCCAGACACTCCTGAAAAAAAAATACTGACCTAGATAGAGTTCTTTATCCTTCTTGAATATCAAAGTTGAGATTCAAAAAAAAATTCCAAAGTTAAAAAAAAAAGTTGATCATAAATCTTTTAAATCATTTAGTTACTGGAGTCCATAGATTCTCTTCCAAATTATATTTGCTGTTAATTTTCTTGTGTCACTAGATACAAACTATTGATTTTTGACTATCCAATCCCACCCTGGATTTTCAGGGAGATTTGTAAAACCAATGCATAAAACATAACAAATATTTCCTTAGAAATCCACCATACTTCTGGCATTGTAATATATATTATCCAAGAAAGTGATTCTTAAACCACCACATCTCCAATGCGTATTGCTTTAGTAGTGTTGTGTTATACTTTGGGGAAAGTGTCAAAATGTTCAGGCAAGCCAAAACTGTGTTAACTGACTTCAAATCTAGCAGATGAAGGCAGCAGAAAATCCTGCAACAGTCTATAAGTCACAGAGAGTATTTGAATCATCTGGTACCTGTCAAAGACAGATTGATAAGTGTGCAACATCTTGCTTGTCTTGACATTAGAGATGCCATGGATGATTCACCTAATACTACTCTGGCAGCATCTCTGATAAGCAACTTGATTCTTAAGAGGTGTCTACATTAAAACTACAGGAAGATTTTACTAGAGTTTTGTAAAAAGAAGTTTGTATTTCTTTTGTGATCTGACAAGTGCCTTTGTGAATGTCAGTGTACATTGAACTTTGCTTTGTACATTATTTTCCAGCAAAAGAAATGGCACATACATGCCAATTTGTATTATAAAAAATACTACAGATATTTTGTTATTGTTTTGAACACTTCATGGTTGGATCTGGAGACACATTTCTTAAGCCAATGTCTAAGGATTATTATGGAAAGATATTTGGAACAAACAACCATGACCCTAATTCCATGTTTTTCTACCCAAATTTATAAGAAAGACAAAACTGAAGATGATATACAAGGTCTGGCAAGAAAGTAATGACATAGAACACTTACCAAAGGGATGAACAATTATGCGAACAAGTGAGGAATTTCCTTTTCAAAAAGCAGTCCCATTAGAAACTCAGATATTTTCTAATAATATTGGCAATGCATTAAACTTCTGGAATCCCATTCAAAAATTAACTTGTGTTTTATTGAATGATTTCCATGTCATACATATGCCATTTGTAACTGGAAAATAGGTTGTTTTGGGCAGCCAAAATATACTCAAAATTTGTTTCCAAATAAATTTTCAGCTAAGTAAATAATACATTGGGACTAAAAATAATGTGATAGTATATAATAGATAGGTTTAAGCTTTATGTGGCTGTAGAATTAGCTTTGGAAAGCCAGGCAGTGATGACACATGCCTTTAATCCCAACACTCAAGTGGCATAGACAGATGGATTTCTGTGAGTTCTAGGCCAACCTGGTCTACAAGAGCTGTTACCAGGACAGGCTCCAAAGCTACAGTAAAAGCCCTGTGGAAGGTCCTTTTGTCTAAGTGTTGCTCTTCTTGGTTAATGAATAAAGAACTGCTTTGGGCCTATGGCAGGTAAGACCAAACTTAGGTGGGGAAAGCTAGGCTGAATGCTGGGAGAAAGGAGGTAGAGTCAGAGAGATGCCCGGGAGCCACCAGAATCAGACATGCCAAAACTTTGCCAATAAGCCACTGCCATGTGGTGATACACAAATTAATAGAGATGGGTTAAATTAATATGTAAGAGCTAGCCAATAAGACACTAGAGCTAATGGGCCAAGCAGTGATTTAATTACTATAGTTTGTGTGTGATTAAGAAAGCAGGTGGGAACCAACAAGCAGCACTCTCTTCCAACAAAACCCTGTCTCAAAAAACAAACAAAAAAAGCTACAGGAAAATTTTGAGAAAAAGCATCATAAATTGAATAAATATATATAGTTTACCAAGAGGCATGTGTACAAAAAGAATTCACACATAAATGGATATATTTTAATATATGCTATATCATTTTTTATGTGACAAAACACAGAACTAAAACAATTTAAGGAAGAATGGATTTTTCTTGTGTTATGGGTCCATAAGATAGATTCTCAGATAAGAGCAAGAAGATGGCTTAGCATATTTTGTTTTGCTTTCAAATATGTAGGATGCATGAGAAATAATAGAAAATAGGATGAAAATATAAACCATAAAAGCCTTCCATAGTGAAATACTTCCCCAGCAAGGCTCCATGTTATAAAGCTTCCATAATCTCCCTGAAATAGCATCATCAAAGTATTCAAATACATGGGCTTATGGAAAGGAATATCTTACTTAAACCACATTGGACCCCTGGTCCTCATAGGCTCATGGCCATATCTTAATGGAAAATAAATTTAGTCTAACTGAAAAGTTCCTCGATACTTTAGTAATCTCAACGCTGTTCAAAAATTCAATTTTCTAAAAGCCAATATAGTTAGGTTTTTGGAACAACAAGTCCATTTCTCCTGGTATCAATATTTGAATTAGTTATTTTTCTGTTGTTATGATAAAAAGCCCTGTAACCAAAAGCAACTTAAAGAAAAAAATGATTTATTTTGGTTTATGGTTCCAGAGAGATGGGGTTCAACATGGTTGAAATGACTTGGTAAGATAACAGGAAGCTGACTGATCACACTTATATCCATATACAGATGAAACAGAAACAGAGAATATTGAGTGAAGTGCATCTGATAAATATTCAAAATTCCCCAGCAATAAAGTACTTTTCAAACAATGTTACTTTTACTAAAGTTTCCATGATCTCCTCAAACAGCTCTACCCATCGGGATCAAGTGTTCAAATACATGAGCCAATGGGGGAAATTTTCCAATGAACCAAGTACGAATATACGAATATAACTCGTGATGAACCAACTAATTCAAATGATTAAGTGATGAAGCATATTGTTTTCTAGACTATATATTTATTGTGTGTCTAAGTGCTAAGTAATGTTAAGAAGGTCAGAGAGAGCCATATCTCACTGAACATTGAAGAACATGATAGGGAAATTAGACATATTCTAAATATAGAAGACATAGCTGTACTTTTTTAAGAAGATGGTTTATACAGTCTGGAATATTTTTGTTTTCCTCTCATAATGGACTTTAGAGGTGATAAGTGAATGGTGAGATCCACGAGAAGTCCTTAAAAGGACACCAGTCATGGTACAATCAGCAAGAGCATTTTTTATTATACTACATGCATGTGGTGTCATACACACTTGTACAATATGATGACCTTGATAGGGATAGGTCAGCTCCTTTTAAGCATAGGTACAGGAATTTTAAAAGCACTGTGACCATTCTACTTAGGATTGACTTATGCAAGTAGCAATCATATTAGTAAATTTCTAATTGATTAGGGATAGAGAGGTGGTCCAAGGCCATAGCTTTGCCATTCTTGAGAAAGTCTAGACAAGGCCCAGGCTTTGCCTTTATTTGATTATCACCTATGATTGGAGAGGTGTTGGTTCAGACATACATAACTAACTCATTCATGTCAAGGGCATTGGTGATTGATTGTCCTTTGTTTGTGAACTGAGACCTACTTCTTAACTGAGTTATTATCAGCCTTTCATGATATTTCCCTGACTCTCTCAGTGAGTATGAAACATTCATGTCTTGATTTTGCGAATTAAAAGATAGTGTTAAATGAGATAGTAACTAAACAATACGAAAAATGAGTATAATTAAGAACTATTTGGGAAACATACAAGAACACCATTTGTAATCATTCTGTTTTATGCCACCCAACATATGCTGACAGGATCATACCAAAATACAGATACCACTTTCTGATTAGCTGCTTAGTAGAATGGTAAATCTGAGAGACTAGTTGAACTGAAAAAAATAAGCCTACATGATTGATAATAACAATTCCAATGTATTGCTAAAATAATATAAATTTAGAGCTATATTTTTGAACATTAAACATAGATTGGAATAGATTTTGAATATTTTTCCTGCACTTTAATATGTGTTGTCAAATTCAACTATAATTTCAAGTTCATTTTTAGCAGAGTTTATTTTTTTGACACAACTTGCTAGTTTGGCAGAATTTTTTGGTGGGAGTTCTTGATAACTAATTTCTTTAAATGGAAGTGGTATGATTAATTTATATATGAATTTTTTCTCTGATATCAGCTGTTGCTGTAGCAAACCATCAAATGAAGCAGCATTGTGATAAAGATTTCCTCTCATTATGACAGATTGACCTGATAGTAATTATTTACAGTTAGAAATGCTAATGATATATTTTAGAAAATTGTCCTGGAAGCAGAAAGTCCCAATTAGAGCACAAAGAAGATCAGATCAACCTATCATCTGCACTGGAGTCAGCTCTGCTGCCTGACTAGCAAGGTTTCTGTTGTCCAGTGAATACACTGGGTATTGAATCCTCATTCATTTTGGTTGAACTATGTATTGGAAAGTTCCTCCTATAGCTGCTCTATAAAACTCAATAATTTTCTGAGTAGAAAAATGTCAGATTATAAGGTGGAAGACACATTCACAAGGGAAATAAAACTGCGAAACTTCACCTAAATGCTCTGACCAAGATGATACAATTAATGCTCAATCAAAACATGAGGAAAAGTAGAAATGACAGCAATTTGGAATCCTAATAAAAATGGTTGTTGATTTGTTGGTATACAAATATGTATTTTATAACAGAACAAAGAATTATCTGTAACTAAGAAAATATTTTTTTTTTTCAATTCAGCATTACTTTTTTTTTTATCACCATTCAGAAGCAAAGTATTTCTCACTCTGTCATGTACTTCAGTGAGAACCATGTGAATTAGTCCAGATTACTGGACATATGAACAATAGTGGTGTGAGACATCTTCTGTCATTTAAGTAATAGAAAAGTCTCTACTCCCTGCTGTCTTTCTTAAGACTTTGGACAAGATAGAAATTAAATACTCAGTGATTGAGATTGTATAAAAATGGCCATAACCTACATCAAGCAGACACACATTGGAGTTAACCGTTTACTGCAGTAAACATATCAGTTTTGACTCACTTGGACTTTAGGAGCTTTGTTTGTTGTTGTTGTTGTTGTTGGTAGTGGTGGTTGGATATATATATATATCAGAGATAGAGAGAGTGGTTTTTGTATTTTTCTTTTTTTAGTTATGGCTAAAATAGTACCTTTAAACAAAAGTAATAGCAACATTACTTACTGGTTGGAGACTCCACAGTATGTTCTAAGCATCATGCTAAGCTTATTAAAATATTTTGCAAGTAATTTTAACAAAATAGGTTAAGCAAATGCTACAACTTTTATTCCAAAAATTGAGATGCAGACTAAGTGAAGGAGGATTGACCCTTCACAGTAAGAAAGAATGTCAGAGTCCATTAGCTGACTTCTAAAGGAACTCTAGGAACTACAATGAAGATACCACCAAGGGTTCATATTTCAATTAGCATTTCCCTTACTTCAAATGCAAATTTTCACTTTTAGAATTTCTTTTGTAAAGAAATAGCTTTATTGAGATACAATTCACATGTCAGATAATTCATTCACTGAAAGTATGCAATCCAGTTGTTCAGCATGTTCTGATGTGTGCCACCATTATGACTATCAGTTTTAGAACATTTTGTTTGTGTACTGAGGGAATTTTGGTAACTATCTTATTGTTCATTCCTTAGTTCTCATTTTTCCACTAACCTAGACTTCCCCTTTTATCTCTTGGCCCCAGACATATCATTTGTTCTACCTTCTCTACATACTTGTATTATTTTATTTTTTTCTATATTGGTTATATGCTTAACCAACAGAGTAAGTACTATGTTTGTACACACACACACACACACACACACACACACACACACATGCTGTGTGAATTCTAGTTGGTCTTATTAATAAAAACCTGGAGTCAAGTGTTAGGATAAATACTGAAAGATTAGAAAAATAAAGGATCCAGTAACTAGAGAGACCTTTTATATCTCCAAGTTCTTTAGAACAAAATGGCAAGATCCTGTCTCTATGAATTCTCATACTGAATGCTCTGAGCTCCTATCTCCATCCACCATATATTCTTCTCTCTGACAAGCCATATCACTCCTGTCTCCACCATTTTAGTGCTGGAATTATAGGTGTGGGATCTCAAGTGCTGGGATCATAGTTGTGAGCTCTCTTTCTCTTTTAGACTGGATCAATCTCATGTAGCCCAGAATGGCTTTGAATTTAGAGAGATCCATCTGCCTCTTTTCCCAAAGTGCTGGGATTAAAGGTGTGTGCCACGACTCCCTAGCTAACTAGTGTGGTTAGATCTGAACTCCAATCTTCAGGCAAGGTTTATTTGTTAGGTCAAAACAAAATATCACCACACATATATATCCTTGTGTGAATATAGATATATGTGTATATAAAGTCATTGGCATTTGGTGACAGCTGATGGAGAGTCATTTTTCTTTGGGGGAATTGGTTCTTAGCCAGTTATCAGTGTGTCACTGGGTACTCCACATTATATACATATGGGAAGCAATAATAGGATTCAGTAGGTTATTTAAAAAAAAACTGGACATGTTATTTAGAGAAAGGTGCATTGTAGTAGTGGAACGAGGGAGTAAGGATAGACAAGGCAAAAGCATTTAGTATACAAGTGTAAATTTGCATAGAATAAAATGTGTAATTCTGTTTTTTGAAATTTAGTCATGTATTAGAAATAATCTGGAAGGAATTATTAGGACATAAAAACACAAAAATCAAATATATGAAGAAAATACTGTGAACATTCCTAGTACTGATGATGCTGAAAGGCAATTTCACAAAATATGATCAAGTTCAAAATAATTGATGCTTCAATTATCTAATTTTATCTTTAATACAGGCAGCCAAAGCCAGTCATCCATAGATTAGAAGAAACACAGCACAACCAGTTATAAACGGCATAGTGACCTCCAGTGAGGCACCTGCTGCTCTTTTATATCCACTTTCATCCTTTTAGAAATTGCAACAGCAACAACAAAAAGAATAATGAGTTTGTTACTGAAACAGCCACTTTTAATATTTTAGTGATTAACCAGTTTCTATTATAGCTTCCAAACTTGTAAGATGCTTATTAATTTTGAAACCTTCATATTGTTACTAAACAGCAATTAATGGTGTTTTTAATAATATTGCCTAATTAGAATTTAACCTGACATTTTATAGTGTGGTGTGTCAACAGGTATTTGTGTTTCTATCAAGGGTTTAGATATCCTTTAGATGTAGCATTTTAATCTGACTTAACCATCATTTCCCATTGAATAATCCCAAGTGCAGTTTGAAGAATGGGGCCAACTTTGGGATATTGTGTGTATCTTCCCTAGGGTACTACTTGGAAGGATAAAACTCATTTAGATGTATAAATTCTGGTTTGTTTGCTTTTAAAATGTCAATTTTTTAATTCATGCCTCCTCTATGGTTTTGTGTATATCTTTTTAATGCTTATTTTCCTCAAAGTAAATGCAAAGATTAAAAAAAATACCTTAAAATATCAGGCTGTGCCTAATGATTTCCAATTATTGAAGCTATGATAGAATTAAAAGTTACTAGTTGTTATACACATATAATGGTTTCCTGCTGAGCATGTGCAACCTTGTATAATTCAGAGGGTTATACTAGCATTTTGTTTCCTTAGTGCTCCAATTAGTCTTGCCTTGTAATATGAAGAAAGCAAGGAAAAATCACTTAATAGTGACATTTGTTTATTCTTTCTTTGGTTATTGATCACTTTAATAATATGAATAAACAAACCTACCCTTCTCAAGAAACTCTTACAATTAAGTACATAAAATTTCAAACTCAGTATTCTAATGGAAATAGTGTACTGTTCTCATTCAAGACTACTGACATTGTGTGACTAATGAAAGAGCTAAGCTGAGCCATTTGTGAATGGTAATTTACTATCTATTTACAGATATATTTGTATGAAAACTTTCTTAGTTGCTTAAGTTGCAATAAGATATACCAGAGAACAAGTTGGTTCAACCTTCTTGTCCTTCTGTGGAGAGGAAATCACCAGTAGATTTGGTGCCTATCTTAGTTAGGGTTTCTATTGTTATGAACAGACACAATGAACACAGAAACTATTATAAAGGAGAAACACTTAATTGTGGTAGTGTAGTGATATTTCATTTTTATTTTAATAAATAAAGCTTTGATGAAGTTCAAAGAATAAAACAGCCACACTGACTAGCCTTACAAATTGAGCAATGATGACACACACACACACACACACACACACACACACATTTAATCCCAGTAGTCTCACTAGTTTGCCATGGAAACTGGGCAGTAGTGGTACATGCCTTCAATCCCAGGCCTAGAGAGGAATATAAAATGGAAGGAGACAGCTCTCACACACAGTCTCATTCTGAGATTCCTGGAGGCAGGATCACCATTTCAGACTGAAATAGAGGTAAGAGCCAGTGTCTGGCTGTTTTTTGTTTTTTTTTTTTCTTTCTGACCTTCAGGTTGAGCCCCAATATCTGTCTTTGGGTTTTTATTAATCATGCTACAGGATAGCTTACATTTTCAGAGATTATTCCATTTTCATCATAGTTGCATACAGGCAGACATGGTGCTAGATAAGTTTCTGAGAGTCTTACATCTTTACTTGGAGGCAACAAGAAGTTGTCTGTCTCACTGGAAGTGGCTTGAGTACAATGAGGCCTCAAAGCCTGTCTTCACAGTGGCATACTTTCTCCAAAAATGCCATACATACCCCAACAAGGCAACACCTCCTAAAAATATCACTCCCTTTGGGAACCATGTTCTTTCAAACCACCACAGTCTGTTTCAGATTCTCTTCTCAGTTCTCAGATTATTATTTTATTTTACTTTCACTACATAGTGAAAAAGTAAAGGGGGTGCTCTATGGTTTATGGTATATTTGGGTATATAAATGTGTGTGTTTGTGTGTGTGTGTATACATTTGTACCAAATCTTGCATATTGGTATAATCAGTGTTTAAATTTTTTTAACTGGTAAATTTGTTTAATGCCTTTGAGGAAACAAATCTGAAAGAAAAAAGAAGGGTAGAATAAAGATATGGGACAGTAGACATTGTGAGTAAAAGATCACCAGTTCATGAGAGGTGACCTCAAATTATGAGTACAAAATTCATTTGCCTCAGAGGAATGGAGAATGGAATGCATCTGAAAGTAAGTAAGAAAATATTCCTTTAATTTTTATTTTACAGGTTCTCACATAAAATGTTCTCCTTTCATTGTCAGAGAATTTGGAATTAGATTTTTGAGTGATTTTATAAGGAGTTAATATCCTAGGATAACTTGGAATGTAATTAATACATTTTGCAAGTTTCATGCGAGTGATATGAAATTTGAGGGGCAAAAATGTGATTTATTTTTATGAGAGTTATTAGAAAGGAACAAGTGGCCTGGTATACAGCTTAGTGATAGCACCTTTCCAGCCTTAATTTTATTTTTTATCAAAAATAAGCAGACATAAACAAACAAATACTTAACTAGCCTCTGTCTATGATCCCTCTCTTTATTCTTAGGTTTCCTTATCTTGTTGCAATATCTTCTACCTGTGTCACACTCAATAATATATTGCCTTCACCATGGGGATATTAGCATCCTCACTCAATGTATATATGGCATGATTTTTTAAAAATAACTAAGAAAATATCCTTATTTGTTATAGTATGTAACTTCAAGTACATATTTATGAAAACTAAATACAAACAAAATACTTATCCTTAGTATAAAGTAGCAGTTTATGGTCTTTATTTAGTTCAATGACCTTCAGGTATATGGAATCAGTAACAGAAATTTATTTCAGGATGATCAAGAAAGTAAGTCAATTTGTTATAAGAGCCAAGGGAAATCTCACCAAAATCATTGTGCCAGATGCTATCTAGAGTGCATAGAAAATGACCAGGCATTTATTTTCTTTGGATTTTTGTGTTGTTTCTTCTCCTTTGTTGCCCTTCTTTCTTTCCTTTTATGTTTCTTCCAGTCTTTTTGTTATAGTTCACCATAAGGTCATTCAGCTGTCCTCTGCCTTATTTCAATCCTACCCTGATTCTTTTCTCTTTGCAGATTGATTTGATCATGATCACATGGTACTTCTGCATGCTTACTCCCAGATCTAAAGAGCTTCCCTCAGTCTGGTCTGTGGAAATATAATGCCTGACTTAAAAGTCTGCAAACTTTAATTACTTCTTTCCATAGCACATTGGTCAAGTCATATATCTGCTTTTTTCCTCTATTTCTCCATTCATAAAATAGAAACAATAAAGTATCTTAGTTTTATTCACTGTAATGAAGACAACAACTGTTCCATGCATATTTAAAGCAATGCCTGAATCATTTATAATCTGTGCTCCCCACAGGTATCAAATCAGATCTTTAGACAGTTACAAAGATACCACAGCAGAGTTTCTTTGCAACCTTAATTGACCCCCCATTATATTTGGCATGTGAGTTTCCTTCAAAATTGAAAATGAGAAAATTGGATTTTATGCATTCAAATATGCTATAATTCTGTAATTCTAGGAAATGGCTTCTCTTTAATTTGACAACTTCAGGCACAAACTAAATCTCGCTTACTATGTCATTTCTAATATCCTTTAAAATTATGAGGCATTAAATAGCTAAGTTACAAGAGAAAAGGTAAATTGAAATCACAACAAGTATAAATATATTCATAAGTTCCCAACACTCTGTGCCTTACTCCCAGAGGAAGATTAAATTTAGCTACATTTATGTTAAGCTTTAAAGCATAAAGCATTGATTTGGCACACCAAATACACCCCACAATAAATATGCATTTGCTTAGAAACTGGAGCCATTAAGATAGAGACAGACTGGTAGAATTAAAATGGAAAGAGAAATTAGCACGAAGAAGTGAGGAGAGGAATGAAGAATGAACAGTCTGCAGAGCTTCTTTTACTCTCCATTAGGAGAACAAAATCTGGTGGAGTGCTTATCCGATTCCACAGACTGATGAGTTTAGCAGACAGGGGGTTAGTGTAAATAAATGTGACTATATTTTTCACTTTACACTTTGCTATTTGTTTTTAAATGAGAATCAACACTCCCAAGGAAATCTCCCCCAACACTGATACCACCAGACTATATTACTAGTCTTGCAAACCCTAGAGGCAGCATACCAATTAATAAACTGGTTTAGTACTAGGTCCCTTGTGATGAAGTTTTCAGAGCTGCCAGTTCCAAAGCCTTGCCAGTTAACAAAAAAAAGATGCTTCATTAGATAAAGCCAATAGAGAATCATTTCTCCCACCAAATCTCCTTGCTTCACAAAGAAACATATTCTGCCAGTCATGGGCTTGAAAAGGGGTTATGTGGTATTAGCATGGAGGTGTGGGGAAAGTTCTATGTATTCTGAGTCTAAAACTCCTTAGGTTAAAAAAACTAAAAGACTTGAATTTTCCACAATGCTTTGATAGAAACACAGTGATTAAGAATTCTATTCGTGTTTAGCTAGTCACTGATTGTTGTCAACTTCGGATGAAATTAAATGGTAAATTAATGTCAGAAATAGGTCTTTGTTTTTTTTTTCTTAAAAAAAAGAGAGACCAGGATTACTTGATATAGTAAAAAGGATTCAATACCTATAGTTTCTAAAACTAAACCTAATTTTGATCCTATATATGTATGTGTGTGCATATATTCAATATATACTTGACACTGTTATGTTTAGATGGTTGTGGCTGTAAAATTTCCTTTCGGGATGACAAAAAAAAATGTTTTCCAAGTAAAAAAGGGTGATGATAATTGTACAATATTGTGCATATACTAAATGCTACTGGGTTGTTGACAATGATTATTTGTTAAATTGGTAGTTTATATTATGTACACCTCATGTAGGCAAAATAACAATAAATTATGTAAATGAAAATTTAAGTAAGTTTACAGTTTCTATTTTCTGTTTCATGTATAAACTTAGTGTTTTGCATTTCCTAATGAGATATAAGGCCCTAATTTTCCTTGGTCTCTATAGACCAGTGGTTCTCCACATGTGGGTCATGAACTGTATGAGGGACAAATGACCTTTTCACAAGGGTAACATATCAAATATCCTGCAATCAGATATTTACATTACAATTCATAACAGTAGAAATTAGTTATGAAATGACAATAAAATAATTTTATGTTTGATAAACAAAACACGAAGAACTGTGTTAAAGTGTCACAGTAATGAAGGTTGAGAACCATTGCTCCAGAAGCTTCATATTGTCCCATTTGAATATCTGACCACAAACATGTTTAGTCTACAAATAAAAACGTAACTTTGGGAGTTGTTTGAATGGCTCAACTGGTAAAAAGTTTTTGCATTTTTGCTACGAAGATCTAAGGACTTGAATGGAAGGATAGAACCAAATCCTGAAAGTTGTCTCCTGACCTGCACATGCTCACTGTGACATGCATAGTTTACCCTACTAAATGACATTTTAAATGAAACCTTTGTAGCTTTGCTGGAATTATCTATTTCCTCTGAAAGAATCATCTTTATTACAAGCAAGACGAGTCCCTCCCCCCTTTCCAAACACACACACACACAAACACACACACACACACACACACACACACACGTGTATCTATAGTGTTTTTTGCTACTTTGAAACTTAATTCTTTGTTTTTTTAACATGAAATTTGCAAATATTCAATTTCTAAATTGCAATTTTGCTATTTGATTATGCTTGGAATTGAATCTTGTGACTCATGCATTTAAGATAAATATCCCAACATAGGTTTTTGATCCAAATTATATTATCTTTCTAAGTTTTAAAAATATTTTATAAGTATTTGCATTTTTATATGTATTTGCAGCATGAGGATGTGTAGTGAAAGGAGCTGTGAGCTGCATTCCCACTGCCCGGTGCCAATCTGTAGAAGATTATAGAAATTCACAGCATCTGTCCATTGAAGTGGTATTGCACCCTTTTCTCATCATTTTTGCACTCTTTCTGTTTTGAGAATTACAGTGTATAAGAATTTTACTTATTCTATTAAATTCATTAAAGGTTTTTATATTTAAAATTAACACCTTTAATAACATTTAGAATTTTAAAGGTTCTAATTTATGTGAATAGATATAAATAGCTTTTTGTTATTTTTCAGATAAACCTTATAAGAAGCATTATATTTAAATTATCCTATTTAATTTAATATTTGAATAAAGGTAATCTCTGAGTTTTTTATATGTATAATCATGTCATTTGTGAAAAATGACAGTTTCATTTCTTTTCCAGTTCTTATGACATATTCATTATCTTTAATTTTGAAAACCTTCAGAAAAAATGTTAAATAGAACTGATGAGATAATTGACTTTTTGCTTTAGTCCAAATATGGTAAAAGCTTTAGCAATGTTGCAACTGAACAAGGTTATATTATGGAAGTTCCTTTAAATTCATGGTGTTCTCAGAATTTTCATGAAAAATCATATTGCCTCTCACCAAATATTGTTTCTGAAACTATAGAGTTGGTTTTCCCTCATCAAGTTTGTTAATATGGTGGCTAGTAATATTTTTACTTGGACAATACATCCTTATATTTTTAAAAGGACTTTCATTAGTTACTATATATTATTCTATTTATTAGTATAATTAATGTTATTTTAGTTTTGGAAACTTACAACTAATAAGGTACAATGACACTTTTTTCCTGATTTTATTCTTATTTCTTACATAGATTCTTCTCTCACATGTAGCATGACTAATAAAAAGTCAGAGACAGATATTGGGGTTTGAGCAGAATAATCAGAGAAACAAAGCAGCCAATCAGTAGAGAGCTCTTATCTCTACAAAATCTGACTCAAAAGAGGGGAAGTTCCTGTCTCATTCTACCTTGTATTCCTCTCAAATTCTGGTATTAATGACATGTACCACCACTTCCCAACCTTTATGGCTAACTAGTGTGACTGCAGGGATTAAAGGTTTGTGCCGCCACTGCCTGGACTGTATGACTGACTAGTGTGGCTAACATTTCACTCTGATTAGGCAAGCGTTATTAATTAAATACAAACAAAATATCACTATACTCACACAATACCTCCTGACCACAATTTTCTTCCTCCACACTTCCCAACTTTCCCCACCTCTATCTTAAGAAAACAGTAGGCCTACAAGAGATAAAAATGAAACATAATGAAACAAGATCTAATGAGACAATTTGAAGGCCCTTATATCAAAGCCAGACAAGACAAGCCAATAGGAGGAAAAGATTCTCAAGAGCAGGCAAAAGAGTCAGTGACAACCATACTTCCAAAGACACAAACCTGTTCAGATTGTTAGAACTCCCATAAAACACCAAGGTAACAGACATAGTATATATGCAGATGATGTAGTAAGACCCTTGAAAGTCCCAGACTTGATGTTTCAGTCTATAATCCCTAATGAGCCCTCCTTAGTCAGCAAAAATAAAGTATTTTTTATTGTATGAAGTGAACTAAAGTGTCTTACTATATGTGTTTCTGTTTATTTTATTATTTTATTCTTTATTATGATAATTGAGTAATGTGAATATGATTTAAGACCGTAAGGATAAAACTAAGTCAATCATTTTATTTACATGGGATACATAAACATGAAGTAATAATTGTAAGGAAATCACATGGGATCCTGGTCTTCAGGAAAAAAAAATGAATGAGGAATAAAACATCAAAACATTTAAAAGAAACTACAAAAGAACAAAATAAAAATGCATTCAATATATGTGTATGCACCAAAATGATGTACCATTTTCTCTGTGGATGACATTTTGAATGACACTGCCTAAATAAATTTTGTAAAATGGTTAGAATTGGTAGGATGATGGTACATAATTTTCAGAAGATAAATCTCAGGCTCACCAAGGAAATATATAAACAATAGAAGCTTGAAGATATAGTGTGTAATAGAATCACAATTATAGGATAATAAGATGCTCTTTTATTTCCATGTAATATTGTTTCTGATATTTGTAGACAGACATTAAAAATGTACTGCATATCATATCCCACTCTTCAGATTTCTTATCCCAGAGTAAATAAATCCCCAAAGCAGGTAAAAGGGTAACAAACCTAACCACCCACACTGGTAGGACTCTCATAAAACACTAAGCTAGGTCCTCCACAAGTATGTTATAGTTATTAACCTGCCTTATTTATTTATTTATTTATTTGTTGGAAAAAAAATTCCGCCTCCTCCCAGCCTCCCATTTTCCTTCCCCTTCCCCTATTTCTCTCCCCCTCCCTCTCCAGTCTGAAGAGCAGTCAGGGTTCCCTGCCCTGTGGAAAGTCCAAGGTCCTCCCCCCTCCATCCAGGTCTAGGAAGGTGAACATCCAAACTGGCTAGGCTCCCACAAAGCCAGAACATGAAGTAGGATCAAAACCCAGTGCCATTGTCCTTGGCTTCTCATCAGCCCTCATTGTCCGCCATGTTCAGAGAGTCCGGTTTGATCCCATGCTTTTTCAGTCCCAGTCCAGCTGGCCTTGGTGAGCTCCCAATAGATCAGCCCCACTGTCTCAGTGGGTGGGTGGACCCCTCGCAATCCTGACTTCCTTCCTCATGTTTTTCCCCCTTCTGATCCTCATTGGGACCTTGGGGGCTCATTCTGGTGCTCCAATGTGGATCTCTGTCTCTATCTCCATCAATCGCCAGATGAAGGTTAAATGGTGATATGCAAGATATTCATCAATATGGCTATAGGATAGGGCCATTTTAGCTTCCTTATCCTCAGCTGCCCAAGGAACTGACTGGGGACATCGCCCTGGGAACCTGGGAGCCCCATCTAGGTTCAAATCTCTTGCCAACCCTAAGATGGCTCCCTTAGTTAAGATATATACTTCCCTGCTCCCATATCCACCCTTCCTTTATCCCAACTGTCCCATTCCCCCAAACTCCCCCCAGAAATTCGGGATCAACCTACCCCAGGACCCAGCAATACCACTCTTGGGAATATACCTGCCCTATTTTTATAGAAAATAAATCATACATTTCCTTATGCATTGAAATATAATTTAGAATTTCAAAGGTTTAATTGTAAATGATATTTTTTTTCTTTTTCTTCCTTGCTTCCTTTTCACTTATTTCAAGAAATTTTACTCATATCTTGAATAAGATATTCTCTTATAAAATGGAAATGTGTTTTGACCATTATCTGGCTCCATGACTTGAAATGCTATCCTCAGATTTCACTGTCTTTACTAAAGGGTTCATGTCAGTATATCAGATTCTTGGCTATGAAATTTGAGTCTCTCAGAGCAAAGAAAAGCTAGTCCCGCCCTCCATGAATGTTTCTGTGCAAACATAAAATGCTGGTATCCAATTTTATTAAATGGAAATTCAAGATTGATATTCTTTTTTCTCCATTGATAATCTTTCTGAAATTAAACTTTTCTTTCTTTTTTATTGAAAACACCTCTTACTAATAAAATAATTGGGATTCTCCACAGCTGATTTTAAGACTTCTTAACATTTTTTTTATATACTAGCCTAATTTCCTGGTCATTCTTACTTAACTGGCTGCTTCCCTACTCCCATATTATGTTGGGCGCCATTCTGTTGTGTTACGGAGCGGCGGGCTGTGTCCCGCCACCCAGCTAGCTTTACCCGAAATAATTACACGGAAACTGTATTCTTTTAAACACTGCCTGACCCATTAGTTTCAGTTTCTTATTGGCTAGCTTTTACATATTGATCTAACCCATTTCTATTAATCTGTGTAGCCCACGAGCTGGCTTACCAGGAATGATCTTAACCTGCGTCTGTCTGGAGTGGGAGAATCATGGCGACTCCCTGACTCAGCTTCTTTCTCCCAGGATTCTGTTCTGTTTACTCCGCCTACCTAAGGGTTGGCCTATCAAATGGGTCTAGGCAGTTTCTTTATTAATAAGAAATTACTCCCACATCATTTCCCCTTTTTCTGTTTAAACAAAAAAGAAAGGCTTTAACTTTAACATAGTAAAATTACATATAGCAAAACAGTTATCAAGCAAGAATTACAGTTACAATATTTATATCTATTTTATCTTTTATCATAACTAAGGAAAACAATAACTATCTATTTATTCTTCAATTCCATCAAAGACTCCAGAAGGATATAATATTACCTAAGTAAACAAGAAATAAGAAAACTCTAGAAATGACAGAGACATCTCACTGCCTGGACAGTCGCCCAAAGTTCCTTTGTACGGTTGGGGCATCCATCTTCAGCCTTCAGGCCCATAATATCCAGCAGACATTTCCATGAAGCAGGAAATTTCAAAGACAGTTCAGTCACTATCTGCTGTGTCCTGTAGAATGTCTCGCAGACTCTTTCATGAGTCATGAACCCCAAAAGACCGTCTCACCTTTAGGCAAGTTCAGCAGTCCTCTCTCTATGGGTTCTCTGTGTCCATTTTATGCAACAGTCCAGGCAAGAGCAGTTTCTTGCCCAAATGGCTATCCAACTCCATAAGGATCCTCTTTGATGCCCATCTTCCTCTCGAAGTAGATTGGTGCCACCAGGAGCAGATATGTCTCATTGTCATGAAAAGTCCTAAGTTATTAAAACATTAAATGCCATATTTTGCAGTCTTTGAAAGATATGAAGAATGTCTATCTAACTGAAATGTATCTCTATATATCTAGAAAATCTAACTAACATGACTACAAGATTGACTATTATTGATGATTAACCATTAACCTATATTTCTTAATTATACATTACATTTTTAAATGAACTACACAATCACAATACCTTAATCAAGATCAGAAATACATATACATATAACAAAATTGACTGTAAAATCCATACCATTGCAAATTATTCATACCTATATCATATCCCCC
Organism: Microtus oregoni; assembly: GCF_018167655.1. Taxonomy (NCBI): domain Eukaryota; kingdom Metazoa; phylum Chordata; class Mammalia; order Rodentia; family Cricetidae; genus Microtus; species Microtus oregoni. The sequence goes on along the minus strand of NW_024543828.1, from coordinate 4,516,114 downwards.
TTTAAATGTAAAAGAACATTTATAAACAATATTTTGGAAACATGGGCGCAGTTTTTTCTCTCCAAACTGCTTCCTGCTGAATGGGGGCGTCGTTAATTAGGTCTTTCATGGTATAACCTGTGTGCTAGTTTCATCTCAGTTGGCAGTTGAGCGAAGCAATTTTCTGAAGATGTTCACAACAACCTTTCAGGAGGGCGTGGTCTATCATACCAAATTGTAATAGAAGAAATCCACAGGGTCTGGTCCTCTGTGAAAACAAAAGAAGACCCTTTCCAAAGTATCATATCCTTAGACCCAAATTTTGAAATCGTAATACCTTTATATCCATTATGGTTTAGCTTGGCAGCCCATGTAATGAAATGTCTGTCTGTACTTAGCTCCTTTACAGTCAAAAATTTTAAAGAAAACACAATGTACATAATCCAGACTCTCTGTGAATTTTCCATTTTTACGTGGCTTATTTTTCTTTATTTCTTTTAATCTCTTAACTATCTGTACTCTGTCTCTTTAAAGACTTTACCCCCTTTTTTTTAAGACATTTGCTTTATTTTCTATATTATTATTCTTCTCTCTCTCAAGCCTATGTACATTCAGCCAACACTGTGATCCACTGAGGTCTGTTATGTCTGAATCTGTTTTATTGTGAATCTGTAATATTTTTACTATCCAGGAGCATTTCTTAAAATGTTAAGCACTTCTTAAAAACTTAAGTTGCACCATGTACAGGTAATACGGTACCACCTGTGTCCTGCCCAGTCTAAACCTTAACTGTGTTGTTATTATGGTAATTACGGTAGTTCCTGCCAACCAGCACAGTTCAGCAAGGAGCAGCCTCTCCTGCCTCAGATCCATTTGGTGCCCCTGAGCTGTGCACAGTTCCAGGCACACAGCAAGTCCTCATTGGAGCCGCACTCAGTAGTTTAATTTTGAGACTGAGCATGCAGCACAGAAACTCTTTTTATCCAAGTTACAACCAAATCTGACACGCAGAGCACTGCGCAGTCTGAAAACACGTCTCTTTCACCATGCTCTTCCGCCTGCCTAAGCCTGATTCTGCCATCTGCCCAGGTGCAGGCGGGGAGCGCTGAGAGCACTCTCCTTCCGATCCCAAGCGGGAACACAAACATCCAGTCCCATAAAATCCATTGAAATGCTTTAAAGCCAGAGTTTGCACTGGCGGCACAGTCCCAAGAAGCCGCACTTTAAAATGACGCAGCTTTTTTTTTTCTGTTGCTGTTGCCAAATCAGGAAATCTCTGTACAGCACGCCACTAACAAACAGCAAAAATCTGTGTTAAAGTCTCTCTCCCTTATTTTTAAGCCTTCTCAGGTTTTTAAGTGGATTTAGTCCATCACGTCGGGCGCCCCTCTGTTGTAGTACGGAGCGGCGGGCTGTGTCCCGCCACCCAGCTAGCTTTACCCGAAATAATTACACGGAAACTGTATTCTTTTAAACACTGCCTGACCCATTAGTTTCAGTTTCTTATTGGCTAGCTTTTACATATTGATCTAACCCATTTCTATTAATCTGTGTAGCCCACGAGCTGGCTTACCAGGAATGATCTTAACCTGCCTCTGTCTGGAGTGGGAGAATCATGGCAACTCCCTGACTCAGCTTCTTTCTCCCAGGATTCTGTTCTGTTTACTCCGCCTACCTAAGGGTTGGCCTATCAAATGGGTCTAGGCAGTTTCTTTATTAATAAGAAATTACTCCCACATCAATATTATAAAGCATATGTTATAACACTGTGAAATATAGCTATTCAAATATCTCAAAATGCACAAATATTATGAATGATAATTTGGACTTCAGTAGATTCTTCTAAAACTTGAGCTTTTTTTTTCTTTGTATTGTTTTTAGTATATATGTGCATGGTGTGCATATGTGTTTACACGTTTATATTTGTGTGTGCATTTACATATGAGAGCACAGCACACATCTGCATATTTATATGTGAGAAAGTTGACATTGTATGTCTTTCTCAATTGCTCTCCTCCATAGTTACAGATGCAAGATTCTTGCTGACCCCAGAACTCACCCAATTAACTAGTCTAGCTTGCTCTGTTTAGGTCCTGAATCTACTTCCTGTCCTTGCATTGGGAGTAGCATATATTTCTGAATTTTGGACAAAATTATAAGGGCTTTGATTCACTTTACTTAAATTTTCTAATTTGTTACCTGCCTTTCAAAAATTATTTGCATCAGTATAGACTGCAGGGACTACAGTTATTGGTGAGTCCTGGTGTGTGGGGTCCTTCTGTCTATGTGTTGTTTTTATTGTTTAATGAATAAAAAAAAAAACCTGCCTTGGCCTGTTGACATTAAGAACTTAGACAGGTGAGAAAAACTAAACTGAATGCTAGGAGAGAGAAGGCAGAGTCACAGAAAAGTCATGGATCTACTGCCAGAGACAGACATGCTGAAACTTTGGTGGTAGGCCACCACCTCATGGTTATGCACAGATTAATGGAGATGGATTAAATTAAGATGTAAAAATTAGGCTAAAATATGCTTAAGCTATTGACCAAACAGGGATTTAAATATAGTTTCTGTGTGACCATTTCAGCGCTGAGCAGCCTGGAACCAACAAGCAGCCCTCTGGAAAAAAAATGGCACCCACAAGGCCAATTAAATCCATTTAAAAACCTGAGAGAGCTTGAAAAGGAATTGTAGATACAAAAATACAGAGCTTAACATGGCTTCTTGCTGTTTGCTGATGACATGCCACAGCTCTTTTAAGAGAGGTTTCCCTGATTCAGCAGTAGCAAAATAAATAAACAAACAAACAAACAAATAAATAAATAATTCATGCTGGTTTTAAACTGTGGATTCTTGGGCTGGGCTGTCAGTGCAAACTAGCAGAGTGGTACAACTACTTAATGGCTCAATATAGAGCCACTATATACTTGGAACTGGGGCAATGTGCAAGGCTTGCAGAGGCAGTGAACAGACTTCCACTATGTTGGACTATGTAGAGCAAGCAGAAAGTACTGTATGTATCCTAGTAATGTCACAGATACGATTTTTTTTTGTTTTATTTTTAAGAAGCGCTTAGCATTTTAAGGAGCCATCCTGGTCAGAAAAGGCTTGAGTTACACAATAAAAACAAATTCAGATGGAAAAGACCTCTAAATAGGTCACAATAATGGATAAATGTATGTAGGCTTGGGAGAGAAGAAAAAAAGTATCGAGATTTATAAAAAGAAGTAAACATTTTCTTTGTTTTTTTTTATTTTTTAAATTTATTTATTTATTAAGGATTTCTGCCTCGTCCCCACAACCGCTTCCCATTTCCCTCCCGCTCCCCCGTTCAAGTCCCCCTCCCTCATCTGCTCGAAGAGCAATCAGGGTTCCCTGACCTGTGGGAAGCCCAAGGACTGCCCACCTCTATCCAGGTCTTGTAAGGTGAGCATTCAAACTGCCTAGGCTCCCACAAAGCCAGTACGTGCAGTAGGATCAAAAACCCACTGCAATTGTTCTTGAATTCTCAGTATTCCTCATTGTCCGCTATGTTCAGCTAGTCCGAAAAATAAAGTCTTTAAAGAGACAGAGTACAGACAGTGACATATTATAATATTAAAGACAGTAAAATAAATATTAAAAGGTAATATAGTAAAAACAAGCCACATAAGAATGAAATATATACAGCAAGTGGAGATTATGTATATTATTGTGTTTCTTTGAGTTTTTTGACTGTTGAAGAGCTACTTATTGAGAGATATTTCATTGTATGGGCTGCTAAACTAAACCAACACAAATATTTTAAAGGTTCTTGACTTCAGAATTTGAGACTAAGGATATGTTTCTTTCGAAATGAGGTTCTTCTTTTGTTTCCACAGAGGGTAAAAACCTGTCGATTCATTCCAGGTTAATATAGTTTGATGTTCCAAGTTCCCCTGAAAGGTCACCTTGAACACCTCACAAAATTGATACACCCAATAAACAACAGGAAGCAGATCAGAGAAGAACTATGCCAATATTCCCAAATATTGTTTATAAATGTTTCATTACATTTAAAGGGGGATATGCTATAGAGGTTTTCATTGGTATACATTTTGGTTTATTGATACAAACTTAAGATCAATTTTTGTATATGTATATTTCTGCTCTTGATTAAGATATTGGGTTTGTGCAGCTCATTTAAAAATGTAATCTATAATTAAGGAATATAGGTTAATAGAGAGTCATCTGTAATAGTCAAGTTAGTTAGATTTTCTAAATTTATAGAGGTATATTTCAATTAGATAGGTATTCATCACATCTTTCAGAGAACTTCAGAATATGGCATTTAAAATGTTTAAGAATTTAAGACTTTTCATGACAGTGAGACACATCTGCTCCTGGCAGCACCAAGCTACTGGAAGAGCATGATGGGCATTGAAGAGGCTCGTTATGGAGTTGGCTGACCATGGTCTTGCCTGGACTGCTTGATGACCTGGACATGCAGAACCTGCAGAGAAATGACTGCTTAACTTGCCTAAAGGTGGGACAATCCTTCAGAGTTCCTGCTTCATGAAAGAGTCTGCTAGACATTCGACAGGACACAGAAGAAATTAACTGACAAACTGCCAATATAGGCAGAACTGTATTTGAAATTTCCTGCTTTGTGGAAAACTGCTGGATGCTAAAGACATGTAGGCTAAATATGGATGCCCCCAAAAAACAAAACAACTTTGGGTGGCTGTCCAGATGGCTTGAAGTCTCTATCAATTTTAGAGATTTGGAAGTGGCTTATACTGTACTTTCTGTTTACATTGATAATATTATATCCCTTGGATTCTTTGATGGAGTTGAAGAATTTATAGTTATAATTATTGTTTTTCTTAGATATGACAAAATATAAAGTAGATATAAACATTGTAATTGTAATTATTACTTGATGACTATTTTGTTATATGCAATTTTACTATGTTAAAGTTAAAGCCTTCCTTTTTTTTAAACAGAAAAGGGGAAATGGTGTGGGAGGTCTATGTGTTGCTTTTATTAGTTAATGAATAAAGAAAATGTCTTGGCAGGGAAAACTAAACTGAATGCTGGGAAAAAGAAGGCAGGGTCAGAAAGAAACCATGTAGCCCTCACCAGAGACAGATGCTGGACATAACTTCACCCAGTAAGCCACAGCCACGTGATGATACACAGATTAATAAATGGGTTAAATTAAGAAGTAGGAGTTACCCAATAAGAAGCTAGAGATAATGGGCAAAGCAGTGATTTATTTAATACAGTTCCTGTGTGATGATTTTGGCTCTGAGATGCTAAGCAGCTGGGAACCAACAAGTTGCATCCCTACAACAGAATCCTGTGCAATCTGAGGAAGAATTTAGTAAATTCTCCTTATAAGTTGAATTCTCTTGCTTTGTGGATAGTTGTTCTTAATCTCTCCAAAAAATTAATAAAGCTCTTTGCCAAGGTTCAATTTCATACCATAATTTGTCATTTTCCTTATTAGTAAAAGGTACTATCTTTGGGGTTTTTAGCTTAGCCTTTCTGACTGGTTTAAGATAGTAGTTCAGATTTGTTTTGATTTGCAATTTTGATGGCTAATGATATTGAACATTTACTTAAGTGTCTTTTCACCCTTTGAGATTCTTCTGCTGAGAATTCTTTGTTTATATTTGTACCTCACTTTTTATTTGATTATTCAGAATGTTGATGTCTAATTAATTGAGTTCTTTATATATTTTGGAGATCACCCTTCTTTCTTTTTTTATATTTTAATCAATTTTTTATTCTGAGAGAATCTGCATCTCCATTATTTTTATATTAAGTGGGCCAATATAGACAATAATCACATATACTTTTGGACATGAAAATGTTATTTCTTAAAGAATAGGAAAAAATACAATGTTATATGTTTTAGTTTTGCATGGCAACCATGCCTTCCCTTGGCCATAAGCATTAAGAACCCCAGGCACAATGACACCTCTGTATACTGGTTTAGGGAAAAACCCAAAATGACTGGTAGTTGTTTCAACTTCCAATTTAGTAAAACATTGTATTATATGTCATGATGAATCCATCCCTGAGAATTCTATTATTCACTGCTATGAAATGGATAATTGCAGTTTTGTGGGTCCAGATATACAGTTACCACACAAATATTTTCTTTGAACAAATAGAAGTTTCTGTCCCACCAAAGCCCACAGCCATTCAGTCCCAAATAAGCACACAGAGACTAATATTAATAATTTCACTTCTTTCTGATGTAGGGTTGATGAAGATCTTATCCCATTCAATAGGTTGCCTTTTTGTATCATTGATTGTGTCCTTGCTTTACAGAAGCTTCTCAGCTTAAGGAGGTCTCATTTATTTATTTTTGCTTTCAATGCATGTGCTAATGGTATTACATTTATGAAGTAGTCTCCTGTGCCAGTATATTGGAGGCTTCTTCCCACTTTCTCATCTATAAGTTTCAGTGTGGTCAGATTTATATTGAATCTTTAATCCACTTAGACTTGAGTTTTGTACATGGGAATAGATGTGTATCTGTTTTCATTCTTCTACATCTTCACATATAGTTAAGTCAGCATTATTTGTTGAAGGTGCTTTCTTTTTTTCATTGTATAATTTGAGCTTCAATGTCGAAAATCAGGTGTTCATAGATATGTGGAGAAATATCTGGCTCTTTGATTCAATTGCATTGATCAATCTATGTTTTTATGCCAATACCAAGCTCTTTTTATTACTGTAGCTCTGTAATAGAGCTTGATGTCAGGAATAGTGATGCCTGTGGAAGTTCCCTTATTGTGTAGGCTTGTTTTGGCTATGTTTTTTTTCTTGCTTTGCTTTTTCATATGAAGTTGATTGTTGTTCTTTTAAAGTCTGTGATGAATTATATTGGGATTTTTATGGGTATTTCATTAAATCTATAAATTGCTTTTAGTAGGATTGCCATTTTTTTAAGTTTATCCCACCTATCCAAGAGCATGGGAGATCTTTCCATTTTCTGGTACCTTTTTCAATTTCTTTCTTCAGAGACTTAATGTTCTTGTTGAACAGATCTTTCACTTCTTTGGTTAGTGTTACTCCGAGATATTTAAAATTTTTGTGACTATTGTGAAGGGTGATATTTTGGTGAAATAAATAAGATCTCCAGACAAAATTGAGAACATAGGGTGGGAAAATGAAAGGTAGAAAAGGAAGGGAGTAGGGAAGAGAAGTTGAGGAACAGGATAGTAGAGATGGAAGAAGAACAGAGATGAAAGCAAGGAAAGAGATATTTTGTTTGAAAAAGCCATTATTGGGATAGCAAGAAACCTGGCACTACAGACATTCCCAGGAATCTACAAGGATGACCTCAGCTAAGAATCTAAATAACAGAAGAGCATGTGCCCAAACTAGCCTTGCCCTGTAGTCAGATTGGTGAGTATCTTAAATGTCACCATAGAACCTCCATCCATCAACTGATGGAAACAGAAGCAGAGTCCCACAGTGTAGCACTAGGCTGAGCTCCTAAAGTCGAGTTGAAGAGTGGGAGAAGTGAGACTATGAGCAAAGAGGTCAAGAGCTTGATGGGGACACCCACTGAAACAGTTTATCTAAAGCTTACCAACTCCAGTCATATAGGGAATAAACCAGCATAGGTTCAAACAAGACCCTCTTAATGTAGGTGGCAATTGTTTGGTTAGGGCATACTGCTAAGCCACTGGAAGTGGCATCAGGATTTACCCTATTGCCTTACTGGCTTTTTGAGAACCCATTCTTTTTGGATGATTACCTTGCTCAGTCTCGATATAGTAGGGAGGGTCTTGGAATTGTTTTAACTGAGATAGGGTTTCAATTCCTAGGAATATAACATCTGCCCCCTGAAGAGGCCATTTCAGATGCCAAGATTTGGCAGTAATAGTAGGCACATCTGCACCTGAGTCTAATGATGTGGAATTTCTCACTTTATGCTGTGAATATGTTTTATTACCATTGGTTAATAAAGAAGCCCTCTGGCCTATGGTATGAAAGAATAAAACCAGGTAGAAAATCCAAACAAAGATATAAAGAGAGAATAGGCAAATTCAAAGAGATGCCATGTAGCTCTTAAATTGAAAAATGCCAGCCAACCTCCAAAGGAATCAGACATGTAAATTATGAGGTAAAGCTATAGCCTCGTAGTGATACACAAATTAATTGAATGGATTAATTTAAGACATAAGAACTATCTAGAAGTACTCTTAAGCTTTTGGCCAAACAGTGTTATAGTTAATATAGTTTGTGTGATTATTCAGGTCTGGGTGTCCAGGTAATGAAAAAAATAACCCTTTTATTAATCATAATTCCAAACTGGTGTGGGATTGATTTGTGACTTACTCCTTTATGCACGTGTGCATGTGCACACACACATACACACACCAGAGAGAGGGGGATATAGAGATGAGACATATATAGAGGATATAAAACATAGAGATAAATAATGTAACAAAAAATTGAGGTGATGTTTTCACTTTGTTGTTACGGCTGATCTGGAACTCATTCTGAAGATGAAGCTGGTCTTGAACTCATAGAAGTCTCATTGCCTCAGCTTCTGGAGTGCTGAGATCAAAGTTGTGCACTACCACACCTATATTTTTAACAATAAAATGGATAGTAAGTCTTCTGAAAATTAAAGATACTTAAAATTCCCAGAATGATTAAAATTGTAATTCTCATATTTCTTAGTTTAAAAAGAGTTTGTTAACATAACTAGTTAATGGAAACAGCCATAGAAGATAGTACATCATTCCTGCCCTCTTAAAAGGCTGAAAATTGCTAAGTGAAAGGAAACTCCCTGATATAGGGGATAAAATCATTACCTATCATGTCAATTGATATATCAAAAAAAAAATGGAATCAGATTTAAAAACAAGTAGATTCATTAACTAAATTTTTTCTACAATATGATTAAGACACTTGGCCTTCTATATCCAGAATAAAAATGTATTATTTATTGCAGAGCCTTTGACCTTTTGGCTTTTGCTAATTACTACTGGCTATTATTCTATCAACAGCTACAAAATAATTCCTATCTGGGTAAGATTATACTGATAGCTATTAGATCCAAATGTAAACAAGTACCCATCATTGAGTCAAGAATTTGCCCGGGGGTGGGGGGTTGTGATGCTAAACCTTAAGTTAACCTGTAAATCCCACCTGCCCAAAGACCATGTAACTTTCTGGAATTCTGGGAGTTGTAGTTCTTGGAAAATTACACCACAGGCTCTTGGGAAAGTACAATGGCCTATGAATTGTGTCCACATTAGCCTCAACTACAAGTGCACTGGGCCACATAACTGGAAAGTTTTCAGATGATGGTCCTGACCAAATTCTATCTTGATCAGTTCTTAAAATAGCTTGCTTTAATTTGACAAATAAGATAATTGACTAAAGCAGTGTAAGAATTTTGGTACATATAATTATTTAAATAGTTGGTAAATAAAATATTTAATAGTTCTCTTCTAAAGTTCTCTTCTAAAGTTCTCTTCTAAAGTTCTCTTCCTTATGACTTCTGAGTTGTTTATCATAATGAAAAAATATACTACACATGACAGAATAATAATTCCTGTTTTTGATATGAAGAACAATATTTAAAAACATTTAGCAAGCTTATGAGTCTGATGTGGACTCTTCAACTCCAGTGAAGGTATTCACTTTGCAAATGCTAAAGCATGAAAGCTACTACTATAACCACTGATTATATGCACTATCTTGCTTTAGGGGCTGGAAGCTCATTATTTGAGATTTCCAAAAGCAAGTACTTTGTGAACTTTACTGGATGGAAGATAACTCATTTAAAATCTTACAGCTTCAGGAAGTGGCATAAGATCCAACTAGATTCCTTATGTGAATTAGGCAATGTATATTTTCAAGTCAACAATGTAGCAACTGTAATCATTTTTGCAAAATACCATCTTCAGTGGAAAAAAATCCTTTGGTGAAACATAAGAAAAAGAAAAAGAAAGAATCTCTGAAATAAAAGATTGACATTTTGAGGCAAATACTGATATTTCAGACAAAAACAGATGAATTTAGAGAAATACTATTAAACATATGAAACAATCTTAAGTGAACAACTTATTGCATTTGAGTATGAGAATTTTCAGAGAGCAAAGACAAAAAAAGAAAACACATTAAAACCTTATTCATAAAATAATAGCCATAATACTTCAAAATCTGCAAAGATATATGAATACTCAGATTCACAGAGCATAAGTAATCCTAAACATTTTTACTAAACACACTTTCACAAAATTTGAAAATTAAAAAATACAAGACAAAGAATGCTGAAAGCAATAAAAGCCTCAAGTCATGAATAATGGAAGATACATCAGACTTTGCAGGAGATTTATTAGTAGAAACTGTATGCAATATAAAAGAATTAGATGTTGTATTCAAGATACCAAGGAAAAGCCTGGTAAGTGGAAATATCAAATGAAGCAGACCTATCCTTTGAAGCTAAAATATAAAGAGTGTTACTCATAAAAGCAGAAATTTAAGGGCATATGACACTAGAAATTAATAAACAATATATAGGAATGCTAATGCATGAAAGAGAAAAGGATCAGAATAGAATCAAACATTAATATGATGAAAGAGCACCAAATTACAAAAATAAATACTGAGAAATAGTGAAATGAAAAAAAAATAAATAAGGCAAGCAGAAACTGCTAAATAATAGAAAATAATAATACTATAATGAAGAAGGACACTTAAAAGAAATCCCAAGTGAACAACAAATGACTGAGACAATTGGCTCCCTGAGCAATGACCCAAAGTTTCATTTGTAATACTGTAGCAACAAACTTTGGCTAAGGCATAGATTAACTGACAGGCTATTTTCAGAGGCGAGAAATTTTCTAATATTGTCTTACACTCTCTTGGCAAGATTTAACAGTCTTTTTTCATGTAACCTGTTTGTCCTGTCCAGACATCGTCCATTTTGCCAGGGTTTATGCATGGGCAGTTCCTTGCTCGAAGGCCAGTTTTTCCAAGAAGAAAACAAGCTCCAAAGTGGAGTGTCTTTGGTGCTCAACATTCTCTCGGGAATAGTTCAGGCCTGACAGGAGCAATCCTTCAGCAGAACACTAAGTTATTTAAATGCCATTTTCTATAGCTCTTTGAAGTGTTTGAAAATTGCTTATCTATGTAGAATACAATCTCTATGTATCTAAAGAACCTGATTAATCTAACTATGACAAACATAGATGATTATTGATCTATAATTCTTAATACCTATATAACATAAAGACTTATACTTCATATTAGAATAATATACAATAAACAAATGTGAAACAAATGAGGACGATGACCTCAAAATGTGAAAAAAAAATTTAGAAGTCTCTTGATTGGAGGTAGAAAAGTACATTGCAATATATTCTACAATTGTATCAATATATAGAAATGTTTTAAGCAGAGGTAGAAGCGTACATGCATGCAATATGATGAAATAACTTTGCCTAGATATACAAATATTGTAGTCAAAAATAAGAACATACTCAATATAATTTGTTTGTATCAATATACAAGAATCTATACAAATGTAAATTGAATATAAATAACAGCTCACAAGTAGTCACTCTATTACTCACCATTATTATCAGTGTAAGTTAGCTCACACTAATCTCTTGTCCCATCCAATTTCCCCGTCCTTTTTTTTTCAGAGAGATCCCTGAGCCTATATAATTTCCCCTCAAACCCCAACCTTATACCAATTATAATCAACACCCAAATGATGTCCCTAACCCTGTTGGGGGAGGAGATATCATCTTCTAGAATTATTTCAAGCTGTCATGGGGACAATGTTCTTTCAATGAAATACTGTGAAAGTAAAATAATGATTAAATTCCAAGATTATCGTCTGGTATAATTGCAAAGAATCTCTGAATATTTGGTAGGGTTTTTGTGAGGTTCCTATTTGGAATTTTAGCTAGAACATTGTAAAAAAGTGTACCAATTCAGCTAACGAATTTGGAACCATCTTGAGCAGTTGGTATCTAAAACAGGTCTTATAGTAGTGCTATCAACATCACGACAACATATCACCCAGGTGGAGTTGTTGTTGTGGGGCCCATCTTCTTCCTGGAAATTTCAAAGATTACTGCAGGAAAATTCATTGTTCATTATGGAAAACTCAAACATTATTTAAATAGACATATACAGACATATATTCAATGAAAGGTAAAATAGTGACAAAAATAGGTATGAAGAAAAGTATTTTTTTTAATACTTTCCTCTTTCTGTCCAATACAAGATGACTCTTGACATGAGAACAGAAATTCTAAATATTCCTTTTACCAACATGCTTGGATTTAGAGAGGGACAGAGCAGTTGCCCAACACAAAAGCCAGCTCCCTCTCTCTCCCTTTCTCTCTCTCTCTCTCTCTCTCTCTCTCTCTCTCTCTCTCTCTCTCCCTCTCTCTCTCTGTGTGTGTGTGTTTTGATCACCCAACCATACAAGTTCCTTTTTCTTGATGGTAGTTATTGAATAGTTATTTTTTCTTCTGTCAGCATCCAAACATGCAATGTCTCTTGAATTTTTAAAGATGTGTATTTTTCTGTAAAGACAAAAGCAGAACCCTACCCCAGTTCTCAAACCCTTGTGAGATTTTATAACCACCTGTATGATTGTCACCCCTGTGAATGAGCTGTCATTTCTCTTTCTCAAGAAGTTTCATTTTTCAAACCAAATCTTTATTAATTTTGATGGTAATCATATTTTTTCTTCTCCTGTGGAAACAAGAACAAAACTGCTTCCCCCAAATAGCGTATCTCCTGACATCCATTTTGAGGTCAACATGTCCTTGAAATACACTGGCTTATTTAATTCAGAAGACTTTTCTCTTATCCAATGTCTCTCTGATGCTGCTGTCCCTTTCTCATTATTATTAGAAAAATTCAAGATTAATAAAGCATTATGTAATCTATTTCTGGGGGTATTTTCCACCCCTTTCTGTTTGTTTAACTAATCTTTTATAGTTAAGTTTGGCCTTTCTATTACTGTCTGACCTGTAGGATTGTGTGGTATACCTGTAATATGCTTAATATTATAATACACAAAAAATGTTTCATTTTCCTAGAGACATATTCTGGACCATTATCTGTCTTTATTTGTGCAGGTATACCCATGATGGCCATAACTTCCAATAAATAGGTGATTACTGAATCAGTCTTTTCTGAGCTTAAAGCAGTTGCCCACTGAAAAACTGAATAAGCGTCAATGGTGTGCTGTACATATTTTAATTTTCCAAATTCTAAAAAGTGGAACACATCCACCAGCCAGAGTTCTTTCATTTGAGTACCCTGCAGGTACTGTTATTTGGTTATTGAAAGAACAAATAAGGCATTTCTTTATATTCTCTGTAGCTTGTTGCCATGTAATAGAAAACGTTCTTTAAACACTGGCTATCGACATATTTTTTTATGAAATTCCGAGGCCTGCAACACATTTCTGATCAATACTTGATCAATTTCGGCATTTTCTTGTAATAGAGGACCTTGCAGACCCATATGGGATTGGATGTGTGTTATGTATATAGGACAAAGCCTATTCCTGATTATGTTTTACACCTGGATAAATAATGAAGTCAATTATGTATCAGCTGGTATAAATTCAGCAGTTTCAATAAGAAAGACAACTCTTTCTGCATATTGTGAATCAGTAACTATATTAAGATATTCTTTAAAACTCCCCTAGCATTACAAAAATAACACATAATTCCGCCTTCTGTACAGAATTTTAAGGGCTTTGTTCTACCTTTCTTAATTCTTCTGATTCATTTGCTTCACTATAAAATGTATAGACTCTAGTTATTGGAGCATAATGTACAATTTGGGAAAGAATTAAACAAGTTCTCTATATATGGTCAAGTCTATTGCTTTGGGGATTATTGCTATTAATTTCTCCCAAAAAACTAGCAGAAACTCTTTGCCATGGTTCACTGTTTTCACATAACTTGTTTTATTTCATCAGTAGTAAAAGGCACTATAATCTCTTCTGGGTCTATACCTGCCAATTGATGAAAACTCAGTTTACAATTTATAATTAATTCAGAGACTTTTCCACTTAAGTTTTAATTTTTTACTTGGTTTATTTGGTAAAAAGATCCATTCTAATATAATATCATCCCTCTGTATTAAAATTCCTGTAGGAGAATTCTGGAATGCAATATGACTAGAATACAATTAAGATTTCATTCCCCCTATCCATATGTGCCTTCTCTAATTTCTCCTCAACAATTGTTAATTACTTGTCCACTTCAACTGTTAATTCTCTGGGACTATTCAAGTCTTTATCACCATCTAAGGTTTTGTTTAAATGAATTATTAGATCAGACATTATCCCAACAGCCAGTCTTAGACTGGAAATGTCTCCTAACATTCTTTGAAAGTCATTAAGAGTTCACACCCAGTCTCTTCTAATGTTCTAATTTTCTGCAAACATATTTTGTAACCTAGGTAATTGATAGAATCTCTTCTCTGTATTTTTTCAGGAGCAATTGGTAATCCTCATTTTGGCAAAACTTCCTTTACTTCTTCAAACATTCTTTCTAAAGTATCTATGTTTAAATCAGATGGCAAAATGCCATCCGTAAAATGGTAAATTTTAGACCTAGAAAATTGCTTATGTATTATTTCCTATGGATGACTTACAAAGCATTGACACAAAGTGGGGTCAATGAACACTCTTTGTGGGAGGACAGTTCATTGATATCTTCTAGTAGGTTGAGAATTATTATAAGTAGGCACTGCAATGGCAATTTTTTCTATACTTTTCATGGAAAGACAGAGTGAAGAAACAATCTTCCAAATCACTAACTATAAGAGGCAATCCTTTTGGTAATAGAGAAGGCAGAGGAAATCCAGATTGTAGAGAGCCAATAGGTTGAATTACCTTACTGACAGATCTTAGATCTGTAATCATTCTCTATTTACCAGATTTCTTTTAACAACAAATACAGGAGAATTCCCAGGGCTAGTTGATTCTTTAATATGGTGAGCATCTAGTCCTTCTTGTACCAGCTGCTCTAAATCCTGCAGCTTTTTTACCAGTTAGAGCCCATTTTTAACCCATATTTGTTTCTTAGTTAACCATTTTAAAGGTAGGACCACTAGTACCTCTAAAGTTTTGCTAGTTGCCTTATGTTCCTTTACTGAATGGCTGGTGTATAGTAACTTATAATAATATCCTTCCCAGAATTGAGTTCCTGAGACTGCAGAAATGTTAATCTGGGTGTTCCATTGTTGCAGCATGTCATGACCCTGTAAAATTACTGCAATATTAGCCACATATGGCCACAGATTCTCTCTTTGACCTTTTGGCCCAATTGCAGTCAACCCCTCTCATGCTTTGTTTAACTTGAGATATGGTTCCAATTCCTAGTAATTGACCATCTGCATTTTGAAGAGGCCAAGTTGGATGCCAACATTCTGGAGTAATGATACTCACATTTGCACCTTTGTCTATCAAATAAACAATTTTAATGCCATTAATATGCACTCTTAGCTTTGGTCTTTTATTATTCATGGAAGTCTGATAGAATATACATTTTCTATTTCCTTTTGGAATTTTTAATTATCCTCCATGTTTCAGATGGTGGCATAAACATGGAGGATAATTTGATTCTAGAAACCCAAATGTTTATCTTCTCCTTACCAATGTGGAATGCAATCTATAAGTTACAGAAGCTTGCTTAATTTATTTTAGATCATTCATTCTTATAGGTATCCATCTAACTTCTTTGGATCATTTTGGGACTTTAGAACTTAATGCTTTGTCAGAGGAAATTACAGGGTAGGAAGCTACAACCTTGGGTAAGTCATCTCTGACAACTTCTGGTCATTTTGAATCCTGTCCTTGTGCCTTCTTTACCTGTTCAAAGGCTCCAATAATTTCATCAATTATTTCAATTTTTTTATTATTTCTTGTAAAGCTGTACAAAGATGGAAAATAGACAGAGAATTTTGATACTGTATGCTATTGTGTTCTCTTTGAGTTGTTTGAATGCTGAGGAAGGAGCAACAGATGCCAAAAGATATTTGTTTATAAATGCTGCTGAACTAATCCAACATAGATATTTTCAAAATGCCTTGACTTTGAAATTTGGATCTAAGGACACGATGCTTTGGAAAGGAGTTTCTTATTTTGTTTTCACAGAGGATGAGACCCTGTTCATTTCTTCTATTCCGATATGGTATGAAGGACCACGCCCTCCTGAAGCGTTGGTGTGAACATCTTCAGAAAATTGCTTCGCTCAACTGCCAACTGAGATGAAACTAGCACACAGGTTATACCATGAAAGACCTAAATAATGATGCCCCCATTCAGCAGGAAGCAGTTTGGAGAGAACAAACTGTGCCCATGTTCCCAAATATGTTTTATAAACGTTCTTTAACATTTAAAGGGGGATATGATATAGATATGAATAATTTGTATTAGTATATATTTTGCTTTATTGATAGAGATTTAAGGTCAATTTTGTTATATGTATATGCATATTTCTGCTATTGATTAAGATATTGTGATTGTATAGTTCATTAAAAATGTAATGTATAATTAAGAAAGAGGTTAATGGATAATCATCAGTAATGGTCAAGCTTGTAGTCATGTTAGTTCTTCTAGATATATAGAGATACATTTCAGTTAGATAGACATTCTTCATATCTTTCAAAGACTATAGAATAGGGCATTTAATGTTTTAATAATTTAGCAATTTTCATGACAATGAGACACTCTGCTCCTGGCAG
The DNA here is from genome assembly GCF_018167655.1 of Microtus oregoni. Classification (NCBI taxonomy): domain Eukaryota; kingdom Metazoa; phylum Chordata; class Mammalia; order Rodentia; family Cricetidae; genus Microtus; species Microtus oregoni. The sequence goes on along the minus strand of NW_024543828.1, from coordinate 4,499,404 downwards.
CACCAAACTACTTCAAGAAGAAGATGGGCATCGAAGAGGATCCTTATGGAGTTTGATAGCCATTTGGGCAAGAAACTGTTCTTGCCTGGACTATTGCATAAACTGGACACACAACCTGCAGAGAGAGGACTACTGAACTTGCCTAAAGGTGAGATGGTCTTTTGGGGTTCCTGATTCATGAAAGAGTCTGCAAGACATTCTTCAGGACAAGCAGATAGTGACTGCCTTTGAAATTTCCTGCTTTTTGGAAATGTCTGCAGGAAACTATGGGCCTGTAGGCCAAAGATGGATGCCCCAAAGGTACAGAGGAACTTTGGGTGACTGTCCAGGCAGCGAGATGTCTCTGTCATTTCTAGAGTTTTAAAAGTTGCTTTTTTCTTGTTTGCTTAGGTAATATTGTATCTTTCTGGAGTTTTAATGGAGTTAAGAATAGTTAGTTATAGTTTTCTTTAGTTATGATAAAGATTATTGTAATTTTTACTTGATAACTGTTTTGTTATATGTAATTATGCTATGTTAAATTTAAAGCCTTCCTTTGTTTTTGTTTAAACAGAAAAAGGGGAAATGATGGAGGAAGTTCATTGGTTTAAAAAAAAATAAAGAAACTGCTTGGCTGGCCCTCATAGGTTAGAACATAGGTGGATGGAGAAAACAGAACAGAATGCTGGGAGGAAGAGGAAGTGAGCTCAGACTCGACAGCTCTCCTCTCGGGAGCAGATGGCTCAGAAGAGACGCCATGCCCCGCTCCCTGGCAGACACAAGCGATGAAGCTCTGACCCAGGATGGACGTAGGCTAGAATCTTCTTGGTAAGACCGGTGCTCACAGATTATTAGAGATGGGTTGATCCGGATATCAGAATTAGCCAGTAAGGGCTAGAGCTAAAGGGCCAAGCAATGTTTAAATGAATACAATTTGTGTGTTGTTATTTCGGGGCATAAGCTAGTTAGGCAGCCAGGGTGCTGGGGACGCAGCCCTGACGCTCTTGTTACTACATGGCCTGTATATTTTTCTAGTGATTTCATTGAGGCACTTATTATCTGATCCTCATTCTACACATGTGATTACAAGGTCTGAAGTTTTTCGTTTAAAGATAACACCTCATTCTTGGATATTATTTGGGTAGCCTGCAGATCGCCATCCTGGAGAGATACTCTATCTGCAAACCTATCATAACTTTTTAACAAATTTTGATTGTCAAATTCAACTGTATAAATTTTTTCAGATAACACCTCAATGGCCTTAGACATGGATTCAATTTTGTCTGTCAAATTAATATTACCCTTTTCAATAGTATTAAATTTTTCATGTAACTTTTGATTTTAGATGATATTAATCCTCTCAACTCGCTGTTCATTATTAGTCTGTAAAGACTGTATCATTTCTAAAAGTGTCTCATTCTTTTTTAAGGACATAATATTAAGAAAAAAGAACTGAGTCCCAATATTCAATAAATCAATGTATCACCATAACCATATAAGCCTTGCTGAATACAATCCATAGTATTAGCAAATATGTTACTAAAAGTTTCAATGTTAATGTAGTCTATTTTATTGATTTATTACCTGTTATGAGATCCGGGAAATTATTTTAGGTGTAATAATCTCTATTATCCAGCAGGTGTTGTGGTTGTAGGGTTGAAACCAGTAGCAATGCAACTGGTGACAACATAAAGGGTCCTTAGCCACTTTAGTTTCCTGCCTTGGTATTGGTTAAATACTGAGCAATATCCTTTGTTTGACAAATTAAAAGCAATTAAATAAATTCCATACACGGAGCAAGAAGCCCAAAACTCGAGCAGGGAGAACAAACCAGAAGCTGCGTAACAGATACCATGTAGAAAGGAATGCTTTACTGGGGGAGGGGATATTTGTGAACTTTCAAAATTTCCATTCCACTGCATTCAGTTAGTGCTGCTGTGGTGGGAGTTTTACAAAAAAACACTTAGATAAAAGTAAATCAATCAGGCAGGATTAGGAGACTTTCAGGGCTGTGGACTGGTTAGGCCTTTAGCCTGTCCACCCAGTAGGTATGGAGTCTGAATCCACGTGAGGTACCAGATGAAGAAGAACACATAAAAGAAAAAAAAAACACACTAGCTCAGAATTGAGAATACTAGAGGGTTATTTATTTATGGGTAGACTCACAAATCAGAATCCTCTGCTGGAACGGAGAAGAGCAACCAAATCTCACAGCAGGAAAAGAGGCCCTATGTGTGCATAAATAGTATAAGAGGCCATGCCCAAGTGGGGAGGTAACTTAAAGTCTACTGGAAGTAGGAATCTCTACAGTAGTGTAATAATAATAATAATAATAATAATAATAATCAAAATAGATTAATTCACCAATCAAAAGGAAGTTATGGAAAACAGAAGGAAAAACGATACAAAGAAAAAAGTCACTGTGCATACTAGATAGCTATATCACTGTGAAAAATATATGCTAGAAGTTATTGAAAATGTTAAAAAAATATAGCCAATGTTACCCTGAAACCATAAAACTAAAATTCTTGATGAACACACTAAATGAAAAAAAAAATCAATAACACAGTACCAAGACAAAATTTCAAGTTCTTTATTAAAGATCTTACCTTATGATCATATCCTATAAGTAAACATGTCTTACCAAAGTCAAATGAATAAATTTGAGCATATCAACAAAATGAAAAACAGAAGTCATCTAATCTTTTCAATATAAGCTGAATATATAACTTAGAAATCAATGTATAACAATTTTTTAATGTCTACTTTGAAGTCAAACTTGATGGATGGTATACATTTATAATTCCAGCTACTCCGGGGGATGAGGAAAGGAAGTTACAAGTTAAAGACTTCTTTAAGCAAGAATGATTTTAACTCCAGGTTAAATAACATAATAGGATTTTGTCTCAAAATTAGAAAAATAAATAAATAAAACAGAAAACATAGGAGCTAAGGTCAGCAATAGGATATTTGCCTAACATTTCTAGGCTATGGGTTCAATATCCAGTACTAAAAAAAGATTAAAAATGATTTAAAATGAAAAAAATATGAAACAAACGAATTGTGCACATTAGATAATCTGAGAATTCTTTGTAAAGAGCCTTCCTTGCGTATGGACATAGGAAGTCACTTGCGAATTGTTTCCTATAATGTATAATTGAAAATAGACAGAATGTGCATGCATTATACAAAATGAATAAATTGATATTTATGCACACAAACATTAAGCAGTGATAAGAATAAATATACTACAATTATTTCAACATACATGATTCATAAGCATTAATGAATTTTAAAATGGAAATTGAAAAGACATTTACAAAGCATAATACAAAACATAGCCTTTTGTAATGATTATATAAAAATTGAGTAGACTATAATCTTTCCAAATCATACTCGTGCTTTTCTCCTCATGGCAAATGGGAGAGAAAGAAAATTAGAATGAGGGAGAAAATTAAATATAATAATATACATATCTACATACACACACAAGTATAGACACAGAAGGAAAGAAAGAAGAATAGAGATCTTTACATAGTATATGGTGGATTATGGTTTTGTGTATGGTTGTTTATTTCTTTTCATCTTTCTTTCTCTCTCACATACTCATACGCACACATACAAGAACATAATGTACACATACACTCATGGAGGAATATTCACTGCTTTTATATCTTTCGAGGAAGAATAAGAGATACTGTCAATTAACAAATACATCCCCTTATCTAGTTGTTTTTTTAATTTTTTTCTTCACACATTTACACATATAAAAGCATACCATACATACATTCCAAAGAACATAATTCACAAATTTTTACTTTCTTGAACAAAGAAATCAAGGAGATATAATTAGTTAATGATTAGTTAATGATCAAAAAATGATAACATTTTCTGAGTATTACTCCATGATAGCAACTAAGACCATATGAGTAAGAGCCTATCTAGTCTTCGAAAAGTTGCCAGAATCATAAGGAAAAGCATTATTATTTTTTTAGATTTTGTAATATTGGAGTTTCACTTTTTTGTTCTTACAGAATTATTTATTCTCCCCTTGTTTCTCACTCCTTTCTTCTCACCACTCTTTTCTCTTATTCATCCTCTCCTATTCTACTTTCCTGTCTAACTTTCTCTGTAATTGTTACATTTGGACTGACAACCTCCTTTCCAACTCTGAAAATGAGTAAGTAGTAAATTATTACATAAAATATAGAATGCTGGCATAGGCTAATTGTATATTAATCTACATGACTTTATCATTTTAATATAATTGGTTTTAATTCTAGAATGTATAAAAAAGTGTTGAATGGAAAGTAAATTAATTTTGGTTTCTGGTATTTCTCCTTTGCAAAACAAAACTGCACATGAATTGGTGTAATTAATATAGTGAAAATGGTCATCATACCAAAAGCAATCTACCGATTCAACATAATCCCATTCACAATACCAACATAAATCTTCAGAGAAAATGAAAGAAAAAATTAAATTCATATGAAAATACACATATTAAATAACAGAGCAAAAACAAAAACAAACAAACAGAAAAGCAAAAACAATCCTGAAAAATAAAGAAAAAAAAAACTGCCTAAAGTATTATGAACCCCAATCTCAAATTATACTACCTAACTATAGTAATAAAAACAGCATGGTTTTGGCATAAAAACAGATACATTGATAAAAGGAATCAACTTGAAGATATAAGTCCACATACCCATGGACACATAATTCTTTACACAGAAATCAAAAAAGAGATAGTATTTTCAACAAATGCCTTTGGTAAAACTAGATGTTTGCAAGTAGAAGAATGCAAATAAAATTATTTCTGTCACCCTACACAAAAATCAACTCCAAATGGATCAAGGGCCTCAACATATACCTTAAATCTGACATAAAATAAAGTGGGGAGGATATGTTTGAATGGACTTTCTGAAAAAAGTATTAATAATAATAATGACATAGGTACGAAGAAGAGCACTTAATAAATGAGTCCTCATAAAACTTAAATCTTCTGTATATCAAAGAGCAACCTACAGAACTAAAAATACATTTTACCAATTATACATCTAATATAATATTATTTTCTTGAAGACATAAAGAAATAAAAAAATATTGTTCACCAAGAAAACGAATAAACCAATTGAAAATTGGAGAGAAACATCTAAACAGAGACTTCTCAAAAGATGAAACACAAGTAGTGTGAAATATTTTCAAAATGTTTGACATACATAGTCATTGGAAAATGAAAATTAACTACTTTGAGATTTCATCTTACCCCAAACAATATGGCCAAGATGAATAAAACAAATAAAAGTACATTGTATTATTTAGGGTTTCTATTGTTGTGAAGAGACAAAATGGCCATGGCAACACTTATATAGAAAAGTGTTTAATTGGGTATGATTTACAGTTCAGAGGTTTACTACATTGTCATCATGGCAGAAAGTATATTGGCATAAAGGCAGACATGGTAGTAGGAATGGTAGTTGAGAATTCTACATCATGATCCATAGGTAGCAGAAGGAGACTGTGTGCCAAACTGGTCATAACTTGAGCGTATCATACTTCAAAGCTCAGCTCATAGGGACACACCTCCTCCAACAAGGCAACACCCACTCCAACAAGGCCACACTTCTCAATATTGCTACTCCCTTTGCACCAAACATTCCAACACTTGAGTCAATGGGGTCGTTCATATTCAAAACACCTCATACACTATGGTCTATATGTCAATCATCCCATGCATGTATAAGTGATTTTTCAGCTTAATTTCAAAACTGAGGTTAAGAAATTTGTAGATAACTGTGTAGAACTAGAAATGATCATCCTGATTGAGGTAACCTAGATCATAATAAACAAATATTAGTCATTTTATTTTATATATATAGATGTTACCTTTTTAACTTCAGATATATTTGTTTCAAACCAAATAGCCACAGATTTTAGGTAGCTAATAAGGGACCAGGTGGAGAAGATCTTCCAAGGAATGGGAAATAAAAGTATAATGCTATAAAGTGATAAAAGGAAAATCAGAAGAAGGATTAAATGAGGAAGGTGTGAGAGTACAAAGTAAAGTAAAAATGGGGAGGGACAACTAACAATAAATGCCTTTGAAAAGTCATAAAAAATCTATTTGTGTAGATACTTCCCAGAATATGTCCATATATTAAAGAAATTCAAATGGAGTCAACATATAATGTAGGAGACAAAGCTCAAATTAATTACTGTATGCCACCAAATATGACGTCTAAACTCAGGAATACATTGCATCTTGTTGAATCCTTTGCCAATAGGGTCCTGTTGGTCCCCCAAACATTACAAACTACCACCAAGTCTATTGTTTATGCTCTATAAACTGATGATAAGATGCTATTGCTGAAATCACAATTTATGTCATAAAACATGTAGAATTTAATAAGGTGTTCAAATAAAAGCATTACCCTTGGTCACTCACAATCATGGTGCTGAGTGGTAATTTGCATGTTATCAGAGGGGGGGGAAAGTATTCCTCAATATGACTGCAGGTACAAACATTGCTATCTAAACAGAGATCTGCCTTGAAAATAATGCAATAGTGACATAAATGTTTATCCCCCCCGTCACACACACACACACACACACACACACACACACGCCTTCCCTTGTCCCCTCCTCCCTCTGTATTTAAGGTCTACTCCATGAAATAGAATCCATAACTGACATTATTCAAGTGATCAAGGACTTAAGGCTGTATATGTTATGGGCTTAGGTTAAAGGCACTACTATTATTATGCTACTGTTATTCTACTAAAGGAACATAGCAATTTAAATATTTATTACAATATATTGCAATACTCTTAGATTATCATTCCATCCTCTTTAGATAAGCTTCTTCTTATAGTAGATATTAATGAAGAGAGCTACAGAATTGGGTAATGTACAAGGTGAGAAGCTTCAGAGCACTCAGTGCTGAATGAGATGTCCTTATCATACCCCTCCACTCAAAGTTCAGGGTTCTATGTAGAAGAGGATGTAAAAATATTATTAAGTGTCAGAGGTGTTGGATGACTATAAGGAAACTGTCTTTTAGACATGACAAGACTAATACACATGAACTCACAGAGATTGCCACAACATAGATAAGAGTTGCATTAAATATTAGCTGGCATACAGAATTTATATTTATTAACCAAATATGCGATTTTGGCATTTTGATAATAACTTTTCTCAGCCTAATACATTTTTTAAAGACATTCATGTAAGTATTATTCATTTTAGAGCATTTAATCATTTTCAAATGGTGCTATTACTTCTCTGATTATTTAAAATATCAGAAGAATGTTTTAGACAGCACAATTTCTCTCACTTCTTTCCTACTTAATGATTTATTTCATTACATGAGTAACCCTTAAAAGATATGCTAACATCATGTCATCTTCAGTATTTCTTTCCAGTTGTTTTAAAAGTGTTAAAAATTTGGAATTAGATGGATTCATTGAAGATTTTATAATTTAATGTTCTAAATTTAGATCAGCAGAAAAAACAATATTATTAGGTGAAATATAGTTTATTTTTCACGTCATTTCATCTTGAATATTCTATTAATGATTTTGTGTATCTCCTATAATATTGATTTATGCTTTTGAAAGTTTTAACTACTATCTGGTGCTTTGTTGCTATTGGGATGGTTACATGTTTATGGAACAGTATTAATCATCCCCAAATCAACTGAAACATTTTGTATTTCACATTTTATAGCAAAAGAGTGTTTTACAAGATTCCACTCCCCTGTTATGCCCACAATTTAAGGACAAAACACTACTAGGAAGTTTAAGTTGTTTACAAGGCCTGATTTAAAAAAATGAAGATAGAATTCGTAAGCAGATTAATTCCATAAGGAGAAACCTGCTCTGCACTTGAATAAAGGGAAGGATGCCCCCACAGCATGACCCCATCCAGCTCAGCTTCAACAGGTGAAAAATCTTAGAGATTTTTGCTACTAGAAAGTAACTGAATAATTACTCAGCTGCTAATGTGGTTCAAGCAGACAAAGAGGGCACACCCCCAAACCCTGCAACCAAATTTGGCAGTGTCATCCACCTTTAGAGTAATGAAGAATATAAGGGAAAGGGGAGCTTGGAAACTGTCTCCCTGGTCTCAGAAAGTTGCTAAGGCTAGGCAGTAAGTTGTGGGAGAGTTTCTACATGAATGTACTGAGAGGCCATTGTGTGGGCATGTGAAAGTGAAGCCCAGGTTGCAGTGGTGACTGACCATGTTGTTGGTCATACCACGACTGTAAGACATCAGCCAAGGATAGCTACATACCAGGAATGAGATGCTACAGAGCTGAAGGGGCAGAGCCACGTAAGCCCTTTGAAATTAGAATCCCAAACATTGGACATGAAGTTACAAGATTTGATGTTCACATAAACAAAAAAATTAAACACACATATGTGTAAGTATATATGTGTGTACGTAAATATGTATGTATGTATGCATATGGTTTGAGCAAGTACTAATGTCCCAGGTAGACTTACATGGTACTGGACATATTTGGTTTCAAGTTGATGGCTAAGTTAAGGGAAGTGGTGGGGACTTGCTGGAGGATATAAATCTTTGCAGGATGCAGGCTTTGAGAGAGAGTTCATAACTTCATCAGTCTTCCTGTACTCCCTCTATGCTTTGTGTTTTTGGTTAAAGGTGTAATCTTTCTATTTGCCCTTGCCCCTTGCAGTTATTCTTTCTCATCTGTAACATGATGACACTTATACCACTGAAACAATAAACTCAAATAAAATCCTATTTCTATAAGTTGCCTTGATCAAATATGTTGTCGTAAACAGAGAAATAACAAATATAATATTATGCAGTTTTTCACATGCTCTGGTTTTGACTATCCTGAAATAGATTTTGGATATTGATTTTCGTACTGAAATATGCTTCTGAAGAATTTAACTACTCTTTGGGATTGGGATCCTTATATTTTATGGAGCAATATCAATAATTTTACAATCATTTTTACATTCTTGAACAAAGCCTTTTTTAGTAAATTTTCCTCTCCTGACACCACCTCAATCACTGCCCTTGACAGCACCTGGTAAACACTACCTGCCTTGGCAATTTAAATGACTCAAAGCTCACTATTGTGTAGATCACAAAAGTAATGCCTTTTAAATTGTATTCCTTTGACTTAATCATTTTTGAATGAATGAAGTAATATATTGGCTAGCTAACATTCCACTTTCTTTGGCTTGGCAATTCATATTTCAAAAATGATTTCAAACTTTATTTTTAATTAAAAATTTTCACCTCCTCCCATTTCCCTATCCCCTCCCTGTCCCTCTCCAATCCAAAGAGCAGTCAGGGTTCCCTGCCCTGTGGGAAGTCCAAGGTCCTCCCCCCTCCATCTAGGTCTAGGAAGATGAACATCCAAACAGACTAGGCTGCCACAAAGCCAGTACATGCAGTAGGATCAAAATCCAGTGCCATTGTCCTTGGCTTCTCAGTCAGCCCTCCATGTCTGCCACATTCAGAGAGTCCGGTTTGACCACATGCTCCACTAGTCACAGTCCAGCTGGCCCTGGTGAGTTCCCATTAGATCAGTCCCACTGTCTCAGTGGGTGGGTGCACCCCTCGCGGACTCTGTGATTTCTAATGCTGATTAAAAAAACAATCATTTTTCAAATAATAATGTCAAATTGGAAGATTAAGATATAGTATTCAACAAACACATATAAAAAATATATAAAAAAATAAATAAAAATTAAAAAATAAAAAAGAAACAATAAAAAAAGAAATAACAGAGTAAAGCCAGGCAGTGGTGGCACATGACTTTATCCCAGTCCCCATAGTCAGAGGGCTGTGTGTTCAAGGCCAGCCTGGTCTACAGAGCTAGTTGCAGGACAGGCTCCAAAGCTATAGAGAGAAAACCTGTCCAGAACTCCCCCTCCCCCACAAAAAAAAAGGAAAAGAAAAAAAAAAAGAAATCATGATAGTTTAAATGTTTGGTTGGAAGTGAGGCTCCAGCCCCCTGATAACTCTATATCCAAGGAGTCTGGCATATTTGGTTGGAAGTGTCACCCCAGCTTCTGCCATCCATTTCGTGTCTCCTCCCATGGGAGTTGCCTTGCTACAGACTCCACCTCCAGAAAAGCCTGCCAAGAGCTGACCTCTTCACAGGGAGGGTCAGTACCACACACAAAGGCTATTTTGGCTGCCACCCAGAGAATGAACATGTGGTCTCTGGGTTTTGCATGGTCTTCTCTTCTCTCTCTCTCCACCTCTCCATTCTTTCCTGGTGGAGCTGGGAGTATTGTATTAAACATGGGTATGTTTTATTTAGTTTAATTTTATCTGATTGGAATTATTTGTGTCAGCAGAGAGGCTCAGTTTAAACATTCTTAACAGTAAATATATAAAACAATTAAGAAATAAGCAATCTTCATAATTTATCACCTGACTTTTATAACTTAATCAATAAACTTTCAAATATCTGGAGACTACAAATTAGTATCCATACAATGTGGTACAAACGATGTGTGCTGTATCACGCTATTACTTAAGGTAAAAAAAATATCAGAAAAAAAATATAAAACATTTCCATGAAGAACTTTACACTTGAATGCAAGTACATTCTGTCAAGACTTGCAACACAGTTGATGTATCCTAATATACATGAATGAAATTAAGCTCTCCAAAGGAGCTTTCACCTGAAAGCATATCATTTTACCAGTGATATTGAAATGTGGCAAGCTAGATTTGTGCCAGAAGGCATTTCGCAAATCTAAACGATACTCCCACATGGGAGGAACACAAAAGGCAGGCTAAAAGACAAATCAATTGTTCACTAAGAAAAAAATATGCGTTTTTACAATTATAATATAGTTATTTGTTTATTTGCTTATTTATTTTGTTTGAGAAAGGGTTTTTCTGTGTAGCCCTGGATGTCCTGAAACTCAATGTAGACACGAATGGACTTGAACTCAAAGAGATTCACTTGCCTCTACCTCCCAAGTCCTGGAATTAAAGGCATGCACCACCACCAGACCACGTAACTACAATTTTTAGGTGAATTTTTCAATATCATTTTTATTATTTCTTCTTTATAGATATGTTCCACGAAAAAAGTATAAAGCTTAAATTGACAGAAGAAAACAAAGGCAAGCTGTGTTCTTTTAAATTTCTTGAGCGTTTCACTCCTTATATTTTGGTCATATTCTTCCATTCCCACAATATCTCACAGACATATTCTGCCTACTATACCCACCTAATTTTGTTTCCTTTAAAATAAATCACTCCTTGGAGTCCAAGATTTATTTTATATACACTCTTATGTATGTTACCAGCTATTAGAGTGTAATTGACCTACAAGGAGCCACTCTTAAAGCAAACAGAAGTGCCCTCTCCAAGCAGCTATCTATTGTGATACTTTGTTTCTGTTCTAACACATAAAGCTTACCTGAGGATCAGAGTGTTGAGCTAGGTCTTTAGTTAGACATAGAGACCAAGAAGTGGCATGACATACTGTTAATTCCTGTAAATGGAAGTTTCTCTCCTGCCTGTTCCTGAAGCTATTCAATCGGAAATAAACACACATAGGCTTATGTTAATTATAAGTTATTTGGTCTATTGTTCAGGCTTATTACTTAAACTCTTACAACTTAAATTAACTCATAACTCTTATCTATGTTTAGCACATGGCTTGGGACCTTTTCTGAATAAGGCATTCTCATCTTGCTTCCTCTAAGTGTGGCTTGTGAATACATCTCTGCCTTTCCCCTTTCCAGAATTCTTCTAGTTTGGTTGCCCCAACTATAGTTACTGCCTGGCTATTGTGCAATCAGCAATTTGTTAAACCAATATGAGTGACAAATATTTACAGTGTACAAGAACATTATCCTAACAACAAATTCCAGCACTCAGAAGGCTAAGGCAGATGAATCTCTGTCAGTTCAAGGCCACCTTCTGGTACAAGAAATTTATCCAGTATGAAGAAAAAAACATAACCAGGTAGTGGTGGATCGCACCTTTAATAACAGTACTTGGCAATCACATGTCTTTAATTCCAGCAATAAGAGGGAGAATACAGGAAGGGATATGGATGGATCAAGAGAGGATTATAAGACAGGATGGGACAGCACATTCAGTCTGAGGATTGATTGAGAACTTGCCTACTTTGGTCTGAGGATTTGGTAGAGATAAATGTGGCTAACTCTGTTACTTCTCTGATCTGTCAACATTTACCCAGATATCTAACTCCAGTTTTTTTTTAATACTATTAGAATTCTCACTGCAGCTATCAATTACCAATATCTCCTCAGCTGACAATAATATTTCATGCCCACCTCCTTTTTCCATGCTGGGATTTTTTTCTGGCTTTTTTTGAAGATTTTATGCATAGTACTTGTCTCAAGTACTATGGGTTCTCATGTGAAATTATACTGTTGTATCTTGAACATAATATATTATTTTGTTGTTTCACTCATTCATTATCCCTTCTCTCTTACAACCTTTCAATTACCTCTTCTGCAATTACCCTCATGAGCCTTGTGAGGAAGGGATGTGATACAGATATGTAATTAGTGCTGAGTATTCAACAATATCTTATTTTCTGCACCTTATCCAATGGTGAGCCTTTGTGTTTTCCAGTAGTGGGTCTTTTGTTAATGTCCCTTAAAAAATCTTGACACAAATAACAAAACAAATCAAAAACCTCCTTATATACATACATATAAACAACTTTTCTAGTGAAAGACCATCAAGACCATGATATAGGTTAAATTAAATATTATAAAAAATTCATGAATAAAAATGGAGAAGAAAACAACAAAAATGGAACCATAAAACATAAACCGAAAAAGGAAGCATATAAAGGAATAAGTAAGAATCTCACTCCAGGAGAAATGGGTTTAAGCTTACATTTTTGAAGTCTAAATTGAAACTAACATGCCAAAGAAGGGAAGAAAAACCATCATTACACAAACAAAAATCAAAAATTGACATTTAATATACTATGAATTTCTAGATTTTTCAATTCTTATCATAATTTAAATAATGGTGTAAGGTAGCACAGCAAATGAGGGCACATACAAATTATAGAATCCCTTATATAAAAATAAGCTTTATATTATTATGAAGAATAGAAATGAATAAAATTTGATTAATGCCTTTCTACTTCTACATAAGAGGTTAGTCTTCATGTCATCCAGAAGTACTCTCATTGACCATGTGCTGACAGAAAAAGAATGTGATATTCAAACTGAACAAAAACAGAGTAAGAGTAGGATTCTTTAATCTACATTGAGAGGAATTATTGTGAAAATTATGTGATTATAGTAAGCATCATATGAAACAATATAACACAATTTTTGAAAGTCTTAAATTATGGTAGTTTAAGTGGCACTGCAATACATTAAAAGTTAATTTCAGTTGGTGAATGAAGTGACAACTGCTTTCAAATATCAAATCACATCATGATGCCACAGATATACACATAATATTCACAATAACAGAAGTAGCATCAATATATGAAAGTAACCTAATATGTGAATTAGCTTTCTAGAATTGCTGTAGCTAAGTATTATATACTGGATGTTTAAACAAAAGAAATACATTTCCTTTTTGTTCCAAGGTTGTTTTAAAGACTAAGGTATCAGTAAGGTGAATTGATTCTGAAATCTTTGTCCTTGGCTCGTATAAGGCCATTTTTCTTCCTGTATGTTTAAATGTTTTTCCATCTACTTGTGTCTGTGAGCCAATATTATTTTTTTCTATAAAGACAGCAGTCAGAAGGGATTAAGCTTACAATGATTATGGTTCATCTTAATTACCTGTTTATCTTAATTACCTATTTGAGTCAAAATAGAGTAAATAGGAGTTAGATCTTTACCACATGGGCTGTATATATACAATTCAGGCCACAGAAGTAAACAAAAAATGGGCAACTAAGAACTTCTAACTGCTAGAGTAGTAAAAACATTGAAATAGACTGTCTTGCTTGATATGTAGTGAACTCCAGGAGACTAGTACATGATAAAATCAAAGCTAAAAATAGAATTATTCTATGTGGAAGAAAGGTCCGGTCAAACAATCTTGATTTTATTTACACAGGATATAGAAACAAATAAGAAGAAAAAGAAGCTTATATATGTATATAATAAATTATTAGACTCCTAGCAATTTGGACATTTTTCATTATGCTATAATTTACAGAATTTAAAACAGCCACACATTAATTTTACAATACAAGAAAATATATCTATGTGAATATTAGAGCAGAGATCAGAAGAAATGCCCCACATAATTGCCCATACTAAGACCCATTTAGAATTTTTTTTTATTTTTTTCTTCCTATTCTTCAATGATGGGTATAAGCAGCAGTAAGCAAATGAAACAACATATATGGAACCATTACCATAAATAACTCATCCTCTCAATATATCCATTTTTCTTCATGGTAGTCAGTTAAATTACTACTTTCAGAAACAGGACATGTGCAGATGTAGTATATAGTGAAATTTCAACTAAGCTTATTTATTTTATTTTATTTAAAATAAATTATCTGTTCCCATCAAATTCCTACCTCCAAAATCCCTGGCATATCCCTACCTCACTATCTTAAGTTGACGGCCTCTTTCTTCTTCTTCTTGTTGTTGTTCTTGTTACACACATATATTTACTCAAGCACACTACATGCATAAATGCATAAACACAACCTACAGATTCCATGTAATGTGGCTTTTATCTACATGATCTCAGGGCCTACTACTTTGTTAGATCATTGATTATGAGGCTCATCTCTGGAAAAAGGTAATTTGTTCTCTTTTAGCAGTCCTTGATTCCCTGTAGTTCTTTGTCTAGTAAATGGGCCCCCATGATATTTCCCCTTTCATATTTTCATGTGTATTGATAGTGCCTTATTCATGTCTTTTTTCACAGCCATATCAGTGGAGTATCATGCATCTTAAAATAGAACCTACTACTGCCATTTTCCTAAAACCAAATTAATTCTAATTACATCCTAAATATTTATTCTTATACCTACAGAGAAGTATATCTCTTACCCTTCCTCAAAGAAATTTTTCTTTGTAGCAGAAACCATCACAGAAAAATATAATTGGCCATAATACAGAGTTCAATGAATTATGGGGAGCCCAGCCACAACATAAGGATCAGTGAACATTGTGGAAGAGAAAACAGAAAGGTTTTAAGAGCCAGATAACCTGCTGCAAGACTTTATTTCCTAGAACGATCATCTTGACGAATACTCAACAGAAGTTCAAATGGCCAAAAGACACTTAAGGTCATGGTCAACTTCCTTAGCGATCAGAAAAATGCAAATCAAGACAACTTTAAGATAGAATCTTACACCTGTCAGAATGGCTAAAATCAAAAACACCAATGATAGCCTTTACTGGAGAGGTTGTGGAGAAAGGGGTACACTCATCCATTGCTTGTGGGAATGCAAACTTGTGCAACCACTTTGGAAAGCAGTGTGGCCGTTTCTCAGGAAATTCGGGATCAACCTACCCCTGGACCCAGCAATATCACTCTTGGGAATATACCCAAGAGAGGCCCTATCATACAACAAAAGTATATGCTCAACTATGTTCATAGCAGCATTGTTTGTAATAGCCAGAACCTGGAAACAACCTAGATGCCCTTCAATGGAAGAATGGATGAAGAAAGTATGGAATATATACATATTAGAGTACTACTCAGCAGTAAAAAACAAGGACTTCTTGAATTTTGCATGCAAATGGATGGAAATAGAAAACACTATCCTGAGTGAGGTAAGTCAGACCCAAAAAGAGGAACATGGGATGTACTCACTCATATTTGGTTTCTAGCCATAAATAAAGGACATTGAGCCTATAATTAGTGATCTTAGAGAAGCAAAATAAAGAAGGAGAACCCAAAGAAAAACATATAGGCATCCTCCTGAATATTAACCTTCATCAGGCGATGAAAGGAGACAGAGACAGAGACCCACATTGGAGCACCTGACAGAAATCTCAAGGTCCAAATCAGGAGCAGAAGGAGAGAGAGCACGAGCAAGGAACTCAAGACTGCGAGGGGTGCACCCACACACTGAGACAATGGGGATTTTCTATCTGGAACTCACTAAGGCCAGCTGGCCTGGGTCTGAAAAAGCCTGGGATAAAACTGGACTCGCTGAACATAGCGGACAACGAGGACTACTGAGAACTCAAGAACAATGGCAATGGGTTTTTGATCCTACTGCACGCACTGGCTTTGTGGGAGCCTAGGCAGTTTGGATGCTCACCTTCCTAGACCTGGATGGAGGTGGGTGGTCCTTGGACTTCTCACAGGGCAGGGAACCCTGATTGCTCTTTGGGCTGACGAGGGAGGGAGACTTGATCGGAGGAGGGGGAGGGAAATGGGAGGCGGCAGCGGGGAAGAGACAGAAATCTTTAATAAATAAGTAAGTAAGTAAATAAATAAATAAATCAAAGAAATGATTGACCAATGGCAAATTTCTATGGAATGTGCTCTGAAATACCACCTCCCCACTCTTATGGCACTTCTATAACTTTATGATGAAACTTTATTCAAATTTTTCATATTTTTTTCCGAGATGCTGTTACCTTGCTGCACAGAGACATAGGTTCTCCTTGAAGCAGAGCTTTTTACAATACAACCCACTGCCCATCTAATAAAAATCTGCTCATAAAAGTTTCCTGTACTGCAAGAAGTTGATACATTCACACCTAATTAATGCATTAGAGAAAGCCTCAAGTTGTAATTACTTTCATTCCTCTCCAATCAACCTGTGTCAGATTTAAATTCTTAACCCTGGAATAAAGATTGTCATCTCAAATTTCAGGATTCAAATTTGTGATATATTCTGTAATGTTCAGAATAATAATAACCAACCAATCAAGGATATCCTTTTATTTTATATATAGCACCAGAAAATCTAAATTAAATTATGTTGCCGTAGAAGATGGAATAATGTTGAAACCTCTTTCTTTTTAGTTCTTGCACTGAGCCAAGAGATTTTTGAAGTATGTATTATTTGGTCTCCTGATATTACATTTTGAACAGAAAGTTTGGAAATTATGATATATCATGACTATTTTGATGTTGGAGTTTTTTAATGATTTAACTCAGTCAAACAACTATTGCAAGTCATAAAATTTCTTTTGTCATCAAATAATTATGAGTTACATGAAGCCCCTATTCTCTCCTTTTCTGGGATCTTCTTGTGCTAAATATTGGTGACATAAGAGAAAGATGAAGAGTTCCCTTGCACATTTTTGGTGAAAAAAAATGAATAGTATATATTTTTACATGGCAGCTTTTAATGGAAGTTTTGTGAAGATAGGTATGTGGATATATGAACATCTTGCTTTAAAAGTAGTATTAATGTCTTTCTTCTAAGTTATTATAAATCCACTCAACATTCTCAGTTTTCAAAAGATTTCTGTCCCTGAATATCTATGGTAGAAGACTCTATACTTTGTGTTGCTGAGGATTAAGCCTCCAGGCACATTTGACATTCTGAGTAAACAATATTCCTCTGAGGTAAAGACTTCTAGGTAGCCCTTTCCTTCCTCAGATTTGAGACTTGCCCCATGTACATCCTACTGTGATAATTCAACTTTTCTTTTAGTCATACAATCTTTAAAACTTTTTAACTCTTCCATCTTCATAGAAATCTGCTTCTTTTAACTTTTTGGTAGCAATCTTGGTGTGTGTGTGTGTGTGTGTGTGTGTGTGTGTTATTCAAATTGCAAGAATCTTGTCATTAATATCCCTGTAGTCTATACTAAATGGAGGAACAGTAGAGTATCATGATCAAGCCCCATTAAAATGATCAATGCTTATAACTGCAAACCCTATATTTGCCATTTACTATGTTATCTTGTATATATTATTGGCATTTGCGTATATCAGTTTTTACTCAAAATGTATGCAACAATAATGCTTAAAAACCCATAGCTGTTCTTGTAAAGCATAGGTATAAAATCATTTTGATTCTTACATTGTTTCATGCAGTGCTGGATAAAATAAGTACATACGTGTTTGTTGGACAAACTGTGATTTGCTTTCTAGTTATTTCTAGATTCAAAATACAATATCCTTCAGTATTTCAAGAAATGCACATTTATCTTCAATGATACTCACACACCTATTTATTCACCATCATGTAAAGTCTCTTCTTTTAATACTCCCCAATGCATTGGTGAATTGCCTTTGCCATAAATCTCTCTACCTTTTCAATGTCACCACTGAACTATTACTCTCCAACCTTACTGCTTTTCCTTTGTCTCCCTTGTATTACATTGAAATAGTGTTAAACATTTCTTAGTAAATTATTCCTTAACTTATACTATTTTATACATCTATCATTCCCTTTAGTTTAATACTATTTTAATGAAAATAATAGTTTTTTTCCAAGCTAATACAAAAAAAAGAAAACTTGAAAATAAAAATAAAATACTATTTTCTTATAATAAAAATTAAAATATATAGTCTGTAAAGATATATACAAGCCTGGGTGTTCTTAAATTTTGTTACTCCTTTATACTAGAATCTCTTAAAAAGTAGAGTCCATGATAAATTTGAGTAGGTCCCAAACATGTATAAATCTATGAATCAAAGGAAAGCTACGTTCTCAATTTAACCTAATCTAAATAATAAATGGAAGTTTTAGGCTGGGCAGTGGTGACACACCTTTAATCCCAGCACTTGAGAGGCAGAGGCAGGTGGATCTCTGTGATTTTGAGGCCAGCCTTATCTACAAATTGAGTTCAATGACAGTCAGGTCTGTGATCCAGAGAAACTCTTTCTCAAAAAACATGAAAAGGAAAAGAAATAAAGACAGAAAGGAGGAAAGAAAGAAAGAAAAAAAGAAAGAAAGGAGGAAAGAAAGAAAGAAAGAAAGAAAGAAAGGAAGAGAAATGGAAGTTTTGTTGAAAGGGTTTCATACCGGAATATATCCTTGGGCATTTCACCACTCCACATCTACCCCAGTTACTACACTGAAGTATTTATTGGCTCAAAATTGTACTGTCTTTGAAATATTCTTGGACAAATTATTTTTAACCTGATCTTTGTAATGTTAATGATTCACATGTCTTGTTTGTCCATTTACTTTTAACAAGTAAATTTTACATTATAATTTACTACAATGTTGTCAGTTTGCATTTTTCTATATTTTCTTCAGTAAATGTATAACCATTTGACATGAATATTCTACCACAAATTTAATCATATCTATAATAATAGCATTTTATTTCATCAATGCATTAATTAGTTAGTGCTTTTATATGATTATCTATAAATCTTCTCACATGTCTTTGGGTTTTTCCTTTAGAAAGAGTTCTTGTATAATAATAAATAAATCCAATATTATGGAAATAGTATAGAAATATTTTCTTCTTGTGAGTAGAGTATTTTAGGGTAATGGGATCTGACACCATAAAGTTAACTGGGTTCCAGAAAGATAAACCACATTGAGTGTATATTACCTAGTTAAGTAAGTGGAAATGGTAAGAAATAATATCTACTCACCAGCTGAATGTATATGACACATTAACAGAATTTCTCTAGCTGTTCTTCTCAGAAGAAACTGAAGTAACAAAAGAACAAAGTTCCACTCATTCAAAGACAATCTCATAAAGAGACATGAGGTGTGGTGACTGAGAAAGTGATGGCAATATGTGAATTAATTTGATTTTTACATATCTAGTGAAGTCTTCAAGAATTGTTAATAGTGTAAGTATGGGATGTTGAAGACAGTTAAGAGTCATGGAATGATTTAGTCGCTAAGAATGGAATTTCTTGTCCATAAGAAGACTTGAAATATGATGGTAATTTGATATAGAATTTGATACTGTATAAGTCCCTGAAATAAGAAAAATACAGCATATTTACAGATGAGAACTGATTCATTGTACTGTATACCTGTGTTCAGTGCGATAAAATCCATAGTAATAATTGGTATTATTTGTTGTTCCAATGTAACAACCACATTACCTTTCAGATTATAATTATCTTTTTAGCAACCTGGTTTGATCAATCATTAAAAGCAGAGTAGGGGGAAGTCGCTTCACATCTTAAAGTTTCAGTATGTTCAGCTATGAACAGTAAATTTGAGGTTCTAACTTTGATCCCTAGAAGCCATGGAAAAGGTGGAAAGCAATTGTAATCTCTGAACACATATGTGGATATAAAAGGTAAAGAAAGATGAATTCCTAGAACCTTATTGAGTCAGATAGCTCATCTCAAGCAAGATAGAAAGCAAGAACCTACATAAGGAATAGTGCTCTAACTCCCAAACATGGGCTATTATGTACATGGATACACACACACATAATACATACACACATAATATATATTATTATATGAATATATATGATATCAAACATCACTTAATTTCAGGGATTAAATGATATGACACATGTAAGATACATAATACAACATGTAACATGTAGTTATGTTTCAGCAAGTGTTATGCTCTCTTTTTTTATTCACCAAATTATAATTCTTCCCTGAATCAATATTTTACCACTGTAACACTCACAGAATACAGTAGATTGTTTTAAAAGTGTAGCTTTGCAATTTTTATTAAGTCTAAGTGGATGTAAGTATGAGCAAGTACATGATTTTGTCAGATAAGGTTACTTGCATACAAAATTATTTGTCAGAATCTCTGATATCATTTCTCTGTAACCAGTTAATTTTTATAAGCTCTTTTCAGTAAAAAAAAAATGCATCCACTTCCTATACTTTCAATTGTCCATGTACAGTATAAATGCATTTGCATATGATATTTTCTCCATATTTATTTAATTATTGAATTAGAATTTTAGGATTCACTATCCTCAGTTCATTAGCTCTAAGAAGAATGAGCTAACCTTCATAAGGCGATGAAAGGAGACAGAGACAGAGACCCACATTGGAGCACCGGACAGAAATCAGGAGCAGAAGGAGAGGGAGCACGAGCAAGGAACTCAGGACCGTGAGGGGTGCACCCACACACTGAAACAATGGGGATGTTCTATTGGGAATTCAGCAAGGCCAGCTGGCCTGGGTCTGAAAAAGCATGGGATAAAACCGGACTTGCTGAACATAGCGGACAATGAGGACTACTGAGAACTCAAGAACAATGACAATGGGTTTTTGATCCTACTGCACATACTGGCTTTGGGGGAGACTAGGCAGTTTGGATGCTCACCTTCCTAGACCTGGATGGAGGTGGGTGGTCCTTTGACTTCTCACAGGGCAGGGAACCCTGATTGCTCTTTGAGCTGATGATGGAGAGGGACTTGATCGGGGGAGGGGGAGGGAAATGGGAGGCGGTGGCGGGGTGGAGGCAGAAATCCTTAATAAATAAATTAATTAATTTAAAAAAAACGAAAGGGAAATAAGTAATTTTATCTAAGAAATCTGCTCAATAATTTATTCAGGGATGTTCAAGTATATATGATTTCTCTGATATCAGTAAGACAAAGAAACCTTTCTATTTTGGGTAGAGATGCTTGGGATTCCTTATAATACATAGATTTCACATGGACACCTGTATAGATATAAGGGGGACTAGCTGTGACGACACGGGTTCTAATCTCTTTCTACCTCTAGTGTCTATCAACCATGAAAAGAAGCAGCTTGAAGTTCTTCTTAGGCTCTTCAAAGCTCTATGAATCATTGACTGGTTCTTGCTTTTGATTACATTGTGGAGAATAGGAAAATATACATATTAATTGGAAACTGTTCAGATAATAAGAATCATTTCCCTTTAATAAAGTATCTATGTTGCCTGGATACAGTCTTTAGGTACTGTGTGAAGCTGAAAGTTTCTCCACACATCTCAGATTGAATTTACTGATTACTGTGCAAATATTCTGAGAGAGCAGTTTTATCTTGTTTACAATTTCAGCAATTGCTCCAGATCACAAGGGGGCATCTAATCAGCTAATTGACCAAATTCAGACAAGATGTCATGGAACTATGTTTAGACAAATTAGTATTTATATTCTTTTTCAAGGTCTGAATGGCAAGAAATTTCAAAACTCTTCTCTTTTAGAACTGAGTGAATTTCACAATCAAGAAATAAGTCTTTAATTTAACTTAATTTACCTGAACTATGATTTCTTTGTTCCCTTTGCTTTCTTCTTGGACTACACAGATTTTTATTTTGCATGGACTTTTTAAAATCATTTCTAAATTAATCCTGATAGTAGTTTAAGTATATATTTGTATTTAAAATGTTTTAAGGACAGAGAGATTACTCAGCTGTTAACAGCACTTGCTCCTCTTGCAGAGGACTGTGCTTAGGTTCAACATCAACATTGGGTGTCTCAAAACTGCCTGTAAATCCAGTTCCAGGATATAAGATAATGTCCTCTTCTGACCTATGTGGATACCATATTCATGTGGTGCACATACATACATACAGACAGGCACAGACACATCCACACATAAAATATAAATCTTCTTTAAAATGTTATTTTAGTATTTTCTAGGAATATCATTGTCATTAAAATATCTATCAGCTATACTCAGTAAATTTGAAATATTTGTGTTTATACACTCTAAATCAGTTTAGAAATATCTGTGAAACCTAACAGTTTTTATGATTAAAGCTAATAAAAAGAAAAAAAGCTTTTATACATTTATTTAATTATATAGTCTCTCTTCAATGTGAAAGAAATCTAAGATCTTGTTATTCAGTCTTGATACTAAGTCTTACTGCAGTGTTACTACATGTGAAAGAAATTGAATATAGTCAGTATAAGCAATTGTTATAATGCAATCTGAAAAAAAAACTAATTATAAAGAAAATCAATATTAAATATAAGAACAAAACATTTAGTTGTAGACAGTCTGGAAGTGAAGATAAAGCAATGAAGCAGATGAGCATAAATTCAAAAGAAGTGTAATTTGTAGTAAGGAGGCCATCCGTTTGTCCCAGCCACCCAGAACTGAAATAATCACACAGAAACCATATTAATTCAATCATCTATTGGCCCATTAGCTCTAATTTCTTTTTGGCTGATGCTTACATATTAATTTAATCCATTTCTATTAATCTGTGTGTTATCACTTGGCTGTGGCTTGCTGGCTAATGTTGTCTTTCTCTGGTAGGCTACATGGCTTCTCTCTGACTCCATGTCCTTTTTCCCAGCAATCAGCTTACTTTTAGCTGCCTAGCTGTTTCCCTATAGCTCTGCTATAGGCCCAAGGCAGTTCCTTTATTTATCACTGGTAATCACAGCATACAGAGGGAAATACCACATCAGTAATTAAATTATATAGTAACATACATATTAGAATTCTCATGACTAGACTTGATTTTGAAGAATTTGGAAAGTTCTAAGTAAATACATGTTAAAATATTCACAATTTATACCACCCATTTTAATGTATCATTCTCCCTTTAAGTATATCTATATGGCCAAATAATGATGAAATCTAAAATGTGTCACTGAAAATTATCACCTAAGGAATGGAAGTTCATGGAAATGAGCAGGGTGCCATTCATTAGCATGTCAGAAAGGCTTCTTCAACAGGATAATTGTCGTGATAATTGAGACACTAAAAAGAGACAGATGCAGGGCCTGTAGTTCCAAAGATCTTATTACCCATTAGCAATTAAATTTCAATGAGTTAGCATAACTTTACTCTCACTAAATTAACAACTGGGAATATTCTTTTTGAAGCTGTCTTTTTTTTAAAAAAATGAATTATATCTAATTTCAAAAGCAAATTCAAGCTCTGCTGTAGGGTAAGAATCAGTAGACAAAGGTTATAAAGCTAGAAGGAAATATTTCCCCCTCAGCATTTGAGTTTGGGTGTCAGACAACCAATTTAGAAAACCTGTACAATATGAATATAAACTATAGAATCATATAATAATTTGATTGATTATACTAGAGGTTTGTACCTTATTTCTAGCTGCTGTGGTTTGAATTGCAAATATCCCTCAAAAATTCATGGATTGATTTCTATAGAACAAATTTGGCACAATATTGAAGGCCAAAGAATCATTAGGAGGTCAAGTATTTTTGGAGGAAGTAGGTAACTAGAAGCAAGCTTTTGCAGGTTTTACTCATCCATGGGACCTACTGTTTGAGCCATGATGTAAACACCCACCAATGCAGTAGAAGTTTCTTTCCTCATGTCTCCTCTATTCTATTAAACTAAAAATTATGAATTGGAATAAGCCCACCTTCTCTTGAAATATCTCTGTCAGCTGTCTTGTTCACAAAGAGAGACAATAACTAATACAGAAAATTATTCTGAGAAACATGGAATCATTGATATAATAAATTATAACAAGTAGCCAGGTGGTGGTGGCGCACGCCTTTAATCCCAGCACTCGGGAGGCAGAGGCAGGCGGATCTCTGTGAGTTTGAGACCAGCCTGGTCTACAAGAGCTAGTTTCAAGATAGGCTCCAAAACCACAGAGAAACCTTTTCTCAAAACAACAACAACAACAACAAAAAAAAAGTAATTTGTGGACCATTGACTCTGCTTTGTGGGAAGAATGTAGCAGAGTTTGAAAATGAAAGTTACAGGAATGCTATGAACAGGGCTTATTAGATTATTCCAACAATAGTTCATAAAAATGGAATGATAATATATATCATAATTATTGTGGCTACTTACAGAGGTGATTGTTATAAAAGTAAATGCAATACAATATGTCTTAAATTTTGAGCTAGAAATGTAGGAAATGCAGTTTTGTGTCAAGAATGTAGGAAATGCAGTTTTGTGTCAAGGGTGCACCCACTGAGAACTCTAGGGTAAAAATATATACTCCTTTGAAAGAAAGCCATTCATGTAAAATTGTCTATAAAATCCCATAGCTGGAAAGGGGGTCTCCCAGGAATCACATTGGAAAATGGTAGCAAAGGGAAGTGCTTTTCCAGGTTAAGCTGCTCAGGCACTCAAAAGCCTCCATCATGGTGATTCAAGAGGACCAAACTACATAAAAAACTAACAGCAGAACTTGGAATTGTGCACATAATGTTGGTTTTTTATGCATGAAGAATGCAAGACTTACAGGCTTGTGTAGGCTTTCACCAGGATTGCAGAGAGAAGCCTCAGCCAAGACAATATATAGCAAGGCTGGATTACTTGAAACGATTACACATAAAATAAAAAATTAAATTAAAATTTAAAAAAAAAAGTAAATGAAATAGTTAGCATGTGTTGGGAAAGACACAACAAACAAGCAAACAGAAAAAAAAGGAACAATAAAAATGATGTACTAAAAGAGGTTACTAGAGTGGGCTCTAACCCAATTTGAGTAATGCCTTTGTAAGATGAAGAGACTAAGACAAAGAATCACAGACAAGGCTAGCCATATCAAAATATCCAAGCAAGGAAGAGAGTTCATCAGAAGAAATCAAATTTGCTGACCCCTGTTGTGGGAGCTGCGGGTTAAATTCCGCCACCCAGCTCCCGCCACCGGCTAGCTTTACCCGAAATAATAACACACAAACTGTATTCTTTTAAACACTGCTTGGCCCATTATATCTAGCCTCTTCTTAGCTAACTCTTGCACCTGGACTAGCCCATTTCTAATAATGTGTGTAGCACCCCAATGTGCATTTACTGGGAAGATTCTAGCCTATGTCCATCCTGGGTCGGTGCTTCACTGCATCTGCCAGGGAGAGGGGAGCATGGCCTCTGAGCTCACTTCCTCTTCCTCCCAGCATTCTGTTCTGCTTACTCCTCCCACCTATGTTTTAACCTATGAGGCCAAACAGTTTCTTTATTACTTAACCAATGACCTTCCTCCATCAGACATCTAGATTGGGATTGCAATCCACAGAAATTAGAAGAAATATAATTTGTTTTTAAGTCACGCATTCAGTGTACTTTTTATGGCAAGTCGAATAGATGAATTCATGTGCAAAAATGTAATATTAACACATGCTCTTTTTTTCTTTAAAAATATGCTAATAAGTTGCAGAAGGTTATAAGATACTAAATGCCCTATTAAATGGTTTTCTTTACAGCAAGTTTTCTATAAAAAAGACAGTGTGATATTATATATGATGGAATTCCTAACAAGGCTTTGTAATATAGAGATATTCTGAAATAGTCTGTACAAGGAAACAGGAAAGCAGAACACCATGTGAAAAATAAATAATTTATTCATAGATTTAGAGGAGATAAATATTGAAGAATGATGTTAAAAAAAAGATTATCAATAGAAGTACCACTAAATTAACTGGACCCTGAACAAGTCCTTACTAAATTAAATATCCCTAATATGCTCATGGTTTGAAGTAGTCAATGTATAAAGATATCATTGTGCTCTTCATATTAAAATGGCACAGAAGTGATCAATCACATAAGCACTAAAAGCAATTGAGTGGTATTTTCTTTTATGTCTGAGGGCATTATAAAACACTCAATTACCTCTTCACATCATTTTTTTTTGTGTGTTTCAAAAAAGGATAGTGCATTTAAGACCTTCAGTGAGTTTAAATGTAAAAGCAACATCTTCACTGAGGAATCCTGAATATGAAGTAAAATTCAATATAAAAACTTCCTAGGCAAGTCACATTTCTCAACCATGAGGAATAGCAAAGTGAGTAAGATCCAGTTCCTGGTCTCAAGAGCTTGCAAAACTTGGTTGTTTAGAAATGATTCTTCTTTTGGCTATCCTGTTTTTTTTTTTATTTTCCATATAGGGTTGATTATTGTTCTCTCAAGGTCTGTGAAGAATTTTGTTGGGATTTTGATGGGGATTGCAATGAATCTATAGATTGCTTTTGGTAGAATTGCCATTTTTACTATGTTGATCTTCCCAATCCAAGAGCATGGGAGATCCTTCCAGTTTCTGGTATCCTCTTCGATTTCTTTCTTCAAAGACTTAATGTTCTTGTCAAATAGATCTTTCACTTCTTTGGTTAGAGTTACCCCAAGATACTTTAAGTTATTTATGAAATGTGATGCTTCTCTGATTTCCCTCTCTGCTTCTGAGCTCCCAAGGATCAGATGAAGAGCAGAAGGAGGGAGAACATGAGCAAGGAAGTCAGGACCATGAGGGGTGCATCCACTTACAGAGATGGTGGGAGTGATATAATGGCAGCTCCCCAAGGCCAGCTGGACTGGGACTGAATGAGCATGTGATCAAACCAGACTCTCTGAATGTGGCTGACAATGAGGGAGTACTAAGAAGCCAATGATAATGACACAGGATTTTGATTCTACTGCATGTACTGGCTTTTTGGAAGCCTAGTCTGTTTGGATGCACACCTTTCTAGAACTGGATGGGGGGGGCTAGGATTTCCCACAGGGCAGGGCATCCTGTCTTCTCTTAGGACTGGAGAGTGAGGGGGAGAGGTAGTGGGGGAAGTGTGTGGGGGGAAATGGGAGGATGAGAGGAGGTTCAAATATTTAATAAATAGATAAAAAATGATTCTTCTTTCTTCATCCAAATAAGCAAAATATCAGCAAATTAGTGTGTGAGACAATCCCACACCAGTTTGGATTTAAAGGATATTTATTTGAGGGGAAAAAACTTACAGTACACTGACAGCCAGGAAAGGAGTCTAGTCACTAGAGCAAGAGCCAGAAGCAAGAGAGCAAGCAGAGGGCTGCCACACATTTTTAAAGAGAAATATACCATGCCCAGTGAGCTGGTATTTCAGCAGCTATTGGATGAAAGAGCGGAAATCACTCCCGTAGCACTTCCCCCGTTTGCTTAAGTAAGAGAGTTCTAAACCTACTACAAAATTATATACAATAAGAACAAATATCCTATCCTAACTAGCTTAAGTCTTGCGTAATAAAGAACTTGGCCAAGTCATGAGAGGAAAGTAGCTACATTTATCTAGTCTTCAACTCCATCGAAGATCCCAGAAAGGAAATAATGTTACCTGAGTAATTAGGAAGTGCAATCAAACAACTTACAAAATATGCAACAAATCACAGAGACAACTGGCTATCTGGGCAATCACCTAAAGTCACGTTTGGAATGTTGAAGCAACCAACTTTGCCTAAGGCCTAGTATAACTGACAGATTATTTTTAACAGGCAAGAGATTTTTCAAAACCATCTTACCCTGTCTTGACAAGATTTGACAGTTTTGCATATCCATTTCCAGATACTATGTATTTTGTCAGTAGTTGAAGTATTGGCAGTTCCTTGCCCAGAGTCCGGTTTTGCCAAGAAGACAAGCTTCAAGTGGAGTGTCTTTGGTGTTCAACAATCTCTCGGGAATAGATCAGTGTTGCCAGGAGTGATTGTATCTCACTACCACAGAACTCTAAGATTAAATTAAATGCCATTTTCTACAGCTCTTTGAAGAGGTTGAAGATTATTTACACATAATATAATCTCTATGTATTTAAAGAACCTGATTAGTCTAACTATAAATATGACAGACATAGATGACTATTGATCTTTGATTCTTAATACCTATCTAACTTAAGACTAAGAGAAGAAACAACTGTGCAATAAATGAGGACAATGAACTTCAAATGTAAACAATTTATATTAATACATAACAATACATAAGAATCTTAATCAGAGGTATAAATGTACACTGCAATATGATATATATATATATATATATATACATATATATATCAATACTATATATATGCATAAAATGTTTTAAACAGAGGTAGAAGTAGGCATGCATACAATATTCAATATAATTTTACTTTGTATCATATACAAAAATCTATGCCAATGTAATTATCTATAAACAATAACTCACAAATACCAATCTATTATCCCATCAGCAAATACACACCTATGTTTTTATAGTTAAATAAAAATAAAGAGCAGTGCAGCAAAGCTGGAAAGTAACAATTTCATCTTAAATAATCACCCAAAGCCTAAAATAATTTATTTGCATTTTTGGATAAAGAAATTGAAGTTACAATATACAGACTCTTTGTGTCAATTGAGTCAAACAGAATAAATTCTTGTCATGACCAACAGTAAATTTCCATCAGGATATCTAGGAGAGATAGGTCAAGGATACAGTGAACTCTAGAAAACAAAACAGAAAAGTTGTCTTAGATTGTCAGAGTACCAAAGAATACCAGAATTTATGTATTTTCTTTCTTTCAAAAGTAATTAATCATGTAAATATTTAATTCCAATTTTTCACAATCTTCAAGATATTTGAAAATAATCTCTGTAGTATATTCAGAATATTTAATCCTTCATTACTTTATCTCTGCTGTGAACTCATAGGCATATGCTTGTGATAGTTGCATAATTTCAAATAATATAATTTTTCAACTTGAAAATACTTTCATTATTACCTATTTGCCCTTTGCCATTCTAGGCTGTAAGATAGTTGAGTATCTTACAGATGATCTTCAAAAGTATGAGCTAACACTTTGATCAGCAGTTGTAGGTAAGTCTTGTGGTCATAATGATGAAAGCATTGACTGAAATGTGCAAACAATATTTGAAGGGGAAATTAGAGAGAAAGTGAGGATATCTATGCATAAAGTTGGATATCATATCTGGACTTTGGTTTCAATTGATATTACTATGCTTAGAATAGGTTGTACTAACAGTAATAGTAGTAGCTATCATGGGCTCCTTTGAAATATAATTTATATGTTGTTGAAAATGCTGATATGCTTCGCATTATTAACCAAATAATGATGAACTGATTTCCAGAAAGAGTTTCAAAGTCACAAAACTACATTGTATGTCTTAATTAATTTTATATTGCTTTTAGGAGACAGATGACAAAGAAAATTTATAGACGAAAGTTTATTGGAAGCTTACATCTTCAGAAAATAAATCCATGATCATCATGGCATGTTGCATGGCATCAGGCAGGAGGGCATAGTCCTGAAGCAGTAGCTGAGAACTTACATTTTGATTACACAAATTACACAAGGTAGAGAAGGTGGAGAGCTAGTAAGTAATGGAATAGTTTTACCTCAAATCTCAATCCCAGTGGCATATCACCTTCAACGAGGTCAGACCTCCTAATCTTTCTCAAACAATTCCACCAATTGGAAACCAAGTATTCAAATACATGGGCCTATGATAAATATTCTTATTCAAACCAACAAAAGTAAAGCCAGTAGATTTTTACTTAGGACTGTATTATTGTTGTCCCCAAATATCCCATTACAAAATTTAGTTGAAAGCTTCACAATAGTGGGTTAGCCATTCTCAACTTTGGTTTCCAGATTTATCATTGTGGTATTATGAGTTTTCATGTTCATCAAAAATAATGGTTCCCTAATGAATATTCTTAATATAGTTGGTTTATTTGCTTGTTTCATGAATATTCTATTTATCATCTATCATCTATCTATCTATCTATCTATCTATCTATCATCTATCTATTATCTATCATCATCATCATCTTCATCATCGTCATCATTTGCTACCCTTCATTTGTATACTTACTTTCATCATATATATGTTTATACACACACACACACACACACACACACACACACATATCAGGATTATCTCTAAAATGTCACCCAGTTTACTAATGCAGATGGAACATACCCAGTCTCTCAGTGAGATTTATATATCACTCCTCCAGTACCCTTAATTTCTTTTGAAAAGTCCCCTAGCCGTCTAGAATGGTGATGAAAACTGATTCCCATAGAATAAGCAGAAACTGAAATAAAACCATTAATTTTCCCCAAAGTGCAGTAGTTTCAATGTGTCTAATAGCAACACAAGTAGCAAGTAAGTGGATATTAAGATGTAAATAAAAGTAGCTTATGAAAAATGAGAAGTGAGATGATAGATTAGGCAATGAAAATGAATTATTGAAAGATTTTATGCAATACTTACTATTCTAAGTTCCATATATACCCAAATAGAATCCATATGCAGTTCTGAAAACATAGATGACATTAAATGTAACTTGTGTACAATTAAGGTATTTTTAAATGTGCTTTAACAAGAATCTTAATATATTGAATTATTTTTTGTAATTCATGCAACTTAGGGTTTAGAATAACATAATGTTCTAGACTTCTGAGGATATACATATTTATTTACCCATCTCTATATATGCTATAAGATAGCCATTTTGCATTTATATTGCCATTTTCCTCTATCTATCTATCTATCTATCTATCTATCTATCTTTCTATCTATATATCTATCATCTATCTATCTATCTATCTATCTATCTATCTGTCTGTCTATCCATTATCACCATCACCTACCCATCATTTGGATTCTTATTTTTGTCACTACTTAAAATTATTTTGAAAATTACAATTAATTTATCTTTCAAGGATCAAAAATAAAAAAAATGGCTTCAGAGTATATTTGATCAAACGGGATATATTCATTTGATGAGGGACAATGGTTTCAAAGGTCATTAAATGGGGCACCAAATTGACATACCAAATTTTAGTAATGTCAAGCTTTCTAAACTTGTTCACCATTACTTTCCTAATATCAGACATTTGAAACATTTCCTATGAGACCTATTGTCTTTAAACTATGAAAATATATGATATCTTGTGATGACTGGTTTCCAGAAATAGTTTCAATGTTCATACACTTTCTAGATTTGAAAACTTCATTTAAATCTTTCCACATTATACTAATACTTAAAAATGAACAATAAAGGACCATACAATTTAAATTTTCCTAGTGCCTGCTCCTAGTTAGATACTTAGGGATGTTCGGTGTGGTAGTTTGAAAGAAAATGGCCCCCAAAGGGAGAGGTACTAGCAAGAGGTGTAGCCTTATTGTAGTAGGTGTGGTTTTATGGAGGAAGTGTGCCACTGTAGAGGTGGGCTTTGAGGTTTCATATATGCTGAATCCATGCCCAGTGAGATAGAGTACATCATGTTGCCTGAATATCAAAATGTAGGAATTTTTGCTTCAGTATCATGTCTACCTTTATGCCACCATGTCACACCATGATGGTAATGGACTAAACCTCTGAAAATGTAAACAACTCCAATTAAATGTTGTCAGTTATAAGAATTGCTGTAGTCATGGTGTCCCTTAACAATGATAGAAGCCACAAGGGTAAGAGGTAATATGATAACTAGAATTGTCATGAGATACAAGGATAAGTTGATATAATGGGGGAGGCTTATGGATGGGCTGTGTTTAAAATATATGTAGAAAATATCTGGG
The DNA here is from genome assembly GCF_018167655.1 of Microtus oregoni. NCBI lineage: Eukaryota > Metazoa > Chordata > Mammalia > Rodentia > Cricetidae > Microtus > Microtus oregoni. The sequence continues at coordinate 4,467,355 of NW_024543828.1, read as the reverse complement.
AAAGGGGGTTAATGCAAATCTATACCCATCCCAAAATATTTTTCTAAGATATTAGGTAATCTGATTGTCTTATCTTTGTGTAGGGATAAGTCCCGCCCCTTGGGGGCGTGTTCGCCTCGGCCTAATGTCTGCCTATAAATTTGGCGAGCATGCTCCCAGCCATCGCTTCTGCTATCCTGGTCTCCGCAGGAACGGTGGTTCTGTAAGTCTACTTCTACATTAAAGTTATAGATATATATTTTTTTACAATCTGTCTGCATTCATTTACGCTGTTACATTTTGGCATCCAACATGGGCTATTTTGCCCCCGACTCAAGCAGGTAGCCCGCTAGCTAACACAGCACCCTCCTGGGTGCTGTATTTTAGTTCATGACTCGGGCCCCAGTGCCGAGTCCGAGACACACTTGGCCACACAGGCCCATTCTGCCCTGCCTGCTCGCCAGAGCAATTAACCCCTCACTGCTTGCCTTGGCTAAGTTTGGAGCGGAACCCCACTGCCTGAATTAGCAGAAACTCAAGTACCTGCGGTTTTGCAACAAAAGCCGCCACAGTGGCAGATTTGGTCTGATACAAAGTGACTTGCCCTGGCAGTGGTGGCACACGCCTTTGATACCAGCACTTGGGAGGCAAAGTCAGGTGGATATCTGTGAGTTTGAGGCCGGCCAGGCGGTAGTAGCGCACACCTTTAATCCCAGCACTTCGGAGGCAGAGGCAGGCGGATCTCTGTGAGTTCGAGACCAGCCAGGCAGTAGTGGTGCACGCTTTTAATCTCAGCACTGGGAGGCAGACACAGGCAGATCTCTGTGAGTTCGAGGCCAGCCTGGTCTACAAGAGCTAGTTCTAGGACAGGCTCCAAAAACAGAGACCACCACTGGCAGGAACCGATCATTGCAGGTAAATATTTTTTTCTTTTATAAAAAAAAATGTCTGAACACGTTAGTATTCAAGAATGTAACAGTTTTTTTTTATTGTACCATGTGGGAGATTTTACAAGAGGTGTCTATCACCCCACATCTATGGATCCTTCGGGGATTCGTAGTTTTCACTGGCACTAAATGGTTTGATAATAGAAATATGATAAAGTCTTTACGAGACGAATCCAGGATTCTTAAGGCAGAGATTGAACACTTAAAAGCAATTGAGAATCAGTTTGAAGTTCTCCAGGCTGATCTTAAGGAGAAATTCATTACTATGGAAGAGGGATCATAAGCTTCAGTCCCTTTCTGTAGGAACTGAAACATTAGTGGCTGATATTAAGGAGAAATTCATTACTATGGAAGAGGGAACAGCTGATTTGAATCATAAGCTTCAGTCCCTTTCTGTAGGAACTGAAACATTAGTGGCTGATACTAAGGAGAAATTTATTACTATGGAAGAGGAAACAGCTGATTTGGACCATAAGATTCAGTCCCTTTCTGTAGGAAATGAAACATTAACTGAGAGGATCAAAACTGCTGAATGTGACAATCGGATTTTGTCTAAAGCTTATGACAGATTGGCGGAAAGATTGTCAATACCAGAAGGCACGGTTAATGCCATAAAAATTATGTCCAAAGATGAGATGTTATCTCTAACGGACAAACTTCATACTTTAGAATCCTCAATGAAGGCTTTGGAACATAATTCTGGACAGGAGATTCAGATGGTGAATAGAATTGAAAAGATTGAGGAATTTCTAAATTCTGATGAAGAAGAACAAAGGGTAGAAAGGCAAATTTTAACTACATCTATGGGTAAATCTCTCCAGAACAATTTCCACAAAGCTCTACCTACAGCTCTACCTGCCTTTCCAGTAATAACAACAGAGAAGGTGATTGGTTCCAGAAACCCTAGGGTCATCAAGGAGGATACATGGGAGCCTGTCCGTATGAATGATCTCAAAGAAATTAAACAGGCCGTCATGACTTTTGGGATGCAAGCCTCTTTTCTTAAAGAGATGCTAAGATTTTGGGCCACGACGAGCAGAGCAACCCCCTCAGACTGGCTCCAGGTGAGCTCTGTGGTACTTGAGAGTGGACCACAATTGAAATGGAAATGCTTATTCAGGCAAGAGGCTAGACTCTTAGAACAGCAGGAAAAAGCGAAGGGAATTGACATTTCCCTAGATAAAATCCTAGGTGAAGGGCTCTTTTCCAACCCTCAGGAACAAGCTAATTTGGATGAAAACACACTCTCCATGTGTACTACAGCAGCCTTAAGGGCTTGGGACAGGGTACAAGACCCAGGACAGAGAATGGAATCATTTGTCAGAATTAAACAGGGTCAGAGAGAACCCTTTAGTGATTTTTTACAAAGATTAACTAAGGCTGTACAAGTAGGGATATCTGACCCAGAAGCAAGACGTATAATGATTGAGTATTTGGCCTATGAAAATGCAAATGTTGAATGCAATAGGATTTTGGGCCCTTTAAAGCTCAGATCAGCGCCCTTGGAAGAATGGGTCTTGCATACACTCAATGTTGATACATTTGATTATGGCACTGAAGCATGGGTAGAAGAAGCAATTTCCAATGGTACAAGGAGACACAAGAATACCGAATGTTTAATTGTGGCAAAATGGGTCATATGAAAAGGAATTGTAGACAACGGATTTTCAGAAATAATAGTAATAATGCATCTTTCAGAAATAATAATAATAATAATAATAATAATAATGCATCTTCTAGAAATAATAGAAATAGGAGGACTCAGCCTTCAGGAGTATGTAGAAGATGTGGAAAGGGCAGGCACTGGACGAATGAATGCAGGTCTACAAGAGAGAGACAGGTGCTGATGTAAGTATCATTACCCCAGAATCTTGGCATCCTTATTGGCCTCTTCAGAATGTAAATGTTCAGCTCCTGGGAATTGGAAACCTATCTTGAGTAAGGCAGAGCATGAGATGGGTTGAATGTATAGGGCCAGAGGGACAAATAGGAAAATTAAAGCCATATGTAGCCAATATCGCAATGAATTTATGGGGTCGTGACCTATTACAACAATGGAATACTGAAATTAACATTCCTGCAAAATCTAGAGCCTATATTTCTGAGAATAATATTAAAAGATATTACAAACGGAGAAAACCGGCCATTCGGGCTGTAAAAGAACAAGCAATTGATGTCCCTTCAGAGATACCATCAACCTTGCCTCTAAAATGGTTGACTGAGAAACCAATATGGACAAAGCAATGGCCTTTAGCTGAGGAAAAGTTACAGGCTTTAGAACAGCTGGTACAAGAACAATTAGATGCTGGACATATAGAAGAATCTACCAGCCCTTGGAATTCTCCTGTATTTGTGGTTAAGAAAAAATCAGGTAAATGGAGAATGGTGACAGATCTCAGGGCCATCAACAAGGTTATTCAACCTATGGGCCCACTGAAATCTGGAATTCCTTTGCCCTCTTTATTACCAAAAGGATGGCCTCTCATAGTTATTGATTTAAAGGATTGTTTTTTCACTATACCTTTGCAAAAAGAAGATAGAGAAAAATTTGCCTTCACAGTGCCTACTTATAACAATTCTCAACCTTCGAGGAGGTACCACTGGACCGTCCTCCCCCAGGGTATGTTACATAGCCCCTCCCTGTGCCAATATTTTGTGAACCAAACATTGCAAATAATACACAAGAAATTTCCCCAATCTATAGTATACCATTTCATGGACGACATTTTGTTATCTGATTCAAACATGGATACCTTGAACAGACTGTTTGAAGAAATAAAGATACTTTTACCTAAATGGGGATTGCAAATCGCTCCTGAAAAGATTGAGAAGGGAGATTCTGTTAATTATTTAGGTTATAAAATAGGTTTGCAAAAAATTAAGACACAAAAAGCACAAATTAGGAGAGATCGCCTACGGACTCTTAATGACTTTCAAAGACTGTTAGGAGACATTTCCAGTATACGACCAGCTATTGGAATAACACCTGATATAATAATTCATTTAAACTAAACCTTGGATGGTGATAAATATTTAAACAGTCCCAGAGAATTAACAGCTGATGCAGAAAAGGAACTGACAATGATTGAGGAAAAATTACAACAGGCACATGTGGACAGGGTGAATCCAGAGCTCGATTGTATTCTCATCATACTACCATCAAAAATTTCTCCTACAGGAATTTTAATTCAGAGAGATGATATTATCTTGGAATGGATCTTTTTACCACATAAACCAAGTAAGAAACTGAAAACTTATGTGGAAAAAGTCTCTGAGTTAATTATAAAAGGCAAGTTGAGACTTCATCAATTAGCAGGCATAGACCCAACAGAAATTATAGTGCCTTTCACTGCTGATGAACTAAAGAAATTATGGGAAGATAATGAAGCATGGCAAAGAGCTTGTGCTAATTTTTTGGGAGACATTAATAACAACTATCCAAAAAGCAAGAGGATTAACTTCATAAAGAGAACTTCTTGGATTCTTCCTCGAATCGTCCGTGATGCTCCAATAACTGGAGCCCGTACATTCTATACTGATGCCAATAAATCAGGGAAGGCAGGTTACAAATCAGAAGACGTGGGTAAGGTGGAACCAAGTCCGTATAATTCTGTCCAGAAGGCAGAATTATATGCCATTCTTATGGTGCTAAGGGATTTTAAAGAACCTATTAATATAGTTACAGATTCACAATATGCAGAAAGAGTTATTTTACATATTGAAACTGCTGAATTTATACCTGATGATACAGAACTAACCTCATTGTTTCTCCAGGTTCAAGATTTGATCAGGAACAGGCTTTGACCTATGTACATAACACACATCCGATCCCATATGGGTCTGCCAGGTCCTCTAGCACAAGGTAATGCAGAAATTGATCAATTATTAATTGGTAGTGTGCTACAAGCCTCTGAATTTCATAAAAAACATCATGTTAATAGCAAAGGTTTGAAGAAAGAGTTTTCAATTACATGGCAACAAGCTAAGGAGATTGTAAAGAAATGCCCTACTTGCTCTTTCTATAAAAAACGCCACTGCCTGCAGGGGCTAATCCAAAGGGCACTCAAAGGAATGAAATCTGGCAGATGGATGTGTTCCACTTTGCAGAATTTGGCAAATTAAAATATGTTCACCACACCATTGACACTTATTCAGGCTTTCAGTGGGCAACTGCTTTAAGTTCAGAAAAAGCTGATTCAATAATCACTCATTTATTAGAAGTCATGGCTATCATGGGTATACCTACAAAAATAAAGACGGATAATGGTCCTGCTTATGTTTCTAGGAAAATGAAATGGTTTTTTGATTATTACAATATCAAGCATGTTACAGGTATACCATACCATCCTACAGGTCAAGCAGTCATAGAAAGATCAAATCGAACTATAAAGGATATGTTGAACAAACAGAAAGGGGTGGAAAACACCCCCAGAATTCGGTTACATAATGCTTTGTTAACCTTGAATTTTCTCAACACAAATGAGAAGGGAACAACAGCTGCAGAAGACATTGGATAATGGAAAACTCTACTGAACTAAATCAACCAGTTTATTTCAAGGATGTGCTGACCTCACAATGGAAGCCAGGAGATGTGCTACATTGGGGAAGGGGTTTTGCTCTTATCTCCACATGTGAGGAAAAATTGTGGGTACCATCAAAATTAATAAAGGTTCGGTTTGAAGAAGAGAAGCCACTTGGAAAAGATAAATAACAATTCTTTCATAAGGATGGCGAGCATACTTATGGTAAGAAATACAGATAGGTTGGAGGCAGGGTTCTTTTCTTATCTCCACAGGAAAATACTCATCTTCAAAGAAATTAAGGGACCCTGAATATTTAATTACTGATGGATGGACACATTTTGTAAGTATTAATATATATATATATATATATATATATATATATATGTGTGTGTCTTATTAAACATGTCTTTATAAATATGTAGAGCTGATTTTGAAGTTGGACTCTGACTCAGCCCCTCTCCAATTCCAAGCCTGTTAGTAAGAAAAAAACCCAGAGTTTCTGGAGTTTCTGTCTCATATCAAGAGCCATGATATGGGACAGAAAGAAATATGAGTTTAGGAAACATCTTTGCTTTCCTTCATATCTATCATACTTTTCATTGAATATATCTATCATGCCTTTCTTTGAATATATATGTATGTCTATATATGTCTATATGATTAATGTTTAAGTTTTTCACAATGAAAAATGAGTTTTTCCTGAAGTGACATTTGAAGTTTCCAGGAAGAAAATGGGGCCCCACAACAACAACTCTACCTGGTTGATATGACGTCATGATACTGATAGCTCTTCTACAAGACCTGTTTTGGATACCAGCTGTACAAGACGATCCCAACTTGGTTAGCTGAAATGGTGCACATCTTGTACAACATTCTGGCCAGACCTCCACAAAATAATCAGAGACTATTTGCAATTTTAAAAGACATTGATCTTGAAATTAAACCATTATTTTACTTTCACAGGATCCCCCAGAAAGAATGTCGCCCCCAATGACAGTTGGAAGTAATTCTAGAGGACGACGTCACCTCTCCCAGTAAAATTTACCCCTGGGATTAGGGACATCATTTAGGGGTTGGAAGGTTGGGGGAGGAATTTTATAAGCTCAGGGATCATTTTAAAAACAAAAAAGGGAATGATGGGATAATAGATTTATAATTGTGTTACTGCTTTTAGACAAATATATTGGTATCGATTCTTGTATATTGATACAAAGTTAAATTATATTGACTATTGTATGAGTGCATGTTTCTATGCCTGTTTAAAACATTTTTATGTATTCACATATATTGTATTGAGATCATATATTTACCATTTGGCAATGTATATTTGTACAGTGTTTATATTTGGAGGTCATTATCCTCATTTGTTACACAGTTGTTTATTGTCTTAGTCTTTAAGTTAGATAGATAATGAGAATTGTATAGATAAATAGTCATCTAAGTTTGCCATTTATAATTAGACTAATCAGGTTCTCTAGATATATAGAGATTATACTCAGTATAGATAGATAATCTTTGACCTCTTCAAAGAGCTGCAGAAAATGGCCTTTAATCTAACTCAGAGTTTCGTGATAGTGAGACACAATTGCTCCTGGCAACACCGCTCTATTCCGGAGAGAATGTTGAGCACCAAAGACACTCCATCTGGAGCCTTTCTATGTGGCAGAACTGGCCTTTGGGCAAAGAAATGCCCATACCTCAACCACTGACACAGATACAGAGCGTGAATCAATGGATAAAACAGGACTGTCATATCCTGCCAAGACAGGGTAAGATAGTTTTGAAAAGTTCCTTGCCTTTAATAATGGTATGTAAGTTATGTTAGGCCTTAGCCAAAATTGGTTGACTCAACATTGCAAACGAGACTTTGGGTGATTGCCCAGGTAGTCAGTTGTCTCTGTCAATTGTTGCACATTTTGGATATATCTCATTTGTTGAGTAGTGTTTATCCCCTTCTCAGATCTTTGATGGAGTTGAAGATTATATTATTGTAGTTACTCTCTACATTATTTGGACTCCTTGAGATAGAATGTTTAGCAAAAATTTTGTTCTCAATATTGTTTGTTATATTTATTATTTGTTGTTATTGTATATAGTTGTATTTGGTTTGGTTTTGTCTTATTTAGACAAAAACGGGAGATGTAGGGATAAGTCCCGCCCCTTGGGGGGCATGTTCGCCTTGGGCTTATGTCTGCCTATAAATTTGGTGAGCATGCTCCCAGCTGTCTCTTTTGCTTTCCTGCTCTCCGCAGGAACGGTGGTTCTGTATGTCTATTTCTACATTAAATCTGTATATATATATACAATCTGTCTGCATTCGTTTACGCTGTTACATCTTTCACCTCAAATTTTATTGAACTAATAAGTTTGCTGTCTTACTTTGTAGTTTGTTTTATTTTACTGTAATAAAACATCAACCAAAACCATCTTGAAATTTGTTATTTGACTTACACTTCCATGTCACATTATCTATTATTGAGAGATGTCAGAGATGAAATTGAAAGAACAACTAAAGATAGGAACTGAAACATAGACTATGGAAGAATGCTACCTTGTCATACAACCCAGGCCCACTAAGCCAAGGATAGCATTACCACAAGTATTCTGTGCCTTTCTAAATTAATATACAATTAGAAAATGCTCCACGGAGATGCCCATAGTCTAGTATCATGGAAGTGATGCTTCAGTTCAGGTGTCCTCTTCACATGTTTTTCAATTGCATGAGTAAAACTAAATATGACTGTTACCTAGACCTGTACATGTTCATCTCTCTCAAAGAGTTGAGATGATCGTTTCTCATTCCATAATATTCAAGTAAGTGTGCTCCTTGTTGCAATCTTCAAACAAACTTGAAGTCCATTTGCAAGAGAATTTAAGACAGTCAAGCTCTTAAATATCCAGGCACATCCAAATGAAGCACTGTGCATGAAAATCTGCATTTCTGGAAAAATGGACAGAGATGTGATTTTTTTTTACATTTATTAATGGTGTGCATGCATAAGGCCTGTGGGTGTGTTTGTGTGTTTCTCTGCATGTGTATGTTCATGACACTAAACAAGTATGATGGTCAGAGGTTAACTTTTTATAATTGGTTGTATCCACCCAATGTGTGGACTCCATGAATCAAACTCAGGTCATCATTCTGGGTAACAGTGCTATCAGTTCTATATCAATGGAGCCATCTTACCCATTCCAGATACATAATTTTCAAAAGATTTTTATTTTGGGGCACCCTCATATTGACAAATCCTACCTTATTTGTAAAATAAACAGTTATTATCCATATTGTACATATTCAGGTTAATATGATGTAAGAATAGCCAGTTATAATTAGCTCCATACTTTGCTCTCTTCCTTTTTTAGGCCATCTTTTTCTATCCAAAATAATTGATATAAATGTTTTCAAGTACTAGTAATAAAATGACACCTTTTCTCAATTTTTTTACTCATTTACAGAACAAAATACATGATGCAAAGGCAAAAGCAAATAGTAAAATATGGAATAGAAATTATATAGAAACACTGGTATTGTGTATTGCTGCTAATGGTGCCATGGGTCTTAATCATTTTCATTCTTTGTCTCAATGACCACATTGCTGAATAAAGGTAACAAAGGAGGTAATATCACTTTCCTACAGAGTTATTTTGATGTTTAACTGATAAAGTAAAATCTATGTCATGCTCCATAACTACCGCTTACCTCAGATATTAAATTTGAACATATATTCAAATGTAGGTATTCAAATATTTTTTTTCTAAAATTATGGCTCAAGTTTTTTTAAATATGTCAATTAACAATTATGGTTTTTTATTAAAGAAAAAGTCTGGAGTGCCTTTTAAAGAACAAATAAAATAAGGAAATTCTGTTATAATCTAGCAATATAAGCATAAATATATAAGGAAGAAATTCCAGCAGTTTATGCATGTTTGCTGCCATTGAATTTATGAACTAAAGGAAAGAGTATATGTTCCCACCTGTGCTTAAAATGCATTATTCCAATTTAAAATCTATTCTGGTCTCTTCAAAAAAAATGTGATGTTAAAAATATTCTCCCTCCAAATCATGTGCTAAGATGCCTGAGATGCTATATTTTCTTTAATTCCAATTCATTCTTCTTGCTCTAAGTATTTCTTTGTTTCAGTGTCTTAAACTATGAAATCAGAGCATGCTGCTTTTAAATGAGTTTGCTATTTGGTATTTTCTGACACAGCAGTAATCTAAATAAATCATTCACAGTCCATCACTCAAAAGGAGATACAGGACTAGCATTGCCCTGAGGTGTCATGGTATTATTAATTTAGAAAATACAGATTTCTTATGAATGACCCAAGTGTCTCAAATACAAACAGGCAAGAGAAAACTTATAGTATTGAAAATAAAATTGGATTTTTTACTAAAACTTTTCTAGAAGCTCTGTTCACAGACTACACAGAACAAATATTCACATAACTTGGTAGATTTTGGCTTAAATTCATTCATAAAAATTCTTAAAGTGTTCAAATACAATTTAAAAATTTTATATTATCAGATTAAATGTAATGTTTATTCTCATTGTATGTGATAAACGTGTTTCCAAGTTCTCTTCTAGGAAATTGGAAACTAGAAGATTTACATGCAATTATAATGTATAATGTGAAATATAATGAGAAAGTGAAGATAGTACTTTGGAAGCAAATCCTGCCTATGGGAAGAAGTAAGAGATGAGAAAAATGAGGTTACATGGCTATTTGGTCAAAGATATGAGATGCTAACCAAAGTGCATAGAAGTCACTGAAAGGATTTGAGAAGTATTATTTGAATTACCACATTTGATTTATTATGAAAATGCTAGAATAATTATAGATGAAGGAGACAAGAGACCAAAACTAAAAGGACTAGTTGGAAAGATAAAGTCTTGCATAGAAAGAATTAGTCCACTTCTGTGGGGAATAATATGAACATGTCCAGCCTTCAGCATCTGAGTCACTGTTTCACCAAGTTGTGCTAGACTGTCAGCTGAGATAGTGTAGCTTTCTAAATGTTCTTTAAAACCCCACAGGAGAAAATGAAAACTAGTATTGGAGGAGTGGTAGGTTGAGAGTCAAGAGAGTTTTAGGAATATTGAAGGCAACCAAACTGGAATGACTAGCTTTGTTTTTCAGGGAGGCTCCTTCAGATCTAGTATTCATTCATCAATGATGATGACCACTGTAAGCTGACAGAGTTTGTACTTTATTTTCATAGGGCAACCACTGAGCAATATCACTGTACAATAAGAGTACATTTAATATAGTTTATTTCGTCGGTAGATCTGAAAGTTTAGGATTAAATTATTGGGTGTTTATTCAATAGTGAATGAAAGTAAGTAAAATAGCAAAGGATTTAAGAGGATTAATATGAAAAAAGAAACAGAGATTGGTGTGTTTCAGAACATGCCTCAACAGATTAAGGTACTTGTCACTAAGGTTAACAATCTGAGTTCAGTTTCCAAAACCAACATAATGGATAGAGAGAAGCAGTTTCTGCAAGTTGATCTCTGACTTCCTTATATGTGAGTGTATATGAGTCTGACTGTATGACTATAGACATAAAAATGATAATAATGTGAAATATTATTTAAAGAGAGAAATAGCTGCTAGCAATAGGATATGGTATATTCTAATATGACTAAATAATCACTTTCCACTGAGTCATATCTGCATTGATTCATTTATTAAATATTTACCACATATCTACTATAATTCAGAAACTAGTAAATGATGTGTTCAGGAAGGGTTAAGTTCAAATAACTAAGATGAACTATGAGTTATGGTATTCATACATATTGCATCACTTATTCTTTATAGTATGAAGTAAGGGTTGTTGCCCCACAAATTTAGATACAGAGATTTGATGCAGTTTTAAAAACACCAATAGGATTACAAGATAAAATTGTTACAGATAGCAATTAAAAATAGATTTCCTTTAGGTTAAAGGATATTTTTTACTCATATTTCATATAATCACTTGGGGATTTCTAGCTAAGGAGATCTAAGGAATAAAATATAGAATGTCAGATTTTCTAGTCATCATGGGTAAAGGTAAACTATAAGTGTGGCAGATAAAGAGAAATAAGAATTGATAGAAGTCATTTCAAGTAAACACATGGAGACTGAGAAGGTAGGGAAAGTGTTGGTCTATGTAAAAGCCCCAAACTAGAAGAATGATAAAAGTAAAGTATGGCAGAGAAATTGTTATTTGGAGTCCAGTGCCATAATGAGTCTCTAATTTCCCAAACAATGTCCCAACTCATTCAGTGATTTTCTAGAAATCTTAGGTTGGGTGTATTATCAATTTAATTCTTCAAATTCCACCTCTACCCAAATTTGTAACTAATCATAGGCTCTTAGAAATTGGTGAAAATGTGAACAGGCGGCAACATCATCTCTGTGAAAACAACTTCCAGCTAGGAAAAGCACTCTGTGGGTGACTGCTTTTCAGGTTGGTGATAAGGACAGTGCAGTTCTGAAACCCTGCTGGAATGCTGTTGCCTCAGACCTGTGTGTCAGCAAACAACTGGGGCATTTCCCGTCAGGAGGCTACCTGAGTCACAGTGCCCACTGGGACAAGTGCATTCTAAGACCTTGGCTTCATGAAGATTTGGCTTTAGTGTAATGTCAGTTTAGGTTTCTATTTTCTATTTGATGACATGCTTTAATCAGTTGATTTAGGACCAAACATGATCAGAGATGCTATAAAATTAAATGGTTCCAAAATATGTGTTTGATTTAATCCCTGTACTCATATGAGAAAAAAGAATGTAAATTAAGTTTATGAAAATGCATTAATATCTCTCCAGTTCAAAACATGTAGTAATTAGAGACAGCTGACTATAAACATTAACAATTTAACACTTTTACATTTATTCTTTACAACTTAGATATGCAGTGTATTCTCAAACAATATGATGCCGTATGTCTCAAAATGAGATGCTGAGACATGATCTCAGGACCGTAAGGTTAATTTCTGAGACCAAGTATATAGACACATATTGCTTTATCAGTTCTCCACAATTAGCAATACTAGCCTACTTTGGGTCATCCACAGATCTAATTAAATATATCAAATATCATAATATTAAAACTTGAAATTTGATTTTGCTCTAAAAGATGCCATTATAAACCTTGTATGTATGTTGCTTTAATCAGATTTGTACCAATCATTACTTCTTTTATTATCTAATATAAATGAAAGGGACAGGTTTATGAGACAGATAATGAATACCAGCTCTGTGGAAGCCAAATGACAGCATTGTGAGCTGTACAAACAGAAGTGTGAAACAACAGAAAATGGTGGAAGAAGTGAGATATTGCAAAGATCCAAAGATTTGTGAAGAAATATTATGCAATTCAATTTCTCAACTTTACTTTGATTTAAATAAAACAACAACCTGCAAATATATTTGATTTTGCATTTGTATGCATAATATGTGATTTTGTGAGCAATTTATATAAATAAATTTGAGTTTATAAGTTTATAAATTATAAGATAAAATTATTTGTTTCATGGTTGTTTTCTTTCAAAAGTGGCTCATACATTTTCTTATATTAAAAATAATTATTGTGTAGCAATAAAATAAGTCTTAACAACTTTCTGCTATAGCAGTAGATCAGTGTTTCACTCAGCCATCATCAGTGGAACTTCTTTCTGAAGTAGATGACAACTTCTTGAAAGTTCCACAACCCCACAATTTGTGGAGTACAATAGATTTTGGAACACTTAGTATTAAATAAAATGTTGACAACATATTCTTCCTCTCAGGGACCAGGAAGCTATGTAAAAGAGAGGGCTAAAAGATTTTAAGAGCCAGATGGAATGGATGGCACAAAGGAAACAGTGTCTTCAAGACCAAACAGGGCTGATGCCTAAATGAACTCACAGAGACTGTGGTAGCATATACAGGGACTACACAGGTACAAGACAGATGTGGCCCCAGTGCTGAGACGGGGAAGTGGACATGAGTTACCTACCATCCCTAACCTAAAAGCTATCTCACAATGATAATCACTTATAAAGAAAAAAGTTAATTTTCTCCAATGAGATCTTACTTGGTGTATTGATCACACTTAAGGGTAAGCCCTATGCCCAGGAATAGATGGCCAACAGAAAAATTAACTCAATGGTAGTTTTCTAGGCATTTCATCCCATGATGCTTCTATTCACATCTATCTATCTATCTATCTATCTATCTATCTATCTATCTATCTATCTTCTAATCTATCTATTTTTCTACCCTCTGTTAAGTATTTTCTGACCAACAACTCTCTCCACCAATGCAATAGTTCCAATCAGACCAAGTTAGAAGATGTCCAGGTTTAATGGGTGCCAGCCCTCCCCTCGGGTGGCCCCTGGAAAAAACAAACGGAGGGGAGAAAAAAGAAGCAGAATCACCACTGAAAAGGAAAAGGAGAGACCACTAGTTTATTCTCTCAGGGCAATTAAAATAGTCTGTGGGAGTGGTCTTGACCGTCTTCTGGGGAGGAGTCACCATTTGGCAGGCTTCTTGACCCTCCCTGGTCACTGTTTGGTGGGCTTTCTCAGAGTTGGAATTTGAACTGAGGCAACTCCCAGGGGAGAGAGCTTTGAAATGGAACTTTACACCCAACATTTCAAAATGGATGCCAGGGGGCTGGGGTAAAGCCAGCTAATCTAACATTCCAGACTCTTTGGATAAAGGGGTGCCAGGAAGCTGAGATGATGCTTCCAGCCAAATATTCCACACTCTTTTTGGACAAAGGGGTACCAGCTCAAGTATACCTACTTCCTGTGGGCATGGGGCAGAGTGGAAGAGGGGAGAGTTGGGAGTTGGTGGGAACACATTCAGCAAGAGGTGCGGCTGGAGTGGCATCTGGTTTACTGTTATCTTCAGGCAGCTGTTCCTTGAGGAAGATGAGAAGGCAGGTGGCTAGGAGAAAAAAATATATATAGTTATTATTGGCTTTATGGATGGGGCTAGTCAGGTAAAGGGTCCTCAACTGCCAGAAATAATGGGACAGAGAAATGCCCTGGTTGTACAAGTGAGGTTCAAGTGAATAAGTGAGAAACGAGAGGAGATATACCCTTTTCAAACCAGATTTTAGTTGGTAGGTGACTTTGAGCCGGGAGAGTTGGTACCCATAATGAAGTCTCAGGAGCTGGTGCAGGTGTTGGCATTGTCTGGAGAGCCCTTTTTAATTTGGTCATGGCCCAGACAGAAGGAGTGACCTGTAAAATATGCTTGAAAATGATTGGGGCTAAACTTGTCTCTGGAGACTTTTAATTTTACCAGAAAAGCTTTCTTGATATAGCAGCAGAACTTTTTTTTAGGAACCTGTAGGTATTTGTAAGACAACTGGAACATTAACATTTTAGAAGACAATTAAAGTGCATTAGGAACTTTGGATCTCTGAAGATACACCTAAAACCCTATTAATCCTGGACAATGTAGCCTGTGAAATTTTTATCAGAAAACTTAACAAATGAAGTAATGAGCTACCAGTAGCTTTTTTTTTTAGCTTTGCAGGCAGTCCCAAGTCTCTCCTCAGTCTTCAGAGAACACCAGCCATAGAATCAATGCTTGCTGTTACCTGCTGAGTACAAGAAGCCCAAAGAATTTCCCATGAGAAGGGGGAAGATTTAGTCTACCTGTCTTGGCAGGAAGAGATGACTGCTCTCCTGGTGTAGCTTCCAAGAAGCTGAAGAGGCAAAAAAGCTGCTTTTTTTTTCTGTGTGGGTGGCTTTGCCATATTCAAATGCAAGCCTTAAGGCAGAAGGTCTTCTGTATCCATGTATCTTCTTGGAGGATCTATAGGATGCTGCAGGAGCTACCATGTCTGTGTTAGAAGCTCTTTTATTAAATGCCATGCTTCAGATCTGTAAAGGCACTTGAGAATGGGTACCATTACCTGCTATTTATATTTAAGCTAGACATATATGTTAAATTTAGACATTTATTTTACCCAATTTGTTATAGTTTACCAATGCTAGTAAATGTAAGAAGATTCAAAGGAATATTTTAGTAAGTTAAAGAATACTAGCACACATTGGTACTCTTACCAACTTGGTGGTGAGGTCAAAATGGAGGTTACCCACATATTTGTATTTTTCCAGAGCTACTGTAATCTGGAGTTATAAGTTTTACAGATCTTAAAACAGGCACACATAGACACAGAGAAATAAGACAAGCATATTATGGAAACAAACACACATATACAGATAGACATAAAGGCATAGTATGGTCACATTATTTTAACAGACAGACAAAACTTTTTTTTTTCCTTTTAGGAACCTATGTCAGCTGACCAACTTAAAAATCCTGGTGTAGGAAGGCAGCAGGAGCCAGGGAAGCACATGTGTAGTCCCATTAGGGACCATATTAGCAGATGCTGTAAGAGGGAACAGACACCTATACGCCTATAGGTGTATAGGTGTTCCATACACCTATACAGTTTTCGAGTCAAAGCACAGGTGGAGAAAGGATCCAGATCCATTGTAGAGAGTCTCAGCATGACAAGACTAATACCAGTAGTGGAGACAATAAACAGCAAAAGAAGTGGAGAGGGGTAGGGGAGTGAGAGCAATCTCACCTCAGCGAGGGTTGCCTTGCTGCTTGTAGGATTGGGGCCTAGAATGGACCATGGCTTCCACAGATGCCCTGATAAATGACAAACAAACATAACAGGCCCTGGACCCTAGCATCATGTACTTGAAAAGGGGGAACTTACCCAGAGGAAGCTGATGTAAGCCTGGCAGAGAGCATTGGCTAGATATAGATAGATGATAGATAGATAGATAGATAGATAGATAGATAGATAGATAATAGATAGATGATAGATAGATAGATAGATAGATAGATAGATAGATAGATGAGGTGAAATCTTATTGTAGATAAAAAAAAGAGTGTATCCAGAGATAGGGACACCTGGGAAGAGCACACCGATTACAACTTCTTTTAATGTCAGGTCTAGTTACTTTTTTCATATTTGTGAGAAAATACCTGACAGAAACAACTTAAGGGAAGAAAAGTCAATTTTGGCTCATAGCATCAAAGGATGTATTTCATCACTGTAGACAAGGTATGGTAACTTGAGTGACTCAGTTAGATTAGGAAGCAGATGACAGGACTGGAAGTTGGGCTGGGATAAATACTTCAAAAGCCTGTCCCCAATTACCAATCTTAGTAAACTATGCTTCCATTTCAAAAGGTTCTTCAGCATACCCAAATTATCTAAGGACCAAATCTTTAAACATATCTTTCTGTGAGCCTTTCATCTATCAAAATAATAGAGGGAATTTTTTATTTGTCTTTCAATCATTTTTCAAACTCTAGCAAGGACAGGTTTTTGTTGTTGTTGTTATTTTTCTATATCATACTTTCCTGGAACATGACAAAGAACTGCACTCGAGAGGTATTTGATTAATTCATGAGTGACTGGAATCATGCTATATCTTTACTTCTGATCTCTGGGTGAAACGGGGAGATTAAGGGAAGGAAGTGAGAAACAAATTACATGTGTTTAATATAATGATAACTAGATATTGATTAACTTGGGGTTGCAGAATTTGACCCTTCTTAGATTGAATTTGGACAGCCATTTCCCAAAATCTTCCCATCTGACCCCCTAAAATCTGTTTTTTTCTCATGAACAAATTCCAGAAGAGACCATTCACTGTAAAGCTTTAAGACATGATACTTAATATCCAACATTTTTAGATAAAAATCAAAGGGATCCCATGAAACATATGTCAAAAACCTCTTGAAACACCTTCTAATTTGATTTGAGGTAGGTGGCAGTCTGTTTCACCCTGCACCCATGGGAGGCAAAGAATATCAACTTGTACTTATAAAGAAAGTTGAACCCCTGTATTCACAATCTCATATGAATTCTTATTCTTTTGCTAAGATTCATCAATATGACTCAAGAACTATTTCTAATATAAATGGTTTGTGGTTATATCTTTAATATATTGCCTTAACTCTCATATTTCAGATCTCATCCTAGATCACTTACATATTCTTACTCTTATCCATGTAGCAGTATTACTTAGCCAGTATTCCAATTTAAAATTCACATATGTAGTAAAATGTTTCTTTTCTTTTTATTTTGTTTGTTGTTTGGTTTGTTTGTGTTTTTTTGTTTGTTTGTTTGTTTGTTTGTTTGTTTTTTTGAGACAGGGTTTCTCTGTAGCTTTGGAGCCTGTCCTGGAACTAGCTCCTGTGTGAAAGGACACTTAAAAGAAATCCCACTCTAGCTCAGAATTGAGAAATTCATGGTTATTTATTTAGGGGTAAACTCACAAATCAGAATCTTCTGCTTGAACAGAGAACAGAAACCGAATCCAGCAACCAGAAAGAGAGCAGACTCATGCTCTACATAGGCTTATATAGTATAAGAGGCCACACCCCAATGGACAGAAAACCACTAGGTGTAAGAATTCGTACAGCACCTCCCCCTTTTGTTTAAATAAGAGAGTTCTAAGCCTAATACAAAATTATATACAATAAGAACAAATATATTAAAAAATTATCCTATCCTAACTAGTTTAAATCTTATATAATAAATAACTTGGTGAAATCATGAGAGGAAATATAATCTCTATGTATCTAAAGAACATGGTTAGAATAACTTTAAGTATGACAAACATAGATGACTATTGATCTATAATTCTTAATACCTATATCTTAAAGACTAAGACTTCATATTAGAATATTATACAATAAACAAATGTGCAACAAGTGAGGACAATTACCTCAAACTGCAAACAATGTAGAAGTATCTTGATCAGAGGTAGAAATGTACATTGCAATATGATATATGATATATATATATATATATATATATATATGTGTGTGTGTGTGTGTGTGTGTGTGTGTGTGTGTTTTAAGCAGAGGTAGAAGCATGCATGCACACAATATTCAATGTAATTTAACTTTGTATCATATTCAAGAATCTATACCACTGTAATTGCCTATAAATAATAACTCACAATATTCACTCTATTACTCACTATTATTATTAGCATGAGTAAGATCATACTAATCTATTATCCCATCCAATTCTCCCTTTTTTAAAAGGGATCCCTGGGCCTATGATATTCCCCCAAAGCTCTTATACAAATTATAATGAACCCATAAATGAAGTCTCTAACCCTGAGGACAAACTTTGTTGGGAGAGAGGACATCATCTTCTAGAATTACTTCCAGCTGTGATGAGGGGCAATGTTCATTCTGGGGTATCCTGTGAAAGTAAAATGATGTTTAAGTTCCAAGATTACTATCTGGTATAATTGCAAATAGTCTGAGTAGTTTGTAGGGTTTTTTGAGCTTCCTATTGGAGATCTTGCCAGAAACTTGTAAAATAATGCAGCATTTCAGCTAACCAAGTTGGAACCATCTTGAGCAGCTGGTACCCAAATCAGGTCTTGTAGTAGCAATATCAGCATCATGACATAAACCAGGTGGAGTTGTTGTGGGGCCCCATCTTCTTCCTGGAAACTTCAAAGATTACTGCAGGAAATTTTAGTGTACATTGTGGAAAACTTAAACATTATTTATATAGACATATGCAGACAAATATATTCATTGAAAGTTACAGTAGAGACAAAAGTAGATATGAAGAAAAGCATTTTTTTTCTAAATTCCTTTTTCTTTCTGTCCCATATTATGACTCCTGACATGAGACAGAAACTCTATTTTTTTATTTTAACAACATGCTTGGATTTTAAGAGGGACAGAGGCAATGTCTAACTCTAAAGCCAGCTCTACATATTCATAAATATGTATAGATATGCAAATGTATATGTTTTAACACCTGTACTTAGCATGAACACTAAAGGATCACCTCACCTTTAGGCAAGTTTAGCAGTCATTTCTCTGTGTGTCCTGCATATCCAAGTCACACAACATACCATAAAGCAGTCCAGGCAAGAGCATTTTCTAGCCCAAATGGGTAGCCAGCTCATTAAGTTGTCTCTTTAATGCCCATCTTCCTCTTGAAGTTATTGGTGCTCGCAGGAGCAGTTGTGTCTCATTGTTATGAAAACTCTGAATTTTATAAAAAAAAAATGCCACATTCTGAAGGTCTTTGAAAGATATGAAGACTGTCAATATCTGAAATATATCTCTGTACATCTAGAAAATCTAACTTACATGAATACAAGACTGACTATTATACATGACTCTCTATTTACCTATATTTCTTAATTATATATTACATTTTAAATGAGCTGTACAATCGCAATACCTTAAACATGAACAGAAATACCCCCACACACAAATTGACCTTAAATTTATATCAATAAACCAAGATCCATATCAATGCATAGTATCTCTATAGCATAGCCCCCTTTAAATATAAAGAAATATTTATAAACAATACAACATACTAAAGACTGCTGTGCCAATGTGTTGAAATAAATCCATGTAAAACATAAGACAACTTTAAAAGGAACTCTAGACATGAAAGAAATAGTTAAGCACAGTTTGGTAGCGGTATTTTCTTGGATGGGCTCTCTTTGCTAGAAGAAAGCAAAGACATGGCTCCTTTATCAGAGGTTTTCAGGATTCAGTGGTAGCAGATAAAAAGCTGAGCCATTTTGAGATGCCAGCTTTCTGGGCTGTGCTGCCAGTGAAAACTCTAACTCTTTCTGGAGGTCTGGCTATGGAGCATTTAAATGGGGTTTGTGAACAGACTGCTACAATTTGCATAATGGCAGCATAGACTGGCTGTGTACCTAAAAAGGGTGCTATGAGCATGGCTCTCAGAGGCAGAAAACAGCTCCATAATGCTGGGCTGGGTAGGGCAAAGAGGCAAGGCCATATATAACCTAGTAATTCTGCAGCTTAAATTTTAAAGAAGTGCTTAGCATTTTAAGAAAGGGCTGCTGGACAGTAAATAGTTACAGGTACACCATAAAGACAGATTCAAAAGATTAGACCTCTAAATGGGTCACAGTGATGGATAAATGTACATAGGCTTGGGAGTGAGAAATAAAAGAATATAGAGAGTATTAAAAATAAGTGATTTTTTTAAATAAAACAAAGTCTTTATATAGACAGAGTACAGTCACAGATTAAAATGAGTAAAGAAAAATAAGACACATAAAAATGGAAAATTCACAGAGTGTCTTGATATTGTATGTTACTATATTGTACTTCAATAGTTTGATTGCTGAGAAAGGAGCAAAAGCTTCTAAAATATATTTGATTTCAAATGCTGCTGGATTGATCCAACATATATATTTTGAAAATATTTGACTTCAAAATTTAAGTCTAAAGTTATGTTACTTTGGAGAAGTGGTTTTGCTTTTGTTTCAACAGGAAATAAAAAGCTGTGGATTCATTCCAAATTAAGAAAAATCAGGTTTGATCAAGGAAGACCATCTGAGACATCTCTGGTAGAAAGAGATGGCTGGCCCAGATGTCTGAGTTCTACATCCAGAAAATTTTCAAGACTCCTGGCAGAGATGATAAAGCCTCACAGAATATTCCAGCCAGGACTTGACCATAACTCTAAATTTTCTTTAGGCCTCCGTAAGATTATAAGTGCCCCCAATCGACAGTAAATGGCCTGGAAAACTACATCCACTCCCCAAAAATAGATTATGGATATCTATCTTTGTTTAGAGTGTTGTGTATAATATGATATGAATAATGGTCTGGACAAAAAGCTAAGCAAAGGATATTAGATTCAGAGTTCTTGATTTCTTTTTCTTGTAAAGGGTGTGAAGTGCTGTGGGACAATGGTCTTTTATCCTCTTACTAGTATTATTTCTTAATAAAATGCTGAATGGCCCATAGCCAGGCAGGACGTACAAGTGGGGTGACCAGGCAGGAAGTAGAAGCAGGGCAATGAAAACAAGAGAACAGAGTATGCAAGATGTGACTGTCTTACTGTAAAAGGTACTAAGCCATGTGGCTAACATATCCAAGAATTATGGGCTAATATAAATTATAAGAGTTGATAAGTAGTCATTTTGACTTTCTAAATGTGATATCCTAGTTTCTTTCTTTGTGCCTTATTCATTCTATGTTCTCCTTCCAAATGGGAAAACACAGACTTCAATTTCTTCATTATCTGCTAGATTTTGTTCAATATTTTGTGGGCCTCTACAATTGCTGAGGAAAAGGTAAGTCTGTTCATCAGAACAGATACAGAATCGAATGTGGACCTAGAGGACTTTCTTTTCTATATATATGATGAAATAACTATACATACCTTACATTCGCATACATCCTTTGCCTACTACCATCATAAATTCAACCACTGATTCCTATACCTACTTCTCTTAGTGGAGTGTGAGTTTCTAAAAGAAGGCCTGTTATCTCGGGGACCTGAATAGGGGAATCAATACCACAACAGAGTCATGATCAGAGCAAGTAAACCTCCTGAACTATGCACACTAATCTTATGCAATGAGTTATTACGTCGATGGTGTGTGAAAACTCTTATTCTAGTTTCATTTCTTTAGAACTTGTAAGGCAGAAATAAGATTACTATTTTCCTAAGAATAGAACAAAGTTATCTTAGATTGAATTTGTTTTACTACAGTTATGTCATACAATTTAACCTATTTTAATTATTTGTTATTGAAATTCACAGCTTGAGGTAAGTTTATTATATCAAGTACAAGTTTGAAAGTATAATAATAAAGACAGACTGGTAGTATTTTATATTTGTTGTATCACTAAAGGGATAAAATTAAATTATGAGATTCCAAATTACCTCAGCGATGTGGATAAATTAAAAATAACTGGTTTATGTTTCTGGTATTCAGATTGAGCTTCAAGAAATGCAGAGTGCCCTTGAATTTTCCATATAATAGAAGATAGACTTAAATTCTTGATCATTTTACTTCTGTTTATGAAATGTAGTATTACAGGTGTGTGACACATACCAGACTAACAATATTTTGCCAATAAAGTTTTATTAACAACTGCCATACTTGCCAATAGTGTTAGCAAAAAAAGAGTTCCAAATAGCCCAGAAAGGAATATAACAAAGGTTTATTTATTGGGGGATAAACTCACAGAAATAGTAGTGTTCTGCAGTCTTCTGCATGCTCAAGGAATTGGAACCAAATCCAGCAGTCAAGAGGTATACTTACACTTTTTTTTCTTTTCAAGCACACTTTTCATGTGCATTTATAGTACATGAGACTTTGCCTAAAGTGCGCTGATATTTTAAAGGCTTTTGGTTGAAGGAGGCCCCACATTTCTTTCCCCTTTTGTCTAAATAAGAGTTCTAAGCCTAATACTTAAGTATATACATTAAGAACTAATATCAAGTATTGTCCAGTGAAAAGAAGAGGCAAAAACATATATAAAAATTAGAATTATAACCAGCATAAACAACATAAAATAAAATAAAAAAAACACAGATATGCTAAAAGTTTCAAAAGTTACTGTATCCTAAGAAGTCTAAGTTTTCTATTAAAAATGAATTGGTTAAGTCATGAGAGGAAAGTAACTCTGTCTAGCTAGTTTTCAATCCCATCAAAGACCTGAGAAAGGAAATCATATTACTTGAGTAAACAGGAAGTGCAATCAACAACTTCCAAAAGGTGTAAGAAATGACAGAGACAATGGGCTACCTGGGCAATCACCCAAAGTCTCATTTGCAATGTTGGGGCAACCAACTTTGCTAAGGCATAGAGTAACTGAAAGACCATTTTAAGAAGATGGAAATTTGAAAAACTGCCTTACCCTGTCTTGGCAAGATTTGACAATGTTTTTGCTTGTATCTTGCTATTCCAGGCTGGACACCATATTGTGTCAGTAGTCAAGGCAGGAACAGCTCTTTGCCCAAAGGCTGGTTTTGGCAATAAGAAAAACAAGCTCTAAGTGGAGTGTCTTTGGTGCCCTACATTTTCTCAGGAATAGATTGATGCTGCCAAGAGCAATCATTTCTTATTTCAATAGGATCCTAAGTTATTTAAATGACATATTCTGCAGTTCTTTTAAGTGTTGGAAGATTAACTCACTATGTGGAATACAATCTATGCAAATAAAGAACCTGATTATTCTAACTATACGTATGGCAAACATGGATGACTATTGACCTGTGATTCTTAATAGGTTAATAACTAAGACATCATATTAAAAAATAAACAACCTATAAACAAAAGTGCATCAAATGAGAACAATGATTTCAAAATATAAACAATATATGTTTCTTGATCAGACATAGAAATGTATAGTTCAATATAATAAATATATCCTAAAATTGTACCATTATACAAAATATCTTAAGCAGAGGTAGAAACAAGCATGCATACAATATGACAAAATAACTTTTCATAAGTGTACAAATATTGTAAATAGAAATAGGAGCATATTCAATATAAGAAAAATCATTTGAATTTGTATCAATATACAAGAATCTATACCAATGTAAATTGCCTATAAATAATAGCTCACAAATATTCTCATTATTACTCACTATTATTGTTAGTGTAAGCTCACACTCATCTACCTATTATCCCATCCCATCCATTCACCTTTTGTTTTTCAAGAGAGATCTCTGAGCCTATTTCATTTCCACCCTAAACCTATGCCAGTTATAACCAATCTCTAATAATGTCCCTAGCCCTGAGGATAAACTTTATAGGGAGAGGAGACATCATTTTCTAGAATTATTTCCAGCTAACATGGTGGCAATATTATTACAATGAGATCCTGTAAAAAACAAAATAATGGCTAAATTTCAATATTACTGTCTGCTATAGTTGCAGATCATCTCTGAGTAGTGTGTGATGATTTTCTGAAGTTTTTATTTGAAGTTCTGGCTAAAAAGCTGTAAGATGGTAAAACATCTCAGATAGCCAAGTTAGAATCATCTTCAGCAATTTGTAACTCAAAACTGATATTAAAGTGGTCAGCATAGTAACATCAGCATAATAACATCATATCAAACAGGTGGAATTGCTGTTGTGGAGCCCCAACTTCATCTTGGAAACTTCAAAGATTATTGCAGGAAAACTTATTGTTTGTTGTGGAAAACTTAAACATTATTCATATAGACATATATTCAATGAAAGGTCCCAGAGAGACAAAAATAGGTATGGGGAAAAGTAAAATTTTTTTGAAAGGAGAATTTTGATAATAATAGTCTCTAAATTTTATCTTCCTTCTGTCCCATACCAGGTGGCTCCTGATATGAAGAAGAAAATACAACTTTTTTCTTTGAAAAGCATGTTTGGATACAGAAATGAATAGCCATTGTCCAACTTCAAAGTCAGCTTTTATTTTTAAGTGAGTTGTGACTATCATTATGCTGAGAAGTAGGAAGATATGTATGTTTTATTAGTGAAATTTTACCCTGCAGAAGATATTTGTATCATAAGTTAGATTTCTCTATGTTTGGCTTGGTGATTCTTTCTGAATAGCCATCTTCTCTTCTTTGGGTATCTAGATGTCCAAGGACTCTCAAATTTTTGAAGATGGGTATTTTCCTGCAAAGATAAGAACAGAACCCTTCTCCAATCCTTATGAAGGTTCTTTGCACTTGTGGGATTGTCACCTCTGTGGATGAGCTGTCATTTCTTTTTATCAGGAGGTTCTCCTTTTCTAAATGAATCTTGAAAAATTTTAATAGTACCATGATGGAGGAGTTACTTTCATTGGTTAAAAAAGAAACTGCATTGGCCCATTTGATATGCCAGCCCTTAGGTGGGTGGAGTAGACAGAACAGAATGCTGGGAAGAACTGAAGTTAGGCAAACACCCTGCCTCTCCTCTCTGAGCCAGATGTGATGAAGCTCCAGCCCAAGAAGGATGCACGTCAGACATGCTGAATCTTTCCCAGTAAACCACCACTTTGTGGTGCTACACAGATTATTAGAAATGGGTTAAGCAAGATGTGAGAATTAGCCAATAAGATGCTGAAACTAATGGGCCAGGCAGTGTTTAAATGAATACAGTTTGTATGTTGTTATTTTGGGGCATAAGTTAGCCAGGCGGCTGGGAGCCAGGAGGCAGGAACGCAGCCCACAGCTCTTTCTACAGTACCAAAAGCTTTCCTTCTGTAGAAACAAGAGCAAAATATCTTCCCCCAATGAAGCACTACTTTTGTCTTTCATTATGAGGTCAACATGTTTTTGAAATACTCTGGCTGTTTAGTTTTGAATTTTTTTTTCCATTATCCAAAGTCTCTCTGCTGCCATTGTTCCTTTCACATTAGCATTAATACAATTCAAGGTCAATAGAGCATTATGAAATCTATTTATGGGGTTATTTTTCATCTGTTTCTTATTAAAATTTTCTTTATAGCTCAATTTGATCTTTCTACAACTGCCTGACCTACAGGATTGTGTATTATACCTGTAACATGCTTTATATTATAATAAACAAAAAACTGCTTTATTGTCATAGAGACATATTCTGGAACATTGTCTGTTTTTATTTGTGCAGGTATACCATGATGGTCATAACTTCTAATAAATGTGTAATTACCAAATCAGTCTTTTCTGAACTCAATGCTGTTGACATTGAAAATATGAGTAGTTATCAATATTATATGTGGAGTATATATTTTAATTTTCCAAATTACAAATTGGAACACATCCATCTGCCAGATTTCATTCCTTTGATTCCCCTTTGCGTTACTTTCTGCAGGTAGTGGTGTTTGGTAATATAAAGAACAATTAGGACATCTCCTTACAATCATATTTGCTTGTTGTAATGTAGTAGAAAAGCCTTAAAAAAACTTTGCTATTGACTTGATGTTTCTTATGAAATTCTGAGGCCATCACCATATTTTGAATCAATAATTGATCAATTTCTGTATTACTTTGTGCTAGAGAACATGGCAGACCCATATGATGGAGGAAAGTCATTGGTTAATTAATAAAGAAACTGCTTGGCCTCATAGGTTAAAACATAGGTAGGTAGAGTAAACAGAACAGAATGCTGGGAGGAAGAGGAAGTGAGCTCAGACTCGATAGCTCTGCTCTCTGAGGAAGACGCGATGAAGCTCTGAACCAGGATGAACGTAGGCTAGAATCTTCCCGGTAAGCACACCTTGGGGTGGTACACACATTATTAGAAATGGGCTAGTCCAGGTGCGAGAGTTAGCCGAGAAGAGGCTAGATATAATGGGCCAAACAGTGTTTAAAAGATTACAATTTTGTGTTGTTATTTTGGGGCATAATCTAGCAAGGCGGCTGAGAGCCGGGCTGGGAAGAGGCCCGCAGCTCCCTCAACATCCATATGGTCTGTATTATGTATGTGGGACAAAGCCTGGTCTTGATTATATTCTGAACCTAAATAAATAATGAATTCACTTCTATATCATCTGGTATAAATTCAGCAGTTTCAATTTGCAAAACAACTCTTTCTGCATATTGCAAATAAGTAACTATATTAAGAGGT
The DNA here is from genome assembly GCF_018167655.1 of Microtus oregoni. Taxonomy (NCBI): domain Eukaryota; kingdom Metazoa; phylum Chordata; class Mammalia; order Rodentia; family Cricetidae; genus Microtus; species Microtus oregoni. The sequence goes on along the minus strand of NW_024543828.1, from coordinate 4,440,539 downwards.
TCTTTAAAAATTTCTTAGTACCATGACAATAGCATATAATTCTGGGCAGAATTATAAAGGCTTTGTTCTACTTCACTTATTCTGATTTGTAACCAACCTTTCCCGATTTATTTGCATCAGTATAGAATGTATAGGCTTTAGTTATTGGTGTGTCATATCCAATGTGAGGAAAAATCCAATTAGCTCTTTTTATTAGGTTAATTCTATTGCTTTGTGGATAGTTGTTATTAATTTCTTCAAAAACTAGTACATGCTCTTTGCCAGAATTCATTTTCTTTCCATAACTTTTTAATTTCATCATTATTAAAAGGTACTATAATCTCTGCTTGGACTAATCCTGCTAATTGACAAAATCTCAGTTATCCTTTTACAATTAGTTCAGAGGCCTTTTGCATATAAGAACATAAGTATTTAATCAGTTTATGTGGTAAAAAGATCAGGTATAAGATAATATATTCCCTTTGTGTGACAAGGAGCCATTTCTACATTTCTGGCTGCCTGACTAGCTTAGACCCAAAATAATCACACAGAAACTATATTAATTAAATCACTGCTTTGCCCATTAGCTATCACTTTTTATTGCCTAACTTTTACATCTTAATTTAACCTATTTTTATTAATCTGTATATCACCATAAGGTCATGGCCTACCAGCAAAGTTTCAGCATATTTATTTTCCATGGTGGATCCATGGCATCTTTTCAACTCTGCCTTCCTTTTTCCCAGCATTCAGTACAGTCCTCCCTGCCTACCTAAGTTCTGCCTTATGAACAGGCCAAGGCAATTTCTTTATTCAATAATGGTAGTCAAAGCACACAGAGGGAACTCCCACATCACCTTTGCACTAAAATTCCTGTAGGGAAATACTTGGAGGGTAACATGGCCACTCTATAGTTAAGATTAAATACACACAATCCACATGTGCCTCCTCATTTTTCTTCAATCAAAGTCATTTCTTTCTCAGCTTCAGCTGTTAATTTCCTGGGACTACTTAAATATTTTCTACCATCAAGGTTGTGTTTAAATGAATCATTTAAACAGGTGTTATCCCAGAGGTGGGCCATAGTTTTTAAGTATCTATGAATCTTTGAAAGTCATTTAGAGTTTGCAATTAATTTTTAAAAACTCCTAGTTTGTGCTTTTTGTGTTCTGATTTTCTGTAAACCTATTTTATAACCTAGATATTTGATATAATCTCCTCTTTTTACTTTTTCATGAGAAATTTGTAATCCCTAAGTAAAAAAGGAAACTTTTTTTTTTACTTTTTCATACATCTTTTCTAAAGTACCTACATTTGAATCAGATAGAAAATGCCATCCATGTAATAATGGTAAACTATAGATTCAGAAAATTGCTTATGTATTATTTCCAATAATTAACTTACAAAATATTGGTACAGAGTTAGGCTATTTAAAATTCCCTGTGAAAGGATCTTCTATTGATATCTTTAATAGACTGAGAATTATTATATGCAAGAATAACATTACATGTAATATTTAATATATTATATTAAATATGACTCTGAATAAAACTTTTTTTTGTTGTTTTTCGAGACAGGGTTTCTCTGTAGTTTTGGTGCCCATCCCAGAAATAGCTCTTGTAGACCAGGCTGGCCTCGAACTCACAGAAATCTGCCTGTCTCTGCCTCCCAAGTGCTGGTATTAAAGGTGTGGGCCACCACCGTCTGGCTGAAGAAAACTTTTTAATCTGTCTTTTTCTTATAAATGTATAGTAAAAAAAAAAAAAACCTTTAAAATCAATAACTTTAAGAGGCCATCATTTAGTCACAATGGAAGGCAAGGAATTCCAGATTGTAGAGGGCCCATTGGTTGAATTACCTTATTAACAGCTCATAATTCTGTCAACATTCTTCATTTTCCAGATTTCTTTTTATCAACAATTACAGGAGAAATCCAAGGGTTGTTTGATTCTTCAATATGCTGAGGATTTAGTTCCTCATGTACTAAGTGTTATAAAGCCTGTGATTTCTCTTTTAGTAAAGGTCATTGTTTAATATATATAGGTTTCTTGGTTAATCATTTTTAATGTAGGGCCATTGGAATTTCTGAAAGTATGCCAGTTGGTATTTTTTGTTTGTTTTTGTACAGCATGAATGGCTGGTGACTCTTTTATGTAGTACCTTATAATATCATTCCTAGAAACATGAGTTGGCTTAGGTTTCATTTCTGAGACTGCAGCAATGTTAATCTGGGTATTCCATTACTGCAGCAGAAAATGACCCCCATAGATTCACTGCTATATTAGCCACATATGGCCTCAACATTCCCCTCTCTGTCTTTCTGCCCCTTTGCATTCAACCCATCTCTGGCTTTGTATTATGTAAGATAGGTTTTAATTCCTAGGAATTGAACATCTACCTCTTGAGGAAGCTAATTCAGATGCAAGATTCTAGAGTAATACTAGTTACATCTACAACCATGTTCAGTAATCTTTCAATTACAATGTTTTTTAATTCATACTCTCAGATTTGGTCTTTGATCATTTATAAAAGTCTGCCAAAATATACTTTTTCCAATTTTCTATTGAACTTTATGATTCATTCTCCATGGTTATTCAGAGAAGTTTTTTTTTTTTTAAACAGGCATTGGATTTTTTAATTTTACTAGAAAGGAATGTCCTCCACAGTAACTGAAAATTACTGGACCAGATTTGACCTGGAGGCCTGCAACAAGTCCCCCGAAAAAAGTCTTACAATGGTAACTGATTGTTCTGTTTGTTTCTTGTTGATCTATATTCATTGGTCCAATTTTGGCTTTTGCTGCACATTCTACATCATCTAGAAAATTGAGACCTTCTATATTTATCATTCCTAGAGGATGGTCTATTCTACCACAATTAAAACATTTGGTATTTTGATGTTTCTTCATACCTCTGGAAATTGTTTCTTCTATGCAAGCCACAGTATTAAAGTCAAATGTGTCAATATTGGCTGTGTGCAGAATACATTCATCCATTCGTGATGATTTGATCTTTAAAGTCACAGAGATTCAATAAATATTCATCTAGTTTCTGAATCTATTACCCCTGTTTTTACAGCTTTAATTAATCTTTATAAAAATCACTAAAATCTTTTTCTTGGACCTTGTTTAACCTTAGTATATGATTCAGTACTTCTTCCTGGTTATTGAATCCTGCTGCAAGCATTAAAAACTGCTCTATGGCATAGGAACAAGATGTATTCATTGTATATAGCTTAACTCTGTGGATCAGCATAATGTTCTTTGCCAAAAATCGGATGTTGGGAAGCCTCAAATCCTTTGTCTCTACCTTGAGGTTCCAGGGCTTTAGGCTCCTCTCTCTAATGACACTTCCACTTTGTGACCCAACTTCTAGCAATGCTAAGACTAATTGAAGACAATCATGTTTAATGACCCCTATTGCTTGAAGACCATGTCTTTACTATCTCCCTAACAAAGCGTGAATACATGTCATAAGATATTACTGCTTGCTTAATGTCCTTTAGATTTTTCAAACCTATAGGTTTCCATTTACATTCTGTGTATCCAGTAGGATATTAAATATTTTATGACTTTTCAGAGGTACTAACAGGATAAATATCTAAAACTCTTGGTAAGTCATTTCTGAATTGAGATGTACTGGCACTGGTAAATCCTTTGTCTGAACTTCCTCTCCTTATCAGTTTGGACAAGTTCCTTAACTGATTAACATCACTGTCTTTTGAAAAGCTTGAATCTCTCGACCTGTGAATATTTCTAATGATTTCATCAAATTAATTAATTTCTGATTCTCATTCTGCACATGTGCTTGCAAGGCTTTGAATTTTTGCATTAATGATATCGTCTCATCTTTAGTTATTGTTTGAATGATATGTATATTGCCCTTTTGGAGTGATGTTCTATCTGTTAGCTTAGCACAACTTGTTTTTTTTAATTTATTTATTTATTAAAGATTTCTGTCTCTTCCCCGCCACCGCCTCCCAATTCCCTCCCCCTCGCCCAATTAATCCCCCCCAGCCCGAAAAGCAATCAGGGTTCTCTGTCCTGTGGAAAGTCCAAGGAACCCCCACCTCCATCCAGGTCTAGTAAGTTGAGCATCCAAACTGCCTAGGCTCCCACAAAGCCAGTGCGTGCAGTAGGATCAAAAACCCATTGCCATTGTTCTTGAGTTCTCAGTAGTCCTCATTGTCCGCTATGTTCAGTGAGTCCTGTTTTATCCCAGGCTTTTTCAGACCCAGGCCAGCTGGCCTTGGTGAGTTACCGATAGAACATCCCCATTGTCTCAGTGTGTGGGTGCACTCACAACTTTTTAACAAAATTTTATTGTCTGTTTCAACAGTATGAATCCTTTTAGAGAATATCTCAGTACCCTTTTTTAAGGTTCATAACCTATTTAAAGGATTAAATTTTGCCTGTCCTATTATGGTTATCATTATTAAAAGTATGAATCCTTTAAGCTAAAGACTGTATCTTTCCTAAAACTTTCTCATTCGTGACTCTGCTATCAAACCATTTCTTTAAGGATATAAAATGCAGAACAAAGCTATTAACCACCATGGTCACAAATATATATATGTTAGGTCATATAGCTCTTGCAGAATTCCATCCATAGTAGAAACACAAAGGTTGTTAAATTCATGGATGTCAATATTGTCTACAATTATCTTGTGGTTGATTTAAAATTGTGAAACTTATTTATTTATTAATCAAATTAACATACCTCTACCATAATTTTCAGAACATCATTACAGATGTAATAATCTTTTGTGACCAACAGGTGTGGTAGTTGCCACAGTAAGGCAGGTCAAAATGGTAACTGAGACTTAGAATTAGTGACAAATTTATCTAAATATTTAAAAGCAGCACACCCACATAAGAGTTTTGAGTTGGACAGACTGTCAAGAAACCCAGAGCTTGCAGGCAGTCTCAAGCCATGATGTTACTGACTAAAGCTCAGGTCAAGCATTTGCAGATCCAAAATGGGAACGCAAGCCTGTGTTCTGGGTGGAGAGTTATAGCCTCTCTTCCTGGAATCAGAGCTCAGCCTGATCAGATTAAATCTGGTAGAACTCAGAGAAGCCACGGAGAAGTTGTAGAAGGTAGCCACTGAAGGCAGTAGGTGAAGCCAAGCCATGTGGTTCTGGTTCCAGCAGGAAATTTCTAAGTTTCCATGTAAAGTCTGACAAGGAAAACCTTGTGTAGTTGCATGCCAGAGGGGTAGGTAGTTCAGCTGCATGGAGTGTGAGAAGGCCCAGACAAGGCTCTGTGCAGGGCACAGCAATAACTTGGACTCAGGTTATGTAGGTGCCAATTTGTTGGTGTACAAAAGAGTTCCAAAATAGCCTGGAATAGAGGATAATCTAGGTTTATTTATTAGGAAATAAACTTACAGAAATAGAAATGATCTGCAGTTCTCTGCTTGCACTGGAAACTGAAACCAAATCCAGCAGCCAAGAGGTATATGCACACTTTTCATCTGCAGTTACAGTACATAATACCATACCCCAAATGAGCTGGTACCCTAAAGGCTATTGGCTGAAAGAGTTTCCACAGTGCCTTACATATTAACTAAGCCTATTTTCAGAATTTCAATGTTCCCATTATGATTCTATAATAGAATGCTATTACGATCCTACTATAACCAGTTGAAGTGAAGAGAATATGCTCCAGAAAGCCAAAACCACTCAACTAACATTAAGGATTTATAACTTTAGATCCCTGTAATATTCACTAGAGGGACCTGATTTTCCCTCTGATACTGGTGTTGGAATTATATACTACTAAGAATTGACAAATACTGTTAGCCACCATTAAATGGTGTTGAGAATGCTAGCTTCATGTGTTTAAATCCTCTTCCCTGTGCAACAGTGACATAATTGCAGTAGTGTCAGTGGTGGTGGAAACAAGCAGCAGTTAATTGTAGCAACAAGAGCAGCAAGAGAGTCAGTAGAAGCAGAAAGATGGTGACTAAAGAGTTCTGTGGAAGAACAAGGAGAAGCAACTGCATGGAGGAGAGGTAAGAGAGAAGAAAGACCAATAAGAAGTTCAGAAAGCCAAGATTGTGGAAGGCCTATGAGGAGCTGAAGGTGCTGCAAGACACTGAGTCCCATTCACTGAAATAGAATACTAGCCGAGAACAAGAACACTAGTAACGGCTGGGCACTGAGGGGATACTGCCTGCTGCTACTGCTGCTTTGAGCCATGGGCCATCATTTGCTAAGTGTGGGGCTTTTTGAGCTTAGAATCACACCCATACACACCTCTTGTTCTTAGGACTAAGCCCCAAGCATTGGGTCTTTTGGTGTCCCCATAACTCTTGACACTGGAGAAATTAGAATTGCCAGCACTTAAGCAGCCATTTGCATATTCAAATTTCCATCCAGAAGTAGAATAACAAACAAATAAACAAAATAAAACCAAAAACAAGGAAAAATTAACACAGGGCTAGAAAAATACCCCAGTGTTTAAGAGTACCAGCTGCTCTTCCAGAGGACTCAGGTTCCGTCTTGAGCACCCACATTGCAGCTCACAGTTGTAGGCAACTCGAGCTTTAGGGGATCTGATGCTCTCTTCTGACCTCCCAGAACACTGCACACATATGATGTATAGCTATCCATGTAACAAAACATCCATACCTGCAAAGAGAAAATTTTATATGATTTTTTTTCTATAAGGGGTTTTCAAATATATAATTTTGTATTTTCCTATTACTTTTAGAACCATGGATATGGGTTAAACATAATATTAAATCCACACTGTTGAAGCCATCAATATTGTTGGAGAAAGAGAGTCGCTAGTTCATCCAAGTAGTCCAGAACTAAAATAACCACACAGAAACTATATTAATTACAAAACTGCTTGACCCATTAGCTCTAGCTTCTTATTGGCTAACTCTTATATTAATTTAACCCATTTTCTAATAATCTGTGCATCACCACAATGTCGTAGCCTACCAGCAAAGTTTCAGCACATCAGTCTCCAGCAGCTCCATGGCTTCTCCCTGACTCATCTCTTCTTCCTCCCAGAGTATAGGCTAGCTTCCCCAGTCTAGTTCTGTTCTTCATAGGCTCAAATCACTTCTTTATTCACTAATAAATAAAAGCAACATATAGACAGAAGGACTTCCCAAACCATCCCCTTTTCTGTTTAAACAAAAAGGAATGCTTTAACTTTAACATGGTAAAATTACATATAATAAAAAACAGTTATCAAGCAATAGTTACAGTTACAATATTTATATATACTTTTTCTTTTATCATAACTAAGGAAAACTATAACTATAAATTCTTCCACTCCATCAATGTCTCCAGAAGAATATGATATTACCTAAGTAAAGAGGAAATGCATTGTAAAAAACTTCCAAAACTCTAGAATTGACAAAGACATCTCACTGCCTGGAGAGTTACCCAAAGTTTTTCTGTACCATTGGGGCATCCATCTTCAACCTACAGTCTCTTAGTATCCAGCAGACTTTTCCATGAAGCAGGAAATTTCAAAGACATTTCCACCTATACTGGCAGTTTGTCAGTCACTTTTTCTGTGTCCTACAGAATGTCTAGCAGACTCTTTCATGAAACAGGAATCCTGAAGGATCATCTCACCTTTAGGCAAGTTTAGAAGTAACTTCTCTATGGGTTCTGCAAGTCCAGTCTAGCAGTTCAGGCAAGAGCAGTTTATTGCCCAAATGTCTGGCCAACTATATAAGAAGCCTCTTCAATGCCCATCTTTCTCTTGGAGTAACTGGTGCTGCCAGGAGCAGACATGTCTCACTGTCATTAAAAGTCTTAATTTCCATGCTTTCTTCATCCATTCTTCCATTGAAGGGCATCTAGGTTGTTTCCAGGTTCTGGCTATTACAAATAATACTGCTATGAACATAGTTGAACAAATGCTTTGTCATATGATAGAGCATCTCTTGGGTATATTCCCAGGAGTGGTAATGCTGGGTCCAGGGGTAGGTTGATCCGGAATTTCATGAGAAACCGAAACACTGACTTCCACAGTGGTTGCACAAGATTGCATTCCCACCAGCAATGGATGAGGGTACCCCTTCCTCCACAGCCTCTCCAGCAAAGGTTATCCTTGGTGTTATTGACTTTAGCCATTCTGACGGGTGTAAGATGATATCTCAAAGTTGTTTTGATTTGCATTTCCCTGATTGCTAAGGAAGTTGAGCACGACCTTAGGTGTCTTTTGGCCATTTGAACTTCTGTTGAGAATTCTCTGTTCATTTCAGTGCCCCATTTTTTAATTGGGTTAATTAGCATTTTAAAGTCTAGTTTCTTGAGTTCGCTATATATTTTGGAGATCAGACCTTTGTCTGTTGCGGGGTTGGTGAAGATCTTCTCCCAGTCAGTAGGTTGCCTTTGTGTCTTAGTGACAGTGTCCTTTGCTTTACAGAAGCTTCTCAGTTTAAGTAGGTCCCATTTATTCAATGTTGCCCTTAATGTCTGTACTTCTGGGGTTATACATAGGAAGCGATCTCCTGTGCCCATCTGTTGTAGGGTATTTCCCACTTTCTCTTCTATCAGGTTCAGTGTGTTAGGGCTGAAATTGAGGTCTTTAATCCATTTGGACTTGAGTTTTGTGCACAGTGATAGATATGGGTCTATTTTTATTCTTCTACAGGTTGACATCCAGTTGTGCCAGCACCATTTGTTGAAGATGCTTTCTTTCTTCCATTGTATACTTTTAGCTCCTTTATCGAAAATGAGGTGTTCATAGGTTTGTGGGATAAAATCCGGGTCTTCTATACGATTCCATTGGTCGACTTCTCTGTTTTTATGCCAGTACCACACTGTTTTCATTACTGTAGCTCTGTAATAGAGTTTGAAGTCAGGGATGGTATTGCCTCCAGAAGATCCTTTATTGTATAGGATTGTTTTGGCTATCCTGGGTTTTTTGTTTTTCCATATAAAGTTGATTATTGTCCTCTCAAGATCTGTGAAGAATTTTGATGGGATCTTTGTGGGGATTGCATTGAATCTATAGATTGCCTTTGGTAGAATTGCCATTTTTACTATGTTGATCCTCCCAATCCAAGAGCAAGGGAGGTCCATCAATTTTTTGGTATCCTCTTCAATTTCTTCCTTCAATGTCTTAAAGTTCTTGTCAAATAGAACTTTCACTTCCTTGGTTAGATTTACCCCAAGATATTTTATGCTGTTTGTGGCTATCTTAAATGGTGAAGCTTCTCTGATTTCCCTCTCTGCTTCCATATCCTTTGTGTCTAAGAGGGCGACTGATTTTTTGGAGTTGATCTTGTATCCTGCCACATTACTAAAGCTGTTTATCAGCTGTATAAGTTCTTTGGTGGAGTTTTGGGGGTCGCTTATGTACATGATCATATCATCTGCAAATAACAAAAGTTTAACTTCTGCCTTTCCAATTTGAATCCCCTTGATCCCCTTATGTTGTCTTATTGCTATTGCTAGAACTTCAAGTACTATATTGAAGAGGTATGGCGAGAGTGGACAGCCTTGTCGTGTTCCTGAGTTAAGTGGGATGGATTTGAGTTTCTCTCCATTTAATTTGATGTTAGCTGTTGGCTTACTGTATATAGCATTTATTATATTTAGGTATGTTCCTTTTATCCCTAATCTCTCCAAGACTTTTAACATAAGAAAGTATGGAATATATACACATTAGAGTACTACGCTGCGGTAATAAACAATGACTTCTCGAATTTTGCATGCAAATGGATGGAAATAGAAAACACTATCCTGAGTGAGGTGTCCCAGACCCAAAAAGATGAACATGGGATGTACTTGCTCATAATTGTTTTCTAGCCATAAATAAGGATCACAGAGTCTACAATAGGTGAACCTAAAGAAGCTAAGTAAGAAGGTGAACCCAAGGAAAAACATATAGTTATCTTCTTGGCTAAGGGAAGTAGACCAAATTGCCGGGGAGAAAATTGGGATCTTGGGGGTGGGATGGGATGGGGGTAAGGAGAGATGGGGAGAGAAAAGGTAGAAGGGAAGGAGGGGGGACTTGGGGAAACAGGAGGATTGGGATAAAGGAAGGGTGGATAGGGGAGGACAGAACCACGATTCTTAGTTAAGGGAGCCACTTTAGGGTGGGCAAGAGACTTGACCCTAGAGGGGCTGCCAAGTGCCCAAGATGAGGTTCCCAGTTAGTTCCTTGGGCAGCTGAGTATAGGGAACCTGAAATGACCCTATCCTAGAGCAATACTGACGAATATCTTGCATATCATCATATAACCTTCATCTGATGATGGATAGAGATAGAGACAGAGACCCATACTGGAGCACTGGACTGAGCTCCTAAGGTCCCATTGAGGAGCAGAAGGAGGGAGAACATGAGCAAAGAAGTCGGGATCACGAGGGTTGCACCCACCCACTGAGACAGTGGAGCTGAACTACTGGGAGCTCACCAAGGCCAGCTGGACTGTGACCGAAAATGCATGGGATAAAACCGGACTCTCTGAACATGGCGAACATTGAGGGCTGATGAGACGCCAAGGACAATGGCACGGGGTTTTGATGCTTCTTAATGTGCTGGCTTTGTGGGAGCCTAGGCAGTTTGGATGTTCACCTTCCTAGATATGGACGGAGGGGGGAGGACCTAGGACTTACCACAGGGCAGGGAACCCAGACTACTCTGTGGACTGGAGAGGAAGTGGGAGAGGAATGGAGGGAGGGGGAGAAGGGTAGGAGGAGGGGGAGAAGGGTGGGAGGAGGGGGAGGGAAATGGGAGGCTGGGAGGAGGTGGAAACTTGTTTTTTGTTTATGTTTTTTTTTCTCCTTTTCTCAATAAAAAACTTTTTTTCAACTTTTAATATTTTTTTTAAATTTCCTGCTTCCTTTGTTCAATGAATGATGATTTAAATATATCCTTCATAAAGAGCATGAAAAGATGGAATTAAAAGAGTAATTACTGTGGGACAACTTGTATCTATTCTAATGAGAAGAACTGAATACAGTATAAAAGTACTTGTGCCAGGTCTCTACTCTGTATTTAGAAAAGTCCTATTCATCTTTTAGTGTTTAACTCAAACTGTCATGTCAGTTTTGTTGTGAAGACCCATTGGATGTAATTGGCTACCCTGAACTTTTTTTCTGCAAACATTTCCTACTTCTTATATTATATAATAGAGCAAAGATAATTTTTTTTTCCTAGTTAACTAGTGTCTACCTAAGAAAGTGCTTGAAATTAGGGGAAATTGCTAGATCAGTTAAATTTGTGAACAATAAAATCTGCCCTTGCTTCTGAAAAAAATTTGTTTGTACTTGGATTTTGGATAAGAGGAGACACATGAAAAACCTGGAATATTCAGTGTAAGAAAATGAAAAGAGTTACAAATATTCTAGAGGAATGTCAAAGTGATAGGGTAAAACTTCTTATAATTGAAAGGAAAAACTGCGATAAGGAATAGGAAGAAAGGCATGGAAGGGGCTTATTTAATCAGTACAAAATACCTTAAAAACAAGAGTGTCTATGGAAGGGAGGTTTAGTCTATGAACTTAGAACATTTGAATAAGAGTAGCTCTTAAATAATGTTCCTTGCTGTTCTGTAATTTCTAGTATGTCGCCTATAAATTTTCATATTCTAAAATTCTATACCTTGAGATAAAGTTTATTGTAAATCAAGGGGAGGATATTGGGTTTCCTCTTGACAAATAATATATGACACTAAATTAAACTTCAGGTTTAAATAAAAATGGAGATTAAATATAAGATTATTTCATCCTGCCACAAGGATAAAATAATTCAGTGCAAGTGAAAGCAAAGGAAAGGAGGAGCTGCATGAGATCTCTGAGATGCTGAATATGGAATGGTACCTTGATTTTCCTCTGTGGGACTGTAGGTTTTACAAAAATGAATATTCTAGAAAAACGTAGCTTCAAAGAACCAAGGAATTCAACAGAAATCACCATTATAACTAATTGAATCTTTTATATATTACTTTCTAAACCTAGGTTTCATAATAGAACAGAGTCTTACCTGTCCACATCTGTCACAGGATTTATACATGCTCAGGGCATGAATGCATTTGAGAAAGACAAGAATTCCAACATTTAACATATGTTTGCTATTCTTTGGATTTGTTTAAAATATTTTTCCCCACATAATATGTCCTGATTATGGTTTCCCTTCCCTCTACTTATTCCAGTTTCTTCCCACTTGCTCTCCCATCAGGACATACCCTCTTTCTGTCTCTCATTAGAAAACAGACTTTTAAGGGGTAATAATAAAATCAAACAACAGGTAGCACATAAGAATTGGACAAAACAACTAAAGGATAACAGACTGAGAGAAGGCACAGAATTAGGAAACTTCTTGTTCACACACTCAGGAATCTTATAAAAGTACTAAGCTGGAAGCAATAATATATGTACGGAGGACCTGGTACAGAACTGAGTAGGTTCTGTACTTGCTGATATAGTCAATGTCAGTTCAAATGAACTTGGCTGATGTGGGAGTCCACTCTGTGTACCGTGGTTACCATTAATGCATAAAGAAACTGCTTTGGACATATAGCAAGGCAGAACTTAGGTAGGCATGGAAAGCTAGGCTGAATGCTGGGAGCAGAAAGGGCAGAGTCATAGAGAAGCCATGGAGACACTGCCAGAGTGAGACATGCCAAAACTTTGCTGGGAAGCCTCTGCTACCTGGTGATACACAGATTAATGGTGATGGGTTAAATTAAATGCAATAGTTAGTCAATAAAAAATAGAGCTAATGGGCTAAGAAGTGATTTAGTTAATACAGTTTATGTGTGATAATTACAGGTTTAAGCTATAAAGGTGGCTGGGAAACAACAAGCAGCCTCCCACTACATTTGATGCACAACATGGTGAATTAAACCTATGTAAAACCTAAAAATGCTTGAAAGGATACTCTAGACACAGACAAACAAAGTTTAGCATCATTCTTTTCAACTGGCAGTATACTGTAGCTCCTTTACGTAGTAATAGGAGCAGCAGGGCTGCATCCCCAGCACCCCAGCCACCTGCTAGCTTATGCCCGAAATAACAACACACAAACTGTATTCATTTAAACACTGCTTGGCCCATTTATATCTAGCCTCTTCTAGGCTAATTATCACATATTAATTTGGCCCATTTCTAATCATCTGTGTTGCACTCCAAGGTGCGCTTACCAGGAAGATTCTAGCCCACTTCCATCCTGGGTCGGAGCTGAATCGCATCTGCCTGGGAGAAAAGAACATGGCGTCTCTCTGAGATATCTGCTCCTGAGAGGAGAGCTGTTGAGTCTGAGCTCACTTCCTCTTCCTCCCAGCATTCTGTTCTGTTTAGTCCACCCACTTATGTTTTAACCTATGAGGGCCAGCCAAGCAGTTTCTTTATATTTTTAACCAATGACCTTCCTCCATCATTTCCCCTTTTTCTGTTTAAACAAAAACAAAGGAAGGCTTTAACTTTAACATAGCAAAATTACATATAACAAAACAGTTATCAAGTAAAAATTACAATACTTATATCTATTTTATCTTTATCTTAACTAAGGAAAACTATAACTAACTATTCTTAACTCCATCAAAGACTCCAGAAAGATACAATATTACCTAAGCAAACAAGAAAAAGGCAACTTTTAAAACTCTAGAAATGACAGAGACATCTCGCTGCCTGGACAGTCACCCAAAGTTCCTCTGTACCATTGGGGCATCCATCTTGAGCCTACAGGCCCATAGTTTCCAGCAGACATTTCCACAAAGCAGGAAATTTCAAAGGCAGTCACTATCTGCTTGTCCTGAAGAATGTCTTGCAGACTCTTTCATGAATCAGGAACCCCGAAAGAACATCTCACCTTTAGGCAAGTTCAGTAGTCCTCTCTCTGCAGGTTCTCTGTGTCCAGTTTATGCAATAGTCCAGGCAAGAGCAGTTTTCTTGCCCAAATGCCTATCAAACTCCATAAGGATCCTCTTCGATGCCAATCTTCTTTTTGAAGTAGATTGGTGTTGCCAGGTGCAGAGTGTCTCATTGTCATGAAAAGTCCTATGTTATTAAAACATTTAAAATGCCATATTCTATAATCTTTGAAAGATATGAAGAATGCCTATCTAAGATATATCTATGCACATCTAGAAAATCTTAACTAACATGACTACAAACTTGACTTTTATGATTATCTATTAACAAGCTATATATATATATATATATATATATATATATATTACATTCTAAGTGAACTACACAATCACAATATCTTAATCAATAGCAGAAATATGCATATACATATAACAAAATTGACTTCAAATCTCTATCAATAAAGCAAAATCTATACTAATGCAAATTATTCATACCTATATCATATCCCCCTTTAAATGAAAAAGAACGTTTGTAAACCATATTTGGGAATATGTGTGCAGTTTTTTCTCTCCAAACTGCTTCCTGCTGAATGGGGGCATCGTTAACTAGGTCTTTCATGGTATAACCTGTGTGCTAGTTTCATCTCAGTTGGCAGTTGAGCGAAGCAATTTTCTGGAGATGTTCACAGCAACCCTTCAGGAGGACGTGGTCCATCATACCATATCGGAATAGAAGAAACGAACAGGGTCTCATCCTCTGTGAAAACAAAATAAGAAGCCCCTTTCCAAAGCATCATGTCCTTAGATCCTAATTTCAAATTCAAGGCATTTTCAAAGTATCTATGTTGGATTAGTTCAGCAGCATTTATAAACAAATATCTTTTGTCATCTGTTGCTTCTTCCTCATCATTCAAACAGTTCAAAGAGATCATAATAGCATACAGTATCAAAATTCTCTGTGTATTTTTCATTTTTGTACAGCTTTGTTTTAACCTCTATTTCATTTATTTTCACTTTTAACTTTTTGCTTTTTGAGACAGGTTCTCTGTATCTTTGACCTAGAATAACTCTGTAGACCAGGCTGTCCTTGAACTCTCAGAGATCCGCCTGTCTCTGCCTTCCAGGCATTGGAATTAAAGGTGTACACTACTACACCTTGAACTCACAGATATCTGTTTGTCTCTGCCTTCTAGGCACTGGGATTAAAGGTGTGTGGTACCACACCTTGAAGTCACAGAGGTCAATCTCCCTCTGCCTCCCAAGTGTTGGGATTAAGGGTGTGTACTACCACACCCAACTACTCTCTTTCTTCCTCATTTTTGTTTTTTACTTTAAGAACTTTAATTTTAGTCTGCATATATTTTTAACACACTTCAAACCATTTAAAAATTTTCTTTGTCTTTGAATCTCTCTTTACTGTATATCTCTCTTTTTCTGACCACACGAGCCTTTAATTTACCAAGCAATATCAGTAGGACTAAAGCTGTGGCCTTTCCAGCTAGATCTAGTCCATTCCTTCGCTTTCTGCCATTCCAACCTTGTGGCTGAGGTTCTGGCCAGAGCCGCATTCAGTGCCACAAGTCTACAGTGTTTCAAGGTCCTTGCCATCACACAAGCTACAACAGACAACACTCAGTCTTCTCTCTGTAGTCGGCCCTCCTGCCTCACACAGTCAGAGTTTACCCTGGCAGGATGACCCAGAAAGCCAGCATTTTTTGGCGCAGGTTTTTCCTGCTACAGCTGAAAACCAAAAAGCATGCGTTCAGATTTTCGTCAACACCATTTAAATGTTTCGTGGCAGGACCTCTTAATGAGCTGCAGGATTTTGCAGATAAAGCTGAGTCAGGAAGCCTCTCTTAGATGAGAGTGCTTGCTTGCCTCTAGAAAGCAGAGTAGACCCGAGAGAGTGGTGCTACCAGGAAACCATGCACAAAGCTGTCATTTTGTTCTAAAATTACTTCCCAAGCTGTCTCAGGTTTTATGTAAAAGCAGTTGTCCATGTGGGTGCCATTTGTAGTAATAGGCGGGGCTGCATCACCAGCACCCCAGCCGCCTGCTAGCTTATGCCCGAAATAACAACACACAAACTGTATTCATTTAAACACTGCTTGGCCCATTTATATCTAGCCTCTTCTAGGCTAATTATCACATATTAATTTAGCCCATTTCTAATCATCTGTGTTGCACTCCAAGGTGCGCTTACCAGGAAGATTCTAGCCCACTTCCATCCTGTGTCGGAGATGAATCGCGTCTGCCTGGGAGAGCGGAGCATGGCGTCTCTCTGAGATGTCTGCTCCTGAGAGGAGAGCTGTCGAGTCTGAGCTCACTTCCTCTTCCTCCCAGCATTCTGTTCTGTTTAGTCCACCCACTTATGTTTTAACCTATGAGGGCCAGCCAAGCAGTTTCTTTATATTTTTAACCAATGACCTTCCTCCATCACCTTTAAGTCAGATTTTCCTGATCCACTGTTAGGATTTAAAAAAAAAAAGGCACACCCTTTTCTAAAAGGCAGTTTCCTGGGCCATGCTGCTAGGAGCATTTGAATTGCATTTGTGGGCCTGGGTGTTTGTGTGCCCAGTCGGGGTTGGGAGGAATGAGCTGAGACAAGGTCAGCACCCCTACCTGGGCAGGTAGTATGATCAGGAGAGCATGGCAGATTCCTGCAACTATGCATAGAACTATTTCTAGGTCACACAGTATACTGCAGGGCATATTTAGCTACTTCTCAGATATTAAGGGCTTATGTGCTACACACTCAGAGTTAAAGTGCTAAGTGTGGCTCCTACCTGGCGGCCTCAGAGCTGGCAGTAATGGTACCTCCACCATTTTGAAAGTGGTGAAAGGCTGAGGGAGAATCCAGAGCAGCTCCCACCAAGCTACTTACCATTTTAAAAGCTCTTCAAGACAATAAATAATAACAGATAGCTCAATAAGAACATATTCAGACATAAAAAAAGAACTCTAAATGGGTCATAGTGTTGGATAAATGTACATAGGCTTGGAAGATAGAAAAGTATATAGAGTCATAAAATAAATGTATGTATTAAAAAAAGTTAGTCTTTAAGGAGACAGTAAAAGGAGTAAAGAAAAATAAGCTACATAAAAATGGAAAATTCAAGCCGGGCGGTGGTGGCGCACGCCTTAAAACCCAGCACTCGGGAGGCAGAGGCAGGCAGATCTCTGTGAGTTTGAGACCAGCCTGGTCTACAAGAGCTAGTTCCAGGACAGGCTCCAAAGCTACAGAGAAACCCTGTCTCAAAAAAACCAAAAAAAAAATGGAAAATTCAGCCAGGTGGTGGTGGCACATGCCTTTAATCCTAGCACTCAGGAGGCAGAGGCAGGTGGATCTCTGAAAGTTTGAGGCCAGCCTGCTCTACAAGAGCTAGTTCTGGGACAGGCACCAAAGCTAGAGAGAAACCCTGTCTCAAAATAGAAAAAAAAAAAAAGGAAAATTCACAGAGAATCTGAATTATGTATATTATTGTGCTATCTTTGAATTTTTGACTGTGAATGAGCTAATTATGTACAGACATTTCATTATATGTGCTGCTAAGCTCAACTAGCATTCATTTTATAAAGCTATCATGACTTTTAAATTTAGGTTTAAGAATATGTTGTTTTGGAAAAAAGGTTATTTGATGTGGAAGGGTCTTCTTTTTTGTGATGATTTCATTGGTTAAAAAGGAACTGCCTTGGCCCATTTGATAGGCCAACCCTTAGGTGGGTGGAGTAGACAGAACAGAATTCTGGGAAGAAGGGAAGTGAGAGCTCAGATGCCATGCCTCTCCTCTCCAGGTCAGATGCAATGAAGCTCCAGCCCAAGACAGACATACACTAGAATCTTCCTGGTAAGCCACTACCTAGTGGTGCTACACAGATTATTAGAAATGGGTTAGTCAAGATATGAGAGTTAGTCAAGAAAAGGCTAAAAATAATGGGCCAGAGAGTGTTTAAAAGAATACAATGTGTGTGTGTTGTTATTTCGGGTGTAAAGCTAGCCGTGTGAAAGCTGGGCAGGACAAAAAGCAGGCCTGCTTGGCTTCTTCTACAAATGGCTACCCAACGTGGATAACTGCATCCACAGAAAGCCTGAGAACGCTTGGAAAAGAATAGAGTAAAGCATGTTTTCTAGATAGCAGCAATTTCTCGGGTCTATTCACCTTGCTAGATGTAAGCAAGCACTCTCATCTAAGAGAGGCTTTCTGACTCAGCTTTAGCTGCAAAACCCTGCAGCTCTTTTAAGAGGTCCTGCTACAATATACTTAAATGGTGTTGATAAAAGCTGACTGCAAGCTTGTCTGTTTCCAGCCATAGCAGGAAAAAATATTTGTGCTGTTTTATGATGTGGGAATGACCTATATCAATCTGTTGATTTCATTGGTTAAGCAATAAAGAAACTACTAGGCCCATTTGATAGGCCTACCCTTAGGTGGGTGGAGTAAACAGAACAGAAGGCTGGGAGAAAGAAGCTGAGTCAGTGAGTCACCATGATTCTCCCACTCCAAACAGATGCAGGTTAAGATCATTCCTGGTAAGCCAGCTCGTGGGCTACACAAATTATAAGAAATGGGCTAGTCCAGGTGCGAGAGTTAGCCGAGAAAAGACTAGATATAATGGGCCAAGCGGCGTTTAAAAGAATACAGTTTCCGTGTAATTATTTCAGGGCATAACCTAGAGCTAGCCATGTGGGCGGCCAGGTGCCGGGGATGCAGCCCCGCCACTCCTAATTCAACAGAGTGGCACCCAATGTGTTAATGAACTCCACGTAAAACCTGAGAGAGCTTAATTTTAATCAGAGATGAAAACAGAGTTTAACACAGCTTTTGGCTGTTTGTTGGTGGCCTGCTGTAGAGAGATTTCCTGATTCAGCAACAGCAGCAGAAAAAACGCTGCATCATTTTAAAGCGCGGCTTCTTGGGGGCTATGCTGCCAGTGTAAACTCTGGCTTTAAAGCATTTCAATGGCTTTTATGGGACTGGATGTATCTGTCCCCCCTTGGGATCGGAAGGAGACTGTTCTAAGATCCTGCCAATGACTCAGCGCTCCCCACCTGCACCTGGGCAGACAGCAGAATCAGGCTTAGGCAGGCGGAAGAGCATGGCGGAAGAGACGTGTTTTCAGACTGTGCACTGCTCTGCATGTCAGATTTGGTTGTAACTTGGATAAAAAGAGTTTCTTTGCTGCACGCTCAGTCTCAAAATTAAACTGCTGAGTGTGGCTCCAATGTGGACTTGCTGTGTGCCAGGAACTGTGCTCAGCTCAGGGGCACCAAATGGATCTGAGGCAGGAGCAGCTGCTCCCCGCTGAACTGTGCTGACCTCAGGCAGGAACTGCCATAATTACCATAATAACAGCGCATTTAAGGGTTAGACTTGGCAGTAAACAGGCAATACCATATTACCCCTACATGGTGCAACTGAAGTTTTTAAAAACTGCTTAACATTTTAAGAAATGCTCCTGGATAGTAAAAAATGTTACAAATTCACAATAAAACAGATTCAGACATAAAAGACCACACTGTTGGATGAATGTACGTAGGCTTTAAAGAGAAAAGAAAAAGAATATAAAGAATAAAGTTAATGTCTTAAAAAAAAAAGGTAAAATCTTTAAAGGGACAGAGTACAGATAGTTAGGAGATTAAAACAATAAATAAAAATAAGCCATGTAAAAATAAAAAAAATCACAGAGAGTCTGGATTATGTACATTGTGTTTTCTTTAAAATTTTTGACTGTGAAGGAGCTAAGTACAGAGAGACGTTTCATTACATGGTCTGCCAAGCTAAACCAAAATGGATATAAGAGTATTACGATTTCAAAATTTGGGTCTAAGGATATGATGCTTTGGAGAGGGTCTTCTTTTGTTTTCACAGAGGACCAGACCCTGTGGATTACATCTATCCCGATATGGTATGATAGACTACGACCTCCCGAAAAATTCCTGTGAACACCCTCAAAAAAGTACTTCACTCAACTGCCAACTGAGATAAACCTGGCACACAGGTTACACCTTAAATGATCTGATTAAGAGCGCCCCCATTCAACAGGAAGCAGTTTGGAGAGAAAAAACTGCACCCATGTTCCCAAACATTGTTTATAAATGTTCTTTTACATTTAAAGGGGGATATGATATAGATATGAATAATTTACATTGGTATGGATTTTAAGGTCAATTTTGTTATATGTATTTCTCTTCTTGAATAAGGTGTTGTGATTGTGTAGTTCATTTTTAAAATGTAATGTATAATTAGAAAATATAGGTTGTTGATGGATAATCATAAATAATAGTCAAGTTTGTAGTCATGTTACTTAGATTTTCTAGATATATAGAGATATATTTCAAATAGGCATTCTTCATCTCTCTCAAAGGCCGCAGAATATGGCATTTAAAATATTTTAATAGCTTAGGTCTTTTCATGACAATGAGACAAATCTGCTCCTGGCGGCACCAATCTACTTCAAGAAGAAGATGGGCATCAAAGAGGATCGTTATGGAGTTTGATAGCCATTTGGGCAAGAAACTGCTCTTGCCTGGACTGTTGCATAAACTGGACAAACAGAACCCGCAGAGAGAGGACTGCTGAACTTGCCAAAAGGTGAGATGGTCTTTCGAGGTTTCTGATTCATGAGAGAGTCTGCAAGACATTCTGCAGTACACAGCAGATAGTGACTGAACTGCCTTTGAAATTTCCTGCTTCATGGAAATGTCTGCTGGAAACTATGGGCCTGTAGGCTGACGATGGATGCCCCAACAATACAGAGGAACTTTGGATGTCTGTCCTGGCAGCAAGATGTCTGTGTCATTTCTAGAATTTTGGAAGTTGCTTATTTCTTGTTTGCTTAGGGAACATTATATCCTTCTGGAGTCTTTGAAGGAGTTGAAGAACACATAGATAGTTATAGTTGTTTTCCTTTGTTATGATAAAAGATAAAATAGATATAAATATTGTAACTGTAATTCTTACTTGATAACTGTTTTGTTATATGTAATTTTGCTATATTAAAATTATAGCCTTCCTTTTTTTTGTTTAACCAGAAAAAGGGGAAATGATGTGGAAGGGTCTTATTTTTTGTGATGATTTCATTAGTTAATAAAGAAACTGCCTTGACCCATTTGATAGACCAGCCCTTAGGTTTGTGGAGTAGACAGAACAGAATGCTGGGAAGAAGGGAAGTGAGAGCTCAGACGCCATGCCGCTCCTCTCCAGGTCAGATGCAATGAAGCTCCAGCCCAAGATGGACGTACACTAGAATCTTCCTGGTAAGCCACTACCTCGTGGTGCTACACAGATTATTAGAAATGGGTTGGTCAAGATATGAGAGTTAGCCAAGGAAAGGTGAGAAATAATGGGCCAGGCAGTGTTTAAAAGAATACAATTTGTGTGTTGTTATTTGGGGTGTAAAGCTAGCTGTGTGGGAGCTGGGCAGGATGAAAAGCAGGCCTGCATAACTCCTTCTACAGTTATTCTTTCGTTTCCACAGAGGATGAGATCCTATGGATTGCTCCAGACAATTGGAGTTTGATGGAATAAGATCCCCTGAAGGTCAATGTAAACACCTAAAAAATTACTATGCCCCAAAATTAGCAGAAATCAGAAGGGAGAAAACTCAGCCCATATTCCCAAATATTATTTATAAATGTTTGTTAACATTTAAAGGGATCTATGATAAATATGAGTAATTTGCCTTGGTTTGGATCTTGGTTTACTGATATAAATTTAAGGTCAGTTTTTGTAGAATGAGGGCCTGCTTGTTCATTTCAGCCACCAGGTTAGATTAGCCCCAAAATAATGACACAGAAACTGTATTAATTGATTCACTGCTTTTCCCATTAACACTAGGTTTTTACTGGCAAACTCATATCTTAATTTAATCAATTTTTTATTAATCTGTATAACACCACAAGGTTGTCACCTATCAGCAAAATTTCAGTGTGTCTACCTCTGGCAGTAGATCCATGGTATCTCCTGATTTCACCCTTCTTTCTATCAGCATTCAGTTTAGTTTTCCCCACCTCCCTAAGTTCTGCCCTATCAGTAGGTCCAAAGCAGTTTGTTTATTCATTAATGGTTATCACAGCACACAGAAGGGACTCCCACATCAAATTCTGTTATATGTATATCTGATCTTGGTTAAGGTATTGTGTTTGTGTAACTCATTTAAAAATGTAATGTATAATTACACTAAGTTAATAGATACTCATTTATAATATAGTCAAGCTTGTAGTCATGTTAGTTAGATTTTCAAGTTGTATAGCGATATATTTCAGTTAGATAGGTATTCTTTAAATCTTTCAGAGACACTCAGAATATGTTATTTAAAATGTTTTAAGAACTTCGCTCTTTTCATGACAATGAGACACATCTTCTCCTGAAAGCACAAGCTATTTCAAGAGGAAGATGGGCATCAAAGAGGCTCCTTATGGACTTGGTTAGCCATTTTGGCAAGAAATTGCTCTTGTGTGGACTGCTTTATAAACGGGACATGCAGGACCCACAGAGTAATGACTGCTGAATTTGCCTAAAAGTGAGATGGTCCTTTGGGGTTCCTGCTACATGAAAGAGTCTGCCACATGTTCTGCAGGACAAAAAAGAAAGTAACTGACAAACTGCCAATATACATGGAACTGTCTTTGAAATTTCCTACTTTATGCAAAATTCTGCTGGACTATATGCCAGTAGGCTCAAAATGGATTCTCCAATGGTACAGAAAAAACTTTGGGTGACTATCCAGGCAGCAGGATGTCTCTGTCAATTCTAGTGTTTTGGAAGTTGCTTACAATTTACTTCCTGTTTAATTAGGTAACATTATCCTTCTGTAGTCTTTGATGAAGTTGAAAAAAAATTATAGTTATAATTATAGTTTTCCTTAATTATGATAAAAGTTAAAGTAGATATAATATTGTAACTGTAATTCTTGTTTGATACCTGTTTTGTTATATGTAATTTTACTATGTTCAAGTTAAAATTTTCTTTTTTATTTAAGCAGAAAAAGGGAAGTGATGTGTGAATTTCCTCTGTGTGCTGTGATTACCATTAATGAATAAGACTTCTTTGGACCTATAGCAAGACAGAACTTAGGCAGGCATGGAAAGCTACGCTGAATGCTAGGAGAAAGAAGAACAGAGTCAGAGAGCAGCCATGGAGCTTCTGCCTGAATCAGACATGCTGAAACTTTACCTGTATGCCATAACCACATGGCGATATACAGATTACTAGAAATGGGTTAAATAAATATAGAGCTAGCCAATGAGAGCCTAGAAGTAATGGGCCAAGTAGTGATTTAATTAATACAATTTCTGTGTGAATTTTGGGTCTTAGCTAGCCAAGTGGCCGGGAACCAACAAGTAACCTCCTACTACACTTGGCTAAGCTGATTCAGAAGGCCATATTTTTCTGGTGTTCTCCATTCCATTTGGCTCTTACAATTTTTCTGCCTCCTCTACTGCACATTTCTCTGAGCTCTGAGGTGATGGGTTCTTTTGGAGACATCACATTTAGGGCTGATACTTCTTATTCTGAATAAAACTTGAATGATTTAACCAGAATAAGTACACCTGTGGTTTCCTAATATATTTGAGTATGTGGAGATCACAAAATCTTAAAACAGTTTCTGAGTAGGACTCCAGGGTTGGGTGAAGTTGTCCTGAATACAACGAGGTGCCAATTTTTTTGTTTGTTTTATTTTTGTTGTTTCTTTATCTTAATCATTTACAAGTAGATGTGCAGGTGTGTGTTTCTTATTTTATCATCTGGATATGGATTCTTTTGGTTTTTTGAGATAGGGTTTCATTATTAAATATCCATAGCTATTCCAGAACAAACTCTTGTAAACCAGACTGGCCTTGAACTCGAAAAGATCCACCTGCTTCTGCCTCTCAAGTGCTGGGATTAAAGTCATGTGCCACCATTACCCAGCAGGATTCTATATTTTAAAGGTAGTTTTATTTATTATTTCCAATTTTTTACTATCCTTTGACTCCCTTTACCGTTTCTTAGACTCGATAGCTATTTCATGAATTCATTGAAAATTCTATAATTTTCCAACCAAAATGTTTTATTGATGTGATTTTCTGTCTAAGCCTACATATGAATTGATTTCACTTAATTCATTGGTAGGTTTTAGAATGAGAGAAGTTGCTCACATTAGTCTGTTTTCTCCATAGCAGAATGTGTATACTTGTCATGGAATATCATTGTATATAAGACTTATAGGAAGTACTGGGATGCTGTGCTTCTACTTAAAATATTTAAGGTATGGTGTTACTATTTTTATGATAAACCAATTATTGCATTTGTGTGAATAAATGATATGATAAACTTGTAACTGAAAAGGTAATATAAAGAAAGTACCCTAAAGCAAATTATGCCTATGTCAAAACATTTGAAACTCTCTTTAGGGGGATAAAATAGTAAAGTAGATAAAATGAAAACATAAGAAGTGAACATAAAAAGTGAAGGATGTCCAGATACAGTAAATAGTATCAATGAATGAGGTAGTCAGCAATGAAGGAAAGAATGTTTTTCTAGAGAGCTACACATTTATTGTGGTAGTAGCTGTGATCTTGAAATATGTTTTTAAATGTATAACAGGTATACACAATAACTATGTTAAGGTAGTCAAGATTATAAAAGTAAGGGATACAAAAAAAATGGTTTTAATTATAAAAGTATGTACTAAAAAATTACAACACAGTCCTGTTATTTTGGCATTTTTCTTCTTATATCACGGTATCTATTTGGGCATCATTTAGACAGAAACAATGAGATGAGTTAATTTTGCTTTTATTGATCAAAAATGTTGTAGAAGAATTTCACTTTTCCTTTGAAACAATACAATTAGTTTTGAACTAAAAGGTCTGAACTTTTATATGGACTCTCCAGTGTTCCAATTTTTGAATTATCACAGTGAACTTAGATCTCACACTTTCAAATAAAAAACAATATCTAATATGAATCTATAATGGGGATTATTCTTTCCTATAACAGGTCTCTCTATCACAGCTGTAAGTAATAAGTTACAGCTTTTAAAATTCATAGCACTTACAAACACCAGTGACATGTCACATATTTCAATACCAGCAGAGAAAGACATGGTACTTTAAAATTTATCAGCTAAATTCACTGGGGTAAGTAACAAAATCTTCTTCTTTGCACTATTTTAACTTGTGTGAATCTGAAGGAGCCTAATGTAAGACATTTAATATTGATTAACTGAATATCATCTTAATAAGCCTTGTCAGATAGAAAGCTCTCAATTTCATGAAAATCATTCAGCCATTACATATCAGAGGCTAATTACAAAAATTGACTTTTCAATTTGCTTTTCACTCTAATTACCCAAGTATTATACATTATTTGCTTGCAGGAATTTTTTTCTTACATAAAATGGTCCTCTTTTGTCATTAAGAGGAGGGAAGCAGACAAAGGAGTGGGCAGGATATGCAGTGACATGGCACTGAGGATTTGTTTCCACTTGGAGGGTTTGTGCATTTATTATTTTTATTCTGATACAAATAATTAGGGTGATAATAAGGTGAGAAATGTTATATACAATTTAGGATCACAAATATTTCTCAATTATGCCTAGAAATAATTTTGTGCCCTAAGATATGAACCTCCAAATCCAATTAGATTTCAGAAATAAGAAATTACTAATAAAAATGTAGGGAGAAAAGGTGCTTTTGCACTTTATTGCATCCAATCTGTCATTATCAGCAGTATTCATAAATAATGCAGAGATCTGATAAGGTATATATGCTTATAAGTAATTTTACATAAGAAAGCTTAGTCTTAGTGTCAATTACTTACATTTCCCATCTGAAAAGTCTTAGATTTAGGTTTCAAATAGAAATTGACTGTATCCAGGATGCCACGTACTTTCCACAGCATTTGACTCCCAAACAATTCCATATCCATTTCCTCCAACACTGATGCAAAAATCAGGAAGGTGTGAGGGATCTAACCAACTTCTCTGTGGAAATAACTTTTTCTTTTTTTTCTTTTTAAAAGAAACTAATGCCATCAAAAGGAAATACAAATACTTTGCATGAATAGTTCTTATTGCAAGCTGCCTTTGATTGGTCATTATTTTTCATCCACTTTCTTAAAATAAGAACATGAAATTATTATAGCTTAAAGTCTGTAGTTTACTATATTTAAGGTTCTATTATAAACAATTTTAAGATTTTTAAAACTGTGTTAATTATGACAGTGAATTTCATATTCAACAATTAAAGGTTGCTGCACTTTAAATATTCCATGCCAAAATTGCTTCAGTTTATAATCTGTAAACTTGTAAAATATACTGTCAGCAAACTTGCCCAAGGTGCACAGCTTCCTGGAATAGAAGAGCTTATCTTAAGAAACTGCCTACTTTTGTAAACTTTACTGCCTCTATTGTTTAAGTAGGACAGTGGGTCCTGGGAACAAATCACTAGTTTAATTCTGTAAAAACTGTTTTCTTGCTGGATATAATGGCATCTATAAGATGTGTATTGTAAAAGTTACACACTGCAGGATGTGAGCTGATTTGATGTTCAAAGCTGTAAGTTTGTAACTTTGTAATGTCTGCCTCTATAAGGCCAGGACAAATACAGATAAATGCTGCATCCTCATTGTACTCTTGGATATAGACTTGACTCCATGAGTATCTAGCACCAGTATTAAATAAAGCCATGATGAATCTTGGAGTGACACCAGACTTACAAAAAAATCAGTATTCCTGACATGTCTATCATGTCTCCTGGGATTGTATTTACATAATGTTGTGAGATACCATATGGCTGCCAGAAACTGAACCCATATCCTCCAGAGAGCAGTAAATGCCAACTACTGAGTTGTCTCTACAGTCTCCTAAATATTTAATTTTAATTATTACAGTAGTTAGCAATTTGTAATTGATATTTAGATTACCATTATTTAGAAATTATAAAACTGAAGCATAGGAAGATAAATCATATAATTTGTAAGGAAAGATCACATATACTGTGTTTGCTAGAACTCGAAAAAGAACCCCAAATTGTCTATAGAATCTGTGTTCTGAGCTTTTAGGTTGTGTAAATACACTAAATCATAAATTGAATAATTTGTCATGGAAATCTTGCCAGAGAATGCTCTTGCACTTATTAATGTCAACTTTATTGCTTTGTTTTTCTCCATTCTGTAAACTTTTAAATTATTTACAGATATGCTTGGGAAAAAGATGCTAATTTGCACCATGAATTTTTTTTAATATGGAGAACATTTAATTATTTTAAAGAATTTGTACCACTTGAGAAATTCACTCACATGTAAACTTTAAAATTCTTTAATATAAAAGTAGGCAAGAATCTTGGCAGTTCTGTTTCTTTATCCCTATCTTTCTATTACTTTATAGAGAAAAGAATTCTGTCTACATAGAGCAAAGTTAGTCTTTTAAAATTATGTAAAATAAAGTATGAATTTCAATGGCATTTAGGCAGTACTCCAGTCATAAATGCAGGCATAAATCCCATACTACTGTATACTGGATAGTCTATTCCCTATGTGAAACATGCACACACAAAAAGAGAGAGAGAGAGAGAAAGAGAGAGAGAGAGAGTGAGAGAGAGAGATGCAAACACACATACACACAAGTGCAGCACACCCATGAACACTCCAACAAGATCTCTTTAGTTTAAAAGTTGCTGGAAATAGTTCACTCTCTTTATTAGGATCAGATTGCAAAATTTATCAAAACATACATTTTTTTCCATCAGCAGTAAGGACCTCTGGTGACTTCAAGTCAAATCCCAATGTCTCTCTGATCACAATCTAAGAAAAGAGACATAAATAATTTTAATCAGTTTAGTACATCATGAAAATGTTTCCTGTGTAATAACTGCTAGAAAGCAAGGAAGGAAGCAAGAAGGGAGATTCAATGAGTGGAATAAAGATTTCCTCCCTCACAAAAACATTTTCTTCATGAGCTAATTAAACCATTTCCTAAATTGGATCTGTGACTCTAAAATCCATTCTCCATGCAAATACCAGAAACTTCTAGTGTATAACACATTACAATAAATTCCTCTCCACTGGAGCCACCAAATGCATTCTATTCAATCAAAAGTTTTGAAAATTTAAGAGATCATAGTGGCAGACGAGAACAATGATGGCAGAAATGACAACTGTTCCCTGGTCATTCTATTGTTCTTGCAAATATAAATGTGTACCCCACAGATAGTCCAAACATTACCATTGTCTCCACATATAGAGGGCCCAGTTCTGTAAGGAGAAGAGCCTGCTTATTCATCCTGGCTTCCCAGCTAGCTTAGCCCCAAAATAACCACACAGAAACTGTATTAATTAAAATGCTGCTTGGCCCATTAACTTCTTATTGGCTAATTCTTACATATTATTTTAACCCATTTCCATTAATCTGGGTATTGCCATGTGCCAGTGGCTTACCATTTAAATTTCATGTCTTACTATGTCAGGGGATCCATGGCATACCTGATTCTGCCCTTCTTTCTCCCAGGATTCAGTTTCATTTTCTCCACTTACATAAGTTCTGCCCTATCAACAGGCCAAGGCAGTTTCTTTATTCATTAACCAAGAAAAGCAACACATAGACAGAAAGACCTCCTATAACCCAGTTCAGTCCCATGGAGGATTCATAGCAGTAAGTCTAGAGTTCTTGAGTTCCCATGAGCTTGGTTCAGCTGTCTCTGTAGATTTCTCCCTCATAATCTTGACTGCCCTTGCCCATACATTTCTTCCTCCCTCTCTTAGATTAATTGCCAGAGTTTGTTCTGGTTCTTGGCTGTGGATCGCTGAATCTGGTTTTATCCAGTAACCGGATGGAGGTTCTATGATGTAAATTGGGTTATTCACTAATCTGATTTTAAAATGTGATTAATAAACCCTGAGTCAAATTAGTGCTGCTTATACCTACGTGACTATAGGGTCATCTATGACACCTTTTACCCAAGAGAGAATAATTATCCCTTTCTTAGCAGTTGTAAAGAGACAAAGTTTGTCCACTATAGTTTATACTCATGTGCCCTTCCCCTATCCATTTTGGAATTTTGAGTTGCTTAATAAATAATCCAAAGATAAGCACAGATGCCATAAATTGATAAATGCAATGTCACATCCAGAAGTCACCATTTCAGAGCAGTCCTCCTTATATGCCAGCTATTACCCCTTTTCTTTTTCCTCATCGATGATATTTCCTGAACTATGAATGGAGTCAGGGGAGAATGATATGGATGGCCCATCAATAATTCAGCACTCATACACAGTTATACTCCACACTTTGAGAAGCTATCAGTCTCTAAATTACCTGCTAATCACTGCAAAAGAAGTTTCTCTGAACAAAATTGATGGAAATACAAATCTGTGTGTATAAACAAAAAACACTTAGAAGGCAATTTGGCAGCATACTGATTTATCAAAATAAAGCTACATTAGCCTACCCGTTAGGGTCTATGTTTCCTCAGCTATGTTCCTTTGACTAGCTTTCAATACCAATCAGGAAATTCTGGCTATGGAGCAAGCCTCATATGTAAACAAAAATTGGATGATTATACTCATTACTGTTATGTCACTACTGGAACTTTGTGTATATCTGGGCTGTCAGATCATTCCTGTAGATTTCAGAGTCTAGTCTTAGTTAAAGACCAATGATGTATTTTCTTTACCTGCAGTCTTGTAGAATCAAATGTTCCTATTTTTATTTCACTGCTGACTTTCCTAACCTCATACCATATATACATAAATCTCCATTCTTATCCCATTATATTTAGTGGTAGTTCTTGATGATGTTTTATGTTATGGGGATTTATTGTGTTTGTTCCTCCCTTCATTTTCCACTTATTCTCATGATATTATTTGTATCAGCAAGATCCTTGTTGCTGCAATATCAACTCCAAATCTCCCTAGAGAAAAACCCCCTTTATTACATTTGAAGCTTCCTGATATTATGACACAAATCATTATGAATAAATAGGAGTAAATAAAGTTATTCTGTAAATAATTTCATGTAATCATTATTTCTTAACCTTGATACTTACACTAACTTGTGGAACAGAACCGGAAAGATAATATAGTGTCTTAATACTTCCCTATAGCCTTCTACTTCTATTTGAACTTAAATATCCAATGTTTTTATTTTCCATCTTCAACATATTTGTGGAATAGTTTACCATTAACACTTTTTCCATTCTCTTACATCTTGAATATTTATTTTTTTGTTTTAGTTACTAAGAAGCTCAAACAACATTGTATACCAATGAAACATAAAACTTAATATAAACCATAAACATTTTAATAGCTCATTCTTCCCCAAGTGTCTACCCACATTCAGCTGTACACAGTTCATTTTAGCTGGGCTCATTCTTACATCTGCAATCAACTTAATTTGAATTTAGGTACTGTCTGGTTTGAACATGAAATGTCCTCCATCACCTTATGTAGTTGAATACTTGGTCCCCAGATGTTGACAAGTCTATGAAGGTCTGTATACAGTATGTACAACCAACCTGAGTGAGATGCATGTTAGACAACAGCAAAAAGCTCCTTAAAATCACTTAAAACTGAATCCTTAGTTGCCATGCATGCTATTTCAAGATTTGGTGTTTGTCCTACTGGGGTTTGCGTGTTTTTTGGTCTAATAATTTATTGTTTAGCCTCCATTCATCCCTTTTAAAATGTGAATGGATATTCTATGCCATTGTATGTTAGAAATATATAATTTATCTTTGTTTTTTATTTTACATGGGGTCACAGCTAACAGATTTGCTTGAATTGCAGAAGAGATTTTAAAATAGTATTAAGACTGTTAAAGACTATGGTATCATTTAAAGTTTGACTAAATGCATTTTACATTGTGATAAAGCCAGGAACCTGAGAGAGATTAGGTGCAGAATATTATGATTTAAATGTGGAAAGCCCCCATGGTTTCTTGAATTTGAACACTTGGCTTTTACTTGGTGGCATTGTTTAGTATGTTTATGGCACATTTAATAGACAGAACTTTGATAGAAGAAGTATGTCACTGAAGGAAAGTATTGAGATTTTGTAGACAAATTCTACTTTCTATTTGCTTTCTTATTCTGAACTTCTGATCCAATATGTGAGACCAGCCTCATGATCTTGACACTATGCATTTTCTACCATTATGGATTATCTCCCTCCTGGGACTGTAAATCAAAGTAAACCCTTTATCTCCCTAATTTACCTTTGCCAGGTTGTTTTATCACAGCAAAAGAAACAAATTAATACAAGTAGGCATCTTGAGAATGATCTCAGACAAGTCTAGAGGAATTTAGTAATAATTATTTCATATGTTAGTAGAACTGTCTAGACTTTTGTATTAAAGGGAGATATACCAGACAAATAAATATAAAAATTTAAAACATTTTCTAAGACCCTATACAATAGTCAGGATTCTGTAAAGGTACATAACTGATATAATGAATATGAATGTAGTTGTGTGTACATTTGTGTGTGTGTGTGTGTGTGTGTGTGTGTGTGTGTGTGTACTGATGGGTGACTATAGATGGGTATGTGGAAGTAAGAAGACAACTTTCAGGAGTATATTATCTTTTTTGATCATATGGGTACTAGAGATCAAACTCAGGTAGTCAATTACCTTTATTCATTGAGATACCTCACAATTGTGTTTTCTAAGAATTGCTTTAGAAATAAGCATGGTAACTTCCAGAGGAAGTACAGCAATAAAAGGTGGTATGGCTGGAGATATGGATTAGTAATGAATATAGGTCATTGCTTCTTTGGGACAATGGTCTTATTTTGGTTTAATAGAACACTGATTGCCAAGTAGCCAGGCAGGAAGTATAGGCAGTGACAGGCCTCCTTAGCTTTATTCTCCAGGGAGAGGTGAGTGTGCTCTCCACCCATTCCACAGCCCCATGATGTAGGACAATCAGACATATTAGGGAGTCAAGTCAATGCAGGAACTCAGTTAATTACTGTGAGTGTCAGCTAATATAGGTTAAGTGACATCATGTGATGTGGGAGTACCTCTAGCCAATGAGATACAGTAAAGCCCTCCCTCTGACTGGAAGGGCATCTACCTAGATTTTGCTGTCTCTTCCTTACTCAGTAGCTTTGAATTAATCCTTCAAACTGAAGCCAGGCTTTTCTCTGTTCTACAAGCCTTGGGGTATGGGACCTGAGATAATTTTGACCCAACATCTCCCCTATTTTGTCTTATATCCCATCCTTTAACCCAGCCACCAAGCCAGAATAGCCCACCGGTGAGAGAGTATATGTAAGGGCCACCCCTATCTGGAGTTTCGGCCTGGATACCCTCAAATTGCAGTACATCCATGGGGTGAGATGTATCAAATCTATTATAATATACTCAAAGGACCATGAGTTGTACCTGTTGTATCTGTTTTTGGAATGCTTGTTTCAGTCTTTGGAGAACATATGGGCCAAAAAGACAGATCAATAAACAAATAGCTATCAGCTCAATTAGAGAAGAGATGAGTATGGTAATCCATACGTGACCAGTTAAACCAGTTCTCATAAGGGGTCCTTGACTTAAATGAATCAGTTTCCTTAACTCATCTAGTGTTCTTGTAACTGTCCTGAAATGGTCCGCATAGAAGCAACATTCTTCCCCATGGGCCCTGCAAATTCCTCCCTGTTTCATAAACAGCAAGTCCAAGCCTTTCTTATTTTGTAAGGTTAACCTTGCTAAGGAATCCAAAGACTTTTGTAAATAATGTAATATAGTTTCTGTCTTTCCTAAGGTAGCTGTCAATTGTGAGTGAATTATTCCCATTTTTTGTAAAATTACCAGGGATGTGGTGCCGAGAGCAGTCCCAGCCACCCCTAGCCCCATCAATATGATGATGGCCGGGCCATTAGGGGCTCTCTCTTATGCCTTTGCGCCAGGAATTCTTCTTGCATCTAGTAAAGCACATGAGGGGAAATTAATGCAAGCAGGCAAGTGTCATCATTCAGAATGATCAGGGGGTCAGACAGGCAGGGAGTAACCCCGATCTCTTGGCAGATCCAAAAATACCCCTGATCTTTGGGAACCTTCCATGAAACTATAGACCCATTAGCCCTATTACAAGTGAGATTAAGAAGAGGGTGTCTGAGCCGGGCGATGGTGGCACACGCCTTTAATCCCAGCACTCGGGAGGCAGAGGCAGGCGGATCTCTGTGAGTTCGAGACCAGCCTGGTCGACAAGAGCTAGTTCCAGGACAGGCTCCAAAGCTACAGAGAAACCCTGTCTCGAAAAACCAAAAAAAAAAAAAAAAAAAAAAAGAGGGTGTCTGGCATATGAGACACAACTTGCTTTTGACAATTGCCAAAGGAGGATAGTAAGTCCCAACATCTTCCCCATTTCAGGGTTTTCCCATTTACAAATATCAGCTTTATCTAGTATTCCATAAGAGCTGTTTACCCCAAAGGCTTCAAAGTAGGGGGATAGTGGCTGTAAGCAAAGCCAACAAGTCTCATGGGCTTCAGGGTGGGTAAGTTTTAAAGCCATAAATGCCATCTTAATGGTCTCCGTCAAATAAGGTGTGACTTCTATTTTCCCTATATCTGAAGGCAGCTTGGTAAAGAATGGTTTAGGAGTAGATGACGGGGAGGTTGAGGTATGTAAAATTGAAGTATATACAGGTGTGTTTCCCATGGGCATTAACTTGGAAACAGGCTCCAACATCTGAGGAGGGTCCTCAGGAAGTATCTCCATTCAAACAATGAGTATAAGACCATGATCATATCCCTTTTGTTATATCCCTAATCCCCACATCTTCCCAGATAATCAGAATATGTTCCTTTTACTGCCTGATCTGTAAACCTTAATAGCAGAGGGTTACATCTAAATCGAGTGCATCTTTTATATAGGTGGTATCTGGTAGATCCTGGAGATCATTATATCTCCATGTACTTTTTTTATCCAATGCCCAGTCCCACTCTGCTCACATCTCCAGGAAGAGATATAGTAATTAGGATCTCCCTACCCCCTGCAGTTTCTAACAGCTGATACAGTCTGGTTGCTTCCTGGGAATACATAAAAGGGTGTTTGAAGGAGAGCATGCTTCCTAAAGACATGAGAATACCCAAGCTCATCAGGATAAGATGTCTGTGAAACCATGAGAGCCTCAGCAACCAGTCTTCCTCCCATCTCTGGAAGCTGGTTTCCCACAGCTCAGCTACCATATGCCAAATTGCAGAGGTCAAACATCAGGTCAGTCCACCATGTCTGGGATGTTATCATCTGAGAAGTCTAGTTTAGGATCCCTGTAGTGGGAGACTGCTTGTTTGTTCCCAGCCACCTAGCAATCTTAGACCCAAAATAATCACACAGAAACTGTATTAATTAAATCACTGCTTGGCCCATTATCTCTAGGTTCTTATATTAATTTAACCTCTATATCGCCACATGGCTGTTGCTTACTGGCTAAAGTTCCCAGCATCTATCTCCAGTAGCTCCATGGATTCTCTCTGATTCTGCCTTCTTCCAACCAGCAATCCATTTAGTTTTTCCCACCTATTTCAGTTCACCTGTAGCTCTGCTAAAGAACCAAAACAGTTCCTTTATTCATTAACCAATAAAAGCAACACATAGACAGAATGACTTCCCACACCAGATCTCTCCATTCCCAATCCTTGACAAGATCCATGTCACCTGTTATGTTGGTGGAGGCTTGCTGCCTGGACCTTGGTCTCCATGAGAATTAACATGATTACCACTGGGAGGGTCATCTGAAATTAATAAACGGGTGACACTTTTGAGGGTCCGTTTCCTTTGGGCAATCCTGATATTTTTTCTTGTGTTTGAATTTAAGAGTTTTCCACCATAATCACTTTCTTTCTTTATTGGTCATCTTGGTCTTCTCCATTGTCCTGAGGGAATGGAGAAATTTTAAGTTATGAGCATGTAACCATATAGGCATTTCCTCTATGTTTGGGAAGACACATACATATCCTCAGCGCTGTGTCAACAGGGATCTGTGCCCTTCCATTAGTAAGTGAGAGGAATTTTCCACCTAACCATTAGGGAAGGCCTCATTGATAGGGATCCCCAATGTTTCTGGAATCTGTTTTGTTCATCTGATTTTTGAAAATTTAAAATATTGATGGTTAATAATGCTTTTTTTGCAGTTGTATATGGAGGGAGACTTCTCCCCCTTTTTGCTTTATAAGGACCTCCTTGAGATATTGGTGAAGTCTTTTGACAATTGATTGACCCTGAGGGTTGTCAGGGTTCCCGGTGGTATGGGATATATTCCATCTCTGGAAGAATTCTTTTAATGTTTTACTTATAAAACAGGGGCTGTTTGTCAGTCTTGACTTGTTGTGGTAGTCCCAATGTAGCAAAACATTGAAAGAAGTGGCTTTTGACATAGGTTTCCTTTTCCCCTGAGTGGATGGTAGCCCATCATGCCATAGAGTACACATCTATGCTCACAAACAAATACTCTAATTTTCAAAATGGAGGGTAATATATTACATCTTTTTGCCAGATAATATTGGGTCCTAGCCAATTTATTATCTTGTGTTCATCCCTGGCTCTTGTAAGTGTGGGAGGTACAGAGAAACTGTTGGTCTTACATGTATGAACAATTCTCTTTAATTCTGTTATGGGGATCTGGGGGTATTTGAGTCCTCTCCAGTTGACAAGAGTTAGGTCATATTTTTGGGTAGCATTTTGCATGCGCAGAGCTAAGACCTCCGTAAGACAGGTCCCAGAATCTGCAGCATCCACAGCAGCATTCCCTTGGGAAATGAGGCCATGGAGGTTTTGGTGTCCTATGAGATGTTGAACATACGTTCTACCTTTTAAGAACATTCTGAGTTGTATCATCAAGGCAGAAATAAGATTAGCATCTAATCTTATATAGGCAGTAGGTTCACCACATTAAAGCTGTCTGAATAGTCATTGCAGGGTTCTAGGAACTCTTGTAGGGCAATATAAATGGCCTTCATTTCCTTATATTGAGCAGATCGCCCACAAGGGAAAATTTTGATAATTTTTATCTTGGTCCCCCCTACAGAGAAAACTACAAAGGCATCCCCATTCTTCCTGTCATCTGTGCAAACAGTGAATGCTTTGGCAGGCTCCTAGAAGAAAAGACTAAGGGGACTCTCCAGTATAGTTCTTGATATAGCTTCACTAATTGGGACTCCCCAAACCGGGTGTCCATGGTACCAAGAAATCCCTGCAGATTGAGGCTCAATGGAGAACAATGTCTGGCTGCCCATTCTTTAATTTTGAATGGAATTATTAATTTAGAGGGATCTTTTCCATAATGTTGGAGGGACATGATATGATTTTTATGATCATATTACTTATTTGATCAACTAGAGAGTACACTCTGGGAGTGTCCCCCAGGGTGATGTGTAACCCATTCTAGTGGTTGTGACTGCAGGACAATAGCAGCCAGCATTGTCTTTTTCCATAATAATATCCAATTGGAATGTTAGGATCATATATCTCCAAGGAAGCCTGATGGAACTCATTGATGAAGTAAATAAGTTCCTGATGACCCTCAGGGGGTAAGGAAATGATCTCATAAGGTTGACCCCCTTTTGGGAGATTATAAAACACATCTCTTCTCCCAGTCTCTCTCTACAGGCAACCAGAGCCTTACCCAGTTTATTTCCCCTAGTATCTTTTGTAACCCTGATAAAATGATAGGCTCAGGCATGATTAATTGGGATTTATTCACTTTGACTTTAGTGTTAATTGGGATTCCAATATATGACATGGGGTAGCATTCGTATTTTGTTTGGGGTGATTTTAAAGCCATTTTGTTGGGGGATATTAACAAAAGTGGTTACCCAGGGAGCTAGCCCTGACTTTTCCAAATGCCAAATGATTAGAACATTCATATAAATATATAAAAGGGTATTATTTTGTCGAAGGGAGGTTGCTTGTTAGTGCCCAGCCTCCGGCTATCTTAGACTTAAACTAATTACACAGAAACTGTGTAAATTAAATCACTGCTTGGCCCAATAGCTCTAGCTTCTTATTGGCTAACTCCTATATTGATTTAACCAATTTCTTTTAATCTATATTTTGCCACATGACTGTGGCTTACCAGGTAAAGTTCCCAGCATCTATTTCCAGCAGCTCCATGGCTTCTTCATGTCACTGCCCTTCTTTCTCCCAGCATTCAGTTCCATCTTCCCTGCCTAACTAAATTATTCCCTGTTATAGGTCCAAAGAAATTTCTTTATTTATTAATGGTAATCACTGCATACAGAGGGAAATCCTACATCACCAGCCCTTTTCTTTTTAAATGAAAAAGGAAGGTTTTAAATTTAACATACTATAATTACATATAACAAAACAGTAACCAAGTAAGAATTATAGTTACAATATTTATATCTACTTTATCTTTCATCAAAACTAAGGAAAATTATAACTATAACCATGAGTTATTTGACCCCATCAAAGACTCCAGAATGATATAATATTACCTAAGTAAACAATAAGTTCATTATAAGCAACTTCCAAAACTCGAGAATTGACAGAGACATCTTGCTGCCTGGATAGTCACCCAAAGTTCTTTGTATTTTGGGGGCATCCATCTTTAGCCTACAGGCCCATAGTATCCAGCAGACTTTTTCATTAAACAGGACATTTCAAAAACAGTTCCATCTATCCTAGTTGTTTGTCCATCACATTATTTTTTGTGTACTGCAGAATGCCTAGCAGACTGTTTTATGAAGCAGGATCCCTGAAGGATCATCTCACCTTAAGGCAAGTTTAATAGACATTTCTTTATGGGTCATGCATGTCCAGTTTATCAAGCAGTCCAGGTAAGAGCAGTTTCTTGCCAAATGGCCAATCAGTTCCATAAAAAGTCTCTTCAATGCTAATCATCCTCTAGAAGTAGCTTGGTGCTGCCAGGAGCAGACATGTCACACTCTCATGAAAAGTCTTCAGTTCTTAAACAATTTAAATGCCATATTCTGAAGGTCTCTAAAATATTTTAGGAATAGATAACTGAAATATATCTCTATACATCTAGAAAATCTAACTATCATTACAAGCTTGAATATTATAGATAATTATCTATCAATCTATATTTTAATTATACATTACATTTTAAATGAGCTACACAAACAAAATACCTTAATCAAGAGAAGAAATATACATTTAACAAAATTGACCTTAAATTTGTATCAATAAACCAAGATCCATTCTAATGTAAATCTCTATAGCATATCACCCTTTAAATGTAAACAAATATTGATAAATAATATTGGGGAATATGGGCATAGTTTCTCCAAACTATTTCTTGCTGTTTATGGGATGAAGTATTTTCTTTTTTGAGGGAATTCACAACATTTTGAGTGGTCTTGTTTGATCAAACAACATTGGTCTGGAAGCAATCCACAGGTTCCCATCTTCTGTGGAAACAAAAAAAAGAACCTCTTTTCCAAAGCAACATATTCTTAGATTCGAATTTCGGAACAAATAGACCTTTATGTTGGTTTAACTTAGCAGTCCATACAGTGAATTGTATCTCTGTACTTAGCTCTTTTACCGTCAATAATTTAAATAATACACAATAATATACATAATCCAGACTCTCTGTGAATCTTCCATCTTTACGAGACTTATTTTTCTTTCTGTATTCTGTCTCTTTAAAGACTTTATTTTTTTTATAAACTATTATTTATAACTCTTTATTTTTTTCTCCTTCTTCCAAGGTAACATACATTTATTGAACACTGTAACCCATTTATTGGTCTTTTTATCTGGATTTGTTTTTATTGCTTATCTGTAATTACTTTCTGACTAGAAGTGCTTCTTAAAATGCTAAGCACTTAAGAATCTAAGCTGTGAAATTGCTAGGGTACATATGGCACTGCCTATTTGCCATGCCAATTCCAGCATGGCAGAGCTACTCAGCCCTTCCATGAACCACACACATTGCCTCACTTCCAGGCATAAAACCAGTCCACATTGCTATCAAGCAAGTTGTAGCATGTTGTTCACAAACCCCATCCAAATATCTGTCTCCTAAAGAGTAAGAGGTCACACTTACATCATGGCCCAGAAAACCTGCATTTCAAAGTGGTGCAGCTTTTTTTCTGCTGCTGCTCCTGCAGAGTCAGAAACCTCTCTTAAAGGAACTACAGCATGCCACCAGTAAACAGGGAGAAGCTGTGTTAAACTCTATATTTTTTGTGTCTAGAATTAAGCTCCCTCAGGCTTTTAAGGGGAATTGAGTTTGCCATGTCGGCACCAATCTGTTGAAGGGAGGTTGCTTTTTAGTTCCTAGCTGCTAGCTAGCTTAGACCTGCAATAATCACACAAAAACTATATTAACTAAACCACTGATTGGCCCATTAGCTTTAGCTTCTTATTGGCTAACTCTATACTTATTTAACCCATTTCTATTAATCTGCATTTTGCCACATGGCTGTGGCTTACTGGGTAAAGTTTTCAGTGTATATTTCCAGTGGCTCCATGGCTACTCCCTGACTCTGCCCTTCTTTCTCCCAGCATTTAGTTCCATCTTCCCTGCCTACCTAAGTTCTGCTCTGTTATAGGTCCAAAGCAGTTTTTTTTTTTAATTTCTTAATGGCTATCATGACATACAGAGGGAAATCCCACATCATTATCTTTGTCAAAATAAGGAGAGAGGATACTGTACAAATTTTGTTGGGAAAAGGCCAGACTATTGGTAATCCTCTGTGGGAGAACAGCCCATTTGTATCTCTTGTCAGGTCAAGAGGAGTTAATTGTTGGAATGGAAAAGGCAATTTTGTTTGCAATCCTCCTCATGAAGAGGAATTGAGAATAAGCATTACTTTAGATCAATTACAATGAGGTGAAACTGGGTTAGGATTTCTGGGACCCAAGGTAAGCCCATTTAAGGGTCCCCTACTAGCTCCATATGGGAATTGATTGTGTGTAGGTCCTGTAACATTCTCCAGTTCCCATTAGGCTTATGTATCACAAACAAAGGGCTGTTCCAGGGGCTCACCGAGGGCCTTATCCATTCTTCTTAAGGCAGATTTCTGGTTATTTTCTTGAGCATCTTTAGTTTAAGTTGAATTAATGGCCACTGCTCCACCCATACCAGCTTACCAGGTGTCCACCTAATGGGGGGCAGTCTGGAGGCAGTGGCCTCTACTGTTGGTGGTGAATCCAGGTGTTGGGGGTCTGCCTGATGACCACTTGCTCTGTTTTATCATCATAAAAGTCCAGGAGGTCAGCAATAATAAAGGAATCCATTTGTCCTAACAAATCTGATCCCAGAAGGTTTGCAGACAACCCTGGGAGGATCAGAAGCCTAAACTTTCTTTTGTCTCTATCTGACCCCACCCAATTTATGAACTGACCATTTCTTTGGTCATAAACCTTCCTCCAAACCCCATGACAGGCATCCTGGTTATGAGATTCCAGCTGTTCAGGGCCTCTTCCTTTCTGAAAACTGTCCTATCAGCTACCATGCCAATCAGGCATTTGAATCTTTGTCCCCAATGATCATAGTCATATTGGGTCTGAAACCCTCTACCATTGGAATGGTCCAGTTGTATGAAGGTGCATCTTTTCCTCCTTTGGTTAAGGAGGCTGGAAGTTACCTCCAATCTATTTTAAAGGTTGATTTGTGAAGGGTTTCCCATTTATATTGAATTTGGAGTGGCACTCTGAGCCCCACTAGTACACCTTGTGGCAGTGAGGGCAGGGAGATTGAGGGAATCCCTTCCTTACCTGGGTCTTATTGCCCTTTTGTGGGCAATCCCTCTTAAAATGCCCCAGTTGACCTCATAGGAAACATTTTCCAGGTCTTTTCTTTTGTTGTCCATCCACCATAGCTTGAGAAATAGAAGAGGTTAGAGTTTGTGTATGGGCCTGAAGGACTGCCAGAAGAGTCTGGTTTGTATGTGACTGGGACCCAACATTGTGTGAAATCAAAACCCATCGACTAATGGACCCTCCCTTCCCTAAGGCCGGCACAAGCCTCACTAGTATCTTGGTTCATACAATCCCAGACTATGAATTAGTCTCTAAACCCACTGGGGGGAAATTTCCTCTCAAGGCTGATCTGTACACCGACAATAAAGTCTGGAAGTGGCTTGACTGATTTTTGCATCGTGCCAGATATAAGTGAATAAGTGGGTCCCTGCTCTAGCTTGGCCCAGACCTTCAAGCCTGCTTGTCTAACTTGGTCCATATATGGAGCTGCAATTGTGGTTTGTTGGACCCCAATAGAAAATCCTCCCCCCTTAAAAGTGAGCATTGAATAACTGATATGAATTGGGAGATTGGCTGTTCTATTGAACTCTACCCTAGTGTGAGATGTCTCCTTAAAAAAGGCCATCTATTTAACATTTTGGGATCCCCCAGTGCAGCCTTAGCCAGATAATACCAGTCCTTGGGGACACAAGGATGGTAGGCTATCTCCTAAAGGAGGGCCCTGGTCCAGGGGAGTTAGAGCCATCCTTGGACACTGCCTTCCTCAATTTTTCAGGTCCTGAGATTACCAATGATACCAGGCTAGGGAGCGGTTTGATTCAGGGCCAACATTGACCTAGAAGGCATGGGGTCTGTAATTTTAACCCTATAGGCCTCGGCATTAGAAGTTTTAGTATCCCCAAGGGGGCTCCGCCCCACGTTCCTCTGTGTGAGAGTCCCAATTTTGCAGTTCTTCCAAGAGGATCATTTATTCACTTCCTCCTGGCAAGGATGCAGCCCCCTTTTTGTCCGATTCCCCTCTGCCATTTTATCCTTTACAGGGAAGCTGGGGGCATAAGGAGGTGGCTACTCCTTGTCACAGGCAATATCTTCTTTGCCTTTTGTCTTTGTCTCTGCCTGCCTTATTTCTTACCCCTGGGACTACTCTTTAGTAAATCTTTCCCCTCGTCTGTCTTCTTTTCTCCCATTCTTTTGGTTAATCAGGCCTCTCCCAATCTTTGACCTTTTCCTGCTCCTCACCTGTCTCCTTCTCCTCCACCCTTCTAGTCAGCTGGTTATTTCAAATTCTTTAGACCTCTCCCAGTTTCTGACTTTTTCCTTACCTGCCCTTGGGGGAGGCAGAGCAGTGGGGTTAAAACATACCTTAAAAGCCACAATAGTTGGATAGAATCCCAAAGGTGGGAGTATATAAAGTGTTGTTTTTTACTTTCTCTGGCAAGCATCTCCAACTGGTTCCACATGTACCATGAGAAAAGATTCCCAGTGGGAACCCAGGGGGCTAGGATAATTATACCCTTCCATGCCTGAATGAAATGTGGTCTGACAATTCCAGGCCTTTGGAAGAGTAGCATATATCTCAGCATCTTACGCTCTGAGTCATTTTTGTATAAAGTTGCCTTAACTGTATTGGGGTCCCACTCATCTTGACTGACTGCTTAGCCCTTGGAACGGAAAAGCCACATGTTCTCTTACCAATTGCCAGGCCTCTTTAGTCTTATTCCCCAGGGAATGGCGACTCTGCTATCTGCCCATTCCGCAGCCCCACAACACAGGACAAACAGGTGGGATAGGAAGTCAAGTCAAAGTAGGAACTCAGTTTATTATTGTGAGTGTCAGCTAATATAGGTTAAGTGACATCATGTGATGTGGGGGTACTTCTAGCCAATGATAGACAGTCAAGTCCTCCCTCTGGCTGGAGTGGTATCTACCTACATTTTGCTGTCTCATTCTTCCTTGGTAGCTTTAAGAGTATTCTTCAAACTGAAGCCAGGCTTTTCTCTGTCTTACAGTCCTTGAGGTACAGGCCCTGAGATAATTTTGGTCCAACAGGCAGGGTGACCAGACGGGAAGCAGAAGCAGGGTGATGAGAACAGGATAATTCTGGGAAGAGGAAAGTTCAGTCTGCAGTTATCACAGAGGAAACCAGACACAGAGAAAGCAAAATGAGACTGCCTCACTGATAAAAGGTACCAAGCCACATGGCTAACAAAGACAAAAATAATGGGCTAGTTTAAGATGTAAGAATTAATTAATAAGAAGCCTAAGCTAATAGGCCAACCAGTTTATAATTAATGTAAACCTTTATGTATTTCATTGGGAGTGAATGGTTGTGGGACAGGTGGGACAGAAGCCTCTGTCAACAAGTGGTGCCAACGTGGACAACTAAATCCACTTAAAATCTCAGAGAGTTTGGGAAGTAATTCTAAACACAAAAGAACAGAATTAAGCATGGCTTCTTGGTAGCAGCATTTTCTCAGATGGGCTCTGTTTGCTAGAGGCAAACACTCCTATTTAAGAGAGGCTTCCTGACACAGCTTTAGTTTCAAAAACTTTGGAGTTGTTTTAAAAGGACTTGGTAGCAAACACTTAAATTGTGTTTATGGATAGCCAATAGCATGGTTCTTAGTGGTGGCACAGACCTCAAAACTCCATTGAATTGTGACAATAAACATGGCTCAAGCCAGTACATTTGCCATGAGGCTAGACTCTCAGAAAACTAAAGAATGG
Source organism: Microtus oregoni (assembly GCF_018167655.1). Taxonomy (NCBI): domain Eukaryota; kingdom Metazoa; phylum Chordata; class Mammalia; order Rodentia; family Cricetidae; genus Microtus; species Microtus oregoni. The sequence continues at coordinate 4,397,369 of NW_024543828.1, read as the reverse complement.
GTTGGATCCAACTATCAAAGACATGGCTTTAATTCTAGCCATATTGCTTAGCAAATTAAAGACTCATGTGGTCAGAAAAAAAAGATATACAGTAAAGATAGCTTCAGATGAAGGAAACCTCTAAATGAGTAACAGTGTTTTTTTTTTTATATATATGTAGGCTTTGAAGAGAAAAGCAAAAGGACAAAGTCCTTTAAAAGAAAAGAAAGAGAGAAGTTGTGTATGGTTGAACACACCTTTAACCCTAACACTTGGGAGGCAGAGGAAGGTGGATCTCTGGGAGTTTGAAGGTGTGGTGGCCCACAGCTTTAATCCCAATACTTGGGAGGCAGAGGCAGGTAGATTTCTCTGAGTTCAAGAACAACCTGGTCTACAGAGTGAGTGTCAGGACAGCCAAAGCTACACAGAGAAACCTAGTCTCAATAAAAAACAAAAAATAAAAATACAAAGAAAAAGTAGAGTTTAAAATAAAGCCACATAAACATGGATAATACACAGAGAATCTGGATACTGTATGTTATTATGTTGCCTTAATTCCATATGAATTTTTCATCTCTCCCTGGATAACAAATACCTGCCTATGTTTTTCTGTGGTTCCTTGGTGCATATCTTTTGAGTATACATTCTTTATCTATTCTCTACCTTGAAAACTTTTTGTATGGACATAAAATGAAAAGAATTGTGCAGAATAACTGGATAGAAGACTTCTTTCCTACTACTTGCCACTGACCTTAAGATTCAATTGTACCTTCCACCTGCTCATTCTACTCTGAGCTTCTGCTTAATTGAGCTGATTTTATCTCTTAGAATTTACATAATGCATATTTGTACAGAATTTAAGAAGCACATTCAGCTGTGCTTTAAGCACTCAACATCACATAGTATTGTTTGTAAATCATCATGTAATTTTAAAGTTTGTTTTTGTATTTAAACTGTGAAATTTGTGTGTCACATTCCCAGGTATGTTTTCTCAATTTATTTTCAGGCCTCTATGATAGTATCTCACAAAAATAATATTTGACACTTTGAAGAAACACTTTTATAAATTAATTTTGAAATATATTCAATGTTTTAGTCTGCTAACTATTAAAATGAAATAAAAGTAGTTACTCAAGCTGCCTTAAGCCATGAGTTTATTATTTCATACCTCATACTACCATTCCATTTCCATCTGAATTCCAGCATTCTATATTCATGAATAACACTCTCATGGATGCAGAGCTTCTATTATCTTTGTTAGCATCTATTAAATCAACATTTGAACTATGCTCAGTGTGACACTTGTGTAAGCACACTGCTTACATAGATCAAATGTAGACTCCCATAATCTAGCCTCCTATTGCAATTTCCAAAATACAGTAACCACTATTTTCAGACCTTTTGATGTGTTTGTCCTTGATTGTATGCCTTTATATTTTCTTTCAAAGTCCTTTTTAAAATTAGGGATGCTCATGAAAAGCTTCATTTGTTTTATTTAATGCATTCTATTTTTGCTTATTCAGTGGAATAATTTGTCATTGTTAGCCTAAACTGCATTGCTTCAGGCTTCTATTACTTTAGCTTCATTTCCTTAGAGAGTTTCAGATCATTGAATTGTAACTGCTTTCTTATGACTTCTCTGATCTGAGTGTCAAGGATAGGCAACATCTTACCTGTATCTGTACCTCCATCTTCAGGTGTCAAGAATAAACCCCAGAGATATTATTCTAAGGAATAAAATGTATCTCTAATGCTTTGACTGGAAGTTCTGATACTCTCTGTGCTCCAGAGATGCCTGCCTTTATTTCTTCTTCCAAATGTAAAAGAGAATAAGAAATACGTATTTTCTTTCCACAAACCCATAGTGCTACTCAGCCTCCTCACAGTTCTATATTCTGCGTCTAGACTACCAAAGAATGCTCTTCATTTATTTATGCCAATTTTCATAAACTGCCATATTTTCGGTGGCATGCTCTATCCACTGAGTTCTAATACTTTTCTGCATGGTGTATCCACTTTTCTTTTCTTTTTATTTATTTACATATGTATTAATTTATTTTTCCATTAATAAATTTACACTTCCTCCCCTCCCCCCATTCCCTTCCCGCTTCCCCACTCATCCTCCTCCCTCTCCTCCCTCCTAAGAGAGGGCAGGGAACCCTGCCATGTGGGAAGTCCAAGTCCCCCCCTTCCCACATCCAGGCCTAGAAAGCTTTGCATCCAAATAGACTAGGGTCCCAAAAAGCCATTACATGCAGTAGAAACAAGTCCCAGTGCCTTTATCAATGACTTCTCAGTCAGCCCCCATTGTCTGCCACATTCAGAGAGTCCAGTTTAATTGTATGGTCATTCAGTCCTGGTCCAGCTGGATTTGGTGAGCTCTCATTAGAACAGGCACACTATCTCACTGGGTGGACCAACCCCTGGTGGTCCAGACTTCCTTGCTCATCTTCTCCCTCCTTCTGCTCTTCAATTGGACCTTGGAAGCTCAGTACGTTGCTCTGATGAGAGTTTCTGTCTCTATATCCATCCATACCCAGACGAAGATTCTATGGTAATATTCACGATAATCACCAGTGTGATAATGGGGCAAGGCCAATTCAGGCACCCTCTGCTCTGCTGCCCAAGGACCTAGGTGGGAACATCCCCGTGGACACCTGGGATCCTCTCTAGAGCAAAGTCTGTTGCCAACCCTAAAATGGCTCCCTTAATATAGATATCTTCTTCCCTGCTCCTATATCTGCCCTTCCTCCATCTCCACCCTCCCACTCCCCCAAGCTCTCTCCAGTCTTCCCTTTAGTGGTTAGTACTCTGCATTTTGTATCCTTTTTTTTTCTAATACTGCTCTTCTTTGAGTGGGTCCAAATAGCTGTCTGTTCAGTATCATAAACTTTCTGGTATATGTTAAATGAAAATATTTCCATATTTTCTATCAGATTTCTCATAAGAATCTTGATTCACTGGAAAGCAGTAACCTTCAATGGACATCTCTTCACCAACCATATTCTTTCTGGTTGAATTCTCTTTGAACAAGCATTATATATTTAAATTAGGAGATTTGTAACCCTTACCATTACCAGAAAGCTATTCCTTTTAATTTATTCAATATTGAGGACAAACTTGTTAGATGATAAAGTTTTGTCTTTTCCATATAATAGAAATTCACTAATATCCTAAAGTGGCATCCTTTATTTTTAGAAGAATAGGTTTGTAGTCTATGAACATCCAACATTATTTGTGTCATAATGATTTATTAGTACTCAATTGACTGTCATTCTCACAAATAATTCAATCCAATATGTTGTCCCATTCTCTTTCCAATACTCTTTCATAAAGAACATGAATGATGGTACTATATATATTTGCATTATCAATAAATGTAATTGGTCAATAACATTGATGACATGCACCATATTGTTGATATAATACCTTCAAATTTTCAATATTTTCTATTTCTCTGACTTAATTTTTTTTGAGTTTAATTCAGTTCCCTATTTTTCTTCCCAATGTCACTTTGATCTCATTAGTTTTTAGCCTATTGATCTGGATATGCTATTATTGCCTTTTCCTCATAATGCTTCTGTTCTCTCCTTATTTTATGATACATCATCATGATCACTCATTGTTTTGTACAGTTTCAGAATTGATCGATATTAGCCATATTTTCTGTTTCAAATGATTGAATCTATCAAACATATAGCAGACAAAAGTGAAAGAACAAATGGCAAATAGCATTTATAGTGGCAGATACAGTTCAACAAACATCAAATCAGGCACTTGCAACATCCAACAGAGACAACTGAAGCAGCCTGATTATGGAACAAAGGTACTACAGTCAAATTAGGGTTTAAAATTTCCAAAGCAATAAAATAAGGAAGCCATGTTGAGATAGTCAACTAGAGTACATAATTGAGAGAGGTTTTATTCCCTTTTGTTTTTTCATGGATGTGTTTCCAACTTCTTGTTTCCACTGTGAGCAATTTAATACACTTGGGTAAATAATACTAAACAATGATGGAAAATATATTCTTTCTAACTGCCCTCAAGAATTTAATGTTTATCTGTTTAACTCTTCTGCTTTCTCCCTATCATAGAATCAGAGAGCTAGGCTCCCCAGAAAAGGGTCGCTTGGAGGACACTTTAAATAAATGTGGTGATCAAATATGGGAGAACCTCCTTGTTGCTAGAGTCTTCTCTCAGTGAGTTTAAGGAAGATGACAATTGATGACAATTAATATCATGCATATTATAATTACTTACATAGACAAACAACCCCTTACTTTTTCTTGCTTTATTGTACTCATAGTATAATTACAATCTCAGTAAATCAGACAGCTATTCACTATGTACACATACATAATAGAATGTAGCTTGAAAAAAATGTGAAACTGTGCTTACTTAACTTTAGTTCTAATTTGTGTCTACTTACTTCAAAGGGATCTAAAAGTGCCACATTGTAACTGTGCCATGCTTAGTTATCCATTCATTTTTCCATCTTCCTAAACAATCTTACTACACATGATCTGTTATCTTTATCCTCAACTCATAGAAAAAATTGGTTGCCTCTTTGCTGAGCATTCACTAGAACAGGCACACAATACTAAGTTAGACCATTCTATTGTGGTACCTCTGTAGAAATATATTTAACCTTCTCCCTTATTGATTGACCTGGGTCTTATAACTCTGTTCATTTTTCAACTAATTTAATCACATGTATAAAACACTGTTCCAATATAAACATATTGATTTGCTCTGTTTATTATACATTTATTTTTTTTTAAATATGAGGTTTTTCCCTCATCAGAATGAAACATTTTGTTACTTCCTCATGGCTGAGAAATCTTTCATTGTGTAAAGATACAACATTTTCTTTATCCATTCTTTTGTTGAAGGACATCTAGGTTGTTTCCAGTTTCTGACCATCGATGGACATGGTTGAACATGTCCCTCTGTTGTACGATGAAACAACCTTTAGGTATATGACCAAGAGTGGTATAGCTGGACCTTGTGGTAGATCAGTTCCCATCTTTTCATAGTGGCTGTTCAATCTTGTACTCCTACAGCAACAATGTATAAGTTTTCCTTTTCTCTACATCCTTGTGTACATGATCTGTTACATTCTTTATTGGCATTAACCACTGTAACAGGTTTAATATGAAACTTTGTATTTTTAATTTGCATTTCCTGATGACTAAGGATGTTGAACATTTTTAAGTGTTTCACAACCATGTTTTGAGAATTTTCTGCTTAGAGCTGTATCTCATTTTTAATTTGATTTTTTTATATCTAGTTGTTTTTTAGTTCTGTATATATTTTATATATTCGTCCCTTACCAGATGAGTTTTGGGGAAAAGAAATAAAAGAATAGAAAAAAAATTGTTGCTTTCTCTTACTGCTGATGTCCTTAGCTTTACAGAAGTTTTTAATTCCATAAATTCTCATTTAATAATTCATGATCTTAGTGCCTATATTAGCAGTGTTCTGTACAGAAAACCTTTTCATGTGCCAATGAGTTCAAGACTATTCACCATTTTTAATTTTACCAGGTTCAGTATGTCTGGTTTATGTTAAGATCTTTGATTCATTTGGTCCTGTGGGATAATGCTCTTGCATCCAGTAAAAATTTGTCACATTATTGGTTTAATAAAATGCTGATTGGCCAGTAGCCAGTTCAGTACCCCATTTTTTTTAATTGGGTTAATTAGGGTTTTAATGTCTAGTTTCTTGTGTTCTTTATATATTTTGGAGATCAGACCTTTGTCTGATCCAGGGTAGGTGAAGATCTCCCATTCAGTAGGAGGCCTATTTGTCTTAATGACAGTGTCATTTGCTTTACAGAAGCTTCTCAGTTTTAGGAGGTCCCATTTATTCATTGTTGCTCTTATAGTCTGTGCTACTGGGGTTATACATAGGAAGTAGTCTCCTGTGCCCATGTGTTGCAGACTACTTCCCAATTTCTCTTCTATCAGGTTCAGTGTGGACAGATTTATATTGAAGTCGTTAAACCATTTGGACTTGAGTTTTGTGTGTGGTGATGGATATGGACCTATTTTCATTCTTCTACATATTGACATCAGGTTATGCCAGCACCATTTGTTAAAGATGCTTCCTTTCTTCCATTGTATAATTTTAGCCCCTTTGTTGAAATTCAGGTGTTCATAGGTTTGTGGGTTAATATCCGGGTCTTTGATTCAATTCCATTGGTCAGCATCTCTGTTTTTATGACAATACCATTCTGTTTTGATTACTGTTTTGATTACTCTGTAATAGAGTTTGAAGTCAGTGATGGTAATGCCTCCAGAAGTTCCTTTATTGTATAGGATTGTTTTGGCTATCCTTGGTTTTTTTGTTTTTCCATATAAAGTTGATTATTGTTCTCTCAAGGTCTGTGAAGAATTTTGTTTGGATTTTGGTGGGGATTGCATTGAATCTATAGATTGCCTTTGTATAGATCCTCCTGGAAATTGGAAGCAGACAAGATTGTGGGGCGAAAGTTGGGAGGATTGGAATAGGGGTGGGATGGGGGAAGAGGAGAGGGGAAGAGAGGAGGGAGAAGGGGAGAATTGGAGAGAACTTGGGGGAGTGGGATGGTTGAGATGGAGGAAGGGCAGATATGGGAACAGGGAAGAAGATATCTTAATTAAGGGAGCCATTTTAGGGTTGGCATGAGTCTTGGCTCTAGAGGTGTTCCCTGGTTTCCAAGGGGATGTCTCCAGCTATTTCCTTGGGCAGTAGAGGATAGGATGCCTGAACTTGCCTTGTCCCATAGTCACACTGATAAATTTCTTGAATATCACCATAGAACCTTTGTCAGACAATGGATGGAGATAGAAACAGAGACCCACATTGGAGCTCTAGACTGAGTTCCCAAGGTCCAGTTGAAGAGCAGAAAGAGGGAGAAGATGATCAAGTAAGTCAGTACTGGGAGGGGTTTGTCCACCCACAGAGACTCTGTGATTGATCTAAGGGGAGCTCACCAAGGCCAGCTGAACTGGGACTGAAGGAGCATGTGATCAAACTGGACTCTCTGAATGTGGCTGACAATGGGGGCAGACTGAGAAGCCAATGATAATGGCACTGGCACTTTTTTCTACTGTATTTACTGGCTTTTTGGGCATCCTAGTCTGTTTGGATGCACACCTTCCTAGGCCTGGATATGGGGGGGGGGGCTAGGACTTCTCACAGGGCGGGGTACCCTGCTCTCTTTTAGGACTGGAGGGGGAGGGGGAAGGGTAAGTGGGTGAGTGGGAGGGAAATGGGAGGAGGGGGGAAGGTGGAAATTTTGAATGGTATTATTTATAAAGCAGAAAAGTAAAAAAATTAAAATTTAAAAAAAACATACTAACTAGAGGATTTGTGGAAAATATCAAAAAATATATTCTAAGATTTTTTTGTACACACATTAGAATCAAAGAACTTCATAAGTGATAAATATGTTCAAAACTGAATGCAGCCTTTCTGCTTTAGTTCACTTGTATTCAAATATTGAATGAATGGTGTGAAGGTGTAATGGCTAAACACACATTGAGCTTGTGTGTTTAGTCAATAAATTTCTAAAGCCAGAAAATAAAAGCGGAGTTAGTGTAAGTTCTAATAGAGACATCAAAATTCTTTAATTAAAAACAAGACTAGTTTTCCAGGGAGTTCTTACATTCCAAGGGTGAAATTTTAAAAATCTTATGCATGGTGTTTTCATAGTTCAATATCTTTAAAGTTGCTTTGGTTAGATTTTTAATGGGTGTAAGGACCTCAAATATACATAATTAACCTCCTCTGAAATCTTTAGAGTTTTGAATTACACTTTTCACAGTGAGGATGAACCACTGATTGTGTTATGTAATCAGTTAAAATTTAGAGTTTAGATTTTTTTTAATTTTCCATAATTTTTGATGTATTTTTTAAAAAAACAAAATGTTAATCAACATCATCTTGAATGATATATTTATGGTTCTCAAATATAAACTACAACTTCACTTTGATTAAAACAGGAGTGCATAAACAATTAAGAGCTTCTTCTCCCCATGGTATCTAGCACCAATCTCTTCCTGTCCATAAAAGCATCCTATTTACTATGGCATATATGAAATATTCAGTTTTTCTGATTTATCCTCTGTTGTACCTTCTGAGTGACAGTTAAAAATTAGAAAGATGGTGGGTTTAGCAATGTCTTGGTGTAGCTACTGGAGCAAAGTGTGAAAGTGTAACACTTTTCATAGAGGAAACAAGCAGCAATTTCTTTGAGTTTGTACTATTTAGTGACTGGCATCAGAATTAAAAATGACTATCCCTCATGGTCCTGACTTCCTTGCTCATGCCCTCCCTCCTTCTGCTCCTCATTGGGACCTTGGGAGCTCATTCCAGTGCTCCAATGTGGGTCTCTGTTTCTATCTCCATCCATCGCCAGATGAAGGTTCTATGGTGATATGCAAGATAATCATCAGTATGGCTATAGGATAGGGCCATTTCAGGTTCCCTCTCCTCAGCTGCCTAAGGAACTAACTGGGGGCATCACCCTGGGCACCTGGGAACCCCTCTAGGTTCAAATCTCTTGCCAACCCTAAGATGGCTCCCTTAATTAAGATATATACTTTCCTGCTCCCAAATCCACCCTTCCTTTATCCCAAACATCCCATTTCCCCAAGTTCCCCCATTCTCTTTTTCTCACTTTTCTCTCCCCATCTCCCCTTACCCCCATCCCACCCCACCCCCAAAATCCCATTTTTTTTGCTCCGCAATCTTGTCTACTTCCCATATCCAGGAGGATAACTATATGTTTTTTGGGGGTTCACCTTCTTATTTAGCTTCTTTAGGATTACATTGATAGATTTTTATATGTTAAACCAGCCCTGCATCTCTGGGATGAAGCCTACTTGATCATAAAGGATTATTTTTCTAATGTGTTCTTGGATTCGGTTTGCCAGTATTTTATTGTGAATTTTTGTGTTGATGTTCATGAGTGAGATTGGCCTGTAATTCTCTTTCTTGGTTGAGTCTTTGTGTGGTTTTGGTATCAGGGTAACTGTAGCTTCATAAAAGGAATTTGGCAATGACTCTTCTGTTTCTCTATTGTGAAATACATTAAGGAGTATGGGAATTAGGTCTTCTTGGAAGTTCTCGTAGAATTCTGCATTGAAACCATCTGGTCCTGGGCTTTGTTTGGGAGGGAGGTGTTAGATAACAGCTTCTAATTTTTCATTACTAATAGGTCTATTTAGATTGTTGACCTGGTCCTGGTTTAACTTTGGAATATGGTACTTATCTAAAAAAATCTCCGTTTCTTTTATATTTTCCAATTTTGTGGCATACAGGCTTTTGTAGTAAGATCTAATAATTCTCTGAATTTCCTCTGTGTCAGTGGTTATGTACCCCTTTTCATTTCTGATCTTATTAATTTGCATGTTCTCTCTCTGTTGTTTGATTAGTTTGGATAGGTGTTTGTCAATCTTGTTGATTTTCTCCAAGAACCAGCTTTTTCTTTTATTGATTCTTTGTATTGTTTTCTGTGTTTCTATTTTGTTGATTTCAGCCCTCAGTTTGATTATTTCCAGTCTTCTACTCCTCCTAGGTGACTCTGCTTCTTTTATTTTTCTAGAGCTTTCAGGTGTGCTGTTAAGTCTCCAATATGTGCTTTCTCTGTTTTCTTTAAGTGGGCACTTAGTGCTATGAACTTTCCTCTTAGCACTACTTTCATAGTGTCCCACAGGTTTGAGTATGTTTTGTCTTTACCCACACACTGAGACAATGGTGATGCTCTATAGGGAACTCAACAAGGCCAGCTGGCCTGGGTCTGAGAAAGCATGTGATAAAACCGGACTCCCTGAACATAGTGGACAATGAGGACTACTGAGAACTCAAGAACAATGGCAATGGATTTTTGATCCTACTGCAAGTTCTGGCTTTGTGGGTGCCTAGGCAGTTTGAATACTCACCTTACTAGACCTGGATGGAGGTGGGTGGTCCTTGGACTTCCCACAGGGTAGGGAACCATGATTGCTCTTTGAGCTGACAAGGGAGGGGGACTTGATTGGGGGAGGGGGAGGGAAATGGGAGGCCGTGGCGGGGAAGAGACAGAAATCTTTAATAAATAAATTAATTAATTAATTTAAAAAATCAAGGAAGACTTTAATTTCTTTCTTTATTTCTTCCTTGATCCAGGTATGATTCATTATTTGACTGTTCAGTTTCTGTGAGTTTGTTGGCTTTCTTGGGGTAGCATTGTTGTTGAATTCCAACTTTAATCCATGGTGATCCGATAAGACACAGGTGGTTACTAATATTTTTTTTTTTAACTGTGGAAGTTTGCTTTGTTACCGAGTATGTGGTCAATTTTCGAGAAGGTTCCATGAGCTGCAGAGAAGAAGGTATATTCTTTCCTATTTGGTTGGAATGATCTATAGATGTCTGTTAAGTCCATGTGATTCATTACCTCCCTTAATCCTCTTATTTCTCTGTTAGGTTTCTGTCTGATTGACCTGTCCATTGGTGAAAGAGGAGTGTTGAAATCTCCTACTACTTGTGTGTGTGGTTTGATGACTTCCTTGAGTTTTAGTAATGTTTCTTTTATGTAAGTGGGTACTTTTATTATAGGGGCATAGATTTTCAGGACTGAGACTTTGTCCTGATGAATTGTTCCTGTTATGTGTAAAAAATGTCCATCTCCATCTCTTCTGATTGATTTTAGTTTGAAGTCAACTTTGTTAGAAAGTAGTATGGCCACACCTGCTTGTTTCTTAGGTCCATTTGCTTGATAAACCTTTTCCCAGCCCTTTACTCTGAGTAGATGTCTATCTTTGTGGTTGAGGTATGTTTCTTGTAAACAGAAGAATGTTGGATCCTGTTTTTGTATCCAATCTCTTAGCCTGTGCCTCTTTATAGGTGAGTTGAGTCCATTGATATCAAGTGATATTAATGACCAGGGGTTGTTAATTCCGGTCATTTTTTCTTTTTTCTTTTTTTGGTAGTAGAGTTTGTGTGTTTCCCTTCTTCGAGTTGGGCTGGTCAAGGGTCATTAGAAGTCTGAGTTATTGTGGGCATTGTTGGACTCCTTGGTTAGTGATTTTCCTTCTATTATTTTCTGTAAGGCTGTATTTGTGGCTACATATTGTTTAAATTTGTTTTTATCCTGGAAAATTTTGTTTTCTCCATTTACAGTGAATGAAAGCTTGGCTGGGTATAGTAGTCTGGGCTTGCATACATGGTCTCTTAGTTTCTGCAGTACATCTATCCAGGACCTTCTGGCTTTTATGGTTTCTGTAGAGAAGCCAGGTGTAAGTCTGATAGGTTTACCTTTATAAGTAACTTGGCCTTTTTCCTTTGCAGCTCTTAATATTCTTTCTTTATTCTGTATGTTTTGTGTTTTGATTATTATATGGTGAGAGGATTTATTTATTTATTTATTTATTTATTTATTTATTTGGTCTAGACTATTCGGTGTTCTGTATGCTTCTTGAACCTTCAAAGGAATATCTTTCTTTAAGTTGGGAAAGTTTTCTTCTATAATTTTATTAAATAAATTTGTTGGTTTTGCTGTTTTCTTTGATTAGTGTGTTTATTTTCTCTATGGTATCTTCAGTGTCTGACATTCTTTCTTCTATCTCTTATAATCTGTTGGTAGTACTTGTCTCTGTAGTTCCTGTTTGTTTACCCAGATTTTCCATCTCCATCCTTCCTTGTGTTTTCTTCATTACTTCCATTTTTCATTCTTCAAGTCTTGAACTGCTTCCCTTACCTGGTTGATTGCTTTTTCATGTTTCACTTGGTTTTCTTGGGTATCTTTGAGTGATTTATTCATTTCCTCTACCTTTTTGTTTGTAATCTCTAATTGTTTATGGCAGTTTTTCACCTCCTGTTTAAGGTCCTCTATTAATTTCATATAATTCACTTTTGAGTCGATTTCTTCTAATTCTTCTGGAGTAGGGTGTACAATTATTCTTATTTTGGGATCCCTGGATTCTAGTGATGTCATGTTGCCTTTCAGGTTGTTAGAGGAATTCTTGCCTTGGCACCTTCCCATCTCTTCCTTCAAATGGAGCCAGGACAGGCCTGGTGTCTTGGTCCAGTCTTTGCTGTGACTGACTCTCTGGGTGTATCTCCTCAGTGTAGAAGCAGGAACGGTTCCCGTGCAGATGGAACTCCTCAGTACCGAAACATGGACGCCTGGTAGTCCAATGACCCGCGGACAAAAGGGCGAACTTGGGGGGCAGGGGGGGTCGAGTAGAGCTCAAGAGAACCTGAAACACAAGCTGAAGGTGCCTGGGCTCCCTTGCGGGGGTCCTAGAGGCCTGACTGATAGGCAGGCACTCACCGCTCTGGGTGGGTAGCCTTATTGTAGGAGCAGGAAACTTTCTGAGCAAAGGACCTTGCAAACAGTGCAGGCTTGGGGGCTGGGTCATGTGTATGAAAGACAGCCCTGCAGCAGGAACTGGGGGAGGGGAGTTTGTGCTCTCTTAGAGTACAATCCGCCCCTGGATAGCACACACTCACCCATCCAGATGTAACTCCTCAGCACCTAAACAGGGACCTAGAATTATTTTTGTCTTTAAAATGTTGATTTCTTACTCAGTTTCCCACCAATAACTCTTAATTTTAATTGAGTTTATTGAGTTATACATTTTTCCCTTCCTGCCTCCCCCCCCCACTTTAACCCTCTCCCATTGTCCCCATGCTCACAATTTACTCAGGAGGTCTTATCCTTTTCTACTTTCCATGCAGATTAGATTCATGTATGTCTCTCTTGTGGTCCTCATTGTTGTCTAGGTTCTCTGTAATAGAGATTTTAGGCTAGTTTTCTTTGCTTTATTTTTCGAAAAAAAACTATGAATGAGTATATATGATAATGATCTTTCTGGGTCTTCGTTACCTCATTCAAAGTGATGTTTTCTAGCTTGATCCATTTGCCTCCAAATTTCAAGATGTTATTATTTTTCTCTGCTGTGTAGTACTTTCTTGTATAAATGTAACACAATTTCCTTATGTATTTTTCGATAGAGGGGCCTTTAAGTTGTTTACAGGTTCTGGGTATGACAAACAATGCTGTTATAAACATAGTTGAGCACATGTCCTTGTGATACTATTGAGCATGCTTTGGATATATACCCAGAAGTGGTATTGCTAGATCTTGAGGAAAGTTGTTCCCTAAATTTCTGAAGAAATCTCCATTCAGATATTCAAAGGAGTACCAGTTTGTACTCCCACAAGCAATGCAGAAATGTTCCCTTTACCCCACAATTTATCCAGCATAAGTTGTCACCAGTGTTTTTGATCTTGGCCATTTTTACAGGTATAAGCTGAAATCTCAAGTTGTTTTGATTTGCATTTCTCTGATAGATAAGGATGTTGAGCACTTCCTTAAGTGTCTTTCAGTTATTTTAGAGTTCTTTGTTGAGAGTTCTCTGTTTAGTTCTGTATTCCATTTTATTGGGTTATTTCTTCTTTTGATGACCAATTACTTGATTTCTTGTATATTTTGGAGATCAGCCTTCTGTCTGATGTGGGGTTAGTGAAGATCTTTTCCCATTCTACAGGCTGCCATTTTGTCTTGTTGACCATGTTCTTTGTGTTATAGAAGATTTTTCAGTTTCAGGAGGTACCATTTATTAGTTGTTTCGCTCAGTGTCTCTGCTACTGGGATTATATCTAGGAAGTAGTCTCCTGTGCCAATGCATTCAAGTGTACTTTTTACCTTCTCTTCTATGAGGTTAAGTATGGCTGGCATTATGTATATGTCTTTAATGAATTTAGATTTAAGTTTTGTGCATGGTGATAGAAAGTATCTATTTTAATTTTTATTAATGCTGATATTTAGTTATGCCAGTACCATTTGTTAAATATGTTTTCATTTGAAATTTGTCAAAAACCAGGTATTTGTAGGTGTGTGGATTAATATCTGGGTCTCCAATTCAGTTCTATTGGTCATCTTGTCTGTTTTTATGCCAGTACCAGGCTATTTTCAGCACTGTAACTCTGTAGTAGAGTTTAAAGTCAGGGATTGTGATGCATCCAGAAGTTCTTTTATTCTACAGAATTGTTTTGGCTCTCCTGGGATTTTTGCTTTTCCATATGAAGGTGAATACTGTTCTATGAGGTCTATGAAGAATTTTGCTGGGATTTTGCTGAGCATTGCATTGAATATGTAGATTTCTATAGGCAAGATTGCCATTTTTACTATGTTAATTCTACTTACCCAAGAGCATGAAAGATCTTTCCAATTTCTGGTGTCTTCTTCAATTTCTATCTTCAAAGATTTAAATTTCTTGCCATACAATTCTTTCACTTGTTTTGTTAGAGCTACTCCAAGATATTTTATGCTATTTGTGACTCTTCTGAAGGGTAATGTTTCTCTGAATTCTTTCTCAGCCTATTTAACATTTGTGTATAACAGGGCTACTGATTTCTTTGAGTTAATCTTGTGTCTCGCTATATTACTGAAAGTGTTTCTGAGTCATTAGAATTTTTGGGGTCACTTTAGGTAAACTATCATATCATCAGAAAATACTGAGAGTTTTACTGCTTCTTTTCTGATTTGTATCCGCTTGATCTCCTTTTGGTGTTTTATTGCTCTTTCTAGAATCAAAAACTATATTGAGTAGGTATGGAGAGAGTGAACAACCTGGTCTTGTTCCTGATTTTGGTGGGTTTGCTGTGAGTTTCTCTCCATTTAGTTTGATGTTGGCTCTTGGCTTGCTGTATATTGCCTTTATTATGTTTAGGTATGTTCTTTGTATCTCTGCTCTCTCCAAGACCATTATCATGAAGGGATCTTATATTTTGTCAAAAGCTTTTTTACCATCTAATGAGATGATCATGTGGTTTTTATTTTTTAGGTTTTTTTTATATGGTGGATTATGTTGACAGATATTTTATGTTCAACCATCCCTGCATCTCTGAGACAAAGCCAACATGATGGTTCTGATGTGTTCTTGGATTTAATTTGCCAGTATTTTATTAAGTATTTTTGTATCAATGTTCGTGAGTGAGATTGGTTTGCAATTTTTTTCATAGTAATGTCTTTTTTTAACGATTTATTTATTTATTATGTATACAACATTCTGCCTCCATGTATGCCCACACGCCAGAGGAGGGCGCCAGACCTCATTACAAATGGTTGTAAGCCACCATGTGGTTGCTGGGAATTGAACTCAGGACCTCTGGAAGAGCAGATGGTGCTCTAAACCACTGAGCCGTCTCTCCAGCCCCCTTAGTAATGTCTTTATGTGGTTTGGGTACCAGGGTAATTGAAGCTCCATGAAAGAGATTTGCAGTGTTCTTTCTGTCTATTGTGTGGGACAATTTGAGGAGTATTAGTAATAGTTCCTCTTTTGAAATCTTGTAGAATTCTGAGCTGAAACCATCTAGTCCTGAGCTTTATTTATTTATTTGGTGGGAGACATTTTATGACTATTTCTATTCCTTTAGCAGTTATAGACATGTTTAATTTGCTTATTTTGTCTTGATTTAGTTTTGGTAAGTGATATTCATCCAGAAAGTTTTCCATTTCCTTTTAGTTGTCCAATTTTGTGGAGTACAGGTTTTTAAAATATGACCTGATGATTTTCTGGATTTCTTCTGTGTCTGTTGATATATCCCCCTTTTCATTTCTGATTTTGTTAATCTGGGTATGCACTCTCCTCTTTTTGCTTAGTTTAAATAAAGGTTTTTCTATTTTGTTAATTTTCTCAAAGAACCAACTCTCTGTCTCATTAATTCTTTGTATTGTCTTCTTTGTTTCTATTTTGTTGCTTTCAGCTCTCAATTTGGTTATTGTAGTAATATGAGTGGCGGGGCTGTGTCCCCAGCACCCCAGCCACCTACATGGCTAGCTTATGCCCCGAAATAATAACACTGACACTGTATTCTTTTAAACACTGTTTGGCCCATTATATTTAGCCTCTTATTGGCTAACTCTCGCACCTGGACTAGCCCATTTCCAATCATGTGTGTAGCACCCCAAGGTGCGCTTACTGGGAAGATTCTAGCCTACATTCATCCTGGGTCACAGCTGAATCACATCTTCGTGGGAGAGGGGAGCATGGTGTCTCTGCACCAGAGAGCAGAGCTGTCAAGTCTGAGCTCACTTCCTCTCCTCCCAGCATTCTGTTCTGTTTACTCCTCCCACCTATGTTTTAACCTATCAGGGCCAAGCAGTTTCTTTCTTGCTTAACTAATGAAATCAAAATCACGTTATTTCCTGCCATCTAGTTCTCTTGGGTGAGTTTGCTTCTTTTTGTTCTAAAGTTTTCAAATGTTCTGTTAACTCACTAGTGTGGGATTTTTCCATTTTCTTATGTAGGCATTAAGTGCTATGATCTTTTCTTTTTTTCCTCTTAACACTGCTATCATTGTGTCCCATAAATTTGGTAATAATGTGTGGATATTTTTACGAAATTTTAGGAAGTCTTTAATTTCTCCCTACATTTCTTCCTTGGCCCATTGATGATTCAGGTGAACATTGTTTAATTTTCACATGTTTGTGGGCTTTCTGGAATTAGTGTTGATGCTGAATTTTAGTTTTAAGCCATAGTGATCCAATAAAATGCAAGACGTTATTCAATTTTTTTTTTATCTGTTGAGGTTTGTTTTCCAACAATAGCTTTTAGAAACTTTTCTTACTGTTAAGCAGTGATATAAGTTTGTTCTTTTTAGAACATTTTATTTCTATTGCATCATTTTAATGTTTTCAAATTTTGTTCATCTTAGTTTTCTTCACTGAAAATAGTTTTCTTGAACATGGATTGCAAATGTTTTGTTGAATATACAGCGATAAATTTTCAAATTGGATATGGTACATAAATGTTATCCAATATATAATCTGATTAAAATAGTTTGACTTTCTATACTATGTTACTCAACTGGGATTAATGTTACTGAAAGTTTTAGCCATATATATTTATATCTTAAGTATTTTATTTATGGAATAGTTATTTTATTATATATTAATTAGTAATATCCTATTCCTATAAACTTAATGCAGATATATGTGCAGACATGTAGTTGTAGCACTGGTAGTTATAACAATGGTGATATGAATTGACTCTATAGTAATGAAATTAATTCTGACTGACCGGTCAAACACTTACAATCAGTGAATGTTTGACCATGTTTCTTAAACTCTTTTTTACCTTATTTTCCTGTGAAACAACAACAACCTAAGAATAGCAAGAGAATTAGATCATAATACATGTGGGCAAACACACACACACACACACACACACATGCATACACACACACACACACATGCATACACACACACACACACACACACACACAAATGCAAAAGCTAGTTACTATTTTCTTGTTTTCACCATTCGACAGATATCCCTTCCTCAAAAAAGAAAAAGTGTCTTCTGCGTCATAGACGGGAGCCAGGAAATTGATTGCAGTTTTTCACTCTTTTGAGAATAACTGTGATTTCTAGGATCTGATTTCATGTATGATTTCTCTTTGCTACTGAAAATATATAGTTAATTCCCTCCTCAAAATGTCATCCAGTGTAAAGCAGCTCCCATCATATAGCTCATATCTCAAGCTTCACTATTTTATATATTCTAGGATGAGCAGTAAAAATGTATCAGATTTTGTGCTCAGATAGTTGTTAAGTTAGTTAAAGTAAGACATTAATAAAATTAACTTTGAGATCCTATTGAATCCTAGTCAGAGTTCTTTATTTTTTTTCCAATTCCTCATTTGTATTGTTTAATATGACTCATCAGGTATTATGCAATTATCTCAAATTTTCATAATCTTAAAATTGGCCAAAATTTGAAGAATTTGAATGATAGTTCCACAGATTTTTACTCAGGGAACAGCAATGACATCTCAAATTTAAAATAAAAAATGGTAAAGATAATGAATGATGTTTCCTGTCCCAAATTTTTAGTTTAAAAGGTCGTAATTAGAAGAATATTATGCAAAGACTTGCAGAAAACTGGGTTTTAGTATTTAATTTATGAGACTGTCTTCTGTTGGAAATTCGTGAGTACATCAGCATTACAGCAACAGTTAAAATAATTATATACCAAATCTTTATGTACCAGCCTCATGCCTAGAAAACAAAAAAAACCTACAAACAATCAAATAACAACAAAAAATAAACTAGATTATAAGTCCAGGAAAGTAATTGTGATCTCAAAAATACCCTGGATATCCTTTCATCTTCCTGAACCATGCCCCTGGCCATTTTAAATAAACTAAGGTAATTGTTCTTGGGCTCACCTAGATAAGCTGGCAATGATCTACTGAAGGTCCACCTGGTTCTCTATGGGCTACAGAAACTGTGTCTTTTCTCATTGAGGCTTGATTTATTGGTCCCTATATAGATGTTGATAATATCTGATGGTATTCCCATGGTTGTATGTTAAGTTTCCTCAGTAGAACCACCTTCAAAGAATCAAGGCAAATGTGCTCTTTTGGCTACTTCAAGAAGAGAAAATATAAACCATGATCGAGATCTAGTGATTGTTTATACCATAGAACGTATTTGATATTTTGTTGCACAAAACACAAACTTCAATTTGAAACTGGAAATATTATTTGTGTGTAAAGTGTGGTAAAAGGAGAAATTAGAGAGGTAGGACAATTAGTATGGTTGTATTTCAGGCTTAATTATAGTCTCTTTACAAATATATATATATATATATCCCATCACATGGATATTAATAATTTACTGGTCCATAGTTTGGCTAATATGCTATTTAAATTAGTTAAATAATTAATATGAAATTATTGGATGGCTATATATGATACTTCAGTAACATTCTGCTAAAGCTTTATTATTTCAATATGTAACCATTTAATGGGTAGAGAATGACAATTACTACACTAGTTTAGACTAAAGAAGTACGTATATATTTGGTCATTTCTTCAAACATTTGATGACCTGAACTTTTTTGGTAAAGTGTTATTTTTTGCCAGAGAATTTTACTGACAAATACCATTTATTTTGCATATTGGCTTGTAGAAATTCTTTGAAATACAAATCATTACAGATCATTGTTTTTACTTCTTTCACTAGCCTGTGAATTTTTTGAGGAACTTACAATCATAATATCTATTTTTTATCTAATATATTTCTTATTTAGTGGGTGGTCTTTGGTCTTCCAGTTTTTTTTTTTTTTGAGACAGGGTTTCTCTGTAGCTTTGGAGCCTGTCCTGATACTAGCTCTTGTAGACCAGGCTGGCCTTGAACTCACAGAGATCCGCCTGCCTCTCCCTCCTGAGTGCCGGGATTAAAGGCGTGCGCCACCAACGGCCGGCTTGGACTACCAGTGTTGATGTCAAATTATGCCTTTTAGAGTCTTATAATATTATATGGACTAATTACCTAAGTATTTATGGCAATGAAATCCCATAACAAATACTTTCACCATGAATTTCAGGTTATAGTTGAAGTACTTATGAAATAATTATTTCCTGAGAAAAACTGAACTTTCTACCACTTAATTAAAATATTATGTATGGATATAATCCCTAGTATGTAACAGTTATCTATTTGGTCTTGACACAAACAATAATTTTGCTGACAAAGGAGCCCTACACTGTTGACTTGTACCTACATAAGTAGTGATTTCTAATTATTCAGCTCTTTTATAGTATAAAAGTTTAATGACCTTAATTGTAATTGAATTACATTTTTACATTCATTTCACAAATTAAAATTTAATGGTTTTAAATGTATGAGAAAACCACAGACATTTGATATACTTGTTTTATTGGAGATAAAAAATGAACTAAGAGTCTAGTTATTTATCAATCTAACTTCTTATGCTTTAAACTGGGTAAATTCCACAAAAGTGTATTTAAAGTAAAATTATATAGCATTTTTAACATTTAGAAACATAAAACAATACTCTATAATTTATAAATTACTTCATATTATATTGTTTTACTTAGTGGAAAACCTATGAATCAACCAAAATAAGGGCTTGCCTTAGTGTAAGACAAGATCCAAGAGTAGTAAAGAGTTTCAGTAATGTTAGATACATATCCTTGGTGTAGGAGGTCTTTTGTTCATGTGTCACTTTCATTGGTTAATGAATAAAGAAACTGCTTTGGGCCTGATAGGGTAAAACTTAGGTAGGCTGAGAAGACAGAACTGAATGCTGCAAGAAGGGCAGATGTCATGGATCTTCTGCCTGAGATGGATGCTGGTTAGAATCTTGCTGGTAAGCCACATTAAGATGTAAGAATTAGCCAATAAGAAACTAGAGCTAATGGGCCAAGCAGTGTTAATGAATACAGTTTCTGTGTGGTTACTTTGGGTGTAAGCTAGCTGGGCATCCGAGACAAACAAGGGGCCCCTATCTCCTTACAACATACCCTAGTTTTAAAATATATTTGAATCATATCATAAGCAAACATAAACATTAGCTCATTATTTTTGAGTGTAAATAATATATCATTTCTGTCAATTGTGAAGTAAGTTTGAAATACCTTATACTTCATAAATTTATTTTTTAATTCAATTTTACTAGAAACTTATACATGAAATTTGGGGAGTGGTGGCACATGCCTTTAATCCCAGCACTTAGAAGGCATAGATAGGCTGATTGTTGTGAGTTCAATGTCATCATGGTCTATAAGAGCTAGTTTCAGGACAGCTAGCTTCTCTTACATGGAGAAATACTGTTTTGAAAAGCCCCCAAAAATAAAGCAATCAAAACATACATGAGCATGCTATCACATCATTTTCATGTTTCCTCCACTTCTATCTCCTCCTTTGTACTTACTCCTCCCTTCTACATTCATGCCTTTTTAATTAATTATTAATTGATAAATAATTATTATTTAATTGGATAAACAAGGAGGAGGATAGAAAGAAAAAAGTAAGAAAAGAAGGAAAGAAGGGAGAGTGAGGAAGGAAGGAAGAAAAGAAAGAAATGAAAAAAGAAAGAAATGAAGAAAGAAAAAGAAGATGAAGATAGAAAAAGAGTACAAATAAGAACAAGAAAGGTAAGTGCTATGAAATGAAGACCCTTTTCTCTTTGGTTCCATTGTACCTCACCAGGTGCAAATAATTTACTGATTTACTTAATGGATGAAGCAAAATTGAATATATTCATAAGTGAAGTAAGCTTTCTCTGAAGCTTAAGATATTCTTTTTCAGGTTGCAAACACCAGGGATGACTTTTCTACCACTCCTAACTATAAAAACTGTGTGTTTTGTTTAAGACATTATACAAGAACAGACAATTATTAGGAAGCATTTGATAACTTCCCAAATTATTACATTGATCTACAAAATTTTAAATATAAAAATACAAATACATTAATAATATCAATGTAAGGCATAGTGGCACATGACTTTAATCTCAGTATTCAGGAGAAAGATGGAGCCATATCTCTATGAGATCAAGGCTAGACTGATCTAAAGAATGAGTAAAAAAAGAATAATAATTTATCAAAATGAATCTTTTTCTCAGAGAACACAACATAGAAAGGAGATACATTAGAATTCCTTGTGGCTTTTCATGCTGTGGAAATATGGAGAGATAATAAATCTTTCATTTAGACAAAGATATCTAAAGGGCAGTTAATTCTTTCATGAAGATTTTTCACTATGTAGGACTTTTAGAACTAAATAGGAATAAGTAGAAAATATAGAACATCGGGCTTGAGGAAGAGACAATGTAGTGACTATGGCTGTTATGACTAATAAAAGTTGTAATTACGTGTGAGGCAAATTTATTTCAAAACTCTGAGTAATAACTAACATTAATTTGAAGTAGAAAATGTTTTCCTTTTTTTTCTGAAGTGACAAGAAAATTAAATCAATATTTAGTTGAGTGGTGTGATAATGATAAAATGTAATTGTTACAAGGTAATTTGTGTACCAAATATTGTATCAAATAACTTTTCTCAATTTGCCTTATGTTATATAGTCATCTCAGTTACCCCAAGAGACTAATAATATTATCACTGCCAAATTTACAGCTGAGGATAGTGAGACATTAAAGTGTTCAATTGCTAATCAAATACAAGTCTCCAAAATTTGTACACTCTTACTCTCTACATTCTCTATAGTACATTCATAGGACTCAAGCTAATCACACTAGGAAAATAATGAGAATTATAATAACAACTTTTTGGAAATATGTAAGCAGTGATATTGAATTAAAAGCATCTTCTCCTAAACCAAGTTGGAAGGAAGTCATCAGCAATTAAAGACTAATTCCCTTAAAAGTCAATCAGAGACCACCAAGAGGACCAGGTGTGTTTAACATTTTTTAAGCTAATGACAATAACTGAAAACAGACCCATATGGGGATTGTAAAAGGCACTTCTCACTGAATATTGCTAACTGAACCACAAATCGCACTCAGTTTTCCTCAGGCAAGCACTTGATATGTGCTCAAACTTCACCAAAACAAGCTGGTGAATCATAAGAGGAAATGGAGCATGATTAGTCTGGATCAGAGGTAAATTGGATAAAATGTGTGCACTACTACATTTTTTATTATCATTTAATTTAATTTAACTTAATTTAATTATTTAAAAAAAAACATCTTTTTTCGTTGAACATACAAATCCCAGTTCCCTCTCCTTCCCCTCCTCCCATCCCCTCCACATCCCCCTACCCTTCCATTTCTCAGAGAGGGTAAGGCACTTTACTTTGGGGAAGGTCCAATGCCCTCCCTACTATATCTAGACTGAGCAAAGTTTCCATCCAAAGAGAATAGATTCCCTAAAATTCAGTACAAGCAGTAGGGATAAATCCTGGTGTCACTGCCAGTAGCCTCACAGTCTGCCCTAACCACACAACTGTCACCCACTTTCAGAGGGACTAGTTTGGACCTATGCTGGTTCCTTCCTTGTCCGGCTGGAGTTGATGAGCTCCCATTAGCTCAGGTAGACTGTTTCAGTGGGTGCCCCATCATGGTCTTGACCATTTTGTTCACATTATCACTGTTCAACTGGACCTTGGGAGCTCAGCCCAGTGTTCCACTGTGGTTGTCTGCCTGTTTCTATCAGTTGCTGGATAAAGGTTCTATGGTGACATTTAAATCATAATGTCATCAATCTGACTACAGGGCAATGATATTTTGGGCGCCCTTTACTCTATTGTGAATGATGTACCACTACATTTCCAAAGGTTTAGTTGTGAGGACAGAGAGATACTTTTATAGAAAATGAAGTTACGCCCTTGTCACCTAACTTTTTATGACAATTTAAAAGCAATAATCAGAAATGTTAGTTTGAATGACAGAAACTACACAAATTGCAGGGTTCATCATCTTGAAATGCGTGGAATCTTTACAAGTGTCAAAACTAAATAGTCAATTAAGTTTTGTACAAAATTCTTTATAAATATAAATAAGGAGATCTCAGTGTTCTCAACAGCATTAACTTCCAATGTTTCCCAGACAAACTGAACAGAAACAATTTACTCATTTTTCTTCACGAATGCATTTGTAAAATGTAAATAGTGCTTGAGAAATGTCACTCTTTATAAAAATACAAAGGAAAAGAATGCTTACCTTCACCTGATCTTCATTGTGATTTAATGTCTTTAAAAAGTAGTAATGATAATAATCTAAACATGTGTATAAAAATTTTATTAATAATCTTCACTCTTTATTTTATAAGAAAATTTATAGTGTTAAACAGTAATCATCCAGTATACACAGCTGTAAAAGTAAGAGTTTAACATTTGTTTCCAGTGTTCAGACCACCACTAAAGATAATAAATCATAATCCATTTATATTTTTATTCACTTAATGAATAATTTTGAATATCCTACTATGATTGGGGATGTACCATTAGGAAAAATAACATAAAAACTTTTCCTAGACAACACAAGAATTGTCTTTTAGGAAAATCATATCTTGTCTTTATTAGTAAGCCATGTTTCCATACTGGCTTCCTCAGAACACTTATTATGAATACACACATAGCAAATTTGATTAGTCATAATCAACATTTATTAGGTAAAAATACAGATAGTAAATACTTTCTGTTGTGACAGCCCTATGCTTTCTGATAAAATCATTTAGCTTTACCCTTGGATCATGAATATAAATATATGTAATCTGTAAGTGGATGGTTATAACCATGTCCACGCAAACAGTTTGCAAAATTAGGTGGTAAAGTGGATTTGATCTATGTGGCACCAGTGTTTTAACTTGTGACTGTGTCAATTTTCAGTGTAAAATAAAGAAAAAAAAAACTCCTGTTTGCTCTAAATAAATTTTTGAAGGAATAAATTAATTTATTGTTAAATTGCATGTACATACTTGTGTTAAATGTTAAAATACAATATTATAATTTCTTGAAGCCTATGTATATACCAGTCATTAATACTGTACATAATTGTTCTCAGAAATACATTGAATGGAACTGCCAAGAAAAACAACAGAAATTCTATTTTAACATAAAGGTCATTTTGGCAGTCACTTGTCCCTTAAAAGGGGGTATAAATATTGCATCCAATTACCAGATTCAGAGAATTCTGGTGACACAAAGAACAATGAAATCACTAAAAGTACAGTTATTGGGCATAATGATCTGTCTTAAAATATATATCTTCAGAGCTGTAGCTTTAAAGACCAAATTATATCTTTTGTATAAGTGATAAAAACATAAAAAAAATCACTGTGAGTCTATATAATCAATAATAAAGTCTTAGAAATAATATCTTGCAAAACCAATTCTATGGGAGAAGTGAGGCACATAAACCGGGTCCCATATATAACTAGAACTCTTCTTTGTATTTAATAGCTAAAAGTTATCTGTAATATTCTACTGAGGAAAAAAACAAATAATTAAAATAAATATCATATCTAGTATGCTAAGCATTCCAGGATATACCATTAGTCATTCTAAAGAAACACTTTTTATTACCATGCACCATGAGTAAAATATGTAATTTGATATGTAGTTAAATGTTTTTTATATAAGATTTTCAAATACCATCTGTCTACTAAAGACAAAATTATGGTGTCATAGAAACCACCACTTATTGGAACAAAGTAATAATCATCAAACTTGTTAAAATTGATAGATCAAATATTGACTGGACTTTCAAAATGGAGTGTTCAGGCTTACAAATCTGTAGGTATTGACCAACTCAGGCATAACTAAACTGAAACAATGAGATACTAATATTTTTTTATTTGTTATTATAAAAAAGTGCACCAAAACATAACTGAAATATTCTTATCCCACATTCTTCACTATCTATTCCAAACTTTCTGGAAATCCATAGTGAATATCATAGAGTGATTTTTCAGTAAAAGTGGGGATGTGAGACTTTCCATAGAACAAAGTAGTAATTTTGTTTCCTAAATATATTGAAAAATGGACATTGTGGATTATTTAAAAATTGAGTTTTAAAGAAGAGTCTGCTAATTTAAAGCAACATTGGAGACAACCAGAAAATTCTACATAGTACCTGAGTATTAGAAGACATTAAATAGTTACTGCTTTTGAAATGTGACCATGATTCAGTGAGTGTGCTTTGAAGCATCCTCATAAGTCAGTGATACATAAAGAAGTATTAATTAGTTAAAACTATGAATAATAGAGTTAAGTTAAAATGTTCCAGCAAGAAAGGAAACAATGAAATCAGAGGTAATTAAACTTTATATATATATACATATATATAACATATATATGTATATATATATATATATATATATATATATATAAATTCTGTAAACTGTATATACAGAAACATACACACATATATGTATATATACAACTATATATCCATATTTGTGTATATTCAACAGTTTTCATAACAAAGTGATAAAAGATTCTACTGTAAATACTAAGAAGTATGTTACATTTAACACAGTAAATCAATGTAACAAATTAATTTAGAATTACATGAGATTATGTGCTTTATACATATGCAACAAAACATGCTAAAATTTTTCTTGAAGTTACATAGTACATTGGCTCATTTTACCATTATTAATTATTAGTAAATAATAAAGTATTTAACATCATGAAGCTATTTTTTGGCTCTTCAGAAAATTTATTTTAATCTTTGGATAGACATTATGATAATCAAATTAGCAATTATCTGCTCCAATTTCAAATATTAATATCATATAAAGTCAAAGAGATGTTTGTTTATCAAGAAATGATAGACAGGTCAATGAGTTTAAGAGAGTGTTCATACAGACATAAGTCAGCCACACATTCATTATTAAATATATAAAAAATGTTAATTGTGTTTGTAGATAGTGACAACTTAGAAAGAATATAGTAAGAATATAGAGACCATAGTAAGAGAGAAAATATTCAATAGATGATGAGACTATACATCAAATTCCAGAATAGTATTACTCACAGACTGATATTTATTTAAAATAAGAAGATAGAAATATTTTTTATTTTCTTTGGTTTCCTTTTACATTCTATATTTTCATTTATACAGATATTTTTTTTTTTTTTGGTTTTTCGAGACAGGGTTTCTCTGTGGCTTTGGAGCCTGTCCTGGAACTCACTCTGTAGACCAGGCTCGTCTCGAACTCATAGAGATCCGCCTGCCTCTGCCTCCCGAGTGCTGGGATTAAAGGCGTGCGCCACCATCGCCCGGCTCATTTATACAGATATTATTATTGAAATCAAGACTAAAAGACACAGTATATGTATTGTATGACTTTTTGCAGTATAGATAGAATCAAACCTGAATTGTTATATATATATATATATATATATATATATATATATATATATATATATGAAAGAGTAAAGGTGATCAACATCAGAAAAATATCATGATCACAGGCAACTTATGGAAGGAGTTGATTTGGACTTACAGCTCCATATGGGAAGTATATAAAGAGAATGCATGGCAGCAATTAACTTTAGTAGGAATCTGGATCATCACATTGGGAAGAATAGAGTGTAACTAAAAGTGGGGCAAGGATAAACTCTAAAAGTTCCTCCTCTCTGTCTATTCCTTCAGATAGGCCATGCCTCCTAATGATTCCATATTACTCCAAATAACATGAGTAACAGAGGACCAAGTGTTCAAATACCTGAGTCTATGACAAAAAAATTTATTTGAACTACCACACTCATCTTTTTAAAGGAATATTTATGGACTAAGTTTATTCAGCTATAGTCTATTGATGTGGGATTTCCCTCTGCATGCTGTGATTACCATTGATTAATAAAGAAACTGCTTTGAACCTATATAGCAGGGTAGAAGAGAGATAGGGAGGGAAAACTAAACTGAATGCTAGGAAAAAGAAGGCAGAGTCAGGGAGATGCCATGTAGCTGCCACCAGGAACAGACAAGCTAGAAACTTGCCAGTAAGCCACTGCCAGATTAATAAAAATGGGTTAAATGAACATGTAATAGATAGTATATAAGAAACTAGAGCTAATGGGCCAAGCAGTGATTTGATTAATACAGTTTCTGTTTGATTAGTTCTGTTCTGGGTATCTGGGAACAAACAAGCAACCCCCTATAGTCTATCATTGCAGCAATAATGAAGAATAGTTTTGGTTTGTGATCATATTCTAAACCAAATAATGTGCAAAGCACATTAAAATGTGGACATTAACCTGTTTTTAATTATAAACCCTTATTAATTAAATGACTATCTGTTATATATTTACTTGAGAATTTGTTGAAAGAAAAATTGGACAAAATTTTACTCAGTCTATTAAAGTATGTCTTGCAAATATGTAAAGATTGCAGGGTTATAGACATATTAAATAACCCTGATAAGAATCATTTGGCCAAGAGTTTTTAGTCACTCATACCTGACTCTAAAATGTTGTGATCGGTCCATACAAAATCACCCAAAATATTTCTGGTAATATAGAGATTTTTTTTTGTTAGTAAAATTACTATAGCTATATAGGCATTGCAGGAAGCAACTTATCTATAATGCAATCAGTAAACATTATAAAATACCAATTATGTTTAACAAACTGCAATGTGTCACTGCAATGTGAGATTGAGGACACTGTAATAGTAGCCATAAACACAAAAGAAACAACAAAATAATATAGAAACAAAAGTTCTGTAGCAGGAGATACTGTAGATATGCTAAATTTTATAATGCAAATTTGAAAATTTGTAAGACTAAACTTCAGAGAAGTAAAAAGTTATTGAAGAACACAAAAACTACTGAAGTATAGGGAAGAACTGTTAAGAAGAAAGAAACAGTTGGAGAAGGTCATGAAGGTTGAAAATGACAAATAGTGTATAAGATAGCGTAGACAAATTTTGCTTTCTTTTGGTCTAGTTTCCTTACATAAAAGAGTGCTTATATTAATTAATTCCATTGACTCTTACCTGAAGACACTTACTTAATCTTCTTATCTGAAAATGAGCTCTTAAATTTGATTCCTAATATTAAACTTCAAGACACTTAGTTGCTGACACAGCAAGTCCTTACCCAATACAGTCTCATCTTCTATGGCAGAAATTTGGGCAAATGGCATATGTTCCCACCTCAAACATATCCTCCATGAATTATGTCTAGAACCATGAAAATTTAGAGTTCATAAAAAAAAAGAGCTGGTTCTTTGAGAAAATCAACAAGATTGACAAACCCCTATAGAAACTAATTAAAAGGCAGAGAGAGAACACACAAATTAAAAAGATCAGAAATGAAAAGGGGGACATAACAACAGATGCCATGGAAATTCCGAGAATCATCATGTCTTACTACAAAAGCCTGTATTCCACAAAATTTGAAAATCTAAAAGAAATGGACATTTTTAGATAAGTACCATATACCGAAATTAAATCAAGACCAGGTAAACAATTTAAATAGGCCTATGAGTCATGAGGAAATAGAATCTGTCATCATAAACCTCCCCCCCACACACACACACAAAAGCCCAGGACCAGATGATTTTAATGCAGAATTTTACTAGAACTTTCAAGAAGAGCTGATACCTATACTCCTTAATGTGTTTCACATAATAGAAACAGAAGAATCATTGCCAAATTCCTTTTATGAAGCTACAGTTACCCTGATATCAAAACCACACAAAGAATCAACCAAGAAAGAGAATTAGAGACTAATCTCATTCATGAACATTGACACAAAAATTCTCAATAAAACACTGGCAAACTGAATCCAAGAACACATCAAAAAATTTATCCATTATGATCAAGTAGTCTTCATCCCAGAAATGCAGAGCTGGTTCAACATACAAATATCTATCAATTTAATCCATCATATAAACAAATGGAAAGAAAAAAAAACATAGGATCATTTCATTAGATGCTAAAAAAGCATTTGACAAAATTCAACCCCCCTTTATGATAAAGGTCTTGGAAAGATTAGGAATACAAGCATCATACCTAAATATAATGGAAGGAATATACAGCAAGCCAACAGCTAACATCAAATTAAATGGAGAGAAACTTAAAGCAATTCCATTAATATCAAGAACAAGACAAGGCTATCCTATCTCACCATATCTCTTCAATATAGTGCTTGAAGTTCTAGCAATAGCAGTAAGACAATATAAGATCAAGGGGTAACACTAACCAAGGAAGTGAAAGACTTATTTGATGAGAACTTTAAGTCTTTGAAGAAAGAAATTGAAGGGGACACCAGAAAATGGAAGGATCTCCCAAGTTCTTGGATTGGGAGGAAAAGCATAGTAAAAATGGAAATTCCACCAAAAGCAATCTATAGATTCAATGCAATCCCCATCAAAATCCCAACAAAATTCTTCACAGACATTGAGAGAAAAATAATCAACTTTATATGGTAAAACAAAAAACTCCAGATAGCCAAAACAATCCTATACAATAAAATTACTTTCAGTGGCATTACCATCCCTGACTTCAAACTCTATTACAGAGGTACAGTAAAGAAAACAGCTTGGTATTGGCCTAAAAACAAAGAGGCTGACCAATGGAATCGAATCAAAGACCAGGATATTAACCCACAAACTTATGAACACCTGATTTTCAATAAAGGAGCTAAAGTTATGCAATGGAAGAAAGAAAGCATCTTTAACAAATGGTGCTGGCATAACCTGATGTCAATGTGTAGAAGAATGAAAATAGATCCATATCTATCACCATGCACAAAACTCAAGTCCAAATGGTTTAACGACCTCA